>NC_140934.1:142856740-143486740 GCF_014529385.1 Adiantum capillus-veneris
CTAAAAAAAGCGCTCGGAGAGATGATAGCATGACTCACCCGTCGCTTGAGGAGGTGCCCCGTTGATCTGTGTTTGGTGGTGGTGCACCTGTGCGCAAGGCCGAACGACAGAGGCAAGAGCGATTGGGCGATTTGGGTGCACCGCATGGTGATCCTCCCGTTGGCTCTACATCAACAGCTCCTATAGCGTTGGAAAGGGGGAAATAGGAAAACCACCAACACATAAACTCGATGCCTCTATATAGCTTAGTGATCTCACAGCACCCCTATCCCCTAGCAAACACACATCCAGATACACAATCTGCAAACAGCTATTGTCCAAGCCCAATCCCGACCATCCCTAATTGCAAACATTCGACCACAAAGCACGTACTCTATTATCTGGACCTTTAAGCATAACACCATTTAATCACATATAAGCCATCTAGACGCCCTCAAACACCTCAGGATCATTGGCAGACTCAAGTTTGCCCACAAGCTTTCCTCCTCAAGACATATATCACAACCATATAGATAGCACTCACTAGCTCGATATATCTGACATATCACAAGACTTTTGTAGCCCTTTGCACACACTTTGCTTGCACAAAAAACCAGTCACATACACGTCCGATAATATAATCAATGATGCAAATGGGTAGAGAAGAACACAAAAAAATCGGCTATGATTAACTTGAAGTTCAATGGATGCTTTTACAAATGATGATGTCGCTCTTGACAAGTTGCCCTATATACCTTCCTCAACCCTGCACATAGCGAGCCCTTCAATTGATGTTCTTCCACCAACTCCCATCCCCTTCTTACGGATCTCCCTCCATATGCAGCAGCCCTTAAACCTCGCTCTGCCTTGTAGACAACACCCCTGATGGCGGCCCTTTCAGGCCTCCCGTTTGTAACCCTCTACAGAGCCGCCCTCTGACGTCTCCCCTCCTGCGATGTGGCCGCCCCTCTTCATGGCGACTTCTTCAGACCCACTGTGGTGCGGCCCTACAGCCCCTTCCTGCAAACCTCCCTCCTCCTCTTCAGCGCTCTCCCTGTCATGTATGCCACCCCGTCTATGGTCCCTGGCTGCTTCCATACAAGGGTCGGCTCTCCTCCAGCAGCGCCACCTAACCTCCTCTCATATCATCACTGGCGGCTTCTCCTGCTCGTCCAGCCCCTCTCCAGAAGCAGCCCTGGCGGCCTCTCACAGGCCGACTCCCTCCAAAAGTAGCGCCCCCGGGCAGTCATCTCCTCCTCTATGCAACCGCTCTCACCAAGCCATCACTGGCCTCCCCTTCTCGTGCCCCTCCAAGTGTTGCCCTCCACCTCCTTTACCTGCATGGCATGGCGTCCCTCTGCGCACTCGCAGATGCCCTCTCTCATGCAAGCATCCACCTGTCGACCCTCCAAGTAGGGCTGCTCGTCGACTGCAGACAACTGCAACGTTTTTTTTATTTTATTAATAGCTTAAAAAAAAAAAGCTTCGGGCTTAGCCCCCTTGCACACTCCACAAAATGCCAACCTTCGATCGCCTCCTTCAAACGCGAGCATTGATCTCCGTGATTCCTAATCTTTGAGAGGATCACATAATAGGCCCCTCGACAATAGCTCTCGATCATCGAGATGTAGTACACTTGATTTGAAGCACCCAAAAAAAATTTGAGCTCACCGAACTCGAGCAACCATTTTGTCTACTTCATGGCATCAGTTGACGACGACAGCCACCAACCTTTGACATCCTTAAGCTCCAGTTTCGCTAAGCTAAAAGTCATCATAAGCCGGTTGAATGTCGCGTCTGACATACACATCACTTTGAAACCTGCTCAAAAATGCATCTGATATCTGCCAAAGTCTGATACCATCATCCTGGTTAATACCGGGCACCTGCTACTGGCTTCTCCCTGTGTCGACCAAAATTGGCTGCACCAGCGTCTTCGTCACACTTTGAGATAGAGGATGAGCACATGTTCGACATGTGTGATGAGTTACTAACTCATGAGCGCGATGTGTGTGAGAAGGATTGCCAGCCTTGCACTAAACGGGTTGCCAAAACGGAGGATAGATTGATGACGAGTGCCCGAACACCTCTTTACGACGTGCACGGTAAGCGGTGCTTCGAGCATCGTTGGAAGTCCTCAACTTGCAAGAAAAATTCGGTTGAAGTAATGCAAGTGTCGATGTGCTACTTCTGTAAGTATGGAATGTGGCTTTTATATACTCTCTCCCTCTCTCTTTATGGTGTCATCTTCTAGGAATTATACTAATATCTTTCTTTGTTGTAGCTTGATGGGCAAAATGTTGCCAAAAGATCACCACATGCCTCCATATCATCGACGAGCTAGATTGTATGTCACTGCACTTGGAATGGAGTGTGAGCGCATCCATGCGTGCGTCAATGATTGCATGCTATACCGCAATGAGCATGCACATGTTACCTCATGTCCCGTGTGTGGGGAGGCATGATACAAGACAGGAGTGAGCGGGGCACACCTACCCTGCAAGGTATTGAGACATTTTCCATTATTTCCTCGCATCTAACACATGTTTAAAAGCAGGTCTATCGTGGATCTTCTTGCGTGGCATGCGAACCATTGCTCAAATGATGGAATGATGCGTGTCCTTGCCGATTCACCTGCATGGAGGCACATCGAAACTCACTGGCCAGATTTTGGGTTGGAGCCTCGACACTTGAGGCTTGGGCTAGCCAGTGATGGTGTCAACCCCTTTGGCACTAAGTCTACTTCATGGAGCACTTGGCCTGTGGTGATCGTCAACTACGATATTCCACCATGGGAGACAACCAAGAAGGGCAATATACTTCTTTCCTTGCTTGTGCCAGGGAAGTACAAAGTGTTAATATTGACATTTACCTCAAGCCCCTCATCGAGGAGTTGGAGGAGGTATGGAGAGGAATTCCTGTTGTCGATGTCTCACTTGCAAAGGGGGGGAGAGAGGCCCAAGTGAGGGAAATCCTTATATGGACTATGCACGACTATCCTGGGCTTGGAGAGATTTCTGGGAACCCCCTTTTCTCTATCTCTCTTTCCCTCTTTCCCTCTCTCCCTTTAGCTCACTTTAGTTCACTCATTTCTTTAACCATATGATATGTATGCAGGGTTGTCCACATCGAAGCACAATGCATGTCCTACTTGCGGGCCATCCTTGCGCAATGTAATCTATCCAAACAACCATCGTTTCTTATCCCAAGGGCATAACAAGCACAAGGCTCCAACAAATGGAAAGACTCCTCTAAATCTCACAATGGTAGATTGGGCAACCATTTGGGAAGAACACCTTAACAACAATCCGGCTCCGTGTCCTCCACCAAAAGGTATGTCAAGGTATTCCATATTTTTAAGGCTTCCATATTGGAAGGACTTAAAAATACAACACCTCTTGGATCCCA
This sequence comes from Adiantum capillus-veneris, assembly GCF_014529385.1. Taxonomy (NCBI): domain Eukaryota; kingdom Viridiplantae; phylum Streptophyta; class Polypodiopsida; order Polypodiales; family Pteridaceae; genus Adiantum; species Adiantum capillus-veneris. The sequence continues at coordinate 142,860,128 of NC_140934.1, forward strand.
TGCACATATTCAAAAATGTAGTCCAAAAACTATGGGACCACATTATTGGCAAGAAGGACTCTTTGGGTGTGAGGGAGGATTTGAGGCTTTTAAAACGTCTCCCCGCCTCTGCTACTCCACGGCATGCCCCAAACGGAAAGATTGTGCTTCCTAAAGCACCATGGATGCTAGTCAAAGAAGAATTAGACAAGGTGAAGGGTACCATTGCCTCTATTCGCACACCAACAGGATACATGAGGTCGCTAAAGGGAGCTTTCACAAAAGCGAAGAAGGGTGGAAGCGTCCAATTGTATGGGTTGAAGTCCCATGATTGGCACAAGATGCTTCAAGTAATCTTCATACTCCCTATTCTATCTATAGTTTGTGTGTATGACTATCACTCACTTTACCTTTCCTTGATTTACATTGTAGTTCATTCTGCCGGTGAGTATGTGTATATGTCGGGACAAGAAATTCAGGGATGCTATTTTCAAACTAGAAGAGCTAGTAAGATACACCATAAGACTCCACTCAACTACACCTTTTTTATGTACACAATAATTTCAACTAGCACTTAGTGTATCCTTGTGTGTTTTCTTGCAGATTTGTGAGCTCCAAGGAAATCGAGATAGATGCTATTCTTGCTACTCAAACACTTGCAATAGAAACTGTGTGTGCCATTGAAGATGCATTTCCTCGATCGGTCCTTCTTAGTCAAATTCACCTCTTGGTTCACGTGGTGGAGGAGATCGCTATATGTGGAGTAGTGCACGCACAATGGATGTTCTTCTTAGAGAGGTTTTTAAAGACTCTCAAAGATTTTGTGCGGCTACAGTCTCAACCAGAGGCATGTATGGACGAAGGGTGGATCGTTCAAGAGGCATTTGTTTACATATCAGAGTATTTTGCACAAGTTGATCCTTCAATGCATCGCGTGTGGTCGGACGAGAAAGATGCAAGGATGACCTCACACTTGTCAAGTGGAAAGGGGAAACTACTAAGGCGGTCCGAGGCAGGCAACAAGAAGAGCGGCCTCTAAAAACCCTTTGAGGCTCCCGTGCTGCTCAATTGGGGCTGGGGCAAGCACAATCAGAGACAACAACAATCCACAGCCAGAAACCAAACAAGAAAAGGGGCACCACCTAGTTGTAGATGCGAACTAGGACGCACGTGATATCTCCTTGTACTCAAACGCACAAAGAGAGGGGAATGCAAGATATCCACACACACCAAACACAAACATTCACCACGCCAGAGAGAGGTAAAGAGCCCAAATCAACTTGAGCAACTCAGTCTTAGCCTTAAATACTAGATGCATACAAAACTTGATGAGAAATAAAGAGACAACACAAAACTTGACCTTGTTGCCAATACACAAATTGTCTTAGGGTCACGGGAGCCCTCTCACCAAGCACCCTCTTACAATTTACCTTTTAGGCAAACAATTCAACAAGCCCTCAAACCACCAAGCATGAAATGGCACAACAAACTTCAAGGATAATATAGCTTCAACCACCTGATGAGCCAACTTATCAAGTCAATTTGGAGAGAAGAGTCGTAGTTGCAGCATACAATTGCACCCAAAACTATAAATCTTATTTATGCACAAGAGTAGGCTACAAGTGTGGTGAAGAGTATGACATACACTCCACTCCTCTAGATGGCATAACTAACTTCAAGCTTCTCCATGCACCTATGTGTAATGATGGAATAGAACACTCACGATGCACACACTCTACACAACTAGGCTTGAAGAGTGGTGTGTTATGTGTTGAGAATGGTGTGGTGTAGTGTGACCATGTGATGATTTACAAGGAAGAGAAGGGCTCTATTTATAGGTTTTAGAAGCCCCGATTTAGGATTAGGCCTAATCAAGTTTATTTGAAGGAATAAAAGATTATGCATATATATATATATATATATATATATATATATATAAATAAAATGAGGGTGGGTCTCTCTTGTCCTTTGAGTCACATGGATGTGGGCTCAAGGATAAGGTTAGTGGTTAGTAGTTAGTAATTTATCACAAAAAAATATTTACAAAATCATTCACCAAATGGTGAGATATATGATGAGAAAAGTTAGAGAAGGGATAAGCTTGTACAGCAAGGTTGAAGCTTGGAGAAGTTGACATTCACCTCTTTACAGCACCGGCAGACGAAGCAGTCAGCATGGCGAAGTAGCGCGTGTCGATGAAGCTATGTTACCTTCAAACCTTGGAAAATTCATGATAAAAGCCTTCATTTGCAGAGGTTATCCGCGGATTTTGCTGATTTTTCGAAGTTCTTTACAAAGCTGAAGAGAGTATGGTAATATTGACATATATGTAGAGAGAAAGGGGGACACATAGGGTGTAGAAATGGAGGATGAAGGCCTTGGAGGTGTGAGAGATGTGGCAATGGTGAAAAGGGTGAATTAAGACATGGGAGTTACAGGTTTGGGAGTGGGAAGGAGAGGGAGGAGTGTGTGTGAAAGAGGAAAATGATAAAGTGAAAGAGGGAGTGTGGCTGCATAGCATGGACAAACTGGGGTCCACCAATAACATCATAGCTCACAGCTCTTAGCTCAAAAAAATATAAAAAACTTTGAGATGAAAGTTCAGCTCACGAGCTACAACTTTTGTTTGTATCACCTTTTCAAATTCGGGGAGCATGTGATCTTTAAAAATTCAGAAAAACCGACTGTTTTTTCCACTGCACAAGGTCCTTGTGAGGTCCTTCTTTGGATGATTCTTTTGAATACCTCCAAGAGTGAGCTCCCCATGGTGCATTCATGCATGCCACATACCCTTGACCTTATTTGGTAGGTCTATAATTGAAGATATCGTTGAGATCATGATATAAGTGAATAGTACAACTAAGAAAATCAAATATTGAGGGGTCTAAAAAAATATGTACATGTCAAATATAAATAATATAGGTGGAAAAAATATAAAGGGGTCAAAATAAATCTCTCTCATTATAAGTCTACCATAAAAAGATGAATATTTTTGGTGTTCTAATTTATGAGAGTAAAAGAGAATAGATGTAAGAAGGAAAAATCACAATAGTGAAAAAATATACACATAAATAAAAATAGTTTTTTTGGATTTTTGTTGGGATGGAGTTACACCAAAAATAAGAGAAGCTTGCATGAAATTATTTTTATATGGAATAAAGAGTATGCAAAATGGTAAGAAAAAATATGGTAATGGTGAGTCGATGTACATAGCATAAATAACACACCATAGGTAGAAATATTTAAATAAATACCAAAGTAATTATGAAAAATCCTTTTTTTAAGGCCCTATATACAATGAAATATTTACACACAAATGGGACATAATATATTTTATTTTTTTGATTTTATTTATTTTTTTGGCTCAACTAGCCCAGTGACTAGCTAGCTGAGGGTTTTTAAGAAAATATGGAGAAAGTCCCTAACTCACACACGCCTATGTACAGTGAAATGGTAGGGATAACCAAAATGTTTGAGTGATTTGATAGGGTGAGGTAGCTTACTATGGCAATTATGGAAAGCCGAAAAATGGCCATCATTAGCCCTCCCCTTAGATAATGGTACATTCATGTACCATTTATCCGACCATACAACATGTAGATTGTATAACGTCTGTTTTTGTCTGCTCTCATCTTTGAAGAACCTTTGTTGTATGATTAAAAAACCTTGTGTGATATGAAAGGTTCTCAGAGCCAATAGCAGGATGTAATGAAGTGACTGAGGAAACCTCCTCCATTGAGAAAGTTTCCATAAGCACCCCCCAGGATCAAAGATCTTGAAATATCTTTCCCAAAGAGAGATGTATGGTATGGAATCACTTACCGATTTTGGTCGAAGAAACTTGTAGATTTTATTGTTGTCCATCATTGCATCTATCACTATGAATGTGATATAAAAGATTGGTTGCTCTTCCTCCTGTGTAAAGTTGATATATCTGCTACGATCTTCAAGAGCTTGTATGAGCAAATTCCTGAACCGTAGCTCATAAAATTCATTCAACCTAGGTAGGCTCATCAAGTCAAAAATTCTATGACCTTTATGATTTATGAAATCTTGATTCATACTTCCAACCGCTATTGGAAGATATTGCAAATAGTTTACCACATAAGTAGATAATAGACGAAGGTTTCTATTGCTTCCAACACATTGGAAGAGAATAGATTTTGGTACTGATTGATGAAATATCCACATGTAGCAATCAACAAGTTTTTCATCTATGATGAAGACTAGAAGCATCACAATGTGCGACCTCCATACACCAAAGAACCAAATGAAGAAGGTTTGGAAACATCCGTTCATCACCAAGTATTCATGTCCTCTTCCACTTAAGAAGGTATGGTGTCCCTCATGAAAGGTATATGTGAAGAGAGGAGAAGTTGACTTTGAAGAGGTGAAACCCATTGTGAAGATGATTGGGGCTTCAAAAGTTTGGATTTTCTTGCTAAGAGATTGTCCCATGAATGAAGAGCCACCCACTAAAACACCATTGGAGATAATGATACCCTTTTGACAGTTTCCTTTTATGATTTTATTTTTTACTACTCTCCCATGTTCTTCATCCCCTTATAAGCCCCCCTTTGACAAGGTTGTAACTCCTCACATTGTACCACCTCAAAGGTGGACGGATTATTGTTTGATTTTGTGAAAACTTTGGCTTCTTGCATGATAGGTTCCTCCATGCTTAACATACATGGGTCATACCAATGCTTTTCAACATCCTCAAACACTTCTTGAAGATTATCCTCACATGGATTAAACTCACACTCTTCTACTTTGTTTCGGAGTTGGCATTCCATGTACACAATCATCTCTTTATGATCAATGTGGTCTATGATCTCCCCACCTATGATCTCATCTTCTTCTCACTCTCTTCTTTTAGACAAGATACACTCTCAGAACATTCCATAAGATCAAGGTTACCTTCAAGGTCTTCATTCTCCATAGAGTCATGTTGCACAAAAGCTTCGTCTGCTCGGACTAGAAATTGATCCTCCACCAAAAGGTTGGATGTATCCATTATTGAATCATCAATGCCATTTGAGATATCTTGTGTCGATTTTTGCATGTTTGTGATAAAGGTAGAAGAAAGAGATTCCACATTTGAATCTTGGCCACACACTTTAGCACTTGAATAATCAGTTGGCATGTAAGTAACTTCTTCAACATTTGTCGGAGTAGAAGGAGACAAGTATGGCAAAGGAGATGACTCCTTGATAGAAACACTTTCATGATGGTTGGTTCTTCCAGCATGATGGAAACCATTTTTGATGTAGAAGTACTTGTGAAACTTCCTTCGTCCACTACAAGTAACCTTAGTCTTTAGGAAAGGAGACAAACCCGAAATAAATTGCTCCATTTTTACATAATCTAGAAATGTAGAACTAAACCCATATCCTCCCCATTGACGAGAAAAAATATCCTCATAAGCATAGTAGTCTTCACCATGTTGTTGAAGTCTCCCTAATGAAGTCCATGCTGTCTCTGTTGTTGGAAATTTAGAGAATCTGGTCTTCAAAGCTTTGGAAATTTGGGTATACCCATCTTCAATCTGAGAAGACATACTCTAAAACCATTGCTCAGCGTTGCCTCTAAGGCATAGCAATAGAAAATCCCCTTTTTCAATGTCATCCCTTTTACCAAGGATACGACAAACCATTCTAAAATCAGCAAGAAAATCATCAACATCTTCTTCTAGATTTCCGAAGAAGATTGGGATATCATCAAAGGTATAGCGTGTCATAGTCTCTCAATGCTAGAACCACAAAAAGATTAGTTCCAAACAATCATTTTCTCTCTTGACATCAACTAACTACACAAAGTTTTGAAAGGTCTTTCAACATGAATTCTAGATTCTTATGTGAAAATGTTTTTTTTTCCTTTCTTATGTTATGCTAATCCAAGCCATATTCTAGATCAATTTTTGTTGCATTGAAATTAAACTCAGTCATACAAGTTTTCATGATTCATATAATCTTCTTGATTATGCTAAGTTTCAAGCATTCATGCAATACAACAACAATAAGCACAAAGTCCGTCCTCAGTGGGGGCACCAATTTGAGGCGGTCCGGGGTGGGCAACAAGAAGAGTGGCCTCTAAACACCCTTCAAGGCTCCCGTGCTGCTCAATTGGGGCTGGGGCAAGCACAATCAGAGACAACAACAATCCACAGCCAGAAACCAAACAAGAAAAGAGGCACCACCTAGTTGTAGATGCGAACTAGGACGCACGTGATATCTCCTTGTACTCAAACGCACAAAGAGAGGGGAATGCAAGATAGCCACACACACCAAACACAAACATTCACCACGCCACAGAGAGGTAAAGAGCACAAATCAACTTGAGCAACTCAGTCTTAGCCTTAAATACTAGATGCACACAAAACTTGATGAGAAATAGAGAGACAACACAAAACTTGACCTTGTTGCCAATACACAAATTGTCTTAGGGTCACGGGAGCCCTCTCACCGAGCACCCTCTTACAATTTACCTTTTAGGCAAACAATTCAACAAGCCCTCAAACCACCAAGCATGAAATGGCACAACAAACTTCAAGGACAATATACCTTCAACCACCTGATGAGCCAACTTATCAAGTCAATTTGGAGAGAAGAGTCGTAGTTGCAGCATACAATTGCACCCAAAACTATAAATCTTATTTATGCACAAGAGTAGGCTACAAGTGTGGTGAAGAGTATGACATACACTCCACTCCTCTAGATGGCATAACTAACTTCAAGCTTCTCCATGCACCTATGTGTAATGATGGAATAGTGCACTCACGATGCACACACTCTACACAACAAGGCTTGAAGAGTGGTGTGTTATGTGTTGAGAATGGTGTGGTTTAGTGTGACCATGTGATGATTTAGAAGGGAGAGAAGGGCTCTATTTATAGGTTTTAGAAGCCCCGATTTAGGATTAGGCCTAATCAAGTTTATTTGAAGGAATAAAAGATTATGCATATATATATATATATATATATATATATATATTAATGAGGGTGGGTCTCTCTTGTCCTTTGAGTCACATGGATGTGGGCTCAAGGGAAGAGAAGTTTTGAGGATGAAAGAAGAGAGAATTGAGTGAATAATTTGGGAGTGCCTACTCTAGTAGAGGGTGCATTTTACAATAAGGTTAGTGGTTAGTCATTAGTACTTTATCACAAAAAATTATTTACAAAATCATTCACCAAATGGTGAGATATATGATGAGAAAAGTTAGAGAAGGGATAAGCTTGTAAAGCAAGGTTGAAGCTTGGAGAAGTTGACATTCACCTCTTTACAGCACTGGAAGACGAAGCAGCCATCATGGCGAAGTAGCGCGTGTCGATGAAGCTATGTTATCTTCAAACCTTGAAAATTCATGATAAAAGCCTTCATTTGCAGAGGTTATCCTTGGATTTTGCTGATTTTTCGAAGTTCTTTACAAAGCTGAAGAGAGTATGGTAATATGGACATATATGTAGAGAGAAAGGGGGACACATAGGGTGTAGAAATGGAGGATGAAGGCTATGGAGGTGTGAGAGATGTGGCAATGGTGAAAAGGGTGAATTAAGACATGGGAGTTGCAGGTTTGGGAGTGGGAAGGAGAGGGAGGAGTGTGTGTGAAAGAGGAAAATGATAAAGTGGAAGAGGGACTGTGGCTGCATAGCATGGACAAACTGGGGTCCACCAATAACATCATAGCTCACAACTCGTAGCTCAAAAAAATATGAAAAAATTTGAGGTAAAATTTCAGCTCACAAGCTACAACGTTTGTTTGTATCACCTTTTCAAATTTGGGGAGCATGTGATCTTTAAAAATTCAGAAAAACCGACTGTTTTTTCCACTGCACAAGGTCCTTGTGAGGTCCTTCTTTGGATGATTCTTTTGAATACCTCCAAGAGTGAGCTCCCCATGGTGCATGCATGCATGCCACATACCCTTGACCTTATTTGGTAGGTCTATAATTGAAGATATTGTTGAGATCATGATATAAGTGAATAGTACAACTAAGAAAATCAAATATTGAGGGGTCTAAAAAAATATGTACATGTCAAATATAAATAATATAGGTGGAAAAAATATAAAGGGGTCAAAATAAATCTCTCTCATTATAAGTCTACCATAAAAAGATGAATATTTTTGGTGTTTTAATTTATGAGAGTAAAAGAGAATAGATGTAGGAAGGAAAAATCACAATAGTGAAAAAAATATACACATAAATAAAACTAGTTTTTTTGGATTTTTGTTGGGATGGAGTTACACCAAAAATAAGAGAAGCTTGCATGAAATTATTTTTATATGGAATAAAGAGTATGCAAAATGGTAAGAAAAAATATGGTAATGGTGAGTCAATGTACATAGCATAAATAACACACCATAGATAGAAATATTTAAATAAATACCAAAATAATTATGAAAAATCCTTTTATTTAGGCCCTATATACAATGAAATATTTACACACAAATGGGCCATAATATATATATTTATTTTTATTTTTTATTTTTTTGGCTCAACTAGCCCAGTGACTAGCTAGCTGAGGGTTTTTAAGAAAATATGGAGAAAGTCCCTAACTCACACACGCCTATGTACAGTGAAATGGTAGGGATAACCAAAATGTTTGAGTGATTTGATAGGGTGAGGTAGCTTACTATGGCAATTATGGAAAGCCGAAAAACGGCCATCACTACTTAACATGGATATGAATCTATCCCGAGTGGTCAATAAATTTTGCATTCTCAATGCAAAGATTATGACCAAGTGGGTGGACTTGTGGACAGTGACAAAGGCAAGGCATTTACAAGAGAAGGAAGCATGGAAACAATCACATGGAGGAAGGAGGGCACCCCCAGTGCGTAGACACCTTGCATGTTTCCCATATCTCATTAGTGCATAGTGGATTCATGGGAGAATGACCGAGGCAAAAGTGCGCGGAGAAGACATCACCAGCAAAGAACAGGAGTATGCACGAGGCTGTGTACCAAAGGTAGAGTACTCATATAATCAAACCATGTTGTAACGCTATTTCTTGAAATTATCTTTAATATGTATTTGATAAATTAATATATTTTTCTATTTTGTAGTGCCTTTCCTTTAACTCTATGTGGTCAAAGAGTCGTCACTTTCGTATGCACCACATTGACGAGCGAAGAACCACCATCGATTGTGCCATCATGGGTAACTTTGACACAGATGGTGATGAAGCCAGGTAGTGCGGAACTATTGAAAGGATACTAAAGGTTAATTTTAGAACCTTTCATACCTTCATCTTTGAGTGCAAGTGGTTTGCAAATGTGGCTAGACGACATGAGAATGACCTCTACATGGTGGACTCTATCACACATGGAGATATGAAAATTTAGTTTTATCGCAGCATGTGAGTGACATGTACCTTTTTTATTCTTATTTGCTTGTAGCGTTAGTTATACCAATGCTACTCACTTTGAGCTTCTATTTTATAGGTCATCCATATCCCAGCAATCCACCAACCAAAACTTTGCTTCGTAATTTCCATAACACCTCAGGGGAGAACCATTTTTTTCCACTAATGAAGTGGAGACTATCTTTGACCCTCTTCCACCTCCGACTTTGGATGAGGTGGAAACAGAGGAGAGGGAAGTCGATGAATCAAGTTCAGCGGCAACAAGTCTTAGCGAGGATGATTGTCATGATGATGAAGATGATGAGATGGAGCATGACGAACTCGAAGATGATGAAGGAAATGCATCCACAAAAGACAATTCCGTTTCTCTCTTTATTGATTTAGGAGCCATGGGCTTAGAATTGGATGATGCTTCATGTAGAGATCTTTTGGAAGATGATTCATTAACATTTTGCAGTTATGAAGTTTTTTGGTCGTGTAATCCATTCATCTCTCTCTCCCCCCTCTTCCTCTCTTTAAATTTGAGAATATGCTGTTAATCAATTGACAATGATTATTTTAGTTGTAACCAAGTGTAATCTTATATCCCCCGCCTCCTTCTCCCCCCCCTCTCTCTCTCTCTCTCTCTTCTTTTTTAAATTTGAAAATTATATACAATATTCTTTAATTTTTATTGAAAGGAGGGAAACACCAAAATTTGAAGGGGGGGGGGGGGGAGGAGTTAAGCCAGAAGTTGAAATTTTAGGCACTAAATTTGGCTGTCGGATATAACAACAGTAATATGCACGGTAATAACAACGATAATAAAGGCGATAATAACAGCAGAAACAATCGAGGTAATATTTTAAACACAAAAAGAAAACCCCCGCCCTCCTCTCTCTTGTTTCTCTACTTGAATTTTCACCTTCTCTCTACAAAATGCAATAAAACTGTGGTAAACACTTGGAGATTTTCATAGTGTGCCACATCATCACAAGAAAGTGCCGTCAATGATCAATAGCAACTGATGCGACAACATTGGGAAGCGCCAACGCCTAGCATCACCACTGCCTCCCTCATATGCGTCGCCCGTGCAGGGCCAGCAACATCGGACCATAGCCAAAGCTCGTTGGAGCCCAATGTAGTATACATACCCCTTGCTACTTGTTGCCGAATTTGCATATTGGATGAACCCAAGGTCATGTGGCAGTCCAGGGTGAGGTGCCCCTCCAAACTCCTCCACAAAACCCCCCAAAGTATTAATAAATCATGCTTTCCCCCTTCCCTTCAAGGACTTACAATTACTGCCTGATGACCCGACTCCTAGCCATCAAATCCGACTCAAACCTGGCATATTCAACTTTGACTTTATCGGTCCTCTTTGCCTTTGGGCCTCCGCATGGCCTCGAACCGAGCGCCCCAACTTTGCAAAAAAACACTAGACTTCTCCCGGTTGCCACCAACTGTTACCTTCCATCATCCATAACTTTGCTCTTCGGGCTCTGATTGACTTGAAATCTTGTGTTATTAGCTCCACATAGTGTCCACTACCTCTGTGAACTTTGTTGAGCTCCGTAAAACACATGCAGGCACTTTTCCCAAGGCAATCAAACCGGCTCAGAACCGGCCCCTGATAAAACTTCATCTAGCAATATCTTGCACTTCAGAACTCATATTGTCGATCTCAAAAGACCGACAAGCTCCACAAATCAAGCCCTACACATCCACCCGCCGAAATTGGCTCTGGCCACCTGGCATCACATGGTGCGTCTATCTTTTATCTTGTAACACCGTTTGAGGAGTCATCTAGACCAGCTCGTTCAACACTTCAAGCTCTACATTCCCAAGCCAAAAAACTACAATTTGGACATCCTTCACCTGCCACCCGATCTGGACCACTTTGAAGCCCTTCTTGGCCTATAAACCGTATTAGCCATACACACCCGCTGCTACCTGTTTGCCCAGGATCTTTGTAGCTGCTCCATTACTTTGGCAAGCACTTAAGAGCCTGTATAGCCATGCTTTTCACTCTTTGTAGCACCAACCATATTTGGATGCACCATCATTGCCCAACTCCTTTGTTGAACACTCAATGTTTAACCAAAAAGATGACTAAAGAAATTGAGAAAATGCAAAATTGATAAATATTGTGAGCAAACAAAAAAAGTCTACTGTATGTACAAAGTCTTGTTCAAGGCATACATGGATTGTGCTTAGGTTAGTTGCCCAACCCCTTCTATCAAAACTTGATGCACTGCTGGCACCAATTCCCTTTCAAAATAGAGCTTGAGAGACACACCATTCACTGTGTTCTTGAGAAGACGATCGTTCATTCGCATCAGCAAATAAGTACCATTAGGAAAAGCCTAATGAACCTTGTAGGGCCGTGTCCACTTCTTCTTAAACTTCTTTTGGAAGGTGAAATCGGAATAATTTTTGTATTTCATCTCCAAACTTCCCTTCTCTATCTGCTTCTTTGGAAAATGTTGATTGAACTTTGCCATCCTTTTCTCCCGCTGCTTCACAAAGACATTCATTGCTGCTTCACGAATCCATCGTCAAAGCTTCAAGACTTGTGATTTTATCCTACAAAACATCTTGATGAGATTTTCCAATCCACCACATACCTTTTAGTGCCCCTAACTGCACATGCACTGGCAACACTGCCTCCTTGCCATAAACCAACTCATGAGGAATAAAGTTGGTAGCCACTTTATAAGAGGTCCTGTACACCCACAAAGATTGTCAAGGTTATCAACCTGCTTGTATATACACTTGGTGAACATTTTGACTATTCTTCCATTTGCACTCTCAACCAAACCGTTGCACTGTGGATGATATAGAGATGAAAGTTTGGTATCTCCAGGTTGGTATTTAAAGGTGATGCTCTCCTAGTTGTAAAACAGATTTTGGGGCAGTGCCAGGCAAAAAGGGATTTCCTTAAAAATTGGTTTTATTCCATAAAGAAGCTGTTGAAGTTTTTTGAAGAAATACAGTTCAAACATGTTAGAAGGGATCTGAATCAAGAAGCTAATAGGTTGGCTAGCAATCGTGTGCACACTCAAGTGTCGAGTTTAAATGTGCACCAACTACATATGCAGAGAGGGAGACTCTAAAAGAGGTTGATGATTTCTTGAGCATTGGACAATGTTCAGAGGGGTTGACAAAGCTGCAAAAGAGGCGGATTGTTCAAAAGGCTCGGAAGTTCACTCTCGTTGGGGGGGATTTGATGACATATGGTTGAGATGGAGTGTTGCGGAGAGCTCTTTACAAAGAGGAGATCAGCATGGTGTTGGAGCAATGTCATGAGGAGAGCGGACATTAGGGAAAATATCAAGTACTGTTTTGTATTTTAGAGGTGGATTTTGGTGGCCTTCCAGATGTACACAAAACATGCCATCAATGCCAAACAATGGCGGAGAGAAGATTAGTAGCAAAAGCGCAAGGGACCATTGTAGCTCAGGATGCATTTGAAAAGTGGGGTTTGGATGCCATCGGTCCATTGCCAAGTCTGCAAGCGGTAAGAAATACATTGTGGTGGCTATTGACTATCTTACTAGGTGGGTTGAAACAAAAGTGATCAAGGAGGTAAATGCTCATACAGTAGCCCGGGTTTTTTTTATTGCATATGTTGCCATTTTAGGGTGCCTTGGGTGCTCATTTCTAATTGAGGTCAAGGGTTTAGAAGTAAGCTGGTACATGCACTAGTGGAAAAATTGGGCATTCAAGACTTCAAGAGTAATCATTGAAATCTACGCATCACAATTAGACGAAAGTCCATTTTTTATATAAGTGCCTTTTTTTAAAGTGTTTTTTAAAATGAAAAAAGTACTTTCTTTCAAAAAGGCACCAATAAGGGGGGCTTGAATAACTCATTCTATCTTTTCACTTTCACAACCCTTGAGCTCTTCCACTTCTGTATACAGCCCAGACTAGATATGGATGCCTCCATAGTCTCTACATCTGCACCCACATCCATACCTTTTTCACTCTTCACCCTCTTCCTCAAGTACACAAATTACAAGGGGAAGTTGGATCTTCACACCTTCTTCACTCGTCTCCCCGACCTTGATGCCATAGTTTCCCTCCACACGGACGCATTTGCCGAGATTTGAATGATCATCAAGGAGCACATCATAAATTATGCCGTATCTATCCCCCCATATGTAGGGATCTAGGTGCCTTGCGATCTCTAGGACTACGTCCAAAAAGGTGACCGCCCATTCTCCAAGCACTTGAGACGATTCTGAGAAATTGTCATCGATGCAGGCCATTTCTTGCATGAGCAGGCCCCAGGGGTGCCAACACTGAAGAAACACAAATGGGGGGTGGTGTACCTTTCTTGGCTGGCTACATTCATCTTCCACACCTGATTTGGAGGAGTTGCATCTTCCACATCTACAGGTTGGGTCCATCATCAAGGATGCTAAGGAGCAAGAGGGTGTCCCATGAACCTTGCAGCAAAAGGCCATGCACTTCGGCTTGAGTACCCTAGGGGGCTCGAGGCAGTGGTTGAAAAAGCCATCGTTGTGGCTGGCACTAGTGACACCCTAGAGCATGCACCACTAACAGATGAGGCTATCCCAAAAGTATAAATCAACCGCTTTTTGTTGGTGGTAGTGGATGGGGAGGAGTATCTCTTTTCGCATGACTTGGAGAAAGCATTCGGGCATGCACTCATCCATGAGCGTACTATGCACCAATGCCCAGTTTTCCTTAGATAGTACCCCATATGCCCTTGAAAGCAAGCTATTGCCACTCAATGACTCTGTTACCATCACTATTGCACTTGTGTGTGTGGAGGTCCTAACAACAGATCAGCTGCTCATGGTCAAGGAAGATTTCTAGGCCACGCAAGCCAAGGTTGTGGCGGCAAGGGTGCCTACTCCAGTGCAGAACCCCCCTCTAGTGAGCCAAAGCCCATTGATGTGGTGGTCATGCATCGACTTGGATGCCAAGGGAAATAGAGAGGAGGAGGACAAGGAGCAGGAGGTAAACTCTACCTTGCTTTCAAGGTTGTTTGTACTAACCTTAATTATATTTTTCTTACCCTTGTTTGGTTTATGATAGGACGTCTTGGAGCTTGATGAGTTTGCAGCACGGAAGGGCGGCAACAAGCGCCAGGCCTTTGGATCACAGAGTCTTCCCTTTCACATTACATAGGATAACTCCCCCCTCACAATGTTGCCATTGTACACAATGAGTTTACTCCCCAAGGCCATTTCATGACGCGGTTGTTGAAAGCTTTGAGAAAGGTTTTGTGATTATGCATCATTGCGCAAACTGCACATATTGTGTTCCTAGTGCGTAGATCCCTTGTATGCACAACATTTGGCACTCGCTTTTGTGGTGGCAAGATGCTTTATCAGATAGAAATGCATGCTTCTGTTGGCTCAACTGACCCTCAATCGATAGGGCTCCCTGAATAAATGATGTAAATTTATACCTTCTCAAAAGCAATGAATTACATTGAATTGCCTCTGAGACTCTATCTTGCACATTCTTTACAATTTCATCTCTCTTTCTTGTAAATTCATGAACTTAGTGTTGTGGTTAAGAAATTGGTGTCCTTTTTCACTTGCAGAACAACTAATTGTAAGTGGTGCCACTGCCAAGGGCATTGGGGGGGGGGAGGGGGGGTGAGAGTTTGTGCATGAAGAGTTTAAATCAGTCATAATCTGTGCATTGTAAGAGTCTTGGGGGGAAAACAAGGCAAATAAATGCAAAAAGGAAGTGGCCCTTTAGCTCGTCCTTGTGTCCACCCCCCCTTTTGCATTTATTTGCCTTGTCTACCCCTCGGGACTCTTAAAATACACAGATTATGTTTGATTCTATTCATGCACTGTACTCCCCCCTCTGCTAAAGCCAACACTGTGTTGCTACATAAACACTTGAATTTATACAAGATATGTGCATTTTAAGAGTCCTGGGGGATAGAAAAGCCCAAAAAATGCAAACAGGGGGGTGGTCACAAGGACAGTCCCTATCTGGCTGATTGGCGTGTCCTTGTGGCCACCCCCCTTTTTGCATTTGTTTGGCTTGTCTGCCCACCAGGATTCTTAAAATGCAGAGATTATAACTGATTTAATTTGTTCATGCATTGTACTCACCCCCTTTCCCCTTCACACTCGTGCTCAAAGTTTGTTCAATACACAAATATCATTTAACTTAAACACATTAAGAAGCTAAAAAGTTAAAATATTTTGGAGATACTAAATACAAAACTCTCAATCCTTTGGTCATTGTCAAAAAGTTTGATAACAAAAGCCCCAGTGGGCTAATACAAAATGATATTTTTTCCCTTCGGCTAATTCTCGAAGTCCCGCCTCAATCGGTGCACAAGTTGCATATCCTTTGGTTGTATTGTCACTCTCTTTGCATGTATGGCACCGAGATTGGTATCTTCCAGCACAGAGATGATGTGGACCTCTTGAATTACCTCTAGCACCATTGCCTACATTCTACATTGATTGCCATAGCTGTGGAGCATCTCCTTCATTGTGCGAACAAAAGGGGCTCGCCGAATTAGTAGCTCGATTGCCTTCTGGTAGTGGCGTATTTTAGCAAATTCCCTTGCTATTTTGTGACAACATTGAGGTTGTCTAGGGGGCACTTGCACATTTGCTGGTGGACGGCACTTTGGGCTTCTTTAAAAAATTGGATTTGCGGCAATTTACATGCTTTGATGCTGGTTGTACCGCCTCCTCCGGTTCCTCATCGTCCTCCTCTCCCCTTGCCTCCCGATCTTCTATTGTAGAGAGAGCTTTT
Organism: Adiantum capillus-veneris; assembly: GCF_014529385.1. NCBI lineage: Eukaryota > Viridiplantae > Streptophyta > Polypodiopsida > Polypodiales > Pteridaceae > Adiantum > Adiantum capillus-veneris. The sequence continues at coordinate 142,876,219 of NC_140934.1, forward strand.
TGGCAACGGGGTAGTGTCTTCCCTGCCAACTGGCACCCGGTGTGTGTGCAGTATCTCAGAACGCTGCCATGGTGGCTACCCGAAAAGAGGCAAAACAAAGCGGGAATAGCATGTGCTATATAGCACAAACCGTAGAAAACTGTAAGGGACCTATTATTCAAAAAATGGCATTGACAAAATAGCCAGCGTAATACTTCTTTAAGTGGAAACGAAGTCCGAAATGAGCCCAAATCAAAAATTTGAGTAGACTGAGCTCTACAAGCCTTCCCAAAATGTCTATCGACGTGTGGATGCCCTCCAAAGATCACAAAAATAGAAGAAAGTGAGCAGGCATGTGTTGGAACTGCTGGTAACTAAGCTCGAGAGGACACAACATGCTCTGATACCAATCGTTGGAATTAGGGTTGCAGGGAAACACACACAACTTCAGAAGACAGAGGAATCTCAAGGCACACAATAGAGAGTGTATTACTTAGTGTAAATGGAAAGATAACTTAGTCGTAGAGTGATGGACGTATATACAATGCACGGGGAAAAAAACCTCCTAGTGAGGGAAAAAATGCCCCGACGGTCCTAAGTGTGTTCACACACATCACTACCACATGTATATGGTAACAGAAGAAACACTTTTTTGTGTCCCTAATTGTCCTAATCTTTTTTGAATTGTTGAATGGTATCAATTTTAAAGTGAATGTTTTATTAGACATAAATTGGGGTTGGACATCCCTTTTGGTGTTCAACTCTTCCAATTTTTATAATGCCTCTATGGATGCTGATAGTATCGACATGTACCAAAACAAATCATACACACAATTGGTATTATTGATATACACACATGGGGTCATGTTACACACAACTGGTGGTACTGATGGCCTTTGCATCACATTTTTTGTTGATATGATTGACGTGTGCCAAAGAGAAAATTATTACACAATAAAAAGCTTAGCACTCTAAATGCTAAACCCTTAATCTTAAACCCCAAACCCTTAGCCCAAAACTCTACATCCTTGATAACCCTAAACCTTACACCATTAATCTGAACACTAGTTTGGTAACATGACACTTATATGTCCTTATAATTATAGAATTATTGCTTGAGATGCTAAGGAGGTTCTAAGAGGTTCTAAAGTGCTTTATATCCACAAAGTTAATTTATGACCTGAAAAAACTTGGAACTTTTTTGAGGTACTGATCCACCTTTAGAGTTAGGTTTGAATAAAACTTTTAAATCTAACTCGAGGCAAAAAAGGTGTGCTATTTTTTGCCAATTCTCATGAAATTGGCATTAGATCACCCTAAAACACAACTTAAGGACCTCTGTTTTAGGGCAAAACTACTCCCTTGTTCATACTCACGAGCACGACACAGACAACATACTTATCATCCGATGACACGACTAACCAGTAGGTGCACGTAGGCAATCTCGTTAGCTTGTCAGATTGAGACCAATCTACAAATACGCACTTTTATGATGTATCAATCATTAACCCTGGTAGAATGCAACCCACTCTATCCCTAAACGCTCACAACACCGTTTACACTTCCAATGAACTCGGAATCGTATCAAACTTACTAGGCACCATCCTCTCACTAGGATTAGACTTACCTATAAGTCTAATCTCACCAGATTTGAACCCTAGTTATCTCGAATACAGTCGCGATAGATTAACGGGTCATAATCCAAAAGTGGGCGAAACTTAAGTTTATGAGTATCTATGTGTAGCTAATCTCTTTCTCATTCCATAAAGCACTTGGTTATTGAAAACAGACACTGTTTGTGCTACTTACAAGCAAAACAAGCTCGAGGAAGGATCGATCGCGATCAACTCAAAAAGGTGAATGCATGGCGTGGGCGCGTAGCTCTCGGAGAGACTACCGCGATGGTGTGGTCACGTTGTGAATCCGGTGAGGGAGAAGCACGTAGCGAAGAGGATAAGACACACTCACTCTCTCTCTCTCTCTCAGACTCGTACGACACAGAATTAATATTCAAATGTTATTCAAAAATGGTTCTAAGGTGACTTTTATACTTTAGTCACCTTAGCTCAAGAATGTACATGGGGTTCTCTTACTCCTTATTACAAAGTGGGAACAAATCTGAGTCCTGACTAACTGATTAATCTTTACATAACCCAGACGAATGGATCAAAATGATAAGACGTCTTTGAGATAAAATGGGAATTTGATATGCTTTACAAGATGGGCTCATTACAACAGTTGGACCAATGGGGCTCCAACACTCCCCCCTTCCTAATTCATGTCTACCACGACATGATCGTCTTTGTCTTCATTGTCGTTGTCGTCTTTCTTGGTTGATTTGATGTAGAAACGCATCATATCGCATAGATTCGCTTGCCATTAATGGGCCAAAAATTTTTGACTTGTACATGAAGAAGCCTGTGTAAAATGCTTCTTCGAAGGTTTGTAGAGGGTAGCTTGGCAGAAACATTAGCCGTCTGAAATAGGCATACAATACTGGCTCTGTAGGTGGTCCGCTTAGATCGTATGACAGCTTTGAGATGCTTCTTTCGGTATTCATATACTCTGACGTCCAGCTTTCTAAGAAGACTGTGAGACAAGCCAAAAAGGTTCGAGCTATTTTACATAGCATCTTGCAGGATAGGTCGGGAGAGCCTCCGAATTCTCCGATGGCGCCCTGAAGGGTTTTCACCATGTAAGAACCAGATATTCTCTCTCCCTCTGCTGGCCCTGGCAATACTGGATAATTTAGCCATGTCGGATTTCTGCTCTGTAGTGCTTTATGTTGGCTGTAGGTGTATGGTCACGGAGTTGGGCAAAAAGTTCTGTCATTTCTCAGCTCAGACGGTGCGTTGACTAAGTGGATCAGGTTATTAGGATGATCCAAGAGCCATTGACGCCTCCACTTTGGCTGGCTGTCTACTATTCTGTTTTTCTGTTCTTGATCCGGTACTTCTCCTTCAAACACTAGCACTTGTGCTTCTTTTTCGAGCTGCCGTTGATGTGTTAGAGTTTCAAATTTCAGTAGAGCATATGGTAACATAGGGGCATTCCATTCCTTCCATAGCTCTGCTGCTGTTTTTCCTAATCTGGAGAGCCCTTGTAGCAACTCCTTTTCTAGTTGCATTGCCTTGTACCATATCATCTCTGATTGTTTTTCCATCTGCTTGGCCAGCCTCTGCTCTTCCAATCTCGTGACTGAATCTTCTTCTATTTCTTGGTCTTTGGAGCCAGTCTGATCAGTCTGTGTATCTGGGTCCTCCTGTTCATCTGATTCTCCTCGTACTCATCTTGACCCCCATATACTTCGCCGAGTCCAGCCAAATTTGTTGTTGCTTGTTCCAGGTTCACTCGTACCTGTCCTTGGTGTTGCCTTGCAGTTTGTAGACTTGCGATTTGCGTAGCCATTGTTCTACTATTGATTTGTAGAGCTTGAAATTCCATTTCTTTTTGAGCTGCAGACTCCTCTAACTGTTTTACCCTGATGTGCAAGTTTTCATTTTCTTCCCTGAGTGATTTGGAAACAATGCTTTCCATTTCACTGTCAGGAGCTGGTCCTTGTTGCTGTTCACTTTGTAAGTCGGAAATTTGCCTTTGTAGTTGATCCTCTGCTCTAAGCGCACTTTCGGCTATCATTAAGCGCTGTTTTCTTTCCAACTCCAGCTCCCTCTTCAGTGCAGCCACTTCTTCTTCTGGGTGGAGTACCGGTGTTGTTGGTAGCGGCGTTTTTTGCTTCCTAGCTTGTTCGATTTCCCTTGCTTGTATATCTGTTACTGCTCTCAAATCTTTGATTTCAATTTGTAAGTCATCGATGACGACTTGCAAACTTTTGACTGTGTCTAGCGCATCTTGCTTTTCTTTTTCCAACTTATTTATGTGTTCATCTCTGTCACTGACATCTGCAAGGAATACATTGATTGTATCTTCACATATGGCATTGAAGTCTTCAGACTCCTGTAAATTGTCTTTGAGGAGATTCACTGTGCTTTTGAGCCCCAAGATCTCAGCATCTCTGATGTTGATCAGCTTTAAAGTGTCCTCCCTTCGCTCCTACATTCTTTGAACTTCTCCATGGGTTTGTTGTAACCTCATTTTGTTGGACCTGTTCTGATCAGCTAGCCATTGACTGTGCAGTCTTGTTCGGTTTAGTATTGTCGCCATTGACTGCAAATCTTCATCTATAGTAGCTTCCAGCTCAATTTCTTGAGAGGAGGAAGCTTTATATTTTGTCTGATCCACCTCCTTTTGCTTGCCTTTATCACTTTGTGATATGGTTCCAGTGTTCGCGTGACCATCCGTTCTTTCTTCTTCTTCTTCTTCTTCTTCTTCTTCACTGGGAGGTGTATGAACTCTCTCATCACGATGTGAGCTTTCTGAATGCGAAGTAGAGTCAGCAGGTGGGCTAGATTGCCTCTCACTTGCATTTGGCCTTGGAGATGGCGGCGGTGTTTCTTGATCTCGTGAAGTTGGCCTCAACTGATCTCTCAAAGTTTGGAGATCCTCCTCTTCTAGTAGCAATTCTTGTTCGTCCCTAGCATTTCTTTCTTGGATGTACCTCTCGAACCAGTCCAACTCGAAAGCTGGGTTGTTTCTATTCTTCGTTCTCAGTGTGTAAGTGCTACTAGAAGGTTTCCAAGTGGCGCCTACATTGCCTCGTAGAGATCTCTCTAGAGAAAATCCTTCTAGAATCCTTTCCATTTTTGCTATCTTCTGCAACCTGGTGTTGTTTTCCATTTCCGCTTTCCGCTTCTTTAGTCGGGCATCTTCCTCTTCTGTTCTTCTTTCTTCTTTCATCTTTTCTTGTGTACTTCTTGTTACTCTTTCTAGCCTACGTCCTCCAATGGTGTTAATAGAGGCAGATACTTTCCTTTGTGATCTGTCTTTGATATTCTCTCTTAATACCAGCCAGTCGTTCTGATGAGGGGCAGGTGGCAACTGATCTGCCGCGCCTATGGCCTGGTATATTACTCTGGTCAGGACTTCTCCTCCTGCAATGTAATTTGGTATGTCTTGCCTTAGATTTTTCATTTCCTCAAACAGATATGAGGCGTGATCTATATAGAACTCATGGGTCATTCCCATAGCCCATGTCAGTGTGGTTGAGATGCTCCCGTGTGGTGTAGTGTATCTTGGCGGTCGTTTGTTGTAGCTCAACAAACACTGACTGTAGATCTGTGTCAGTTCTCTTACTTCCGGGTTTGCTATGAGTTCGAAAGAAGGTAGTTTAGACTTTTGCAAGTAGACTGTGAGGTTTTTCCTTCTTTCTCTCATGTTTGCTCCTTGATCTGACAATTTCAATGCCTCTTTGATGATCTCTTTGGTGATCTGGATCTCCATCACTTCATTATCCATGCCTGTCACTCTGCAAGTTCCATCTTCTTGGATAGTCTCAATTAGGTGTTGTACCCTCTTGAAATCTATCCCTACTGGTGGTAGTGATACAAAGTTCCACAAGCCAACTTTTTTGAGCCATGACCTTTGCGGTGATCTTTTCAAGTAATTCTCTGCCTCCTTGGGGATCATCACTGTATCCACCAAGTTTCTTTTGTCATCCACATATGAACCTTGATAGATCTGAAAGGCTGCTGCCTGTTACACATCTGCAGGTATCCAGGTGGCTGCTGGCTTTAGGGAATTGGGTAGAAGTGCATAGGGTACTGCACCTTCCGTTGCCAGGTTCTTGCCTTTTCTTTTTCCCAGAGAAGCATCCATGGATCCTGTATTCACAATTAACAGTTAATGCACAAACATAGTACTACTCTTCTAAATTGATTACCACTTAATCATGCATCTAGATGAGCCTTCTTAGTCCCCAGATTAGTTAAGGTAAAATGTTAGCAGATAGACAAGTTCTTCCATTGTGCGACTTTGACGGCTTCAAATTAGTGTTGTTGGTGAAGGTGGACAAGTCCAAATGCCTTGAAATTTTTTGTGGTGTATGTTCACAAGGCATGTAAGGTCACTCTATAAGCCCAAGCTCAAAATCTGTTCATTTGCAACTTTTTCTCTGTCTATCGCAATAGACTAGACTTTTTTTTTTATATTAAGGACCTATTTTGCAGTTGTGCCATCACCAATTAGTTTCCCATACCTTGCACATGATCTGATCCCATTTTCACCTCAAATGAATGTCAAGTGACCCCTTTTTGGATCAACTCCCATTTTTCCAGATTCCTTCCACGGAGATGTTGGTCTATCTCCTTCATTTTGTGTTGTTTTGGGCTCAAACTTAGTGGGTGGTCCTCTTGCATCATGTTGAAGACAACTGTTAATTCAAAATTTTGATAAGATGGTCCAGTATCCCTCTGCTTAGTCTATCGCGATAGACTGGTACTTAGTGTCAATTTGTCATTTTTTGGCTCTATGATCATCTGTCTGCCTTCTCCCAATTGATGTAAGGTTTCTTGACCCCTCACATGTGAATTTTACCTGTCTGCCATTGAGATTTCCTATTCTGACTCTGAGTTGTCAACATGTCTTTCTCAGCTTGCCATATGAGTCCATCCTGTCACCAAATTTGGTGTACTGCCTTCCTGTGCTTCCCCAAGTCTATTTTGTTAAAATTTTGAAAAGTCTTTCCCCCAATTATTGGTGTAGCAATTATATCGTGATAGACTAAGTTATTTGACCAAAAAAGATCCCTCTTGCACTTTGATTTGATAATGGTGGTTAATATTCCTTGTTAGCACCCCTCATGAAGCCAAAGTCAAAATTTCACTTGTCTAATTGTAAATTCAAGTCTATCGCGATAGACTAGTACTTGGTCAGTTTTACCAGTTTCTTTTTATGTTAGTTGACCACAATGGTGTTAATAGGCCCTCCTAGACACACACATCAAGTTTTAATCAATTTAGAAGAGTGTACTCCCTGTTTGCAACACTTAGCTGGTCCTGGAGTCGAAGTAGACCACTTAGGTGATGGTAGCCATTCCTTTTGGTCATTGTATGATTCCGGTTGTCTTTTATTTCTTTTTGACCTTCCATCCAAGTAGTCAGTTGTTGTTTTGGTGTTTACAACACCAAGAACGACCATTTGGACATCTTTCTGGCCTGTTGCTGGCATTTGCCCTAGTGGAAGAGCTTTTTTCTTGAGTGGACTGATCCATCTCATAGTTGACCTCTTTTGGATGTACCTTGTTAAATTTGGTGTCATTTTGTCGCTTGGTCGGCCCGTTAGAGTATCGTGACGCTTTGTGCGGTTTTCGTCAGATAGGGACTTTAGGCTCCGTTTTGACGAACAATTTTATGGTCTAACCCTTTAGTCGGTTTTTCGAGGTTATTGGCTTGCTGTCTATGAATTTTGGCTCATTTCCGATCACCTTGGTTTAGTTGCCCTTTTGCAGGTCCTGTGAAATTAGGGTTTTCTGAGCGGCTTCCTTCGCGCTTTCCGAGGTCATAGGCTCGATCCCTAAGCTATAGGCATTGTGCCTTTCAATTTTGGTTCCATTTGGCGGCCCCTAGGTCTTCCTTACAACCGGTCTACCGTATGTGTGCACAGGTTGTGATTGTGATGCCGGCGAGGTTTTACGACTAACTGAAGTAAACAACACTTAGAATCAGTGTTGACGAGCATAACTCTCATATCTGATGTTGATCTGGTGACCGTGCGCGATGGATGAGCTTCTGGAAGTGTCAACTGCTGTAGGGAGCTCTCTCTCTCTCACTATGGAAAATGACTCAAATGAGGGATTTCTAGCCTAGCCTCTCTATATGTAATCGAGACTCCGACACCAAATTTTCCCATCTTTTACCTGTGGCCATAACTTTTTGCGAAATGCGGTTTAGGCTTGCAAATTTCCTGATTTGGACTTCGGTTGCTCCAATTTTACCATTTTTGTAGATTTCTCCTGTTGGAGGTCCCTTCATGACAGTGGTCATTTTGCCCTGTCACCTTTGCAGTCCCTATTTTTTATGTGTCTTCTTTACCTTGCTCCGATCAGGCGTCTCTTCTTCTGTGTTTCCATCTGGATTACGGATTTTTTTCTATAATTTTTGCTAGGAAATGGCTAAAATAAAGCAAATAAATCCCAAAATAATCCGAAAATAGCAATTCTAACCTAGAAAAATACCAATGAAAGGCAAAACACTTTGTAGCTCCCTTTTCTCTTGTCTATGTACATTCTCACTCATTATCATCAACCTTGGCCTATTTTTTGCTGTTTTTAGACAGTTTTTGGCCAGATTTGACTCTCTTTATAGTCTATACACATCCCTAGGGGCTCATGAATGATGATTTGTTCCCCAATTCTGATTAATTACGAGGGCATATTCTTTTTCCAAAATCACACAATAAAACGCAAAAATGGTTGAAAAATTGCTCACAAACATTGCTCTCTAATATATGACATGAGTCCGCATTTGGAATGCCTCCCCCCCTCCTAGTTGGAGTCCTCCCGGACGACAGGGTATCGTCAAGGGTATGTGTTGTGCATGGGTTTGAACTCGTGCTAATGCATGCCTTGTAATATAGCCCTATATGCATGTACGGTCAATGCATGTAGAAAGAATTTATGCAGTGCAAGAGGAAGGTATAAGCGATACGCTTATTGGCATTTGCCGTTGAGGCTTCCTGTGGAAGCTTGAGTTGGCTGGCAGATTTTCTTTGCAAGGAGTAGTTGTAAATCTTCCGCTCTTTGTTTGATTGTTTTCCACTGGTTTTGAATTGGCTTATGTGGTTCCTTTGAAGTCGATATTGTCGTATCTGGTGGAACATTCTTTCTTTCTGGCTCGATGACTTGGGTCTTATAGATCCTTGTAGTTTTTGTTGTTGATTCTGTTTGTTTCCTCGTGCTGTTTGCATGATGTGGCTTGACCTTGACAGTTGTAGATAACTGCTCGATTGTCATCTTTGGCCTCCCTTCTTGTGTTGTTGGCCCGTTTTGAATTGGAAATTTTGGCCGCCATACCAATATAGTCCGTTGCGTATTCAACAGATTGACTATGGTTCTTTGAAGTTTTGTTGGATTTCGGTGTTTTGTCTGTTCTTCTGACTCCTTTTTTATAGGAATTAGGCTGTTGTGCCTTATCCAAACTTTGTATTTCCTCTTTTGATGTAATTGTGCCTCGGTCAGCTCTGTACGCCGTACCCAAACTTGTTTGGTTCCCTGCATGGTTGTTGATTTTTGATAAGACGTTGCTGGACTTGTAAACTTTGTTTGTTGTTGGGTAGATCTTTGCGTTTGTATTGACTTTTGTTTCCTCCTTGACATGAATTGGTTATATGATAAGAAGGGTTCTGCAAATTTTTCATTTCTGAACAGTCCTTCATTAGTATCCAAATCAATGAATACCCTGTTAGCTTTCATCCAGGACACTGCTAAGATACACGGCGTTGTTGATCTACTTGGTGGCAATACATGGAATTTTGTAGTATACGGGTGTGTCTGCACTGTGATTGGTATTATAATAGACCACAACGTGGTCACCTCATCTCCCGATGCTACTTTCAACCGGTGTGTCACTGGGATCGTCTTTATTGGTCCAAGTTTCTGAACGATCTCAAAGCTGATGACACTCATTTTTGCTCCAGTGTCAAGCAATGCATAGATTTCAACTTGTTTTGTGCGTGCATAAGCTGTTATGTAAGGACTACACCAAGTATCTTCCAAGTCGTCAATGATGCTATCGTCCTGAGCCCTAAGGTCTGTCATGGTCTTTTCTAATTCGTCGCTTTGTATATCCACTTCGATTGGTTGGGATGTTGAAAGAGGATATTCGTCAGTCATCATTGGGGTGACTATGTTTATTGTCCTGAGAAATTGCTTTCGTTTAGCAATCCGTTCCTTTGCTTCTTGTTGTGCCTGGTCCTGAATTCTTTGTTGTTCCTGTCTATAAGTTTTTCCATAATGCAGTTGAAACAACATTTCCGGTGTTAAAGGTAGATGATATTTTTTTAAACGACACCCACTAATCCAATTCGGCATTTCTTTTCCATCTAGTGTCGACAGTTTTACTGCTCCGTTGGACGACATTTCTTGGATCAAATAAGGCCCCAGTCCCCTTTTCTTTAGCTTTTTGGCATGTTGTTTAAGGGTGTATACCAAGACATAGTCACCCGTTTTAAAGTCCTTGTTCTTGACATGTTTGTCAAAAAACTCTTTCTGTTGTCTTTTTTTTTGCATATATGGCCGCTACAACATTGAGTCGTAACTCATCTAATTTTTCAAGGTCCTCCAACCGTTCTGAAAGTTCATGCCCCGTCCATTCCAATTGCAGGGCTACCCTTAGTGTGGGGATCAAAAAGTCAATAGGCAATATTGCATTTAACCCATATACCATATTAAATGGTGTAGCATTATGTGTTGTTTTATATGCAACTCGATAAGCCCACAATGCCGATTAGAGCATCTGATCCCAATCTGTTCTTGTTTCACTAACCAGTTTCGTAAGAACTGTGCACAATATTTTGTTGGTCGCTTTCGCTTGGCCATTGGCTTGTGGATGATAGGGTGCAGATTTGCGATGAATTACCATAAACTCATTTAAGAGATGTTGGATAACTTCATTTACAAAGTGTGTTCCTCTATCACTCACCAGCTCGATTGGAAGGCCATAACGTGTAAACACATATTCATATTAAGAATTGTGCCGTGGTTCTAGCGTCTGCTTTCGTTGTGACTTTTGCTTCCACCCATTTGGTCATGTAATCCGTGGCCACTATGATATATTGTGCTTGTGAACGATACGCTGGTGGAGTGATAGGACCAACAAAGTCCAATCCCCATTTAGCGAATGCTCGAGCACTCATCATTGGTCTTAAAGGCATTTCGTCTCTTTTAACTGGTACCTTAGTGCGCTGACATTCATCACACCTTTTCACGAATTATGCTGCATCTTGAATCATGGTCGGCCACCATATACCTGCAACCATAATGATTTTTACGGTTCTCTCTGCTCAAAAATGACCTCCTGCTATGCCTGCATGAGCTTGTTCCAATAATGGAAAGTAGTCATTTTCATGAGGAACTAACCTCAGCTGGTCATCAGTTCCTCTTTTATACAATTGGTCACTAATGAGGGTATACCTATTCGCTTCGATTTGTAAAGCCTTTTGTCTGGCTTTAGACCAATCTCCTGGTAGCTCCTTATTAGTCAAATATTCCACAATAGCATGACTCCATGCGGGTGCTACTGTCACTTGGTATAATGTGGCATAATCCACAGTGGTATTGGATGTGCAAAAGTCGCATTTCTTGATGTAATTAGCTACATCGCCTGCCATTCCTGGCCAATACACTCCAAGTCTTCTTAATTGTTCATACATCATTTGATTTCCTCTATGGAATCCCCCTGTTTGTGTATGGGCCTCCTCTAGATACGCTTCGTACTCCTCTGGGCCTATACACAAACTTAGAATCCCATCGTTTCCATGATGGTACATTCTTCCCGCAAGCATTGTGTAATTTTGTGCTTGTCTAATGTCTTCCACCGTGTGTTTGTCATCAAGATTCATTCCATATGTCAGCAACGGAATAATTTGCTCTGACCATTTCGGTACCATCTCTATATTAAACAGGTATGCGTCTGGGAGATCATCATCTACCCTGGTATCTTTTTCCCCATGTAGTAATCGAGAAAGGTGGTCTGCTCTTTGATGAGTTTTTCCTTTCTTAACTACTACCGTAAAATCAAACTCCAGCAACACAATGAACCATCTTACAATTCGTCCCGTGTTACAAGGTTTATTTATTAAGTACAAAAGTGCCTGATGATCCACAAAGAATGTGAATTTGTTCACGAGTAAGTAATGACGAAATTTCTTTACCGCATATATCATACCCAATCCTTCTCTTTCAGTGGTAGTATAATTCTTTTCTGCACTGTTGAGTTGTCTACTAGCATAACTGATTGGAAAATCCGTCTTACCCTCATCTGGTTGTGCTAATATACAGCCTACTGCAAATGCCAAAGCATCTACATGTACATGGAAGATCTTTGACCAATCTGGTGCTTTTAGAATTGGTGCAGATACCAGTGCATCTTTTAGTTTCTGGAATGACTCCTCACATTCATTTGTCCAAATGAAAAGCGTGATTAGACTATACAAGGGTTTTGCTATTGCAGCGTACATGTAGATAAAACATCGGTAGTATCCACAATGTCCCATAAATGATTGTACCTCTCGTACAGTGTTTGGTCTTGGCAATTCTATGATCACCTTTACCTTGTCTTCATCAGTGGTAATTCCATTAGCCAACACTATGTGGCCTAAGATTTTACCTTGTTGTACCATGAATACACATTTTTCTTGGTTGAGGCAAATCCTATACGTTCTGCATTTCTCGAATACCTTTCTAATATGATCTATATGGTCTTCTCTTAATAGAGAATAGACACACAAGTCGTCCATGTAAATATCCAAGAATTTTCGCAAGTATTCTTTAAAAGCGTGTGTCATTAATCTCTGAAATGTGGCTGGAGCATTGGTCAAGCCAAATGGCATTACCCTAAACGCATATATGCCCCATTCTGTTGCAAATGCTGTTTTGTATTGATCTTCTAGTTTGACCCCCAATTGGCTATAACCAGAGAATCCGTCCATAAAGCTATAGGCTTGCTTGCCTGCTACTCGTTTCAGGACGTGTTCAGTGATAGGATGAGGGTAGTTGTCCCTTATTGTTGCTGCGTTTACCTTCTTGAGATTCACACACACTCGTAATTTCTTGTTTTTCTTTGGTACCACCACTATCGGGGACACCCAATCCGTGTGTTCTATCTCACAAATAAATTCAGCCTCCATAATTTTGTCTATCTCCTCTTTTATCCTTTTGGTGAATGTCTCATTATACGTGTATGGACGTTGTTTGCTTGGCTTTGCATCAGACTTCAGAGGGATTGAATGTTCACAAATGTTAGGATCCACTCCCTTCAAATCTTTGTACGACCATGCAAATACATCTCGAAATTCCTTAAGTGTTTTGATTAGTAAGTCCTCTTCTTCTCGACCTAGATCTGTGGCAATGTAAGCAGGTCGAGGATTTTCTTCTGGCTTTGCTTAGTCTATTTTCTTGGCATTCTCTGGCCCATCGTAGGACTCGTTTGATTTAGGCTCTCTTATTGGTTGCTGAACCACCAATCTTCTTTCTTGAATGGTGTACTTACAATAGTGAGGAGGTACATCTATCTTTTTACTCCCATCACTAGCGTTCGTTCCATCGCTACTTTCCATTTCAGTTGTCCATACATTTTTAATTTTTTGTTTCAACTCATTGTATCTCGTTTTTCGTTCAATTTTTGTCATAATTGGACTACCACAGACATTCAGTTTTTCTGTTGCAACTCTTTTTTTTGCTTTGCTGGTTTTCCTAGGTTTCAACAGTCTGGACTTAAATCCTGAGTCTTCAACAACCTTAAGAAATCTTCCTGACACTTTATCCTTAGCACAATCAACAGCATGAATGTTCATAACGAAATGTGTCTTACCCTTAAACTACGGCATGGGTCTCAGCCTGGTTTGTGGACTGATATGGTGTCGTTTACTCTTGTATCTTTTTTGGCGTCTCTCACTTTGGTTTGGGAAATTGTAGAAGACGTCATTGTCTTGATCTTGATTGTTGTCTCCCTCCGTATTTTCTGACTTCTCGTCATCCGCGTTATCCTTGTTTTCACTTTGATCAGAACAATCATAAAATTCTTCTCCCTCCTGCTTGATTTCTTTAGTGGGGATGTCCACATAGCCCACTATCTTAATCTCAAGTTTCGTTTCTGTTTTAATTATCCTCATATTCTCAGTATCTCCATCGTTCTCGTCCTCCTCCACAATTTTGCTCAACATGTAGTATGGTATGATATTGTAGCCATTTTCATCACAAAATTTGGTGGGAGTGACTTCATTGACGCATACATCCAATGTAGCCAAAATTTGAGACCATTCTAGGGGTTTGAGCTTTTCTTCAGGAAAAGGTTCTTGAATATATGCATCATCTTCCAAGACCCTCTCTAGTGTCCTTTCATTGTGGTCAAATTCACTACATTGAGATGCCCCGCACATCCATATCTCCTTTTTCTTACAAAGCCACGGTGGGACTTCTGATCCACTAATGGTGGCTGAGTCAAATTCTTCCACAGGGGTTCTCGTGACATCATGGTAGCTATGATTTTTCATGTTTACGCGTGTAGTAGTTTCAGCATGTCTTAGATAGAAATAATCATACCCCCAGTCCTGCACCATTTTGAGTTGCCTCATGAACGGCCTACCAAGGATAATTTCATAGTTGTTCTTCCTGCCGAAATCTACTATGGCAAAGGTATGTTCGTACTCTATGCCACAGGAAGATACCATAATTGCCTCAAGCAATCCTATAGGCCTTTCTATGTGCCCATCCGCCAGTTGCAATTTCATTCTAGTTGTTCGTATTGCTGGTTTTCCCCATTTTTCCCATAGCATTTTGGTCGCAATGGCAATGCCAGCTCCACTATCAAGTATTGCCTTAGTCTCTATGCCGTTATACTCAACTGGTAGGGTTGTGTTGCCGCCTTCACCTTCACAATACTCTCCTACCTTGTTGAGTGGCACTGGTCTAGTGTTGACTTTCTTCGGTTCGGTGTCATTAAGCTCGGTTTTGAAGAACTTAAGAGGTCTCCTTATGCCAATTTTTTCAAGACATTTGCCCACTTCCGTCCACATGCTTGGTCTAATTTTTAACAATTCTGCCAATGTGATTGTGCACTTGACCGGAGTGGTCAATAAGTCTGTCAGGATTTTAGTGTCCAATTGATTTGACCCGCCTATTCTCTGAGAAGGTACTCTTCAAATTTCTAACCTTGCCTCATAGTTCCCCATATATGATGGCAAAGTTCTGAGTGATTCTGGTCTGCTATCTTCGGATGCAACTGAACCATTATCCCCTTGAAATGATTTAACGTCTAAATCCCATGGAGGCTTATTCAAGTTCAGCTCCGAGAAAGGCGCTGACTCGACTGTTTTTGTCTCATATTTTTCTTGAGCTTTTCGCACCGTTTCCCATAGCTCTTCAGGCCAATTTTCTTCCACAATAGGGGAATATGGTGGAAAATCTTTCAGTGATTCATCAGTGCTATTAGGCACGTCTTTTGCATCCTCAACAACCGGCAAGGATTTAATGTTTTCTATCTTGTCAGGTATCCTTTGTTCGGTTTTGTGAGGTGTTTCATTATTTGGTGGTTTGATTACTCTATCTCCCGCTTCCACAGGTGGAGGCTCCAGTAAAGCTTGTGCAGTTTCAATCAGCTGTTTGCACATCTCTAGTCTCTGTTTTTCTATCTCTGGATATGGATATGTCATCAACCTTTGCTCTAGAGTCTGTCTGTTCTTCAATCTTGCTTCAATATGCTTGCAAGATTGCATCTAAGGGTTCATTATCTACCAATATCGAACCTCATGAGCTTGCACTTCTTGGTCCCTCCGTTGATTTTAGAGAGTCGGAATCTCTTTGCTGTTTAAGTTGCTCTCGAGCTATCGTTAGCTCAACTTCTACATCTTTTTGTTTTCGCTCATGTCTAGCTTTCATTTTTGCTCTTCGTTCTTTCCAAGAATTATCACGACTGATGCTAGACTTGTCAGTCTTGATTTCTTCTTGATTTTCATCGTTACTCTTGGGCTGATTGTCATTTTTCCTTGCTTGGGCTCTCGTCAAGACCTTAACAGGAATTGGAGTTTTGTTTTCTGACCCTCCACTGGAAGGCAGCGCTCCCAGCATATTCAAGGTAGTTTTTGCTCCTTTGCTCGGGTTTTTAGGGCAATCAGGGATCAAGTGAGTAATTCCACACTCCGTGCAATATGCGTTGACCCTAATGATTTCGTCATGAGGGTAGTCCCTCAGCCAATGGTCTCCACCACACTTGTAGCGTGGTCCTTTAGGTTGTTGAGGTACTCCTGCGTCCCCGATAGTCAGAATAAACTAAGGCTCCCCTCGAGTTAGTTCCTTCCAAGAAGATTGTAGTGAACTTGGTTTCGTTTAAGGGATGTAGGGAGGTGCTCCCCCCTGGCATTGGTCCTTCACCGTTGAAACCTTCTGGCTGTTGAATCCCCATCATGAAGAAGGACTTTTCTGACGAAGTGTCAGTATCACTACCCTCTTCAATGATTGGTGCTAATGGGTCTAGTCTCGTCTGAGTTACACTCTCTTCAATGGACGTGGTGCTTACTTGACTTTTGACACTTTTAGCTCCCGACTTAACAAAGGCTCCTAACCTTAAATACATAAGAATGAAAGTTGGGTTGCAAACTTAAAGCTTACCTGGACTCCTTCTTCCTGTGTGGCTTTGTGATGATCTCCTTCTGGGATCTACACAAGGATGGTTAGTCTGTTCACAAGGGTTTTCCCTGAATTACCAAAAAATCTTTCAAGTATATATAGCAACCCCTTAGTCAGTCTTCTGGTGGTCCAATTTCAAATATGAAATGATGGCTGGGATCTTTATAGAGAGTACGTCCTAGCAGTATAGTCACAAATTGCAAAAAGTGTCTGAATCACTACTTTCTTAGTCTATTGCGATAGACTGACAATTTGCTTAGCACAAGTCAATTCAGAATTGTGACTTTACCCTTGAGTTCCAGTTACCCTCTATAGCCTATCCCTCAAGTTTTATGAATTTTGGACACTTGGGTTGGGTTTTGGTCCCATTTTAGTATTTCAGTTAGAGCTTGATTCTCTATCTGACCCTCAGATTGACCTTCAGTGATCTAAATGCCTTGAATTTTGGTGTGTCTGCTATATAGGCCCTGATAAAGCTCTCCCTAGGGGAAATTTGAAAGAAAATTTCCTCAGCAGCAATTTCCTTGGTCTATCGCGATAGACTTGGCACTTTCTCCAATTTTAGCATTTTTCTCAAGTTTTCTCCACAGTTGGTTCAGCCTCCCCTTGTGTAGTGCATTGACCAATTTTGGCACTGTTTGGACATTTGGTCAAAGACTTCTTGCCCTTGTCTCTGAATTCAGACTCTAAACACCAGTTTTGAAGTTTTGTGGTCAAGATGGTGTTCAAATTCACTCAATTTTTGTGAGTACCCTTGTATTGATGTGTTAAACATGTGGTATAAAGGTTTTTTCCTTGTTGCTAGTCAATCACCACCTTCATCAGTCTATCGCAATAGACCAAGTAGAGAGCAATGGGGATTTAATTTTTTGTCTGTTTTTGCATAGTCTTGTTCCCTGTGCCCATATAAGTCTATCCCCCAAGTTTTATGAAGTTTGGATTTATCTTGACCTTAAACTCAAGCACTTCACAAATTTCACTTTTCTCTGACAATTCACAACTCCATTGCTCTTGAAGTGATGCAAATTTGATGACACTTCATCTTAAACTTGTGAACATCAGTCGTACCTCATGACACAGTCAGTTTACCCTAGGCTAATGGTTATATCTCTTCTTGGCCTCTTTAGGTTTACTTAGTGTTTCCTTATGACAATCACCTGTTTCTTTTTTGTTGGTTTTGGTCGCAATTTTTATGTTTTCTCGAGTGTTGGATCATAAATTTCAATGTCGACTCTTTTCACCCCCTTCAAGGGTATATGGGGTGGGTTTTGCTTTCAAGGCAAGAAAACAGCCTTATTGTTTCTTCTTTTTGTTTGTTTTTTGCGTTTTTACAACGTTTTTCTACTCTATTTCTTCACAAGTATAACAAGCATTCAAAACCAAAAACCATAACTCCACATTATCCTACTTAACTAAATCTAACTAGTCGCAGACCCTCGGCAAGACACAGGCTTCCTGGCTATCCACTAGACCTCTGGATACTCTATCCTGGATCTTGTTCTAAAAGTTTAAGCTCTCTCTAGTCAAAACTAAAGTAAGCTAACCATCACACGAGTGACGTAGATCTCCCTACTTAAGGTTTTGTGTCCTCGGCAGCGGCGCCAATGTTGTAGGGCAAAACTACTCCCCTGTTCATACTCACGAGCACGACACAGACAACATACTTATCATTCGATGACACGACTAACCCGTAGGTGCACGTAGGCAATCTCGTTAGCTTGTCAGGCTGAGACCAATCTACACATACGCACTTTTATGATGAATCAATCATTAACCCTGGTAGAATGCAACCCACTCTATCCCTAAACTCTCACAACACCGTTTACACTTCCAATGAACTCGGAATCGCATCAAACTTACTAGGCACCATCCTCTCACTAGGATATACTTACCTATAAGTCTAATCTCACCAGATTTGAACCCTAGTTATCTCGAATACAGTCGCGATAGACTAACAGGTCATAATCCAAAAGTGGGCGAAACTTAAGTTTATGAGTATCTATGTGTAGCTAATCTCTTTCTCATTCCATAAAACACTTGATTATTGAAAACAGACACTGTTTGTGCTACTTATAAGCAAAGCAAGCTCGAGGAAGGTGAATGCATGGCGTGGGCGCGTAGCTCTCTGAGAGACTACCGCGATGGTGTGGTCACGTCGTGAATCCGGTGAGGGAGAAGCGCGTAGCGAAGAGGATAAGACACACTCACTCTCTCTCTCTCTTAGACTCGTACGACACAGAATTAATATTCAAATGTTATTCAAAAATGGTTCTAAGGTGACTTTTATACTTTAGTCACCTTAGCTCAAAAATGTACATGGGGTTCTCTTACTCCTTATTACAAAGTGGGAACAAATCTGAGTCCTGACTAACTGATTAATCTTTACATAACCCAGACGAATGGATCAAAATGATAAGACGTCTTTGACATAAAATGGGAATTTGATATGCTTTACAAGATGGGCTCATTACAACAGTTGGACCAATGGGGCTCCAACAACCTGTAAAGTGATACATAGCTAGCATAGGTAGTTTAAAAGATGTTTTCATGCTTCTAAATAATGAAAAGCACATGTAATGAAAGCTATTACCCATTTACAAAAAAAATCTCTAAGTTGATTTGCTAGTAAAATTCACATTTTGATGAATATTTTGAAAGTATCTTTATATATGAAAGCCAATTTTGAGTTTTTTTATGGAGTTCTCACTATGTAACTCTTCCTCCTTGAGTTTTGGGGAACCTAATACCCTAACTAGAAAACAACACAAAGGCAAGAGTAATTTTCCATTTACTAGAATCAGACTCATTTTGAGTTAATACTATGTTTTCTTCAAATTGCGATATTTCACTCAAAAAACATGGTACATTTCAAGCTTAGGTCCAAATATATGAGTACACTTTAAATTTGGAACCAACGTGATAGGTTTATTTTCCATATAGAAGGCCACATTGTGGAAGCTAGTTTTGTCATCTATGTAGTTTTTGTACTTCATAGGTGTGTTCCAAATTGTTCCAAATTGTCTTAAGGAGACATGTCTTGATTCTTTTGATGCTTCGTGTGCTTGAACATGGAAGTAAAGAAACAAAGTGTGTAAAGTGTAAGCATTCATAAAGGTAACGATAGGTGTACTCACAGAAGCATTGATGATAGGTTAGCCAAAAGCAAAAAATGCACTTTTTTTCTACTTAATTCTATGTTCAAAAGAAACTTTTTGGGCCTACAACAACCAGAGACTTTGGTCAAGAACTCACTAATGCTTACGGGAAAAATAGACTTATTGTTTTGAGATTTTTGCGCTTTGTATAAAATGGAGTTCACCTAGCAAATATGGTGTTTTTGGTCAAATTGAGCACTCCTTTGGCTTTGAGAGTGTTAAGTATGAAGCCTGATTTACCCCTTGTAATTTTTTGTATTAAAAACACATATTTGTAAGGCCCCCGTTATGAGGAGAAGCCATTGTGCGTGAATAAAAAACCACTCGTCGAAAACCAAAATTTTCACGGCTAGTCTCGAGTTGGCTTCATCAGAATATTATGGCCGGACGGTGGTCGAAAAGTGGTCAAAAAATGGCCGGTTCTTTGGCCGGTTGGCCGATAGCCGAAAGTCAATGGCCGGTGGTCAAAAGTCAATGGTCTGTGGGTGGCTGGTGGCCGATGTCAAAGGCGGACTTGTCTTCTCAAGGATTGGAGGGTCCGATTTGGACTTGCTTACACAAGGGCGGCTACACACGGCTGCCTCTCATGAGAGAGGGCAGCCCTTTTGGCCTATAAAAGGAGGCCTCTTCTACACACAAAATGGGATTGTGAAGCATTGTGCTGCATTGTGAAGTTGATGTGAGGTGGTGAGAGTGAAGCAAGGCGAAAGCTTCAAAAGGGTATAATCCCTCTGTAATCTACTTCTTGTTTTGAAGTAGTAAAGCCATTGAGTGGCTGCTTTCCCGTGGATATAGCCCACATTGGGTGAACCACGTATATTGTGTGTACTTACTCTCTCTCTCTCTCTCTCTCTCTCTCTCTCTCTCTCTCTCTCTCTCTCTCTCTCTCTCTCTCTCTCTACTACTCTATAATCTCTCGTGTGTGTAAATTATCTCTCTCCCTTAAGTAAACTACTCAATATCTACTTAGCTATGCCCTATTTCCTAACAGAGAGCCCATCATGACCATAGTGAGTGTTTTTTATTTTTCTCACATAATATGTGGCGCTAGCTTTGAGCTAAAGTAAGGAATTCTAAAAACATATGCATATGATAGGAGTATTTGATTTATTTCCAAAACCCTAAAAGGACACTTTTATGTCCTATTAGGTTACCAAAATAGTGTTAATTAAACCTGAAACCCTAAACCTTTCATTATAAATCCTAAATCCCAATATTCAAACGGTAAACCCAAAACCCAAAACCTTAAACCCCTAATCTTGAACCGTAAACACTACACCCCACACCCTTAATCTTAAATCCTAAGTACTAAACTCTTAACCCTAGACCTTAAACCATAAACCTCGAACCCTAAACCATAAAATTTAAATTCTAAACCTCAAACCCTAAACCAAAAACCAAAAACCTTAAATGGTAAACCTCAAAGCTTAACCCATAAATACCAAATTTGAACCCACAAATTTTAAACATTGAAATTTATGCATGATGGAAATCATGTTTAAATTAATATACCTCTGTTACACGAATCTAAATAAATAATAAAGTAAAAACTACATTGTATCTAGAATATCCGCTCTCATATTAGAGGGATTATCTCTAATACAATCTCCAAGTTCAATTCTAGTGTACGATGAGATTGAACATCATCACTCATCAACAACTGAAAATGGATTTCATCATCTAAATCAGGTTCATCCATGACTGTGTATAGCTGATGATGTACTATCACTAGTGCTTGAGCTAGATTTCCATTCATCTATATCCTCTACATTGGTGTCATCAACATCCCAAGAAACCAAATGCTCGTCCACAACACCATTGAGGAGAGTGTTTTCCTCCTCCATCGTCAAGGAGTCTGTTCCTCTCCTTAAAAAATGTGTGGTGTCTGACGGAGCAACCTCGTCGCCAACATATAACCGAGGTCATTGGCCATGGATGGGATAATAAAATACCTATACATGAAGTGAAACTTGTGAGCAAAAGCAAATTAAAGGGATCATTAACCTCCATTGTGTGTAATTTTAATCGTTCTCATGTGATCACACATCTGGATAAAAATGTATCTTTTTTTTTAATCCACAATTTCTTACTATATATGGTCATGAAACCAATGGATGCTCTCCTCATAGATGGCTGGTCTCTCAAGAGCATCATTAGCTCTCTCTTGAGCACTACTAGTAGTAGGTACATCTCTCTTGTACACTGAGATGTTTGCATTACTAGGCTTGAGGCTAAATCCTTGAATCTAAATTTACAATACTCTACCTCTTTCACAAGTTGTCTATGCAACTTTCCTTCATTAAAGATGACTTGTGAGCTATGAATGACTCTGCAAGATTTTGGGTGCGCGAGATGATAATCCATCTCGGCACCTGCACCATAGCAAGTGACGATGCATTTGTGTGATTTGGGGTCCAACATCTTTCTAAGCTATTTAGGCACATGTGAGAATGCCTCACACCCAAACACATGTAATCTGTCATAATTAGGCTTCTTGCCTGACCACATCTCCAAGAGAATCTTGTAGTTCAATGGTGTACAAGGCGATCTATTGATTTTACTCATTACTATCATAGCAGCTTCTCCCCAAAGATCTCGAGGTAAATTTTCCATATATAGCATGTATGTGACCCTATCTTGAATAGTTGATGCATACTCTCCCCCATTGTTAGTGTGTAAAGCCTTCATCTTCTTGCATGGCTGGTTCTCAACCATAGCTAGAAAATTTTGGAAGACACTAAAGACTTTGTCTTTCCTCTTCAAGAGATAGATCCACACCTTTTGAGTAGAGTCATCTACGAAAGTCAAGAAATATGATGCCCCCCCTAGAGGCTTATGTGGCACAGGCCCACATAGATTGCTATGAACCAAATCTAGAGGATCTCCTTACTCCCTATCCAATGCTCACACAAACTAAAATCATAATACAACATAAAAATATGGTAAAAACATTGTAACTGCTTTATTCCCTTCTGACTCATATGAGCAAGCCGGCTATGCCAAGGCAACTCGACTACATAGATAGAATTATCTTTTATAGAAGAGACATACAAGGATTAATGAGCCAAAATTTTGGCATTTGAGCATGAACAAGTTACCTTTTTTTATAAACCAAGAACCATTGCAAAACACTGTAGTACATATCCAAGATCATCAAGCTGTCCTACTGAAACTAAGATCTTAGTTAGCTTTGACACATTCTAACACCTCGATACCATTGTGCATACACAATTTCACATCTCAAATTCAACATATCTCAAGCTAATGAGAATCATCTATCTTAACTGAACCATGTGTGGAAGCATGACTATAGAACCACTCCTTGTGAGGGGTAACATGAAAATTGGCACGTGAGTCAATAATCCAATCCTTCACATAACACACATCAAGGGCAAACAACACCTTTGGACTCAAATTGGAAAAGAAAACTATTACATCTGACAAATGTGGCACATCAAGAACAACATCAATGTGTAGAGACTCAACAAAATTGAGCTCCTCTATCTTCACACTACTCTTAGGAAGTGGAAAACTTACGACAATGACTTTACCCTTCTCTCTTTGCAGTGAGTGGAAATCATTTTCCATGTGTCCTTTCTTGTGACAATGGTAGCATTCAATGTTACTTGTGTCATGTCAATGACTCTTGCTATGCTCATTTTTTCAATCCTAAGAACGAGCATGACAATGATTACGAGCTCTTTGCCATTGATTCTTCCTCTGGTTACTTCCACTTGACATATATGCATCACATGCCCACTAGTGTCAAGAGACTGACGTGGAACCTATTTTGTAAGAAAATCATTGCTAACATCACTAAAAACAAGCTTGCCCTTAGGGAAAGAGTTACTAATGACGTAGGCAAAGAAGATAGCAAGAAAATGGCTTTCATTTTTTGCAACTCCTCTTCAAGTGGGTTGCCCAACCCCCTGTTTCAAAGTATGACTACCACTTGGGTCAAATACATAACTCTGACCACATCCATCCATCTGTAATATCTCCATGTAATGTTGCACCCAAGAACATAACCACCCCTGCATACAAAATGCCCATAGCATCCCTTCACGGCTCCAAGCATCACCCAACCTAGAGCACCATAGTGCCCACCATCCTGCTCCAAATCTAACCCTCCCTCCCAACCATGTAAAGTGGAGTCCTCCTCAAAAAAACCTTGTAATTAACAGATCACCCACTATATAGCTGCACCCATAAGCATATCCTTTAGTCATTACACACATACCTCTTTAGAAAGCTTGGACAAAGCCACATCTTGGGCTTCCTCTCCATTCATCATAGAGCACACCTGATGCAATGGAAACTCTTCCATTCATGAGCTCTTTTGTCACCATCAGTTTTGTACTCGCCTCCATACCTATAATGTCCTCAATCCCAGCATCATCAATCCCTTCCATAAAAAGTGGGTCAAATGGCTCACCCACTACCACTCCTTGCCTGTTGACTTTACCTTCTTGCTCTTCAAGCACCTATTCTACTACCACATCCCTAGATAATGAAGAAAGAAAAATACCGCATTACCCATCTGCTCTTCTTCCATAGCCGAGGCCGGTTTAGCCTTCTTGACAGAGCTTCGTACTTGTTGCACCATTGTAGCACATTCCACCGCAACCCTCATAAGCATAGCCATCAACACAATACCACACATCACCTTCACTTGCATGTCCTCGTCTGTAGGCCTGGACTCCTCCATTTGGTCTACGTCCAACATATTGGCTTGCACTTCTCCCTATTCCTAATATATACATTTCATATCTTTTTCCACATGCAAGAGATCATGCTCTTCATACCTTGATTGGGAATAATCTTTCCCCTAGGTTGTATCCACATCTAGAGAACTACTATCACATGTTTCTACCTCCTCTTCTATCTCAAGATTTGGAATTTCTTTTATCTCTACAGCTTCAACCTCATATGCAAACTCACCTTCTGATCTCCAACTCACAAATCAAAGGAGCTTGATTAACCATACATGAGCTTAGATGTACATCTTCCATCTCATTTGGGGCCACTTGCACTTCCTGAACAATCGGAGCCTTTTTAATATGCATCCTGGGCATAGAAACAACCCCATCTCGCTACAACCAAAGAACCCTTGTCTCATCTCGCACATACAGACCCTCTTGCACTGGTTTTTCCCTTCTTTCCACCATATCAACCGGCCTTGACACCTTTGGACCTAACCATACTTGCCTCGCTTGATGCTTCTTCAAAATCTTCTTAGTCCACCCTCTTGAAAAAGCCACTGCTTCCGCATATGACACAAGTCCATCCACTTCCACTTAACCTCAAAAATCCTCATGCAGGAAATCCATTTGACATTTTTTATAGAAGTTACCTTGATAAGTCGGCCCCAAAGAACCTTGAACTCCCACTCAAATTCTTGGAAATCACCATCCAAGCTTTGCTTCAACCTATCCATCTTGCACTTTACTTCATCCAGCTGCATATCTGCCACAAATTTGCACTGAAAGACTGACTTCAAGGCCACCCAATCCAACTTTTCTTCTTCATGTAACCCATCATACCATCTTTTTGCTTTACCATGAACCATGAGTGGAAAGACTTGAACCACACCCTCCTCTCTTGACAAATTGCTCTTCAGAAGAAACCAACCATAATCATGTAGCCACATTTTTGCGTCTTTAACCCCAATGAAAATCAAAATCCCCAATCAAATCCTTTTAGCAACACTTTCTCTTCAAAACCCACACATCCGACATCACCAAAACCCTATCTTCACCTTCAAACAGGAGCAATCAGATGCTCCTCCATGGGGGCACCAAAAGATGGGGAGGGGGAATTGGAACACACCTGAAACACACATAGACTACCTTTCTATAGCTCAAGGTATTCAAAACACCCCTGCCCTCTCAAAATCACCTTCAAAACTACACACTTTTCAATAGAAAACCATCATTTGCAAACCAACGCACATACGCTCTCATTAAGAGCAACCCCCGCACCTGACTGCACACTATCAACAGACCACACACTCACACCTGTCAAGATCAACAACCCACATGCATTTCACAGCTCATTTCAAACCACAAACCGTTACCACACACAACACCTCTCTCTCACTCTCTCTCTGCACACCAAAAATGGCTTGGGGGACTTACGTGCTCACACATAACAACACCACAATACGAACACAGAACTAAGGGGACGGGGGAAATGATTCTCGAGAAATGGCTAAGGAAGCTTGATCTTTACAAACATACACACGCCCTCTTACAAGCTTCAGGGCTCTCCCACTCGGTGGCCGGGGTAAAAACCTCTATCTCTCTCTTTCTCCTTGGGGCTCTGCAGGCACACATATCTGCCAAAAAGCCTCACTCTCTCCCATTGGCTATGCTTCATTGGGAAAAAGGCCTTAAAATGGTACAAAAAATGCCCCTTATAGGGAGTTTTTTACAATTTTAGCAGTTTTTTCTTGACCGGACACTTATCCTCTCTTTTCAGTATTTTGTGAACCACCTCTTGGTAGGGCGATGCCCCTTTGGTGCTTCTCAAGTTTCCACTTCTCTCCCTTTCTCTCATGAATTCACCCCTCCCTCACCTTAGTACTAGCATTATCGCTAGTGGGGGGAGTTTGCCTCCAACAATAAAAGGGGGGGACCCTTCGGGAACCCCGTGTGAAAGGCCACTACCAAAGCAACCCAACACACAACCAGCAAGGACGGATGGCCACTGCAGCCATGTTGCTAGCCGTTGTAGCCAACACATGCCAACTGGCCATTAATGAATACTAGTGCAGAAGAGGGGGGAGGGAGGTAAGAGCTCAATAGCCTCCCTCTCTCCTCTCCTTTGATACCCACAAATGGTCATCATCTTGCATATATACCCTGCACTGTTGGGTCACACCCTTGTCTATGGCGTTTTTGTATGTGCCACGCTACACGCTCACAAGCCTCCCCCCTTTGTGGTTATAAAATATCATGGAATTTCAAAAAAAACCCTTCTTTCTTGTGCCCTTTTGAACCTATCCCATCTTTTGCAGGATGATCTCTTGAGTGAGTCACCAAGGCTAGCTAAAACTTCACATTTTGCAGACCCAACCATCCTGTGTTGCAACCTTCTATTACCCTTGAATGACAAGCTGCAAAACTACAAAAATATATATGCTACCCCTCTGCATTAGGTTCCCTCCAACTTCAACTGGGCGTATCTCTGCACTTCGGGCTCTGATTGACACACTGTCACTTTCAATAGGCTTCACATGCCACACACTACCTCTAAGGACCCTAGCAAGCTCAATATAAGCCTTTTTGGCATGCTTACCTATGTGACCAAAAGGGAGCAGACCTAACCCCGACAAAACTTCATCTGCTCATAGCTTGTCCTTCTAGACTTTGATTGTCGATCCAAAAAGACCGGCATGCACCATAAACTATGTGCCTCAAACTTATCCACTCACCTCCACTCTAATCATCCATTTGCACCTGTCCAATCTTGAGATGATTTGTAAAGCACTCCACTTTCAAATTGCCATAACTTGCACATCATAGCTCCGATCGAAGAATCGTCTGGACCAGATTGGAGAACACTTTAAGGGCCACACCCTACTAGACAATTCTAGCACTTGGGACACCTTGAGTAGTCAAATTTTTTAGCCCAATATGGATCCTTTCTAGCCTAAAAGACCACCACAGACATGCATTTCCGGATCTCCCTAGTTGCCCTCGACCTTCACACTGGCTTTAGCACCTTGACATGCACCTGTAGGCACCCATAGCCCTGCTCTACTCTTCTCATTGTCGTGCAGCTCTGCTTCCATGATGGGAAAAAGAGCAATGGGATGCATATAAATTTTATTTGAAGCTTATATGATTATCCAACGGTAATACGGGCTTGATAACAAGCAGGTTACATGCTAAATGTATGCCAAATGCAGCTTTAAGGGGCCAAAACCTATGTTTTTCTTATGCTAAAAATGGGTATATTTGAAGTGATAAACAATGGGATTTTATGGATTAGAATTGTAGTACTCAAGGTACTCTACATGCCTGTCTTGGCTCGTCAATTAGAGCTTTGGTGAAGAAGTTATGCCGGTTTGAAGTTGGGATTGATTACAGATCTGTACCGGATTGAGAAACTGCAAATTAGGGATTAGGGATGAAATGAATGCATTAGCCTGAAGTGCTCATCTTGTGGAGCACATTGTCGGGGGATATGTGTTCGAAACGTGAGCCGGGGCAGGCGTCGGGCCTCTGGCTGTGAGAGGTGTGAGAGAAAAACAGATGCATATGGCTTTGGCAATCACTGTAGTACTCAATTAATCAATTCAATCTCCGAATACAATGTAATCGATAGCCAAGGTGGGCTGTCAACACCACCGACACTTGGATGAATTGGTAAATAGGAGTTTAAGCTCCCTTTACAGATTAACCGCGCTGTTAACAACACCGAGGCTTGATTAATTAATCTTTAGATTGATGATGCTGATTGAAATGTTTGCCTGTCACTTTACCTGCTTCATCTACATTCAAGGTTCTGTAAACTTTATTTAAGTTTACTGTCTCAATCATCATGCTTCAATTATTGCCAGTTGTTCAGCAACTTCCGGCTTTGTGTGCTTTGCACTGCCTTATTTGCTGCTCACAAGCTTCTACTTCTCCTTTAATCGACTTGATTTTTATTGCCTTTAAGCTCTGTAAGCTTTTGATTACCTTTTCTCGAGTACCCTTCGCTCATGCAAAGCAACCTCCTCAATCAAGGCTCGACCTTGCTTCTGATCCGAGAGAGAAACCTGCTTACTCATCGATGAGAGAGTACTCATCAATGAGAGAGATCCTCTTGCTTGCTTATGTATGAGAGAGAGAGAGCCGAATTCATTCTCCTTGATTGACTCTTTGCCTTGCCGAGAAAAAGTGAGAGAAAGAGCGAGTTTCCCCTTCTCTTTGCTTTGGTAGCCGAGGACGAGAGAGAGAGAGAGAGAGAGAGAGAGAGAGAGAGCTTTTCTTGCTTCTTGTGTTGCTAGCCGAGGACTAGCCTTGGTCGTTCAAGCTTCCTCTTCGTAACCTTCTTCTCCTTGCGTTCTCTTCCCTCCTATTCTTCCTCCTCGATGTCTATCATTACCCTCTTCTATCTCCCTTTGTTACATCTCCCTCAAGCATCTCAAGGGCCAAGAGAGAGAGAGAGAGAGAGAGAGCGGGCGATTTCCCTTGCTTCCCCCTACTCCTCATTCGTTTTCGTTCCTTGTCCCCTTGCACCACACGTTGATAACCCTTAAAATAACCGCTAATAATTTTATGCAATGACGGCGCCGTCGCTGTGGAAACCGCCGCTGATGACGTGGCAAGGTCGGAGTTGACCAGCGCGAAAAATGCCGGGAGTAATGCCAAAAACGATCGCCTTGAGATGCTGAGCGCTTTCGTCTCATGCTCGCAGTCTCCCGATTGTTGCTGCTGCCTGCGCAAGCACAATCATCCCCCCCCCCCCCGCCCCCTCGCCTGTTTTCGCTGCCTGCCATCGCGATGCCCTTCTCTCCTCTTTTATTCACACACTTAATAATGTATTGGGCGGCCATTCAGTGATCCTTTGGGCGGCCGACCTCCCTTTAGTTGCCTTTGGGCGGCCAAATTAACTCATTGGCGGCTTTAGGCCCTTGTAGGGCACCACATTTGTCATGCATATCGGCAAGGAACCGCCAAGCACAACATCTTCCTCCATCATCCCCTATCGAGTCTGGCATATCCCACAATTAATACGCTCTATGAGACGACATTTCGGATAATGGCTCATCAAGAACTTTTTGTACTTCGTAACTAACGGCATACATAACCACATTTGGCATACATGTCGGCGTCAAGGCTCTCATTAGCCCTACCCTGACAATATCATCATGACTTTAACAGCCCGTATCAGCATCTCGTACAATGCACATGCTTCAAGATGCTAATATAGGTGATTGCATTTTGAGAGAGGCCCTTGACTTTGCAACTGCTTAAGCCATAGCCGTGTTGGACATTTCCTGCTATCAGCAATCTTCAGTAAATGAGATTTTTGTCAGGCGCAACATATGAACCAAGCATTATTGCATGACGTTCAGAAACTTGGTCGAAGTCAAAAAATTCCCAGATGGCACTCCGATCGAGCCTACCGGACTGGTACGGAATCGGCCCCAAGTGAATCTTTAACGGCCAATAACTTGGCAACCAAAATTTCAATCGCTGATCTGAAAATACCAATGCGCTCCACAAAGTGAGCACTTCAAGTCCATGCATTCATTTAAGTTATGTCACCTCAGCTGCAGTTGCCCAATCCGGTACCGATCTGCAATCAACTTAAACTTCAAACTACCATAACTTCCTCATCGTAGCTCCAATCGATGAGCCATAAAGACAGGCCTGTAGAGCACTTCAAACACTTCAGTTTTAGGTCACAATCTCCCATCTGTGCTCAATTCAAGTATACTCCTATTTTAGCATCATTAAGGTATCTGTTGGCCCTTTAAAGCTGCATCTGGCATATATTAATCGTAAACTAGCTTGCTAGCAAGCACTGAACACTGACCATTAATCAGGGTAGGCTTCAAATAAGCTTGATGTACATTTTCTTGGCATCTTTCTTAGCATGGGAGCGGAGCTGCACGACAACGTGGTCTTTTTAGATTGGCAATTGAAGTTCTAGTTGCTAAGATATTGGCAGTTTTAAATTTCCCCGGGTGCCAGTTTCGTACCAATTTGGTCGCCTCGCTGAGTGTGCCAACTGGGAGTTTCTGGATTTCAACCAAGTTTTGGAATGTGGTGCACTCAATAGGTCAATAAGCGGTCAAGTAGCATTTTACCTGAAATGCCATCTCATGCAGTGCTTGGTTGACATGTTAATCAAAAGTAGCACCCTTTCGAAAGCACATGTCAATTTGAATTTCGCCTATTGTTGGTGGGAGATATGGATTGTTGGATATGCTTGTTATGGTTGTGGCAAGGAAGATCAGGTGATGTTCACCAACAGCTTTCCACTAATGTCATCGTTGTGGTTGCACTTTGAAGGCAATTGGCCTTATGATGGCCGCCCCAAAGGGGGTTAATATGAAAATTGAGGGCCTCTCTCCCAATGCTATCACCTATACTTGCTTCTTTAGAGCATGTGGCAGTAGCAAAGACACTGAAATGGGTAACAAGATGTGCAATGATGTTCTTAGAAGGGGATGTTGAAAGCGGAATTTTTGTAGGGCAATGTTTTGGTTGATACAAATGTCAAACAGGTGTACCCAAAGGTCAATGGCCACGCAAGAGGTGGCCGCCCAATTGAACCAAGGAATGCCCAAGGTGTGGCCACCAATTGAGCGAAGGAATGCCCAAGGGGTAGCCACCCATGAGCCAAAACTACTTTGGTTTGAAGGGTTAATGTGAAAAGAAAGGGAAATGGGAGTCCATGGAGGCACAAGCAGGGAGGGAGGCGCAGAGAGGCAAGGAGGAGATTGCACCGGCCCCATAGGAGGCGTCGGATGACACTGAGCAAGGAAGAAAAAAGGCACAGCAAGTAGTGGCACTCTCATTTGGAGCTAGTCCCTGTGATTTTTGCACACCCAACATCCGACTCGCTGCCACATCTTCAGTAATCCTTCCCACCTAGCAAGGACGATGTCGTTGTTGCTTAGGGTAAGAGGGGGGGTTAAAAAAGGGGAAACAAAGGAGAAAGCGGGGATTAGGCGTGCAATGGAAAGATAAGAAAGCGGGGAATTGCACGAAGAAGGGAGATTGGAACGTGAGGAAGGAAAGAAGAAAGACTCTCTCTCTCTCTCTCTCGACCTCGGTAAGCAAGGGGAGGAAGAAGAGGTGAAGGGGAGGGAATCTCCTTTGCTCTCCCTCTCTTTCTTGGCTATGCTCTCTCCTTCTCTCGACTAAGCAAGGGCAGAGCGTGAAGCTCGAGGAAAGGCAATTGCATGAATCCAAGGAATGTGAAGGGCAAGGAGATAAGCAGGGAAGAAGGGGAACAAAGTCTCTCTCTCTCTCTCTCTCTCTCTCTCTCTCTCTCTCTCTCTCTCTCTCTCTCTCTCTCTCTCTCTCTCTCTCTCTCTCTCTCTCTCTCTCTCTCTCTCTCTCTCTCTCTCTCTCTCTCTCTCTCTCTCTCTGCACAATCAAAGATGGCATGAACAAGGTGGAGCCTCTCTTGATCTCAACGCTAAGGAAGCAAGAGAAGTGAATACCATGGAGGACTTGGACATGAACAAGGTGAGGCCCATGGGAAATAGCATGGGTTAGAGGAGGACGTACATGGCGAGAAGAGCACACAAGGAGAGAGAAAGGAAGAATTTCTTGTAAGCAACCAAAGAGCTCAGCTTTTGGCGAGAAAGGGATTTTGGGAAGTTCTTATGGGCAATTAAAGCAAAAGAGGAGAGTGAAGCTTGTAGGCAGTTGGAAGAGCTTCTTGAAGACAATCACATAGAGAACTTTTGTGGAGCTCATAAGGGCAATTGAAGTAGAAAAAATAACAACACAAGGAGGAGATATCCATCACCGTCATCATTTTTTAATCTTGCTGATAAGTACCGGTGCCACTAATGGCCTGCTTTATCTTGTAAAGGGAGCTTAAAACTCCTACTTTTCAGTTAATTTGATTGACAACATCTTTAACAACCCACTTGATTATCAATTAAGTTGTACTCAAGCTTTACTGAACTTATTAATAATTACAATGATTGTTAGAGCTATCAGTGTCTTCTATTTTCTCTCTTACACACCTCTCACAGCCAGAGGCCCCGTGCCTTCTCAGCTCATGTTTTGAACACATATCCCCCGACATATTTGGTGAACCCGACATCCGACTCGTTGCCACATCATCAATAAGACTTCCCACCTTGAGGGGGAAGGGGGGGGTGGTTTAAAAAAAAGAGGAAATGAAGAAGAAAGTGGGGAATTGCAAGGATAACAGGAGGGGAGTCGGAGCTCGGAGGAGGAAGAAAAAGGAAGCGTCTCTCTCTGCTTATAGGAGGCTCGGCAAAGAAGCAAGCAAGCGAAGGAGCACGGGGAAGAGGACCTCTCTCTCTCTCTCTCTCTCTCTCTCTCTCTCTCTCTCTCTCTCTCTCTCTCTCTCTCTCTCTCTCTCTCTCTCTCTCTCTCTCTCTCTCTCTCTCTCTCTCTCTCTCTCTCTCTCTATCTCTATCTCTATCTCTATCTCTCTCGGCTAAAGCTATCTCTCTTGGACTCGGCTTCGACAAAGGAGGAGATTGAAGTAGAAGAAGAAGTTTGGCAAGGGAAGGAGATTAGGAGAGTCGAGGGCAACAAGCAAAGAATTTTGAGCCTCATATCTCTTTATAGCCAGTTAGAAGCTCTGATTGCAAGCATAAGCAGGAGATTATCACTCTTGGACAAATTTGTGAGGATTAAGCTCCATAAACTCAAGATTTGCTATGGTAGTGCTATTAACGGCAGGAATTGTAATTTGGAAGCAAGCAAGGGAGAAGGAATCAGATAAAGAACAGGAAAGGGAAGAAGGGGATTGGTAGATTGCACTTACTCTCTACCAAGTAGACTTTTGGGCAATGGAAGTCTCGGCTTCTTCGCACTTGACATAAGCAAAGGAGCACCAATTTCTAAGTGTTAATAATAGCCATTCTAAGTAGATAAGCTTCAAGGTGTAACCAGGGATGAATTTTATCTTCTTAGGTGGATTTTGGGAGGATTAAGCTCTCATCAACTTGGGAATTGTCAAGCAGTGCCGTTAACAGCAACTTTTGTAACCAAATTCCACTTTGGGTTAACCATTACTAGCTTGAGGCTTTCAATGTGCCAATTTTAAGTCATTTAAGTGTTATTCAATATGTTTTCTTGGTGTAATACATCTGGTCTCTTATTTTTCCCACAACGAGCAGCCCAAGTGCTGACCTGACTCACCTCGCGAACCCATTATCCCCGGCATAGTAGCACCAATTGACTTCGGATGCACCAACGTGAAACTGTCACTGCAAATTGTAGGACACATGCTCAAACATGCACCAATGAGTAAGCAAGAAAAATTACAAAATTAGCTCCCTATGGGAAGTAAAATGCTCTCAACAGAGCACAAGCACTCTCAAGTGCTAGTCACACATAAACCATATGCATCCAGAACTCCCATCGGAACTGTAATGGCTACCATTGTCAAATATGCTCATAGATCTGTTGTGTCCAAAGAACCTGTGGTTGTTCCTGTGTGTGTAAAAATTGTATCCAAGAGGTATCTCAAAGAATCTGTAAACGGCTATGCATGAGCAATACCATCGAGAACATACATCATGCCCAAACATGTATATGGAAATCCCAATCGTCTCTCGAAAATTCATAGAGCTACTGCTAATGGCAATCTGTAATATGTCTTCCTGTGTTGCTCTCTACAATGCCAGTGATCATGTGAAAACCTGTAGTCGATATTGCCAAAGTTGATGCCAAGAAACGGAGTGTGTGTGTGTGTGTGTGTGTGTGTGTGTGTGTGTGTGTGTGTGTGTGTGTGTGTGTGTGTGTGTGTGTGTGTGTGTGTGGTACTATGCACAAAATCCCTCTCTCTTTTTGTCGAATCCCCTTTCTCTTCTTCACTGAGAGTGTGTGTACTCAAGGCCTTCAATGTTGAAGTTGAGATGAAGCTATCTCTTTCTCTCTCTACACTCTCTCTCCTCTCTTAGTCAACTCAAATGCACAGCCTATCTTGAGAAAACGGCCACTATGTTTGTTATTTTTGACATGCCTAGACTGCAAACCAGTTGATGAGTTCTTCTACAAAGTCATAGAGCTTGAAGAGATCTTTGTTTTTATAAGAAAATATTTTTCAATCTAAGTTCTATAGCTCAAGTTATGAGAAAAATAGTGACCTGCTATCAATCTGTCCTAAACTGAGCAACCTACTTCTTTCTTGCTTTGAGCTCACATAAAGATTAATCTCTCATCCCTTGTGGCTTGTGGAGTTCAGTCCCTTGCCACCTTGATATGTGAGCTCTATGTGCCGAGCTCACAATGCCTCCATAGTTATGGAAGTTCCAAGCTTCGATCCGTTGCCAATGTGGAGCTTATTGAGAAGAGGGAACGTCGGAAGAGGAGTAGCACATCAACCTTCGGCTCTGGTACCACTTGAGTGCGGGAGAAGAAGAGCAGACATAGAGTGTTGGTGGAGCTCTCAATGAGGATTGGAATTGCCTCACCTACTCCTTATTATTGTATATGATCAAAAGAATAGATAAGGTTAGTATGGTCAGTGTGATGCATGTCCGACCGGTTGGCCTGAATCTAACATTAAATGCATTGAGTTTGTTCATTCCATTTATTTTTTTGCCTCAGTTTCATGGTAATCTTGAACGCTCATATATGTGGAAAAATATGCAATATTTCTATGCGGTCTTTTTTCATGACCTACAGAAAGAAATTTCTTCTGACCATCGTATGCTTGTTTTCTAAAACTTTGGCTATGATGAGCTTGTAGTTGTGAACCACATGTGGGACATGCATGGTATCTTGACATAGAATAACCACTTACCTCTCCATAACCTAGAAAATCATGCATTTTCCACATCACAATAGCCCTCAAAGAGAATGCATGGTTCCTTCCTTGCTTTGTCCTATTAAAAATGGTCGCACCATTCCATTATTCATATGACTCTTCAATCAATTGTTATATATACACACTAAAGTATTTTACTTTGCACTTTTTTAGAATTAGTAATGACAAAATTAGATGGTCCTTTGTGATTTCCAACCACGATGGAATATTGTAATTCACTTAAACCATTGGCCAAGTACACCACTTTAAAGAACTCGATCCAAAAGAATTTACACCATCCATGGCAAGAACAAATCGCAAATTGTGTGGGTCTCTTTCAAGCAATGGTCGTTTCTCCTCTTTTTGCTTCCAAGATGCACTGCCAACTGGCACATGCAATTTGTCATCCATCGATCTCCCCCTGTACATGCCACACAATAAGCTTTACGATGGAATATTGTAATTCACTAAAACCATTGGCCAAGTAGACCACTTTAAAGAACTCAATCCAAAAGAATTTACACCATCCATGGCAAGAACAAATCGCAAATTGTGTGGGTCTCTTTCAAGCAATGGTTGTTTCTCCTCTTTTTGCTTCCAAGATGCACTGCCAACTGGCACATGCAATTTGTCATCCATCGATCTCCCCCTGTACATGCCACACCATAAGCTTTGCGATCCCCTTGCATCTAAACATGTGTTTTATCCTTGCAATTAATGAAAAATGCTTCAAGATCTTATATGGGATGGTTGTGCCCTTACAAATCCTATCTATATTGATTTTCCCCACACATTGGACATTTCACTGCATTTTGTAACTCCCCACAAAATAAGACATGGTCATTAAGGCATGCATGGATGAATCTGTATAATCAAGCACAATCGTAAAATTTTGTCATCCCTCCTTGATGTAGGTATATTGTTTATAGTAGGCAAACAATTGTATACAAGCTCACTTAATGCAAAAACACTTGCATTTGAACATTTTCACACACTTTGTAAATTTATGAGAGCTAGCAATGCATATACTTTGGACACTTTGGGCCCACATAAAACACTTCATTGCATGTGGCTTTAATCTTTTGCTCTCGTTTAATCCTTCGAGCTTTCGCTTATGATGGTTCATCATTCTGTCCTTATGGACGTACATCTCCAAAAAATCCTCCATGTCAGCTATACATTACTCAATGCCAATTTTGTCCACATGGGATGACCTACTTGCTTTAGCCTACTCACTTCCTGATGTTATATTCAATCCTCTAGCCACTTTTCTATATTTTCTAGATGTGGCATGTAGACATGGCACATGTTAATGAGAGAGTTTCTTTGGGCACCCTCATTAATCCAAAAAACCAAACATTATGTCCACATGGAAAATCTTTGGCCAATCCTTTTTTTAAAAATGAAAAATATTACCTCTTCATTCGCGACTTTTTGTTGAACCCAGTCTTTATGGGGGGTGATGTCAAATTTGGCACATCATCTTCCACAATTCGACATCGACATCTTCTTTGATACTTGCAACGGATGCATGTGCATTCAAATGTGTAATGTGGATCAGGATTTGTATCCACTATCATCAATACATTCCTACTAAGTCAAAAGGCGATTTTTTAAATAGTATACCCAAAAAAAAATAACTAGTACTCGTAAAAAATAACCAGTGCTAGTTAAAAAAACCAAAGTTGATAATTTTGGCATTTATGAAGCTAAGGAGTGCGGACATTTTCGGTATTTTACACTACCACTGTATTTGATGCTTTTACACTACCAAAAGTTTTGACATTATTTAGGTCTACTCCTGCACCCAAGAAGGGAGAGACCCATTTTCACTTCGAAATCTTGGTGGCTCTTGTTCTCTCTCCATAACCCTAAAGAACGGCAGCATAGTCTCCACCCTCTCACTACCTCTCCTCCACCTTCATGTGCATCACTAAAAAGCTAGATTTGACCTCCACATTGGCGCACCAAGTTAGGTTTCAATAAAAGACACACATTGACAATATACATTGCTAAGTTTCTTACTTTTTTCCATAGTGTTAATGTACAAATTGAATAATGTTACACTGCTTACCTTGTTTTGAGCTTGTGCTCTCCCAAACTTCGCCTTTTGAGATTGTCACCTCTTCAATCTTGTGAAAATGTCACGGTGAGTGTAAGACATGAGAGTGTTATTGCATTTATGCATTGTGGGCATTTTTTATATTAATATTCATATTGTCTATGTGATAGTCATTCTCAAGAACCAATTCAAAATCCTCCGGTTGCTCCAATCAAAGTGATTCTTCTCGGCTTTGAAAGTATTTGAATAGAACATGATTGCCAAAATGTAGAGGCATGGGATATATTCCCCTTGTCACAAAGATTCAAGTGTTTCCACACTGATGATTGATAACAAGTGTATGTAGCCTTGGAAACTTGCTCCCTTGTGGTAAGGGGAAGATCAAGCAAGATTATAGGATAAGGGAACTAGTGGACGACCCCTAAAGTACTCCACATGTTGACCTTCAATGCAAGAGGGTGGTTATGTGCAATGCATCCCATCCCTAACTTTGCATCAACTCCACCCACCTTCTCTACATCACCCAGTCACACTTTAGGCTCTCCTTATCTCATTTATCTCATTGACATGAGTAGATGATCTCAGTCCATGCACGAAAAACCAACAATTACGGTGACAAGCACTTCGGTCTGTTGATCCATGTCATAGTGCCAGCACAAGCTCATGTAAGTTTTTATTTGAATTTTTAGTCATTCAAAGTTATGCTTTTGGTCTTTACATGTGTTTGAATTTTTTTGGTAATTAATTGGCCTTTATGTACTTATGTATTTTTGTGCATGCCACTTTGCATAGGGCATGCTCTTGTGCCTTGGGCAAGCCATTTGCAAAGCAGCAAGCATAAATGGCAAGTGCGTGAGCCATTTTTGAAGCACGTCTTCATTGTTAAGGCAAAAAACACAAACAAACTTCAAAAATGGCTCATCCACTTTCAATTTGTGCTTGTTGCTCTGCATGTGGCTTTCTCTGGTGCCTATTGATGGTTTGGGCAAGCTATATCTGAACACAATGTACTGGCAAGTACACAAGTTGTTCCAAAGTTCGCTTGTCTTTTTTGCACTAAAAATGCGAACAAACTTTGAGAGATGGCTTGCCCACTTACCAATTATACTTTTTGCTTTGTATATGGCTTGTCGTTGTGCATACTAATGTGAAGCAGCAAGCACAAAATGTCAAGTGGACAAGCCGTTTTTGAAGTCTGCATTTTTAAGGCAAAAAAATAGAAACATACTTCAAAATGGCTCGTCAAACTTGAAAACCTGCATAAATTGTAAGTAGGTAATCTATTTCCAAAGTTCGCTTACATTTTTGCCTTGAAAATGCAAACAACCTTTTGAAACGGTGTGACGTGTTTTGGCAGAATGGTGAGGGACACCCCAAAGACTTTGAGATATGATTTTTAATGCTTTTGGGGGCCTTAAATGTAAATAAAGTATGCTTGTACAAAGTGTACAAAGGTGGTGTGTGCCAACTGTCTCTACGCATGCGGGCCAGTTGTGCGGGGTACATAGTTTTGTTGTTTTTGTACATAGAGGTGTCGAGACTTCAAAGTGTGAGTGAGTGCTTTAAAAATATGAAGAAATACTGAACTTTTATAAGATTTGGGTCATGAGTGAAGAGGGATATTCAGCTATGAAGAAGAAACTATGTGTTGTTGTAGCCTGCGGGTGAAGGGTGGGGGTTTTGGTGTAGAGGTGCCCCTCTTGCCTTGCGAGGGCCTGGTGTGGTGAGTTGAGAGTGTGTCTCTCCTCAATGGGCTGATGAAAGTGGATGCTTAGCTCTGCATATTGACCTCTCTTCATCTTGGTTTGAGGTAAGGCAGCCATGTTGTGTGTGGTTCCCTTTGGTGCAGCTAGTCGAGGGTAGACTATGCGCTGCAATTCCTTGCTTGTACATATGCAAAAGGGCAAGGTTTGCCCCAAGTTTTCCATCACTATTCTTGATTTTTTTTGCTGAAATTTTTGGGTTTTAAAAGTGAGCTTGATTTGGATGGGTTATGGTCAAGCTATATGTATATATGAGAGCGCCTATGGAGTCACTACTAGCACATGGAAGGGCGTTTGAAAAGAAGTGAAGCTCATGGTTTTATGATGAAAAGTGCAGAGATTTCCATGGTTTTTCTTTACTTTTTTACTTTGGTTTTCTTGGTTCCCTTGCTTCCTTTGGTGCATCCAAGTATAGTGGGAGTTGTAGCGGTGTAGAGGGAAGCTAGTCGAAGCTAGTCGAGGTTGAGTTGAGTGAGGCTGTCAAAATTTGTGAGAGGATATCAGCCCATATTATCTTGAGAGAGCTATACTCTTCATCCTCTTTTCTTGGTGTTGGTTTGAGGTGTTGTAGAGGCCACCCCCCCAATCCTTCACATAAACTGGTGCCCCCACTAAGGAGAAGAGAATCCTTCTAACAGGGTTTTGATCTAGAGATTGGCATCCATTTGAAGATCAACTCAAGGCCTATGGCGGGAGATGGGTATGAAGTCTTCAAAGGTGGGAAAGGAGAATATGTGGACAAGTTCATCCAAAGGATCGAATTGATTGCATTGAAGAGCAATAGGGACGATGGTGCATTCAAGGTACATTTGGTGAGTTTTCTACTTGAAGATGAAGCACGTGAATGGTATGAAGATAGGCTTGAAGGTGATGTAAAGGGAGATTGGAATCTTCTTTCTCATGCCTTGAGAGAAGAGTTTGAGAAGGAGGATGATCCTGAGTATTTGTGGAGAGAGCTAAGCAAGCTGCAACAAGGAAAACATGAAGACATCAATGTGCACATAAACAAGTTTGAAGCTTGTTGGAGAAAGATCATAAAGGGACTTGAAGAGAATCAAATGCCCCCTTATTTCTTGAAGAAAGATAGGTTTGTGGTTCTCTTATATCAAAGTATTAGAGACAAGGTGGAGCTCAAGGACCTAGGGACCTACAATGAGGCAGTAAAGGTTTCTAGAAAGCAATGGAGAAAGAAGGTGAGAAGGCATGAAATGGCAAATAGGTAAAGAGAAGCAAATGTACATCAAAGGGATGGTTATGTATCAATGAATAATGTGGTTGAGCCTTTGCCTTTGGATATGCATGTTGAAAGGGAAATCCATGTAGAAGCTCCAAGAGTGGACAATAGAGGACAGGAAACCTTTCACCAAGACAATTCAAAGATTGACAGAGCAAATAGGAAATCTCAACCTTGCTATGCAAGCTATCCAACAACAAGTAAGAAGACCTCAAGGAGAACGGCCTCAAAGGAATAGAGGTGATAATGTGATGTGTTACAATTGTGGGGAGAGAGGGCATATATCGCCCAATTGCAATCAACCAAAGAGAGAGCCAGGAGGTATATATTCTATCATACAAAGACAAATAGGTAATGAAGGCAATGTCAATGCAAATGTGCAACCACTCCAAGGCCAAGGACATGCACAACAACAAGGACAAAATCAAGCTCAAGCACCTCCACAGTTTAACGTAGGAATTTTGGAGGCAGTTGAGGAGAGAGATGAAGATGATGAGGTTGATGTCTTTGCAAATAAGAGAACAAGGGCACAAAAATCAGGGAGTGAAGGCCTTTTAAAAGAGGAAAGAGCAAGGAAAAATCCAAGGAGAGATGTAGATAAAGGCAAGGCACCTATGGAAGAGGCTGAAAGTAGTAAGCAGGCAAAGGTAAGGGCAAGGAGAAGGAAGATAGGCATGTATGATTTTCAGCTCGGGAAGGGTCAATTAGCATACAATCTCTTAGAAGACTTGAAGAACAAGAAGGCTGACATATCATATGGGAAACTCTTGCATTTAAGCTCAGGTATGAGAAGGCAGTGGCATAAACTAGCTAGTGTTAGAAGGGTGAAGGTAAAGACACATGATGCACATGTAGTGCAGCTTCATAAAGTTACTGATGTTTTGCATGTGTTTGATGCTTGGATACATGGAAGGAGGGTGAATAAGGCTTACATGGATGGTGGAGCCCAAGTGTGCATTATGATAGAGGAAACAATGCAACAATTGGGATTGCAGCTCACAGGCAAATCCTTGTTCAGTGTGAAGATGGCAAATAGTAGTAGAGTGAAATGCTTGGGAGTTATTCATGACTTGGAGCTTAATGTTTTGGGTCAAAGGGCTGTCATGGACATTCATGTGATGCCTGCAAATCTTGGGGCATATCCAGTTATATTGGGTAGTAGACCTTGGTTGATTGCTATGAGATCACGGCAGGACTGGTACAGGGGATGTATTGACCTCTTTGTGGATAGGCCTAAAGATAAGAGGATTAGATATGATATGAAAACATGCAAGGTGCTGGAAATTGATGATGAACTAGCTATGCATCAAGATTTATCACCATCCAATTATGACATGTGTGTCAGTTCTTCTAGTGCATCCTCTACATGTACTGACGATGAGGTTTATGATCAAAGTCTTCTTGATCTTGATGTAGATCTTTGTGGGATACATGTATATGATGAAAATTGTGATAAAGGGGATTCTATGAGATCAGAAAATGATTATGGGGCTGATCATGAGCCAAATGTACCAAAAGCTGAATTAATGGATATGCTTGCAAGTGACCCGACTAGTCAAGAGAGAGAAGCATATGATGCATTGTTTGATAAGTATCCCAAGTTGTTTGCCAAAGATTTTGCTCAAATGAGGGGAACAAAGAGTGTTGCTCATGAAATAAATCTTAAAGAAGGTGCAAAGCCTGTTGCTCAAAAGCTAAGGAGATTGGACATCATTCAACGAAAGGTATTGGAGATGGAGGTGAGTAAGCTTTTGCAAGCTGGTTTTATCTACCTTGTGGATGATGCAGAATGGGTTTCCCCTGTGGTTATATTTCCAAAAAAGGGAAATAAATGGATAATATGTGTGGACTATAAGCCATTGAATGTGGAAACTGAAGGAGTACGAGCGGAAGTGCGACGCGAAAGAGAGTGCGAGAAGAAGAGCACGAAGATATGGTGAACTCGCTCTATTGTAATGTGTAGAGCATAGTGAGTTCTTATTAGGTTTTCACAAAAGAATATGTGTACATACCTAGCGGCCCGCCCACTTACCTGGGCGACCACATTGGGCTTTATACCCCAACAACCTCCCACTTAAAGTCCAATGTGGTACTTTAAGTGTGAGAGAAGCTACTATACAAGCTAATATACAAGAGATGTAGAGAAATGATGTACTACCCTACACCTAACTGCTTGCAAAAATGCGCAAAGCTCTCTAAGGGAAGTCCTTTTGTAAGTAGATCAACAAGATTTTCTATGGTGTGAACTTTGACAAGCTGAAGTTGCTTATCCTCAAGCATTTCCCTGATGAAATGATACTTCACATCCACATGCTTTGTCTTTGAGTGATAGACTAGATTGCAAGCCAATTGGATAGCACTTTGACTATCACAATATAACACAGGCATCTCTTCTTTGATTCCCAAATCTATTACTAGTCGATTAAGCCAAATTGATTCTTTTCATGCCTCTGATGTTGCAACATATTCAGCCTCTGTAGTAGACTGAGTAACACTATCTTGTAATCTAGAACGCCATGATACTGCTCCACCAGCCAATGTAAAGACATACCCTGACATAGACCTTCGGTTGTCTAAGTCAACTGCATAATCTGAGTCTGTAAAACCCTTTACACTTAGCTCCTGACTCCCATAGCATATATGCATACTCTTTGTAGCTTTCAAGTATCTCAATATTCCTTTCACTGCCTCCCAATGTTTCTTGCCTGGGTTTGACATGTAT
Source organism: Adiantum capillus-veneris (assembly GCF_014529385.1). Classification (NCBI taxonomy): domain Eukaryota; kingdom Viridiplantae; phylum Streptophyta; class Polypodiopsida; order Polypodiales; family Pteridaceae; genus Adiantum; species Adiantum capillus-veneris. Next base: position 142,918,839 of record NC_140934.1, read on the forward strand.
CGACTTACTACTCCCACTGCAAATGCAATGTCTGGGCGAGTAGCAATCATTGCATACATCAAACTACCCACTGCAGACGCATATGGAATCTTATCCATTTCAGCCTGTTCTTCCTCAGACACAGGACAATCTTGTTTGCTAAGTTTCACATATGGTGGCAATGGAACACTCAATGCCTTTCCCTTCTCCATATTGAAACGTTGCAAAACCTTGTCAATATACTATGTTTGAGATAACCAAATCAACTTCTTTGATCTGTCTCTCTCAATGCGCATACCAAGTATTTGACTTGCCTCACCCATGTCTTTCATGTCAAACGATTTTGCCATCTTTGACTTCAAAGCTGAAATTTCTTCCAAGTGCTTGCCAGCAATCAACATGTCATCCACATACAAAATAAGGATCAGCCAACTGCCATCGTTAGCCTTCTTTGTATATAGATAGTGATCGAACTCACTACGTTTGTAGCCTTGAAAAAGCATAAACTTGTGGAATTTATGGTACCATGCCCTCGGTGATTGTTTTAAGCCATAAAGACTCTTTAACAACTGGCATACCAAATCTTCCTTGCCTTTCTCAACAAACCCTTCTGGCTGCTGCATGTAAATTTCCACATCTAAATCACCATGCAAGAACGTTGTCTTGACATCCATTTGGTGCAACACCAAATCTAATATGGCAACCAATGCATAAAAGCATCTCAATGTAGTCATCTTGACCACCGGAGAGAAGACTTCATCAAAGTCAATGCCTTGTTCTTGCTTAAAGTCCTTGGCAACAAGCCTTGCTTTGTACTTTGGCTGACTACCATGAGCGGTGATCTTATACCTGTAAACCCATTTACAAGGTAGAGCCTTTTTGCCCCGTGGTAATTTCACTAGCTTCCATGTCTGGTTTTTATGCAGAGCTGTCATCTCTGACTGCATGGCCAATTGCCAATTCCTGGAGTCCTTCATTTGCACTGCTTCCTTGTAACATGAAGGCTCATTGCATTCAGTCAGCATGACATAGTTCATAGATGGAACAAACCGATCAGGAGGTCGCGTGATACGTCCAAATCTACACAAAATAGGTGGATTAGGCTTAGCCACAACCTGTGGTTCCAATCTATCCTGTCCTTGCTCCTCTTGAGCCCTGACATTTTGTCTTGCACGTGCAGGTCCATCTTCTTGGAAGACAACTCTTCTAATCTCCTCAACCCTCTCTGGTTTAGAATGATATTTGGATTCATTAAAGTGAATATCATTGCTGTGGATAACCTTTCTGGATTCGGGATCCCAAAGTCTGTACCCCATCTCACCAGAATTACCATAGCCTAGAAAGATGCACTTTCTACTCTTTGGCTCAAGTTTGTTCCTAAATTCCTTTGGAACGTGAGTATATGCCTCACAACCAAAGACTCTGAGATGCTTGTATGAGGGCACCTTGCCTGACCATACCATCTCTGGCACTGAATCCTTCTGCAAAACCTTGCTAGGAGATCTATTTATAAGATGAGCAGTTGTTGATACAACTTCAGCCCAAAACCCATTTGGCAGTTGTGTATTAGACAACATACTTCTGACCTTCTCTTGTATGGTCCTATTCATCCTCTCAGCAACACCATTTTGAGGAGGATTGTAAGGAGCAGTAAGTTCACGTTTTATACCTTTTGACTCACAAAAGTCCTGAAAGGCCTTTGAAACATACTCTCCACCATTGTCAGTGCGTAAGCACTTAATCTTCTTGCCACTCTGATTCTCCACAAGTGTCACAAACGTTTTGAAAACACTAAACGCTTCATCCTTGTGCTTGAGAAAGTAAACCCATACTTTCCTCGAGTAATCATCTATAAATGTCATAAAGTAAGAAGCTCCCCCTAGAGATAGGTTTGGCATAGGTCCACACAAATCACTATGAACAAGTGCCAACTGTGTATCTCTTCTACTGCTTCTATGCTTATGTGGCTGTTGTGTTTGCTTACCATACAGACAATGTTCATAGAATTCAAAATCATTAAATGACAAGCCAGGCAAATAACCAGAACGAGACAAGATTTCCATTTCCTTCTTGGACATATGTCCTAACCGGCTATGCCACAAAGAAACGTTCGGCTGCTTGGTTACATTGATTACATTTTTAGAGACATTTGATACATAAATCATGTAAAGTCCTCCAGACTTTACTCCATGTGCTACTGTCATAGAACCCTTGGATATCTTCCACATGTTCTGTCCAAAAGTGGTGACGTAGCCAGCATCATTAAGTAAACCTGTGTTGATCAAGATCTTTGTAATTGCGGGAACATGTCTCACATTCTTCAGCGTGAAAGAAGAGCCATTTTGAAACTTCAATTGAACATCTCCAACACCTAAGATCTCACATGTCTGCCCATTGCCTAGCCGAACATGATCTTTAGTGGTCACATAAGAGGTAAACCACTCCTTGTTTGGAGACACATGAAGTGATGCCCCTGAGTCTATAATCGAGTCACTCAGTGCATTTCCATCAGATGCTATAAGAAGAGCTGAGTCCATTGTATTCTTCAAGAAGTAGATGTCTCCTGACACTAGACTGTCATCCTCTGCAACAGTGTTTGTCACATTTATTTCTTGAATCTTCATTGAGGACTTGTTCTTCTCACCATGGTCTTCAGCTTCCTCTTTGCCTTTTTCTGCTTTCCATTCTCTGCAGTCTCTTTTCATGTGACCCTTCTTGCCACAATGGTAGCATTCTATGCCACTCTTGCCTTTAGCACTGCGGGACTTGCTATGAGACTGATTCCTCTTTCCACCTTTGTACTTTTCTTTGGTCCTTCCTTTGACAACTAAGCCTGTTCCTTTGCCCTTGTCCATTGTCTTTCTATTGGTTTCTTCAGTAAGCAGACTTCCTTCTACACCTGCTATGTTCAAACCATCTAGAGGTGCAGAATTACTCAAAGCTGTGCGAAAAGTGTCCCAACTTTCTGGCAATGTGATCAACGGGAACATAGCTCTAAGAGGTTCATCAAACTTGACACCTTGAGCTGACAACTGACTGTAGATGGTGTCGAATTCATTCAGATGATTGGACATAGGTGTCCCTTCTTTCATCTTCAAGTCAACAAGCTTCTTAAGCCAGTATACCTGTGAAGCTGCACTCTGGTTCTCATAAAGATCACTCAGCTTTAACCATGCTTGATAAGCCGACATCTCGTCTGCTACATTGAAGTAAACGCTTTCTGCCAAAGTCAGCATAATGGTAGAAAGTGTCAATTCATCCATTTCGCTCCATTCATCTTCGTCCATATCTTCTGGTTTTATCCCCTTGAGCTTTATAGGTTTTATCTGCTTCTTTTGTACCAACACGTGCCAAATCTGCTTCTTCCACAATGGGAAATTGGTTCCATCCAGCTTCTTGATATTGTAAAGAGCAGTGTCCTGTGATCCAGCCATAGCTACGCTTCACAGTAGTTTACTTTCCTATGAAAAATTCAGCAGAGTTTCCCCTGTAAACTGACCTCTGAACCAATATCAACCTGTCAAATGAACCAAGAAAGCTTCAGATTCTGCATAAATTTTGGCAGAGTCTCCTTTGTAAAATGGCTCTGGTGTACTAAAAAACAGACCAAAAAACAGCTCAAAAAACCACTATCTCTCTAACACTGTAAGCTGTGGGTAAACCTGCTGTACTATCTCTCACTGTCCTGTCACTATCCTGTAAGCATAAACTGCGACAATGCCTCAATGGCAGTAAAGCAAAGATGCAATCCCAACTGTCTAACTCACAGTCAATACATCCTAGCTGCCTATCTAAGGGTGCTCGAGGGATCGCTCCAAGACCTGTATCACCGAAAGGATCTCAACATTCGAGAATCCCCCAGCTCAATAAAACCTCACTCGACCCTCAACAAAGGCTGCAGTAAATCTGACAGTACATAGACTTCCCACAAAGTCATACATCCACAAATTTCCCACTGTATGATGTAACCGCTGCGGCGGTTGTTTGCTGCGTGACTCACAGCCAGCAAACCCTCAACAAACATACATCATCTCTGACAATACATCCCATGTGGAAGTACCTGCAATGTAGATGCGCCCGTGTCGTATGTGACAGGCCTCCAAGAACTGTGTGCCGTCCTTCGATGTGTAGACAGCCACAAATCAACACTCTGGGAGTGCAGATATCCTCAGCACCTGCAGTCGTAGGCTGAAAACCCTAAATTTGCAAAGTCGGATCTGCACCCGCTGAGACCACGTAGTCAAAAATGGCATGCGCAGAACTTTGTCGAAGTCGAACGGTGGCCGAGATGACCTCAGAATGAAATTCTGAGAACACCGAGCCCTTTGGGCGCACACAGGATTTGGGGCCGTGTCTTCGCCTGTCAAATTTCACTCCAATTTGAGCAGGTGACTCTGGCTACCTGCAAATGGTGCCCCGAGCCTCGATCTGAGCTTTGATACCAGTTGAAGGAGTACGAGCGAAAGTGCGACGCGAGAGAGAGTGCGAGAAGAAGAGCACGACGATATGGTGAACTCGCTCTATTGTAATGTGTAGAGCATAGTGAGTTCTTATTAGGTTTTCACAAAAGAATATGTGTACATACCTGGCGGCCCGCCCACTTACCTGGGCAACCACATTGGGCTTTATACCCCAACAGCAACAAAGAGGCATCACTATCCCCTTCCCTTTCAGGATGAGATTTTGGACACTGTTGCAGGTCATGAGAAATATTCGGTATGTGATGGGTTTATTGGGTATTTTCAAATTGGGATTGCATATGAAGATCAAAAGAAGACCATATTTTTGACCCCATGGGGAGTGTTTTGTTATAGGGTGATGCCCTTTGGCTTGATGAATTCTTATGCAAGCTTCCAAAGTTGGATAGACAAAGTATTGGGGCCTTACCTTGGAAGCTTTGTAAAAGTTTTTATGGATGATTTTTGTGTTTACAGTGATAGAATGCTTCATGTGCAAAAGCTTGATATGGTGTTTAAGAGGATTGATGATGATGGGGGTCAACTCAATCCTTTGAAATGTAAAATTGCAAGAGCTAGAGTGATACTTCTTGGCCATGAGGTAAGTGAGAACGGGATAGCTCCAGATCCTGCAAAAGTGGAATGTTTTCTTATGATGGAGAGTCCTAAAAGTACAAAGGAATTGATGAGTTTTGTACAAAATCTAAGGTACTTGTCATGGTCTTTTTGTATGCTTGCTAACTATGTGCACCCTTTGCAGGAAGCAACACAAAAAGACCCTTTTCTTTGGACTGAGCATGAGCAAACAGCTTTTGAGGACGTCAAGGAAAATCTATCTACACTACCTTTGATGATGCCTCCTTGTTGGGATGAAATGTTTTACTTGAGCTTGAGTGTGGGTGAGCATGCTATTGGTGCGGTATTGATGCAAAAAGGAAAAAAGAAATCTTATATGAGGCCGGTTTACTACATAAGCAAAGTGAAGAATGATGCACAAAAATCTTGGCATGAGATCGAGAAATTGGTTTGGGCATTGTTATATGCAACAAAAAGGCTGAAATCTTATCTTATTTGTAAGCCTTTTGTGGTGTTGACATCATGTAGTTTATTGCCTCATGCACTAAGGTATCCTGGGGATAGTCCTAAATTGCAAAAGCGGATACTTAGCTTGCAACAATTTGACATGAGCTTTACTAAGGAGGATAGTGTGAGAGCAAATATGGCGGATATACTCACTTTTAAAGAGATTCATGCAAGGAATGAATTGAAGAAAGATTTGAAAATGAAGATAGTACCAAGTCCAACTATGCATGCGGAGCTTCAGGATGTAGAGGGTACCTTATACTTTGATGGGGCTTTCAAGAGGAGCATTAATAAGGGCACTATTGGTTATGTATTTGTGGATAAAGATGGCATTGAATGCTTGTTTGGAAGCCAAGAATTGGATGTAAAGAGTAATAATGAGGATGAGTATGCAAGTCTCTGTTTGGGCTTCGAAGAATGTGTCAAAAGGCATGTAAGGAGGCTTTTAATCAAAGGTGATGCTATGTTGATTGTGCAGCCAGTTCAAGGTACATGGAAGGTAAATCAAGAAGGCATGAGGGGTTGGTTTTTCAAAGTGAGGAAGTTGTTAAAGTCTTTTACTTCCTTTCAAATATGGCATGTACCACGAAATATGAATGTAAGGGCTCATGAGTTGGCGGAACAGGTGTTCACAAAGGATGTGCATGCAGTGATAATTAGAGAGCCAAGGTATCTTGGAAGGGAATACTGTAAGCACCAACAATTTGATTGGTTTAAAGATTGGAATCAAGCATGGCTTGAGTACCAACCGCCTTGCTCTGCAGCACAGCTTCTCAACGGTTCAATTTTGATGCAAAATCATAGCAAATTTGCAATGTTTTGGAATCGCAAGGAGATTGGCACATTCTATTGCTTGACTTAATGAACGGAGCAAGTTGCTCGGCATGGCCGACTCCTTGTCACGGTTTCTACACGCTGACGGAGGATGTTACCCACACAATACTGGTTAATTTCAATTGAAATTGCTCGACACAGCCAATTCTTTTTGTCATGATATCTGCCACCACATCCATTGGCTCTCAGCACAAACATATTTATGTGAAACAAGGCTTCAATTTACGACTCTTGCATTGAGAGTTTTCCCATTTGGGGTATGCCATGAGCACACGCATTTGGGGAATTTCTCCATATGCCTGCAGGATAATTCACGCCAACTTTCTCTCGCGCAACAGAGATGGTTATGATATACATTTGAGCAAGCTTTTCTTTCGACATCTCCAGACAACTGGTTACAGCTCGATGACCAGGTTAGACCATGTTCAGTATTGTTTATTTTTCCATGTTTATACATTTACATTGGAAACTAATGCTTTTGTGCAAAGCAAAGTTCTTTGACAATTTTACATGAAGCAAGGCTTCTCCCTTGTGCCAAGGTATTGCCCAATGACTTGGCATCACGGGAAGTGGCACACAAGTTTGGGGAACTGGAAAAATAGGGAATATCACTCCCTACCAGTACATCTGTGCAAGGCACTTATGGTTTTGGCTCTCACGTTTTAGCTCATCACTTTTGCCAAGGGCTTAAATTTCTGCATGCACGGCATGCTAGCTAGGTAGATTCAATTCTACCGCCTTATGCAATATGCTTCCGCTATAACACCAGACATTTTGTCACGGACAAGATAAGTTATGGATTGTTTCACATGATTTTTGGTTGTTTTTAACGCACAACACCACTAAAAAGAATCTAAAACTTGGACTTGATTCATCAACAAAGTGCCCTATTCAAGTCATCCTCATACAATCACGACCCCATACACGGTAGATGGTCGAGATTTGACTTGTGTTTTCTGTTGCCTCTCTCGATGAGAGCGTCATACAGACAGATTGTTGTGTGCTTATAGAATAAGTTGCAACCTAGGCATAAGATGCACACGAGCACATGGATTGGGTACGCACTACATTAGGTTAAGAAACCTTCCTCAACCCGCATGCTCTTTTTCTCTCTCTTTCTTATTTCTCTTGAAGAATAATAAAAACTTTTTAAAAATCTTTTGATACATGTTTTGTTTGGGAGTCATCATGAGCCAAGGTGCTCTAACTCTCAGCTAGAAATTGGGCAAGACGCCCTCTACATTAGTCTTCATCGTTTCTTTGATTGAACACTAATTGCCATAAGGGCTATGAGCCACATATGCTGGCTAAGATCCATTGTTAGATCTCGGGTACGACCCAACTGTTCGCATTCCTTGGGTGATTGTTCTTAAGATCGAACAAATCTACCCAGTGGAATACACAATGAAGATAATGGACAAGCAAGAGTCTTGTCATTACGGATTTTTGGGTGCATTGTTGCACTACATGTTTTTTGTGCGACGCTCAAGTTGAGTTTTTGATAATCTTAAACTCACATAAGCTAATCTATACCACAGAATCTAGAGACAGCATGGTTGTTCATACGAGCTAGGCATCTCACTTGTGTGGATTTCTTGCTCTCTCTATAGCACTATGAGTGTCTATGGCATCACAGTTTTGGGGTACGACCCAGCGGGTGTTTACTAAATCATCCCATAGGCATTCAGGACCACAATTTGATCTATCCCAGTTGTAATTTCAAGGAAAGAAGTCTGCAATCTACCAGGGGGTAGTGGACAACTTCAACTTCTCAAGTTGATTCTCATCATTCTGTCCATGGTTGACTATGTTGGTTACCATTACCTGCTAGTTGAGCAGTTCCTACAAAGGGTCTTACCAAGGCGTTTGACTACGTAGATTCTACCCAACGAGCTTGGATTGCGAAGGCAACACCCAGGGTTTCCAGTGCAAGGTTGCTTGGTTTTTTCACAGGTGGGAGACGTGCTCCTGTGCAGTTGAATACTTGTAACTGAACTTTCAGTTCAATCCCCAGCGCCATGCCAAGGGCAGGTCAGAACAAGTATTTTGGGCCGTAGTGTCCAATGTACATTATGTTGTTATGCACCCACTTGTTGGATTCAATTTGGCACATGTTGTCACATGGGATACAACATGGTCTAGGACGCAACAAGGTCGGTTTAGCCAATGTGGAGCAAGGCTAATGAGGGTCCCTCTCACTCCCATCATAGAGTGTTTGCAGTTACCTCCACACACAAGTACACCTTGTAGGATTTTCTTTCTTCAGACATCCTTAGTTGAGACATATTCCACATGTGGCGAATAAGAGTCTTTGGGACTGACATTGGCGCCCATTATATCAAATATGCGTCACGACAAAGTCCCTAGGTGCTGGTCACATCTGTTTTCTAGACCATTTTCAGCACGACATATCAGGAGCAATTTTGGTGGCCAAAAATTGTCGGATACTTAGAATGACTTGTTCAGGTACAAGTACTACTAAACAACATTACAGATGGCTATTTATACATATAGTAGGCTCTAAGTTGTGAATGAAAAATTTTCATTGTTTGTCCCTAGAAGTGATTAATGTTTCACCTTCTATTATGGTTCAAAAGTTTTAGCAAGGCTTGCAAATGATTGCAGCAAAAAGTATATAGTTTCTTTTTGGAACTATTTAGATTCCTCTATACTGTGTGCTATGCACATCACATTCACCATAAGTATTGGCAAGGTTGATCATGGATATACAGGTTTGGATCTGTTTTTTACTAAATGCATGCACACTAGGTGTTATGGGCCCTAGTGTTTAGCAAAGGCTGATTTGGAATGGCATGCATATTCATCAAGTTGTTGCTTGTGAAGGATTTTGCACTCTATGTCCAGTATCTCTCTGAGCTTACTTTTGGATCTACCACTCACCAATAGAGGTCATGGCTCGGTTTGGGTGCTTGTAGATTTTTCACGTTAACCAAGATGGTTATTCATCAGGACATTGTTGTTTGCTCAATAATGTTGTATGATATTGTGATCCCCGTTTATGGGCCATCTGGGAAGACTGTTTGTAAATCATGGGGAAAACACCTCAATACTGTCAGTTATCCAAGGGGATAGGCGGATTACTAAGTGTAGTCTTGTGCTGAAGGATATGCAAAGTGCGTACGTTAGCACCAAGCGATCCAATTAGTAAGCATTTATTGCTCTACTTGGAGTTTGCTTACCATACGTTAAAGCATGTTTGCGACTAGGTGTAGTCTCTTCATGTATAAATCAAGTTCTCAACCTTGAACACTAGTTATGGTGGGGTTGTTTACTGCTAAAATTAGAAAACAAGTCAAGGACTTAAACTTGGTTGATGAGTTATGTTAGCAAGTTACTTTCATGGAAAGTGAAAAGAGGTACTCTTTAGGGTACATCTTGGTGTGATAACTCGTTTTGCATACTCATGTGTGTTCTAAATGGAGTCTACACACTATGATTGGATAGGAATCGGTAACACAAGATGCTTGCAAATGGACAACAATGTGAAAAATCAAGATGTTACTCTTGGTTTCATTGAACGTCCTGTTGAACTGTGTTCCAGTCAGCCAAACAGCTAGATCCATGAAGGATGCCACTATAGAAAACATTAGTGTATCATCACTCTTGTTTTCGAGGACGAAAACGCTTCTCCAAGGGGGGAGTAATGTCAGGCCAAGGGTAGGACCAGGCACGGCCAAGGGCCAGGATGGACATGCAGTCAAGGGGTCCCCTATATTTAGTAGGCCAAGGGTCTATATAGGGCATGGCTGGGTGGTGATAAGCATGTTCCAGTTCCCTAGGCCTTTCAGAACCAGCACCTTGGCAGATCCAAATTACAGACACATTGTTCCCTACACAACAACAACCTCACAAAGTCCGTAGACCCCTAGCCATACCTAGTGTCATCCAAGAAGAAAGTGACTTAAAGTCATGGTAAAAGTGGGCGTACTCACTTCTTGTTGGAAAGAATGTTTACAGAGGGACTACCTGACCCTATCGAAGAAATGGAGATCCCATCTTCCCCACGTCAAGGGACTAAAGCCCAAAAGGTGCCGTTAAATATTTCCAAATTGATGGATTTCATGTCTTCGGAAGTTAGAACCACCATAATGTCCAAACCATATGGAGACCCTGAGCTATTCTTAGCTCTTCAAGCATTCCTCAATGGAGAACTGAAGGTCGGTGGGCTACCATAATTTGCACAAATGGATGGATCTAGGGAGATGCCAATAGAGGAGGAATACTACAATCCACAACCCAACCTAGATGAGAACCCTGCTATAGAAACACCTGTTAACAAGTTGGGACAATACTTTGAGGGCGATGAATCCAATGCAACCATACCAATCACTACCAAGGGATTAACTGTGGAGGGAATCCTTGATGGTGGTTTTGGGGTTAGCATTGCGACTAAAAATTGATGGGAAACTATGGGAAGACCTCACCTTGGGACCACAACCATAGTAGTAAGGATGGCCAATGGGTCTATTGTTAAACCTATTGGGATGCTAGAAGATCTCAAGTTCAAGGTCTTTGGACATAAAATAAGAAATACCTTCATTGTTATGGATTTCTCCAAGCACACTATGGCATCTGAGATGATCTTTGGATGCCCTTTCATGAGGGAAGCAAAAATGGTGCATGACTGGTCTAAAAACCATGTCTACTTGCAGTTCCAAGATTCTATCATTTGAGTGGGTCTTGTAACTGGTCGAGCACATCCTCTAGGAAACAGGTTTATAATTGGTCATAGATCTGACACCACAATTCACTCAGCCCCATTGCAGTATTGTTACACATGTAAAGTGGACACTGATGTTGGGGAAGGTTCTCCTTATATGGATGTACTACCTAGGTTGCCTTAAGTCAGGCAATGTGGATTGGGTCCGCTTAGCAGCAACAACCATAGAAACTTGGGGAAACAGGGGAATGACCTGGGTAACACCTAAGGAGGATGAAATGCCACCACTCGTACCCTTAAATATGCTAGAAGCAATGCATATAGCTTCTGATGACCTACAAGATGAAGGTTTGAGTGGCATTGGAACCAGTAGCGTCTCACAAGACTATAGCCCACACGATTTGGGGTCAAAATCATCAATTGAAATTGACTCTGAGGACAACCAATCTGAGTTAAATCTTAGTGAAAATGGGGACAAACCATTCAGGGCCCAGTGGTACCCTAGATGACAATCTCAAGGGAGCAGAAGACACAAGTAGCGATTCATCTAGTGACTCTTCACTTGAGATCGGCCGTAATCAAAAATTAGACAAGAAGAGTAAGAGATATAAGAGGCGAAGATATCGAGAAAATGTGTCTGGTAGAACAAATGAAAAGAAATATACCGCAGAATGGCTTAATTATATAGGGGCATGTGATGCTCATCGGAAGTTGGTAGATAACTGGGGTGAATACCTTCAAAGCGTTATGTGGTGTAGTCCACAACCCATTGAAATCTCACAACTAGAGGCTACAGAGAAGCCAAAGTTGAGCCAAACCTTAAGGAGACGACAAAATTGAGAGTTAGCTCAACAACAAAAGGAATCAGAAGTGAAATCATAGTCCACAAAACAAGAGGACCCCACAGACTTACACCCTGCACGTGAACATTTCAAATCCTACACCACAGAGGAACGTAAAGTTGTGTATACAAAGGCTCAAAGAAAACCTATCAATGGAAGCAATGGAGTTCATGATGGTCTAGTGATAGTTAAGGACATAGAGTTAGCCGACCCAAGAGAAGAGTCCAAACCTGTTTTCATTGCCCAAGATCTGACAAAGACTGAGGAGTGTGTACTTAAAGAACATCTCAAGGAATTTAGGGATATTTTTTGCTTGAACATATCATGATATGAAAGGTGTTCAACCTTCTGTGGTGCAACACACAATCCCCATGAATAGCATGGCTAAACCAGTTCAACAACAACGACCCTACCTAGTGAATCCTAAGTATGCAAAGATTTTTCAAGAAGAGATTGAAAAGTTTGTGAAATGCCGATTCATATACACTAGTGAGCACTCAGAATGGGTTTCTCCGATATTGATTGTGACAAAAAAGAATGGGAAACTCAAAGTGTGCGTGGATCTCAAGAAGGTCAATGCTGTCACTAGGAGGGACCATTACCCCTTGCCGTATTCAAAACATGTGCTTGAAAGAGTTACAGGGAAGGAAGCTTATAGCTTTTTAGATGGGTACTCTGGCTATAATCAAATCACAATTGTGCTAGAGGACCAAGATAGAACAGCCTTTATAACCGAATTGGAGCGTTCGCATTTTGTGTTATGGCTTTTGGCTTAACCAATGTCCCTGCTACCTTTTAAAGATTAATAAACACTGCTTTTAGAGAATATTTGAGGGAGTTTTGTGAAGCTTTCTTAGATGACCTTTGTGTTTATTCCTCTTGGAAAGAACATCTATCATGCTTACAGAAAGTGTTTGAGAAGTGCAGATTGTATCGCATCTCCTTAAACCCTTCCAAATGCCAATTTTGGGTTAAACATGGAGTCATCTTAGGGCATATAGTGTCCAAACTGGGATTTCCACTGATGAGAGCAAAATTAAAGTTATTGCTGAATTGCCACCACCTACAAACTATAAAGGATTTCAAACGTTCATGGGCCATGTTGGTTATTACCGACAGTTTATTTTAAACTTTGTCGAGATAGCTCGTCCATTGTACAAACTTCTCATTGAGTTTCACTGGACCGCGGAGTGTGACCATGCCATTTAAATTCAATGGTGTTATCTTTGGTGCATTTTGAGTATTCGGACATTGGGCAATCAAATTATCTATGCCACATCGATCACACATGAGTATCGGCGTTGTGGATGTGCTCGCTTGATTGGTTTGCATCAGTGTGGCATTCTTTTGTAATCTAATGGGACACTCGGCTACACGATGTGGACCCCCACACTCATAGCATTCAAGAAGTGATCTCTTGGCAGTGTAATTGATATTTTGGTCTCTTGCCACAAGAGCAATTACTTGATAGATAGGTTTGACTTGTCCCCAATAGTCCTCCATGTAATATTGTGGACTTTCTTCAAGTGCACCAATCCCATAGGCAATATTAGGGTCTATATCTTCTTCACAGCCTTCCAAACAAGCAATAGATGTCTCACAACCCACTTGACTCATAGACGTGGTGCTTGCAGTCCTAGCACTAGAGGTGGTAAGGGTGTTATTTGAACAACATTTTGGACCCTAGGGACCATGTGTTGTGATGTTTGTTCAAGAGGTGGGGCCGGCATCAATGATGCAGGCACTCAAGGTGTGTCTATCAATGCTAAGGTTGGTCTATTGGCCATTGCGTGTTTAAATACTATGCAATCCTTGGCTTGATGACTGTACCTCCCACAGGCATTGCAATTCCCATTAAGTTTTACTCTAAAAGTAGGGAATTCGCTGGTATTATGCGGACCATAGCAAACTGAGCACCATTGTTGTTCCCTTCTTGGATACATATGGTTGTTTTGTGGAGCACAATTGTCTCTAAGACTCTCTTGAATGGCCTTGGTAAGATCTACTAAAGTCATCTTAGATACCTTAGACTCTTTAGCAATAGGCTTTATGGTCATTTGCTCATGCCCCGATGCTTGAGAGCTAGTAGATTTAGGCTCAACAGACACTCTTTCTCCTTGAATCATTAATTTATCCTCCAATTGGATAACATTGGTGGTGACTGATTCCCAAGTGGTGATTCCTCTAATGACTAGGCCATTGTAGATATCCTCATGTCGTAATCCCCTAATGAATCTAATAAGCAATTGAATATTATTGAAGCGCTCATTTGGATTACAACGAGAATTCAAATGCTTCAAGCGATGAATAAAGTATCTCACGGACTCCCCTTCCTCTTGTTGGGATTTCTGGAGCTGAGATGCTACATCCCAAAGTACTCCCTCTTGTATGTATTCTTTCAAGAACAGTCTCCTAAGAGTAGGGTAGATCATTTTTTCCTCCATCCTTAAGGTTCTATACCAATCCCCAACCTTTCCACTCAAGGTCGGGCTTAAAGCATTACTCTTATGCACGTCATTGTGTTCTAATAGGGAATCACATATTTATTCAAATACTTTGATATGCTTTCTCACGTCCCTGTCTCCACTAAATTTTTGTGTGAGCTTGGCTATTTGCACTACCTTACTTCTAGGCTCTCTATCTAGCATGTTACGCATATTTTAAGCAATGGATTGACCAATAGCTTGAGCAAAGGGTGCCAAGTCACCTAAATGACCAGTTATAGTGGGGGCATGTGCTCTCAAGACTTCATGTGGAATGGGGGTTTGCATTGGGTTTGATGTATATATAGCCCTTGGGTTCCAAGTTGGGTACGATGTTGTGCCATTTGGTGGTCCAAAGTTCATATGTGTCACCCTAGGCAGAGCAGACGTCAGATGTGACATGCTAACACTAGATGGTATGGTCCCATTGAAATAAGAGCTTGGATGTTGTGGTTGTGGAGCATAAGTTGTTGAAACAATGGGAGGAGTAGGAGCTATATGAGTACAAGGACCCATAGGTGCATATGAATGATACATGCTTGTAGGTATTGTTGCAAGCATTGAGCTACCATGTAGCGGTGCTTTACTAACCAATGAGATCCATGGCATGTTTTTTGTCATGCCCATCACTGGGGTAGACATGGTAGCCGTGATTTCATCAAGAGAAAGATGAGCTAAACTTGGAAAGGTAAAGCTATCACTTGTGGTGAGAACCCTGGCAAAACAACATATGGAGGATCCATCAGACTTATCGAGGAAGTCTCCATTTGTGATAAAGTTGGTTACTTAGCCTTCCCTATATCCAAGAATCTCATGAGACCCATTGAAGGCATGTGGATCCCTTTGTTCTGCCTCTCCAGATCAATAACCCTATGGATGACATCACAAACTCTTTGTTGTTGGTCCTCCACGCTAGTAGCACCCCTCGTGGATTGTAGGACATTCAACCAACCCACCTGATAGGTGTGACTTGTATATAGGTTGGTTAAAGTCTCCGTTTGTAGTTCATACTCCTAGTTCTCATTTAGAAACACTCCATCTAGGATTGAGGTGCTAGGGGTGTCCTTTGAACTAGATGCAATGTGGCTCCCTATGGATTGATTCGATTGCTCGCCTAGCATGGATGTTGACATAGGGGCCTTCGCTTTTAGCTCTCTTCATTGATCTGCCTTGCGTAGGCTCTTGATTTCCTTTTCCCTAGCCACAATGATATATCTCTCAACCTCTTGTACTTCGGCAAGGCTTCTCCCATCAGGTAATATAACGTCGGAGTGGAATAGCTCTGAAGAGTCAGGGGGTGTAGTGAATGGAGTATTCACATGCACACTCTCCAAGATCATGGGATCTACATTGGTCATGAATGGCAAGTTTACTCCCCCCCCCCCCCCCCCCCCCCCCCCCCTTCCTTCACATCGTTAGCTCCATATTTGGAGTGAGTGGCTCTACTGAAACTATTCTTCAAGCGGCTAAGCACGCTCGGCCCGGACCGTGGGCCCATGGCATGCATTTCTTGGCTTGAACTATCGGGGTTAGACATCGGCGGGTAACCTTCCATGACTTCATAGTCAGAGGAAGAATCACTAGACGCAATATGTGGGTCCTAAGTGGTATTACCTTGGGTTCCCGCTGAGGGCCTAAAGCCTAAGGTGGAGGAATCATGATTTCCCGTGTAAATGGATAAACTCTCTATGTGATCATCATCTAGCACACAACCAGAGCATATGTGCATCTGACCTCAACACTCTAGAAGTGTTGGTGAGTGCCCGTGAAGACCACTCACCTAGTTTTTTAGGTGTTTACAACCCAAATTTTTTGGTTATTTTTTGTCCTTTTTTTTAACCAAGCCACGGAATATGGCGTGTGATAGCTCAAAACAAGCGTCTTGGCTAGAAGGACGTGTCGTGCTTTACAGGCTTTGATTCTATTACGTAAAGCCCTCGAAATCCTAAAAGTAGTATTTTCCTAGGTGGAAAGATGGCTAGAATTAGTAAGTCCAAAGGGTGAGTGTGAAGGAAATGGTGGAGGACTTGAGTAACTTGTCCCACATGCCCTCCCTTCACTTGAGGTCATAGTCTTTATATATATAGTAGTGTGTATACTATATCATAAGACTCAGAACTGAGGCATGGGCCTGGTCCTAGTCCTTAGTCCTGGGCCTAGGCTTGGTCCTAGTTCTGGTCCGAGTCATGGTCTTGGTCCTGGTACCAGTGGGCATGGTCCTGGTCCTGTGCTTGGTCTCACTATTTTTTTGATATGCATGCATGGCATGCCAGTATGGTGGACTCATTCCACTACAACATAGTTTACGCTTCTGCTATAACATCAACTACTCTGTTCCAAAAGAGTTAAGGCCGTTATATTTTTTTTTTATCATTGTATATTTTCTTTTGATTGTTGTATATGACTACAATGACGTGCAATTTATGTGCACAAGGTGCTGGCAATATAGAAGATGGTTTTTGTGAATAGCAAGTAGGCATGGCCTCACCATCAAGCATTTAATTCATGGAATGTCATGAATAGAGTAAGAGAGCTTCAAAGAAGGTCATCTCTTGTTTGGGGTATTGATTTTCTTTCTCTTATTTTCTTGAAGAGATTTGAGTCTTTCACGCTCTAGTTTTGAATATGATTCCAAATTACAACAATCTATTGTTGAATAAATAGCACTATTTGTGGCTATAGGAGTGGTATTTCTAGGGGTATGACCCATTCAATACCCAATCACTCCATAGGTGTTTTGACGGTCACATGTTGATCTCATCACTCGGGGGGGGGGGTGTCACTTAATAATTATGTGACTATCACATGTGAGTGCAGCAGAAGGGGTTATTAAATTTTATTTTTTCACACATTTTCACATACAAAAGGATACCGTAAAATAGAATTGGATTTTTTTTTAACAGATTGAATAGAAAAAGGGTGTACTTTATTCGTTAAAAATTCACAGATAAGGAGTTTTATAAATAATCCTTGAACGCACCTGATATACACAATTTATATATAGTGACCCCCCAAGTCTCATCACAATTATACTTTCAAGGAAAGAAGTCTGCAATCTACCAAATGGCCCTAGATCAGTTATCTAGAGAGGATAGGTAGATTACAAGTGTTAATCTTGTGCTAAAACACATGCTAAGCGCATATATTAGCACCAAGCAATCCAATTGGAAAGGATATCTAACTACTTGGAGTTTGCTTACCATAAGGCAAAGCATGTTTGCAACTAAGTTTAGCCTCCTTATGTTTAAATAAGCTTCTCAACCTTGAACACCATTTATGGTGGGGTTGTCTACTAATGAAGAATGATAACAATTCAAGGACTTATCCTTTATTGTGATGAGTTATGTCAACCAGTTACCTTCACGGGAGTGAGAAGAGGTATTCTTTTAGATATCTCTTAGTTGTGATAACTCATTTAGCATAGTCAAGTGAGTTCTAAATGGAGTCTCTATTCTTTGTTGGATATGGGCCAATTACACAAGATGGTTGCAAAGGGACAACACTGTAGAAAATCAAGATGTTCTTCTTGATTTCATTTAACCTCCTACTAAACCGTGTTCTAGTCAAATGGACAGTTGGATCCATGGAGGATGCCACTACAGAAAACATTAGTGTTCTTATGAAGATATCACCACTTATGTTCCAAGGGGGGAGTAATGTCAAGCCTAGGGTAAGACCGGGCGGGCCAAGGGCCATGAAGAACATGCAGTAAAGGGAGTCCTATCATTAGCAAGGCCAAGAGCCTCTATAGGACACAGTTGGATGGGTGAGTTGCATGGTCCAATCCCTTTGGAGAGCCACTATATTCATTTGTCAGATAAGAAAACCCACTTAATTGAGTCAATACCTTAATTAGACATGATATAAATGTCTTTAGATGACCTATCACTTCATGAGTGTGACTTATTAATTGCTTTTGACATAGAATTATTTATATGTGTAGGGGTGCTACCTATTAAGTATGGAGCCTGATTTACCCCTTGTAATTTTTTGTGTTAAAAACGCACATTTGTAAGGCCCTTATGAAGAGAAGCCTTCGTGCGTGAATAAAAATCACTCGCCGGAAATAAAAATTACTCATCGGAAACCAAAATTTTCACGCCATAATATTATGGCCGGATGGCGGCCGGAAAGTGGTCTGAAAACGACCAGTCGGTTGGCCGGTTGGCCGATGGCCGGTAGTCAATGGCCAGTGGCCGATGGTCAGAAGTCAATGGCCAGTGGTCGGTGGCCGAATTCAATGGCCAGTGTCAAAATTCAAAAGCGGACTTGCCTTTTTAAAGACGGCCACACATGGGCGGATTAGAGGGTCCGATTTGGACTTATCCACACATGACTGTCTCTCATGAGGGAGGACAGCCCTTTTGGCCTATAAAAGGATACCAATTCTACACACATTTCACAGTGTGAAGTTGATGCAACAAGGTGGGTGTGAGGTGGTGAGAGTGAAGCAAGGCGAGAGTTCCAAAAGGGTATAGTCCCTTTGTAATATACTTCTTGTTTTGAAGTACTAAAGCCATTGAGTGGCTGCTTTCCCGTGGACGTAGCCCACATTGGGTGAACCACATATATCATGTGTACTCTCTCTCTCTCTCTCTACACTCTATAATCTCTTGTGTGTGAAAATTATCTCTCTCCATTAAGCTACTTAGCTACGTCATATTTTCTAGCAAACTGGTATCAGAGCAAGGTTTTCTTGTAGCTAAAGTATCTCAAGGAAAGGATTCCTTGAATTGACTGGGAGTAATGGTGGAGGAAGGGAAGCTCAAGTCTGGGAGTAATAGTGGAGGAAGGGAAGCTCAAGACTGGGCCTAAGAAGAGGTTCAAAAACCAAAAGGGTCGTGATCGCTCAAGACGGAGCAAGTCACGCACAAAGTCAGTTCTTGAATGTTGGAACTACGGCAAGAAGGTCCACGTCAAGAAGGATTGCTGGTCCAAGAAGAAGGAGTTGGACTCTCAAGACATCAACAAGCCAACATTGGAGGCCAATGTGGCAGGTAAAGTAGAGCAAGATGCTCTAAGTCTCTCATTAGACAATGTCTCTAATTCCTGGATAGTAGATTTCGGGGCTTCATTCCATGCGACACCACACAAGCAACATTTCCAAGATTACACCAAAGGTAATTTTGGGTATGTATACTTGGGAGATGATGAAGCTTGTGAAATTCTCAGCAAAGGTACAGTTTGTGTCAAAATTGCTAACAAAAATGAATGG
Source organism: Adiantum capillus-veneris (assembly GCF_014529385.1). NCBI lineage: Eukaryota > Viridiplantae > Streptophyta > Polypodiopsida > Polypodiales > Pteridaceae > Adiantum > Adiantum capillus-veneris. The sequence continues at coordinate 142,938,413 of NC_140934.1, forward strand.
AAGCTTAAAGATGTTAGACATGTTCCTTCTCTTCGCAAAAATTTGATCTCTACAGGACAATTGGACGATGAAGGTCACAACATTGCATTCGCAAGCAAATCGTAGAAGATCTCAAAGGGATCTTTGGTGGTTGCCAAGGAAGAAAATGTTGGTACACTTTACTTGTGACCTGTTAGCATGCAACCTTCAGCTTGTGCAACAACTACAAAAGTCGCTAGTGCGGTGTGGAATTACCAGCTTGGGTATTTCTCCTTCAAACAAAGAATCTTCTACTAGGTTTAAAATAAGTGGACTTAGAGTTCTGTGAAGATTGTGTTTATGGTAAACAAAAGAGAGTAAATTTCAAAATTTTGAAAATGAGATTTTAAAACAAAACTTAAGTTCGTTCATTTTGACGTTTAGGGTCCTGCAAGTACACCATCACTTGGTGGCTCATTGTACTATGTAACATTCATAGATGATGCGACTAGGAAAACATGGGTTTATGTAATGAAGAATAAATCGGATGTGTTTTCCATATTTCAAAGGTGGAAAGCCTTTGTGGAGAATGAAACAGGTACTAAGGTTAAATGCCTCAGATCCGACAATGGAGGCGAATATTGCAGCCAAGCTTTTGAAAGCTTTTGTGCTAGCAATGGCATTCGAAGGCAAAGAGCAGCCCTAAGGACACCTGGCATTTCCGAAAGGATGAACAGATTAATCATGGAGCGAGCACCAAGCATGCGGCTACATGCAGGCTTTACCGCTTGAGCTTTGGGCGGAAGCTGTAAGTATGTATGTGTACTTAATCAACCGGTCACCCTCAGCAGCATTGGATGGGGGACTTCCAGAAGAGGCATGGACAGGTAAACCAGTGAATTATGCATTCCTCAAATTTTTTGGGTGTGAAGCTTTCATGCACATAGATAGAAGCCTAAGATCAAAGCTACATGCAAAGTCCAAAAAGTGTTTCTTCATTGGCTATGGAGAAGGTGACTTTGGGTATCGCATATGGAATCCTGAAGATGGTAAAAACTTCAGGAGTAGGGATGTAATTTTTAACAAAAAAAATTTGTACAAAGATTACTTGGAAAGAAAACAAACAAAAGAAACAAGTGATGAGTACATGGAACTTGAGGATGGTGAAGACTCAAGGACAGGAAACGGTGACAATATGCAACAACGTCAACCAAATGAGGAGCCTCAACCTATTCCCCGAAGATCTACAAGAGCAAGTAGACCTCCAGAAAGGTTCGTTCCATCCTTCAACCATCTCTTGATCTCAGATTCTGGAGAGCTAGAATCATACGAAGAAGCTATGCATCACGAATCCAAAGAAGAATGGATGAAGAGTATGCAAGTGGAGATGGATCCACTACATCGCAACCAAACATAGGAGTTGATTGAGTTGCCTAAAGGTAAGAGGGCACTTCACAAGAAATGGGTGTATAAGCTAAAGGAAGAAGAAGGTGGGAAGAAAAGGTACAAGTCTAAGCTTGTGGTAAAAGGGTTTTCTCAAAAGAAAGGTATTGACTTTAATGAAATATTTTCTCATGTTGTAAAAATGAACTCAATTAGGCTTGTCTTAAGCCTTGTGGCTGCTCATGATCTAAATCTTGAGCAAATGGATGTAAATACAGCATTCCCTCACGGTGACTTAGAGGAGGAAATTCACAGACTTCAACCAAAGGGGTATGAAGTAAAAGGTAAGGAGAAAATGGTATGCAGATTAAAGAAGAGCTTGTATGGTTTAAAGCAAGCATCAAAACAATGGTACTTGAAGTTCGATCAATGGATATTAGATCATGGATTCAGAAGATGCAACTCAGATCATTGCGTCTACACGAAGAATTTGGGAGATGGGAAGTTCATCATCCTAATGTTGTATGTTGATGACATGCTGATTGCAAGTGCTAACATGCAAGACATCAAAGACCTAAAAGAAGAGCTATCTAAATCTCTTTCAATGAAAAATTTAGCTGTTGCAAAGAGGATACTTGGTATGAAGATATCAAGGGACAAGACGAAGAAGACAATAAAGCTATCTCAAGAGGATTACATCAAGAAGGTACTAGAAAGATTTGCTATGCAAAATGCAAAAATGGTTTCTATACCTTTGGCCGATCACTTTAAACTAATCAAACATATGTGTCCAAAGACACAAGAGGAGATAGCCTATATGTCTAAAGTACCATATGCTACAGCGGTAGGTTCTCTTATGTATGCTATGGTATGGACAAGGCCAGACATTGCACATGTAGTGGGAGTTGTAAGTAGATTCATGGACAACCCAGGTAAAGAGCACTAGCAAGCTGTCTAGATAATTTCTTTTTGTCAGAATATTATGGCCGGACGGCGGCCGGGGACAGCGATCGAAAAGTGGTCGAAAAATGATCAGTCGGTTGGCCGGTTGTCAGTAGTCCGAAGTCAATGGCCGGTGGCGAGTGGCCAAATTCAATGGCCAATGGCCGATTTCAAAGGAGGACTTGTCTTCTCAAGGGGGGCCACACATGGACAGATTGGAGGGTCTGACTTGTATCTACACAAGGGCGTCTACACATGGCTGCATCTCATGAGAGAGGGCAATCCTTTTGGCCTATAAAAGAAGGCCATTTCTACACACATTTCATAGCGTGAAGTTGATGCAGCAAGGTGGGTGTGAGATGGTGAGAGTGAATCAAGGCGGGAGCTCCAAAAGGGTATAATCCCTTTGTAACCTACTTCTTGTTTTGAAGTACTAAAGCCATTGAGTGGATGATTTCCCATGGACGTAGCCCACATCGGGTGAACCACGTATATCGTGTGTACTCTCTCTCTCTCTCTCTCTCTCTCTCTCTCTCTCTCTCTCTCTCTCTCTCTCTCTCTCTCTCTCTCTACTCTATAATCTATAATCTTTTGTGTGTGAAAATTTCTCTCCCCATTAAGTAGGCTACTCAAATATCTATTTAATTACATCATATTTCCTAACATATTATGCTACCAATCATAATTAAAGCAGACAAACATGGATGCAAAAAAGATAAGGGGCAATGCTAATGGACAAGAAACACCTGTTTGTGTTGATGGTTGTGCTTGATTTGAAGATTGAACGAGAGAAAGATTCCGTGAAGGTCCAAATCCTAACAGTAGCAACACGTTCCTGTACACACTAGGAAACACAAAGAATACCTCTAGGAGGCACATCAGTGGGAAGAGGTACCAACCCTTATTGAACACAATTAAACAACATAAGGAACCCTAACCTAATTATTTGCACTCTCCCTAAAGAGTCAAGGGAATAGGATATTGTAGAGATTGGGGGGGAACCCCCTAAGGCTAAAGCCCTATCCTCGTTGTTGAGAAAAACAAAGTCATCATCCGTGAGACCATATGTGCCATCCGTGTAATCATGTAAATCGTCTTCATCATTAGAGGCACCAATGTTTACTAAGAATGGTTGTGCTTGATTTGAAGAGTGAACGAGAGAAAGATTTCGTGAAGGTCCAAATCCTAACAGTAGCAACACGTTCCTGTACACACTAGGAAACACAAAGAATACCTCTAGGAGGCACATCAGTGGGAAGAGGTACCAACCCTTATTGAACACAATTAAACAACATAAGGAACCCTAACCTAATTATTTGCACTCTCCCTAGAGAGTCAAGGGAATAGGATATTGTAGAGATTGGGGGGAAACCCCCTATGGCTAAAGCCCTATCCTCGTTGTTGAGAAAAACAAAGTCATCATCCGTGAGACCATATGTGCCATCCGTGTAATCATGTAAATCGTCTTCATCATTAGAGGCACCAATGTTTACTAAGAAGGTCACTAAACATCTATAATCATCTTGGTAAAAAGGGTAGGCTTGTGCAATGGGAGAGTTGCTCTCTACTAATTATGGATCAACCGTGGTCGAGAGACGTATCAACCATTCTAACTCCTCAAAATTCCACTCACATGCTAGCGTATCTACCAAATCTCATTCACAGGAAAGCACCAAAAAGACCATGTGAAACACTTGTGAAAAGTAAAGAGGGTACATGTCACCCAAGGCAAGAGTGGATGACTCTAGATTACTAGCCATATTTGTACACACAGATAGATGATGGTTAGAGTGAAAATATTATAAGGGTCGTGTCAAAAGGTTGTGTCCTTGTGCATAATGTGTTTTTATGATTTTGGGTCATGTACTAGAACTTGTAGGTTTCCAATTTATTTTTTGGTGTCTCTTGCTCTTTTACTTGTTTTTTTTGTCTTGTGAGTATAAGGCTTTATATATACATTCCCTAAGATTGGGAGATTGAGAGGTCAGGGAGGAAGGTTGAGAGGAAAGTGAGTGAATGATGAATGCCAGTAAACACTCTCTCCTTCCTTGGCTAGATCATACCTTTTGGAATGATGTCGTCATCTTTTGAAACCAATTGTTCCAAGTTGTTATGGGTGAAGACTTTGACCAATAGTTTTCGATCGTCCTATGCGTTTCATCTAGTTGCAAGGGTGGTAAGATACTCTCCCACGATTTCATTTGCAACATTGTTGTAGGTGGTGCACTTACAACGGGAGGTGCAAATGCTTCCTTGTTTGTATAGATATGTACAATGGTAGGTGGAGGTTGTGTCGAAGCTTCTATTTTCGTACTGGAACTACATGAAGAGCAAGAAGCTTCATTTGACTCCCCTGTTCTTGAGCTAGGTGGAACAAATCATTCTTTCTGTGTTACCCAAACTAGCTCTGGAGCGAGTGTGTAGCATTCTGTGATTTTTTTCTTTCCGCAATCGTCAATTCGTTTTGGAGCTACAGAATTGGGTTCACTGATTAGGGAAAATTTGGACTCACAAAGGGGCCTTATAAGGAGTTTGACTTCCTCTCTCATGTCCAAAATGGGCATGCGGTAAAATTTTTGCAAATCAACTCTAAACTTGGCGGAGATTTGGCAGCTAGAATCTACTCTTCAAGCTCTTTCTATTGATATATAGCACGCCACGAGATTCCTCATATTTTGAAAGATTTTATTTTTTATTCTCTAGATTCTAGATGGAGTTGGTAGAATCTACTCTTCAAACTCTTTCTATTTATATATAGCACGCCACGAGATTCCTCATATTTTTAAAGATTCTATTTTTGATGAGCTTGAAGAGTAGATTCTAGCAACTCCATCTAAAATCTAGAAAATCAAAAATAGAATCTATCAAAATATGAGGAATCTCATGGCGTGCTATATATCAATAGAAAGAGCTTGAAGAGTAGATTCTAGTTACCAAATCTCCACCAAGTTTAGAGTTGATTTGCAAAAATTTTACCGCCCGTCCGTTTTGGACATGAGAGAGGAAGTCAAACTCCTTATAAGGCCCCTTTGTGACTTCAAATTTTTCCTAATGCATGGGTCAGGTGACAAGTAAGAGCACAATTTACGTTTTGGCACCCAGATTTGATCATTTCCTTCATAGTAGCCTTGGGCTTCCAATAGTTTTTAGGAATCCAACGCAACGTTTCTTTACATTTCTTGGGGGGAGTGGGACGTCTCTTACCAGGCTCCAGTCTTTTAGTACTAGCTATGGTCACTAAAGAAGATTTAGGGACCCACTTATATGTTTTCTTTGTTATATTAGGATGGGTCTTGTGTGTCTCAAGCTTTATTTCAACTACATCAGTTGAAGCTCTAGAGAGTTGGGCTATGGGGACATATGGTTCAACCTCTTGGACATGCAATGTTTTGGGTTTCATTTTCTTAAGAGGCAATATCTCAGGGACTATGGCTTAATAAATCTACCGCAAAATGGCTTACTTATATAGGGACATGTGATGATCATCAAAAATTGGTAGATAATTGGGGTGAATACCTTCATAGCGTTATGTGGTGCAGTCCACAACCCATTGATATCGCACAGCTAGAAGCTATAGATGTTGAATTGTATCGTAATGAGATGACAAAATTGAGAGTTAGCTCAACAACAAAAGAAAGCAAAAGAGAAATCACAGTCCACAGAGCAACAAGACCCCACAGACTTACACCTTGCACACATGATTGTTTCAAATCCTACACCACAGAGGAATGTAAGGTTGTGTATATAAAGGCTTAGAGGACACCTATTGATGGAGTCAATGGAGTCTATGATGGTCCAGCAACAGTTAAGAAAATAGATTTAGCATACCCAGGTAAGGAGTTCAAACCTGTTTTCATTGCCCAAGATTTGACAGAGACTGAGGAGTATGTACTTAAAGAATTTCTCAAGGAATTCAAGGATATATTTGCTTGAACATATCATGATATGAAAAGTGTTCCACCTTCCGTGGTGCAACACACAATTTCCATGAATAGCATGGCTAAACCAGTCTAGCAATGACCCTACCCAATGAATCCTAAGTACGCAAAGATTGTTCAAGAAGAGATTGCAAAGCTTGTCAAATGTGGATTTATATATCCTATTGAGCACTCATAATGGGTGTCTCCAATAGTTATTGTGACAAAAAAGAATGGAAAACTCAGAGTCTGCATGGATCTCAAGAAGGTCAATGCCGCCACTAGGAGAGACCATTACCCCTTGCCATATTCAAAACATGTGCTTGAAAGAGTCGCAGGGAAGGAAGCTTATAGCTTTTTAGATGGGTACTATGGCTACAATCAAATCACCATTGCACTAGAGGACCAAGCTAGAACAGCTTTTATAACCAAATTTGGAGTGTTCAAATTTTGTGTTATGGCTTTTGGCTCAACCAATGCCCCTGCTACCTTCCAAAGATTAATAAACATTGCTTTTAGAGAATATTTGAGGGAGTTTTGCAAAGCTTTCTTATATGACCTTTGTGTTTCTTCTTCTTGGAAGGAACATCTATCATGTTTACAAAAAGTATTTGAGAAGTGAAGATTGTCAAATGCCAATTTTGGATTAAACATGGAGTCATTTTAGAGCATATAGTGTCCAAAAATGGGATTTCCATAGATGAGAGCAAAAGTAAAGCCATTGCTGAATTGCCACCACCTACAAACTATAAAGGAGTTCAAAGGTTCATGGGCCATGTTGGTTATTACCGGCAGTTTATTTTAAACTTTGTTGAGATAGCTCGCCCATTGTTCAAGCTTCTTATTGAGTTCCACTGGACCGTGGAGTGTGACCATGCCTATGAGTTATTGAAAAGGGCCTCGACAAGCGCTCCCATTCTACGAGTGCCCAATTGGAATGTAATTTTCCATGTGCATATTGATGCATCGAACTTTTCTATTGGGTGTGTTCTAGCTCAACCAGGAGAACATAAATTGGACTACCCCATTAGCTTTGCAAGTCATCAATTAAATGATGCTGAGAGAAACTACACCACTAGTGAGCAGGAAGGTTTAGCTATGATTTATGCAGTAAAGAAATTTTGCTTGCCAACAAATTTTTTTTCTATGTTGATCATCAAGCATTGTTGTATCTAGTAAAAAAACCTTGTTCCACGGGAAGAATTACACGATGATTGTTAGTTCTTCTTGAGTTTGATTTTACCATTGTGGTGAGACCCGGTAAAAGACATGTCATGGTGGATCATTTGTCTCGCATACCCAATGGTGAAGCCCCTATAGGAATCGATGATGAATTTTCCGATACTTCCTTGTTCCTAGTAGAGACCATGCTTGAATGGAGTGAGAAGATTGTGAACTTTTTAGTTAATGGTTTTCCACCAAAGGAGCTTCGTAAGGATATAGCTCGAAAACCGTTAAAAAAATGTGAACCTTATTCTCTAATTGCAAGAACTCTCTACAAGATAGGGAAGGATGATATTCTTATACATTGTGCTCATGAGGATGAGTAATTATACATATTGCAAGAAGCCCACATGGGTATAGCCGGAGGACATTTGTCAGGGGAACTAACTGCTAGAAAGTTGTTGCAATCAGGCTATTGGTGGCCTACCTTATTCAAAGATGCATCACTTTTTGCAAAAGGGTGTGATAAATGCCAACGTTACAAGATCACAAAGCAAAAGGATAGGATGCCCTTACATCATCAACCATTTGAAAAATGGGGTTTAGACTTTGTAGGCCCAATTAGTCCGGCAGCTCATAACACTCAATCTCGATATATTATCATTGTCACTAACTATGAGACAAAGTGGGCGGAAGCTAGGGCGACATGCAAGGCTGATGCAAGGTCAACTACCAAGTTTCTCTTTGAGAACATTATTACGTGATTTGGTTGTCACTTTGAGATTGTGATTGACAATGGTACTCATTTTATAAATGGAGTGATAAAGGAACTCACTACCAGCTTTATGATAGCCCACCATAAGTCTATACATTATTACCCTCAAGCAAATGGCCAAGCTGAGAGTACTAACAAGAACTTAATTTCTATCTTGACCAAAATAGTGGAAGCTCATCGCACAGATTGGGATTTGAAGCTGACATCAGCTCTATGGGCTTATCATACTTCCTACAAAGTGGCTATTAATTGTACACCATTCAAAATGGTATATGGCCAAGAAGCAGTTATACCATGGGAGTTTGTAATTCCTAGTCTACGAGTAGCTTCACAAGAAGGTTGGGATGGTAACCCTTTAGTTGCACGTTTATATCCTTGAGAGGTTAAACGAAGAAAGGCAATTGGCTGTGCAAAATGCACTTGTGGAGAAAGATAGGAGAAAGAAATGGTTTGATCGTCATCTAAAGAACAAAGATATCAATGTTGGGGATAAAGTCCTTATGTATGGTGTGCATAACGAGAAGAAAAGTTAAAATATGCGGGAAAAGGACCATATAAAGTATGCAAAATCACCCCACAAGGTACCATTCGTGTGGAAACTCTTGATGGAGTTGAAACCATTGGATTCCTCAATGGGAGAAAATTTAAAAGATATTATGATCCTTTGAGCCAAGAAAAGCTACGTGCCATCCATCAAAAAAAGGCAGCCAAGGCACAAGTAGAGTTAAAGAAGATACAAGCTCAAGCTGAGACTAAGGAGCCAACAATGTATAAGATGCCAACGAGAGGCCAACCTTGGAGTTACACATGCATTTCACGTTGAAACAGAGGATGATTGCTTGCACTCTGACACACCTCTACGATACCCTATTAAGTTAAATAGCGCCTGTGAAAAAGTGTTATATAATGCCTTATTGGACACGAGTGCTAAATATAATCTTCTATCATATGGGGTATGGTGTTAGTTAGGAAATCCATCTCTATCTGAGAGTACTGTCCAAGTCAAGGGTTTCAACAAGAAAAAAACTACGATTTTTGATCATGCCTATTGGAACTATGGAAGGCAATATAAACCTAGGACGTACGTGGATGATAGCGACCAAATGCACCATTGATTGGGGGACTATCCCAACGGAGAAACGAACTCCTAGCCCTGCCACTCAAGCGATAGTCCTTGAGATATTATCTCCTGAGGAAATAAAACCCAAAACATTGCATGTCAAGAGGTTGAACCATATGTACCTATGGCCCAACCCTCTAGAGCTTCAACTTCTATAGTTGAAACAAAAAATGAGACACACAAGACCCATCACAATATAAGAAAGAAAACATACCAATGGGTCCCTAAAGCTTCTTTAGCGACGATTTCTTATGCTAAAAAACAGAAGCCTTGTAAGAAACGTCCCACTCCAAAAAATGTAAGAAAACGTTGCGTTGGATTTCTAAAAGACTATTGGAAGCCTTAGGCTACTATGAGGGAAATGATCAAATCTGGGTGCCAAAATGTAAATTGTGTTCTTACCTGTCACCTGACCCATGTGAGACAAATCCTGTAAAACAATGAAGCTGATTGAAGCTCGTGGGAAGGGAAAGATCACAGAACACTATACACCCCATCCGGAGCTAGTTTGGGTACCCAAGCGAGAATAAATTGTTTCTCTCGGCTCAATTATAGAAAAAACAAATGAATCTTCTTGCTCTTCATGTAGTTCATATACGGAAATAGAAGCTTTGACATAACCTCCACCTACCATTGTACATATACATACAAACAAGAACGAATTTGCAACTCCCTTTGTAAGTTCACCACCTACAACAATGTTGCAAATAAAATCATGGGAGAGTACCTTACCACCCTTGCAACTAGATGAAACGCCTAGGGTCGTCAAAAACTATTGGTCAAAGTCTTCACCCATAACAACTTGGAACAATTGGTTTCAAAAGGTGACGACATCGTTCCAAAAGGTATGATCTACCCAAGGAAGGTGAGAGTGTTTGCTGAAATCCATTATTCACTTGCTCCCCTCTTAACCTTCCTCCCTGACCTCTCAATCTCCCAATCTTAGGGAATGTATATATATAGCACAATACTCAAGAAAATAAAAATTATAAAAGTAAAAGAGCAAGAGCCACCAAACAAACCTACAAGTTCTAGTACCTGACCCAAAATCATAAAAACACATTATGCACAAGAATCAATCTTTTAACATGACCCTTATAATATTTTCACACTAAACTGTTGGGGTATAAAGCCCAATGTGGTCGCCCAGGTAAGTGGGCGGGCCGCCAGGTATGTACACATATTATTTTGTAAAAACCTAATAAGAACTCACTATGCTCTACACATTACAGTAGAGCGAGTTCACCATATCGTCGTGCTCTTCTTCTCGCACTTTCTCTCGCGTCGCACTTCCGCTCGTACTCCTTCAACTGGTATCAGAGCTCAGATCGAGGCTAGGGGCAGCACTGCAGGAGGCTAGAGTCACCAGCTCAGATTGGAGTGAAATTCGACAGGCAAAGACACGGCCCCAAATCCTGTAATGTGCTTAGAATTTCATTCTGAGGTCATCTCGGTCACCGTTCGGCTTCGACAAAGTTCTGCGCAGGCCATTTTTGACTACGTGATCTCAGCGGGTGAGGATCCGACTCTGCAAATTTGGGTTTTTCGGCCTACGATTGCAGGTGCTGAGGATATCGACACTCCCAGAGTGTTGATTTGTGGCTGTCTACACATCGAAGGACGGCTCACAGTTCTTGGAGGCGTGTCACATACGACACGGGCACATCTACACACAGACTGTAGGCGACATCCACTAGTTCATCAGGTAGCTTGTGTTTCCTGCTTGATATTCCAGATTTCATCCTGACATTGCAACTACTTCCACATGGGATGTATTGTCAGAGATGATGTATGTCTGTTGAGGGTTTGCTGGTTGTGAGTCACGCACCAAACAACCGCCGCAACGGTTACAGCATACAGTGGGAAATTTGTGGATGTATGACTTTGTGGGAAGTCTATGTACTGTCAGATTTATTACAGCCTTTGTTGAGGGTCGAGTGAGGTTTTATTGAGATGGAGGATTCTTGAATGTTGAGATCCTTTCGATGATACAGGTCTTGGAGCAATCCCTCGAGCACCCTTAGATAGGCAGCTAGGATGTATTGACTGTGAAATAGACAGTTGGGATTGCATCTTTGCTTTACTGCCGTTGAGGCATTGTCACAGTCTATGCTTACAGGACAGTGACAGGACAGTCAGAGACAGTACATGTGCAGGACAGGTTTACCCACAGCTTACATTGTCAGAGAGACAGTGGTTTTTTGAGCTGTTTTTTGGTCTGTTTTTAGTACACCAGAGCCATTTTACAAAGGAGACTGTGCCAAAATTTATGCAGAATATGAAGCTTTCTTGGTTCATTCGACTGGTTGATATTGGTTCAGAGGTCAGTTTACAAGGGAAACTCTGCCAAATTTTTCCCAGAAAAGTAAACTACTGTGAAGCGTAGCTATGGCTGGATCACAGGACACTGCTCTTTACAATATCAAGAAGCTGGATGGAACCAATTTCCCATTGTGGAAGAAGCAGATTTGGCACGTGTTGGTACAAAAGAAGCAGATAAAACCTATAAAGCTCAAGGGGATAAAACCAGAAGATATGGAGGAAGATGAATGGAGCGAAATGGATGAATTGGCACTTTCTACCATTATGCTGACTTTGGCAGAAAGCGTTTACTTCAATGTAGCAGACGAGATGTCGGCTTATCAAGCATGGTTAAAGCTGAGTGATCTTTATGAGAAGCAGAGTGCAGCTTCACAGGTATACTGGCTTAAGAAGCTTGTTGACTTGAAGATGAAAGAAGGGACACCTATGTCCAATCATCTGAATGAACTCAACACAATCTATAGTCAGTTGTCAGCTCAAGGTGTCAAGTTTGATGAACCTGTTAGAGCTATGTTCCTGTTGATCACATTGCCGGAAAGTTGGGACACTTTTCGCACAGCTTTGAGTAATTCTGCACCTCCAGATGGTTTGAACATATCAGGTGTAGAAGGAAGTCTGCTTACTGAAGAAACCAATAGAAAGACAATGGACAAAGGCAAAGGAACAGCCTTACTTGTCAGGGGAAGGACCAAAGAGAAGTACAAATGTGGAAAGAGGAATCAGTCTCGTAGCAAGTCCCGCAGTGCTAAAGGCAAGAGTGACATAGAATGCTACCATTGTGGCAAGAAGGGTCACATGAAAAGAGACTGCAGAGAATGGAAAGAAGAAAAAGGCAAAGAGAAATCTGAAGACCATGGTGAGAAGAACAAGTCCTCAATGAAGATTCAAGAAATAAATGTGACAAACACTGTTGCAGAGGATGACAGTCTAGTGTCAGGAGACATCTACTTCTTGAAGAATACAATGGACTCAGCTCTTCTTACAGCATCTGATGGAAATGCACTGAGTTTCTCGATTATAGACTCAGGGGCATCACTTCATGTGTCTCCAAACAAGGAGTGGTTTACCTCTTATGTGACCACTAAAGATCATGTTCGGCTAGGCAATGGGCAGACATGTGAGATCTTAGGTGTTGGAGATGTTCAATTGAAGTTTAATAATGGATCTTCTTTCACACTGAAGAATGTGTGACATGTTCTCGCAATTACAAAGAGCTTGATCAGCACAGGTTTACTTGATGATGCTGGCTACGTCACCACTTTTGGACAGAACATGTGGAAGATATCCAAGGGTTCTATGACAGTAGCACATGGAGTAAAGTCTGGAGGACTTTACATGATTTATGTATCAAATGTCTCTAAAAATGTAATCAATGTAACCGAGCAGCCGAACGTTTCTTTGTGGCATAGCCGGTTAGGACATATGTCCAAGAAGGGAATGGAAATCTTGTCTCGTTCTGGTTATTTGCCTGGCTTTTCATTTAATGATTTTGAATTCTGTGAACATTGTCTGTATGGTAAGCAAACACAGCAGCCACATAAGCATAGAAGCAGTAGAAGAGATACACAGTTGGCACTTGTTCATAGTGATTTGTGTGGACCTATGCCTAACCTATCTCTAGGGGGAGCTTCTTACTTTATGACATTTATAGATGATTACTCGAGAAAAGTATGGGTTTACTTTCTCAAGCACAAGGATGAAGCGTTTAGTGTTTTCAAAACGTTTGTGACACTTGTGGAGAATCAGAGTGGCAAGAAGCTTAAATGCTTACGCACTGACAATGGTGGAGAGTATGTTTCAAAGGCCTTTCAGGACTTTTGTGAGTCAAAAGGTATAAAACGTGAACTTACTGCTCCTTACAATCCTCCTCAAAATGGTGTTGCTGAGAGGATGAATAGGACCATACAAGTGAAGGTCAGAAGTATGTTGTCCAATGCACAGCTGCCAAATGGGTTTTGGGCTGAAGCTGTATCAACAGCTGTTCATCTTGTAAATAAATCTCCTAGCAAGGTTTTGCAGAAGGATTCAGTGCCAGAGATGGTATGGTCAGGCAAAATGCCCTCATACAAGCATCTTAGAGTTTTTGGCTGTGAGGCATATACTCACGTTCCAAAGGAATTTAGGAACAAACTTGAGCCAAAAAGTAGAAAGTGCATCTTTCTAGGCTATGGTGATTCTGGTGAGATGGGGTACAGACTTTGGGATCCCGAATCCAGAAAGGTTGTCCGCAGCAATGATGTTCACTTTAATGAATCCAAATATCATTCTAAACCAGAGAGGGTTGAGGAGATTAGAAGAGTTGTCTTCCAAGAAGATGGACCTGCACGTGCAAGAAAAAATGTCAGGGCTCAAGAGGAGCAAGGACAGGATAGAGTGGAACCACAGGTTGTGGTTGAGCCTGAGCCACCTATTGTGCGTAGATCTGGACGTGTCACGCGACCTCCTGATAGGTTTGTTCCATCTATGAAATATGTCATGTTGAGTGATTGCAATGATCCTTCATGTTACAAGGAAGCAGTGCAAATGAAGGACTCCGGGAATTGGCAATTGGCCATGCAGTCAGAGATGACAGCTCTGCATAAGAACCAGACATGGAAACTAGTTAAATTACCACGAGGCAAAAAGGATCTACCCTATAAATGGGTTTACAGGAATAAGATCACCGCTCATGATAGTCAGCCAAAGTACAAAGCAAGGCTTGTTGCCAAGGGATTTAAGCAAGAACAAGGCATTGACTTTGATGAAGTCTTCTCTCCGGTGGTCAAAATGACTACATTGAGATGCTTTCTTGCATTGGTTGCCATATTAGATTTGGTGTTGCACCAAATGGATGTCAAGACAGCGTTCTTGCATGGTGATTTAGATGTGGAAATTTACATGCAGCAGCCAGAAGGGTTTGTTGAGAAAGGCAAGGAAGATTGGGTATGCCAATTGTTAAAGAGTCTTTATGGCTTAAAACAATCACCGAGGGCATGGTACCATAAATTCCACAAGTTTATGCTTTCTCAAGGCTACAAACGTAGTGAGTTCGATCACTGTCTATATACAAAGAAGGCTAAGGATGGTAGTTGGTTGATCCTTATTTTGTATGTGGATGACATGTTGATTGCTGGCAAGCACTTGGAAGAAATTTCAGCTTTGAAGTCAAAGATGGCAAAATTGTTTGACATGAAAGACATGGGTGAGGCAAGTCATATACTTGGTATGCACATTGAGAGAGACAGATCAAAGAAGTTGATTTGGTTATCTCAAACAGAGTATATTGACAAGGTTTTTCAACGTTTCAATATGGAGAAGGGAAAGGCATTGAGTGTTCCATTGCCACCATATGTGAAACTTAGCAAACAAGATTTTCCTGTGTCTGAGGAAGAACAGGCTGAAATGGATAAGATTCCATATGCGTCTGCAGTGGGTAGTTTGATGTATGCAATGATTGCTACTCGCCCAGACATTGCATTTGCAGTGGGAGTAGTAAGTCGATACATGTCAAACTCAGGCAAGAAACATTGGGAGGCAGTGAAAGGAATATTGAGATACCTGAAAGCTACAAAGAGTATGCGTATATGCTATGGGTGTCAGGAGCTAAGTGTAAAGGGTTTTACAGACTCAGATTATGAAGTTGACTTAGACAACCGAAGGTCTACGTCAGGGTATGTCTTTACATTGGCTGGTGGAGCAGTATCATGGCGTTCTAGATTACAAGATTGTGTTACTCAGTCTACTACAGAGGTTGAATAGGTTGCAGCATCAGAGGCATGCAAAGAATCAATTTGGCTTAATCGACTAGTAACAGATTTGGGAATCAAAGAAAAGATGCCTGTGTTATATTGTGATAGTCAAAGTGCTATACAATTGGCTCGCAATCCAGTTTATCACTCAAAGACAAAGCATGTGGATGTGAAGTATCATTTCATCAGGGAAATGCTCGAGGATAAGCAACTTCAGCTTGTCAAAGTTCACACCATAGAAAATCCTGCTGATCTACTTACAAAAGGACTTCCCTCAGAGATCTTTGCGCATTTTCGCAAGCAGTTAGGTGTGGGGTAGTACATCACTTCACAACATCTCTTGTATATTAGCTTGTATAGTAGCTTCTCTCACACTTAAAGTACCACATTGGACTTTAAGTGGGAGGTTGTTGGGGTATAAAGCCCAATGTGGTCGCCCAGGTAAGTGGACGGGCCGCCAGGTATGTACACATATTCTTTTGTAAAAACCTAATAAGAACTCACTATGCTCTACACATTACAGTAGAGCAAGTTCACCACATCGTCGTGCTCTTCTTCTCGCACTCTCTCTCGCATCGCACTTCCGCTCGTACTCCTTCATAAACATCATCTATCTGTGTGTACAGATATGGCTAGTACGCTAGAGTCATCCACTCCTACCTTGGGTGAGAGGTACCCTCTTTACTTTTCACAAGTGTTTCACATAGTCTACCCCGTGCTTGCCTATGAATGGGATTTGGTAGGTATGCTAGCATGTGAGACGAATTTCAATGAATTAGAATGGTTGATATGTCTCTTGACCATGACTGATCCATACGTAGTAGAGGACGTCTCTTTGATTGCACAAGCTTACCCTCTTGACCAAGATGACTATAGATGTCTAATGAGATGATCTTAGTGAACATTTGTGCCTCTAATAATGAAGAACAGTTACATGATTACACGGATGGCACATATGGTCTCACGAATGGCACAAGCTTACCCTCTTGACCAAGATGACTATAGATGTTTAATGAGATGATCTTAGTGAACATTTGTGCCTCTAATAATGAAGAACAGTTACATGATTACACGGATGGCACATATGGTCTCACGAATGCTGACTTTTTTTTTCTCGATGATGAGAAGGATAGGGGTTTAGAACTAGGGCTAATAGCCTGTTCCCTTGACTCCTCTTTAGGGGGTGCAAATAATTAGGTTAGGGTTCCTTATGTTGTTTGATTTTGTTCAATAAATGTTGGTGCCTCTTCCCATTGATGTGCTTCCTAGAGGTAGTCTTTGTGTTTTCTAGTGTGTACTGGAACGTGTTTCCATTGTTAGGATTTTGAACATCATGGAATCTTTCTCTCGTTCACTCTTCGAATCAAGCACGATCATTAACACGAACAGGTGTTTCTTGATCATTAGCATTGCCTCTTGTTTTTTTTAGCATCCATGTTTGTTTATTTTAAATTTGATTGGTAGCACAATATTCAGTGATTTGCTTAGATTAAACATTAGATTCAATGTAATTTTTTGTCATAGTCCCTTGTCTAGTTTTAAGAATTAAGCAGTCTGATTAAGCTAGTTTGACCAAGTTAGGCATTGGAGATCTTCTCTTAATACCATGGGGAATGCCTTCCTAATAATCAATGGTTACTTTAGGTTCTTAATCTGATTTAGGCAGCACTGTTTGCAATGTACTAGGGCTTTCTCATGGGCTTAGTTCCTATTGACCTTTAGCTTAAGTATTATAAAGGGAGTTTACTAGTGTGATGAGCCTGGGAATGGTAACAATTTCATATGACCCACCAAAGTTCAAAATTGAAAGGCAATGATAAACAAACAAATAAAAGTGCCAAGAATGTAAAATCTTCACTCACATGTAGGGTAAGTGTGCCAAAAAAAATCCGGGCCCCTCTTTAGAGCCCGTCATACCCGAATAAATAATGCAAGAGCTGCACCAGAAGCAGAACAATGAAGTTTGAGTTCTTGGTAGCGGACTGTCGACGTGCTCTTTTGTGGTTGGTCCATGAGGAGGTTCGATCCTTGCTGGAGTCTTTGGCTCTAAATACCCCCATGGAAGGTCCCTTATCAGAGCGCACTTTTGTTACACAGGAAAATGAAGATGCTTATGCCGCTTTTGCTGCAAGCCATTGCCGGTGATGACACCTTTTGCTACAGATGCCCCAACTCACTGGCTATTAGTCGAGCCCATGGCCGATCGAAATGGACCAGAAAATTGTGCACAAATGCCCCTCCAATTTTGTCGTCTCTAAATGGGGACTTCTACCCTATTACCTATGGTACTAGAGCCCTAGAGGTTCCTAGTGTGGGCGCTTTTCCTTGAAAAGAAAAAAGCCCAAGGCATACAGAATAAGCACACACATCAAAATTGAATCAATGTGAAAAAACTTTGGGGGGTCAAAGAAAAAGGAATAAGTCAGGCGATGATTTCATGAGAAATTCCTTTTATCGTAGCTTAACTACAAGGTCTTCTAGGTATAGCCTCTAGTCAGCCCTAGAACATGAAATACTTTGCTCTCGCTATTAAACAGCTTGTCCATGGTATTAATAGTTGACCTCTAGTGCCTCTCGATCGTTAAATTAACGACCCTACACTTATTTATTTTTTTATCTTTACAATTGCTTATGTGTTTGATTATATTACAGTTTAATGTTTTACTGCTAACAAATTGTTTATTATTTTGTTACCAATCAATTTATGTGCCTATAAGTGCATATGCTTTTTAATTGTATATGAGAATGCAATTACTGTGCCAATTTTGGTTGATTTTGCAGTGAGACTGAAGAAAGCTAAGGACATTCAATCTTGGATGCTCTTCCACCTCGATGAACGGGCTTCATCTCAATAGCTTCTGGGAATTGAATCTACATCAGGAAGGGGGACATGTTAACCCTCACGCACACCCTATCACCTTCGATAGACGCCTTATTATTTATTTGGACAAGGCTTGTCGGTCCAATAGGTGTGTAGGTGATTGCCGATGAGAGGCACACGACTTATCTTATTTTTATAGTTGTTTTGCAACGGTCGACCACTATGGACGCCCATATGTGAATGGGTCAAACTCTTATAAAAGGTCCATTTGACCTAAAAATCCTCATTCTTGGAGGTGCAAGCTAAGAAGTGCTCTTGCTCCATCTCTGTCTCCTTCTCCTTTGTGTGCTCATGGGTGTGTGTATGTGTGTATGTATGCTTGAGAGAGAGAGAGAGAGTGAGTGAGTGATCGAGCATTGCGGCGGCATCAACGGTGGCAAGGTGGTTGAGCGCAACATCGGCGGTGACTCCTTCTTCTTTGCAGCACAAGATCCTTCATGACAGAAGCATTGAGCGGTGAGTGACACACCATTGTTTCTTTGAGCTTGCTAGGACTGTCTAGTTGTGTGCTTGCAGCCTTCAAGGGTCTCACATAGTGCACAGGCAAGTTTCCAGCCTCTGACACGTGCGGCAAAGCGCACACTTGTTATTGCCAATTTGCCAAATCTATGTGCCATTATTCTTGATCCTAAATCAATGGATATAACTTTGGCACGAAATAAAAGCCTTGTTTTTCAGTAAGTCTATCAAAAGCACTTTTCTTTGCACAGTAGAGAAATAGTTTTCAAATGAAATTTCAAAGACATAAACACAAGTAGGACTTGAAATTGTATAACCTTGTAGCCCCTCTAAGAGCATTTTCCTTCACTAGAATGTGGCTCATAGCCATGTATACTAAGAAGTTTAGAGTTGTTGGATGTACCTTGTATGCCCTCAGGGCTTGGTTCATACTGACCTTCGATAAAAAGCAGGTAGACATGTTGCCGAGTTTCCCCAAGTTTGTATGCTACGAGCATATTCCAAATTTTGGAAGCTTATAGGAAAAATGCCTCAAAGTGAAGTCTTGCTTCGTATAATTTCATCAAGGAGATGAGACAAAATTGAGCATGATTGCTTTTAGCTAACAGGTACTTGGGTTGACACTCGAATGTCAACGCAAAAGCAAATCAACATTGTCGATCTTTCCTAGAAGAATGGCCTTGCCAAATCATACAGCTTATGGAGAAGCATGAAATTGCCCGATATTACAAGAGATAGCTCCTAAAGCTTAGCTACCAAATGTTAGCAAGTTTAAAACTGAAATGATTATATATATATATATATAGAAAATATATATAGCCATTCTCTTGGAAGCCTTGCTTCTCCCCTCCTCTTGATAGTACAAAAAGGACATATCAAAGAGATACTGGCTGACGTAATACACAAGCCGGTTCTTAGCATCCTTGTTACGGAGCATTTCTCCCTAGTGAAAATTGATATACCATGGTGCATCGTAAGGCATTGTCGTGTTAAACAGAGGTAGAAGAAAACTAACCCCAATGATTTTTAACCTTTTCAAGTATGATGCCACATGACAAGCATAAAAATATCAACAGTAATTGCATAAACATAGTGTACCTGTCCAATACTGCTTGCATACACCGGTTAGTAAGTACCTTTGAGAACTTATCCGATCACGCTTGTCGACAATGGGTTGATCATGATTGTTTTTTACTGCCTGGGTTGCATTAAACTTGGTTGGGAGCCATGCCCTACCAAATTCAAAACTCTTTACAAGTCATCATCCATGCTTGACTCGCTTTTACTGCTACCTTGCCTTGTTCAAGGTTGAGGAGCGTCATTGAAACCCTTGTATGGATTATCTTTGTTGGAGCCTTTCTCCTTAATCCGGAGATAATGGCATGCCTTGTATGTATTGGAACCTAATTAAAGGGGCATGACAAAGCTTGGAAATGTCAGAAACTATTGTAAAGATAGTCGTGATATCTTCCTCAACAAGTTCGTATAATGTTTCTGCAAAATGAGCTCTAGATCAAATTAGCATATAAATAAACCAAAACATGCTTGACCTTGTTCTAGCCTCTTGGTCTACATAAGAGGTCTACACAAGCCTTGCTCGAGGGTAGCTTCATTAGAAATTGAACTCCACAGTCATTGTGGGTAGCCTCACACAGAGTCGTACTCTGTAGCCAAAATATGACCAATGTACCTTGGTCATCTGGATCCGTACTCCGAAATGATGACCCGTGCATTGTTTGATACATCCATATGCTACCATGTGATCAAAATTGAGACAGAGTTTAAAGAAAATTGAGCTTTCCGATCCCCGACATTGTCAAGTAGGATGTCGTTGATGGAGCAAAAGACGTCGTGCGCACACTCACACACCCATACAACTCAACACCACACAAGGAATTTACTTAAATTCCGGCCCACACACACCATCACTCAAGAGCTCAATAAAAATACTACCCACAATCTCAATTCAAACTCCAAACACCTCGACCTACAAGCCCTTGCCTGCCCGCAGACACTATAAAGGTGAGTCGAGTTGATCAACACTTAAAATCACACTTGATGGTCACAAAAATATACAAGAAAAACCATCAAAAACTCCAGCCACAAAATGCCTCTCTCAAACCATTGCAAATCCTTCACCAAACTCCACTATGTTGGACTCTTTGGAGTAGCACCAACCCTAACGGCACCGATACAGGGTCACATAGTCTTGCAGTAAGCTGCACCTTCTTCCCTCAATTCCTCGCACACACACGTCAATGGAAACCTCAGAACTTCCATAGACTCTCCCAAGTGCAAAATTGAAGAGAGAAATCTCTCATTCACTCCTCCACACACGCAAAAAAAGGACATGAACGCGACGGGACTGCAGTAGACCACCTGTAGGAACCCTGCTTTCTCCCACACACAGAGAGGTGAAAGTGCCAAGACCTGGCTTCAAAAATACTCCCTCAGCTGGAACACTCACGGAACCATGAGTGATGTGTCAAATTGAAGCCTTTTCACACCATTTTTGGTCTTTTTTTACCTTTCTGGGCCCAGTTTTGGCCAATTTTGACCCTGGGCGAGCATTTTTTGCGGGAAAAACCCCAAACGGACTCCAAAATTCACCAAATTTTGATTGATCCTTGATACCCAAAGTCCTTTTCCACATCCCCACATTTCATTTTTTACCATTCTAGGACAGTGCACGTATCATCACAGATCAGGCAGCGTAAATAGATAGTTATCGCATGTGCCAAACTTCTTGGGCGGGTCAAGGGTGTCCACACCTCCCACTTGCATTATTCACATTCTAGAAAGCTCAAAAATATTTCCTAAAGCCACTAAGAACCATATCCAAGGCCCTGATACCCTATCGAGGCATGTACATGTGCCCGACGGTTGGCACTGAAGCATGAATATTTACAATGTGCACACGTTGCATCATTTTTAAAACTTGAAACCACTTTGAAAATCTCCCAAATGAATATATTTACATCTCTTTGTACATATGCCCATGCATACACGCACTACTTTGTACAGACCAAAAGCAGTCTATCATCATTGCCCAACCACAAGTTGAGCATTTATGCTCAACACTTGCATCAACCTGTGACAAAAACCTATAAAAGTGACCATAAACTTCCTCCAAGATCATAGGGAAACTTACGCATCCCCATAGAACCAAATACATGCTCAAGCAGACCACCCCTATCAAAGGGAGAAGCATCTTTTTTCTTTTCAAAATGCCACCGCCCACGTGGATCCCATGCATGATATGAATCTTCTCCAAGGTTTTCACATGCCATGTTGCACCATAAGCTATCACAATCACTCAAAACCATAGAAACCTCAAAATGTATCTTATGACTCGAGCTCATCCCATTGATAATCATAAACCTCACATTATCTCCTTGATGCAACAGTTGCTCTTCATTTTTCATGACCAAGAGACCTTCACTCCAAGCATTAACAAATTCACTCCGAAATTGAAAACTCTCTTCAAAAACGCTATCACTAGCACATTCTTCTTCTTCCACATAAGACATTTTCCACTTGAAAAGCTGGAAACATGCATACAAAGCCATATAGCACCTTATAATCAAGTCTTCATCATGCCAACTAGCCCCAAGACTTGCTAACTGCCAATCAGGATCTTCACAGATAAGAGAGTATGGCTCAAACATACATTGAAGCATGTGAAATGCGTCCATAAGATCACTATGCAAGCAAAAGATCACTTTAACCTCCTTGTCTACCCCATCCTCAAGAAGTTTATACTTAACAACCGCATGGCGCATATCATCACGAACATCCCTTGGATATGGAACTAGCATCAAATCCTTGCACATATAGAACCTGTTTCTATCACCCTCATGACCCAAAACCTCTTCATTGTGATCACTAGAAGGTTTTTCAACTCCTAGCTCTGGTAAAGCCCATGGACCAAGGTCACATCATCTATCATAGCATCATCCTCTCTTGCATCATCTTCACTCGGTGTAGAAAGCCCTTGTCCATAGCCCACCATCTGATCATCAAAGCAAGCATCCATATCATGTTGCTGCAAAGCTTCTTCCCAAAAGATACGTTGCTCTTTGTGCAAGGCTACCATATCCTTCATTGGATCTAGTGATTGTATATCATCATTGCATACATCATCACATACATCATCGCACCAACTCTCACAAGCATAAGATGTGTCACCACCATAGGTTGCCTGATCCTTGTCAATTTCACTCTCATCATCTTCACTTCATGTGCTAGTGCTCAAAGTTTTGCATTCATCTACTATGTCCTTGCCATTTTGCACCATAGGCATGTGTACGGTCTCTAAAGTTGCATTACATACTTCATTTGCATCGACTTTGCACATATGGGCATCCACACCTGTATCCAAGTTATCATCCTTGCTAGCATGAGCACCTGCAATTGTGACTTTATGCACATAAAGGTCATCCACACTATCCATACCAGGTATAGACAAAGGGCACTTCATGCCTCTAACAACACACACCTTTCTCTCCTTTTGTAGCACTATCTTCAATGCTTCACGCATGGAATTGGGCTCTTTCTCTTGCACTTTCACTTTAAGGACCGGTCATAACAAACTTGTAAATACCTGTACTCTTTGGCTATTTGTAAAACCAGAATAGAACTCCTCTTGAGACATGGCTTCCACATGCAATAGAGCATCTTTCCACACTCTCCATGCATCTTGGTGAGGGATCACTTTCTTGAACCGCTTCAAAAAGCATCTCTTAAACCTGTCCCAATTCAATTTTTCATCATGTGACAAGCCCTCAAACATTCTCTTGCATCACCTCTGACCACCAGATTGATGCCTGCAAGATTTTGCGCTTCACTTGGAACTCGACAACATAAACATGTCAAATCAAACTCATATGATGCAAGCCA
Source organism: Adiantum capillus-veneris (assembly GCF_014529385.1). Classification (NCBI taxonomy): domain Eukaryota; kingdom Viridiplantae; phylum Streptophyta; class Polypodiopsida; order Polypodiales; family Pteridaceae; genus Adiantum; species Adiantum capillus-veneris. The sequence continues at coordinate 142,961,961 of NC_140934.1, forward strand.
ATCCTCTGCATCCTCGCAACCTGTGAAAATTGATGGTTGGAATGGCACCACCATCTTGAAATTATCTTTAACATCCAAAATGTTCATACATCACTACTCAAAATCCAAATTTTGGGTGCACAACCGGCAATTTTCGCTCCCCATTTGGATCGCCAAAGGATGATGGAGCAAAAGACGTCGTGCGCACACTCACACACCCAGACAACTTAACATCACACAAGGAATTTACTTAAATTCCAACCCACACACACCACCACTCAAGAGCTCAATAAAATTACTACCCACAAGCTCAATTCAAACTCCAAACACCTCGACCTACAAGCCCTTGCCTGCCCGCAGACACTATAAAGGTGAGTCGAGTTGATCAACACTTAAAATCACACTTGATGGTCACCAAAATATACAAGAAAAACCATCAAAAACTCCAGCTACAAAATGCCTCTCTCAAACCATTGCAAATCCTTCACCAAAACTCCACTTTGTTGGACTCTTTGGAGTAGCACCAACCCTAACGGCACCGATGCAGGGTCACATAGTCTTGCAGTAAGCCGCACCTTCTTCCCTCAATTCCTCGAACACACACATCCATGAAAACCTTAGAACTTCCATAGACTCTCTTAAGTGCAAAATTGAAGAGAGAAAGCTCTCATTCACTCCTCCACACACTCGAAAAAAGGACGCGAACACGACGAGACTGCAGTAGACCACCTGTAGGAACCCTGCTTTCGTCCACATATAGAGAGGTGAAAGTGCCAAGACATGGCTTCAAAAATACTCCCTCTGCTGGAACACTCACAGCACCGTGAGTGATGTGTCAAATCGAAGCCTTTTCACACCATTTTTGGTCATTTTTTTACCTTTCTGGGCCCAGTTTTGGCCAATTTTGACCCCGGGCGGGCATTTTTTGCGGGAAAAACCCCATTTGACTCCAAAATTCACCAAATTTTTTACGATTGATCCTTGATACCCAAATTCCTTTGCCACATCCCCATATTCCATTTTTTACCACTTCTAGGACAATGCACGCATCACCGCAGATCAGGCAGCGTAAATAGATAGTTATCGCATGTGCCAAACTTCTCGGGCGGGTCAAGGGTGTCCACACCTCCACATTCTAGAAAGCTCAAAAACATTTCCTAAAGCCAAAAGAAGCCACTAAGAACCATATCCAAGGCCCCGATACCCTATCCAGGCATGTACATGTGTCCAACCGTTGGCACAAAAGCATGAATATTTACAATGTGCACACGTTGCATCATTTTTAAAACTTGAAACCACTTTGAAAAGCTCCCAAATGAATATATTTACATCTCTTTGTACATATGCCCATTCATACACGCACTACTTTGTACATACCAAAAGTGGTCTATCATCGTATCGAAAATATATAATTTGAACAATCAATATCTATCTTAATGGTATGAACCAAGCATACCTGTGGTACAACTATCCATTGCCATTGCTAACCTCTTATCAAAAGAAATTCTTCGGCTAGGCTTGCACCGTGTAACCTTGTTTTCGGCATGCGGCACCTTGCGGACGTGGTATTTGGTTTTGCTCGGCCATTGCATGCGGCCTTGAGGACGTTCCCCCTCCACGTAGGGCCTTGCTTTAGCATGGTGCCTGGGCTTCAATGGGTGGTCATCCTCTCAAAAAGGTTTTGTCATCCTTGGTAGTCGTACCGATTTCAAAAAAATAGGCTACAGAAGCTCGTCAAATGGAGACTGGCTATCTTTGGCCATGGGCTAAAGCTCTTACAAGGGTGGTTCCCAAATTAGGACGCCCCCCAAAAAACTTGAGGGAAAAAAACGTGGTTGTAGCAAAGCAGGGTGCAAGTGAGGGGAAAAAGGGTGATGGCACCCTTTGCGGGCGACATCTGCTCATGCTGCAATGGCGAGAATCACTCCCCTTGCTATTGCGAACCAAGCAAGCCTGGTCATGATGGATTTCGTGCAGGCCACCATCGCATTCTTGTCCATCCAAGAGGGCTTTCCCTCGTGGTCTCTCCCCTGTTGAACCCACCATGGGAATCCCCACATGCAAGCGGCTACTCCTGCGACCTCGTCCTCTGTCAATCTGCCTTGTCACCTTCATGAGAGAGATCAAGAGAGATACCAATTGAGTTCATGCTTCCTCCCTCCTGCAAATGCCATAGCCTTCATGAGAGAGAGAGAGAGAGAGAGAGAGATCATGCATAGCCATGCAAGGCCACCTTTTTCCTTCCTCCATAGCTCCCCTCTCCCTTGAGCTCTGATACCAACGTGAAACCAGAGGGGATTGAACCATGCAACTCACCATCCAACCGTGTCCTATATAGGCCATAGGCGTGACCACTCTTGACATACCATTTAATTTTCTATTGTAACATGTTCAGTAAAACGGTATCTAGGCGATTAGTGTGATCGTAAATGAACTAGACCGCACCATGACGTCCCCGTATAATCACGACACTCATCGTACTATCTTAGCATATTTACGGTATCACTTTTCATAAAAATAATTCCAGTAAAAGTCTTGTTTCTCCATCGTATGTCCGTTCTATATATCTGTGTATATATATATATATATAATGACTAAATCAATATTTTTGGGGGTTAGATAATCTCAAAAGCCGTTGCTTTTCAAAAGTGCTGAAAAGCGTGAAAATTTGAAAAAAAGCGTGAAAGGTTAAAGGAAGCAAGTTTATCTAAAATTGAGCCACAACTTCACCTGACCTACTTGGGTTAGGAAATGAACTTGCTTTTTATTGAAAAGCACCAAAAAGTATGAAAAGCACTCAAAAAGTAGATTTTTACAAAATTGAATGAAGTGTCCCTCTGACCTAATAAAACTTGGAAATGGCCTTGCTTTTCACTTCAAAACATTGCAGCGATGCACAACAAGCATGTGAACTGAAAGTAAAGAAATGAGCATTAAAAATCTATTTTTCTTTTTTTTAAATGAGACCCAAAAGTTGAGAATAATTTTACACTTATCAAAACTCTCAAAAAAGGCCTCAAACTTGAGCGGTTCTTGTCCCTATTTGCATTGTTTGTTTTGGGCTATCCACTCGTGCGATAGTTGTCGTTGCTTGATGGGTGTAGCTTGCTCATTGTAAAAAACATGGTTCCTCTCAATGTCTCTCCCTAACCCATGCATCCTCCTCTCTGCTACCATGTGTATCGCCCATGCATCCTCCTCCCACTTTTATCCACCCATCTTCCCCTTTTCCTTAATTAGAAGGGTGATACCCCTCAAAAAATGATTTCCAAAATCAAACCCACCCACCACATACAGCCATAACAGCAAAAACTAAAGCCTCTGCCATATTGTTTTAGTGAAGTTCATCCTCCTATTGGCTCCTTTTGGCTCCTTCGATATTATATTCAATTCATCCCCAAGATTCCTTGGGATTCTCTAGTATGTCCCTTTCTAGAGATATACTACCCTTTCAAAAAAGTTGCAGGCTTCGAACACAAACCTTCAGGAGATCGCTCTCCCCAGATACTCCCGGATCCACTCGAGTGCCTTCGTTCGGATGCACTATCTTGTCACTCAAGTCATTAAAAAAACTTACCAAACCTCTATACGTGTCGCCCAGTTGAACTACGCAGGCGGTGACTGCTTGAGAGAGAGAGAGAAAAACGTGCCATCTCCAATGTGTGTGTGTGTGTGTGTGTGTGTGTGTGTGTGTGTGTGTGTGTGTGTGAGAGAGAGAGAGAGAGAGAGAGAGAGAGAGAGAGAGAGTGAGAGCCTCTTATGCTCCTGCCCAATACAATAAGGAACAAATTGCCATCGTTGCCTAGTCTTCGCTGCCTTTTCCTTCAATTTCCAGAGGGTATCACATGAGATACCCTCTAATAAAGCAATAAAAGGGATTGGGCCGCCCCTACTACTACTACTCGCTCTTCTACTTTGTGGTGATTATTTGAAATTTGGACGCACTAGGATCAAACTCATGTGCAACAGAGAAGAATGAAGAGCTACTGCAATCACTTGGGCAAGAGTCCACGACGCTCAGATTGTGAGCCTTGTCCCTTCAAAAAAACCATTCCCTTTCATGCGCAACCACAGACTGTCGCGTTTGCGTCTTTATCCCTAACAGTCTTCATGTCTTCATCCTTGCCACCAACGCTTTCCCGCACCCGCCCCATTGCATATGTGCAACAGTGTTGCCATCCGTCACCTCTTCACTCTGCTGTCGTCATGCGCCCACCATGTGGCATTGAACTCCTTTTTCCTATTTGATGCAAAGGGGGTCTTCTAAGATTCCCCCTAATAAAGCTCTCATATGTCTTTATAAAATCACTTAGTGTAAACTCGTTCCAAATGGAAATGTAGGGCTCGAAAACTAATAACTTCATTATCCTCAACGTGGAGAATATGCTACACGATGTGGTGAGCCAAGTTTCTACTCTCTTAGCTTTTTGACACGTGGTTAGATAGCGTCGCTTGTTTTGCATTGTTGGACACCACCTTTCAATCATTGCTTGCTTTCTTCGTCAAACCCATCATGCGTTCTAGACCTTCCACTGTCCACCAAGTGTATGCTAGGTGTCAAGACGTGGCTTGCCCTTACGAGTTCCATGTCTTATACCACATGACACTCACAATTGTCGGAAAGAAATGATGTCGCCCCGTAGGTTGGCTTATACCACAGGACATTTTGTGTCAACTTCCAACTTCACATTAATCAATTGATCAAGAAACCCAATTTAACATGCCCAATGCATTGTCGTGACGCTCTATGCCCACTAGGAGGAAAGCAAAAGAATAATAAGTTTTTTCGGTAGAAGAATGGCAAGTAATGCCGTTTTTGCACCGAAGGTGACTAGAGATTGTGTATGGCAATGGTTCGGTTGATATGAAAGTCGAATGGGATATTTAGTGATGCTTGATTAATATGTATGCCAAATGTGGTGAAGATGTAGTGCTTTGCTATGCTTTAGTAAACATGTATGCCTCTTGAGGCGAGGGGAGACGGGTTCTCAACCTCCGCCATATGATGTGTGGGCAAGCTTGGCGGATCCGTGTTGCGACTCGGTGCAGTTCACGTCACTGTAGTGACCCCCGAAGAGCATCGCAAACGCCACCCTCTCTTTCCCTCGCTCTCGCGGCGTTGTTGGTAGCCATAGCCGACAGTGCAGGCTCTTTTCTTTCACATTATAATGCTCTAAGGCCTTTGGCCTTGGGCAATTCACTCAAATTATTTAAGCAAGGGTGCATGCCCACCCCAGCACACACCCGTACTCAGGTTTTCCACCGGTTGTCGGCCAAGGCTCGACATAACCTCTTCGACAAGGGCCGAAAAAGTTGTCAACAGGCCGTCGATTTTCTGCACACTTTCAAAAATTGCAGAAATTGCAGAAGTTGGTAACGGTTAACTTTCGACGGCTTGGAGATTTTCAAACAGGTATCTATTACAACTTGTTTCTTCAAGAAGATTAAGTCGTATGCGACGTCTGCGACGTTTCAAAGCAGACATTTATGTTTCAAGCAGTGTATTTGGATGATTAGACTTACAGATTGGACAAAGTTTTGACGGGAAGGCATAATTAGCACGGGTAATTATCATCGTTTGCGGTGCATACTACGGTTACGACCTCTTCTGGAATAAAGGTATTCTTCTTTCTTTCCCTAGCACTGCACAGTTGCCATGGATTCAGATATCAACATGACTTTTGATTTCGAGTACAATACGCCCGATCCTCTCAATGATGGCTCGCGGCCTGATACTCTCACGGAGGTACCCGCGAAGCTATGGGAGGAGATGACGCTTATGAATTGCTCGATATCCAAGAATTTTGAGCACTTCAAGCACGCATATCGGTGATGGAAACGAATTTTGCATCACTAAATGAAAATGTTAGTAAATTATCCACTTTAGTGATACAGTTTATGTAGCAGCAGGCCAAGGGTCCTGCTGACATACACATGCATGAGCACGTAGCCGATCATGGGCAAGGCCCTCCTGGTCATGGCCAAGATCCATCTCCGGATTCTTTGCACTCTCTCACCGTGAAGGAGGTGGACGAGTTGTTGAAAAATACAAAGCCACCAACATTTAAGGGAGAGGACCAAGAGTGAAATAAGGATGCAGTGAATATCTTTCTCAGCAAGTGGGACGAAATTCACGCCTTACGGCGTACTCCGGATGCAGTGAAGGCGCTACAGACAAGTCTGATTCTGGAAGGCAAGGCCTATAAATGGTGGATGTCTCTCAAGGAGAAGAATATCATACCACAGATTTGGACAGCTTTTGAATCTATGTTTAGAAAAGAGTTCATGCCCATGAATGAGGCAGATAGAACAGCTTGGGAGACGTGTTCCATGCGCCAACACCCATCATTGCTTGAATATATCTCGCACTATCGGGATGTTACTCTCAAGTTGGAAGGGCTAGACACCTTTCAACAAGTACGTGGGTTTATCTGTGAAGCACGTCAAGTCTGAGGACCCTAAAACACTTGAGGAGGCCATAGTGAAAGCTCACATTCATGATGATCTTGATGAGAAGAAATCACATAGTACTCACATATGTGCTAATACACATGGTAATACACGCACACAACATGGGCACAATAAAAGGAAATTTATAGTAGCCAACTCTAAAGCAGCTAAAAAACCCAAGGGGTTTCGAGGGCTTCTCTCTCCCCAAGAATTTGAGAAGGCTAAAAAAGAGTTATGTTTTCAATGTTTGGGAAGCGGCCATGGCAAAAAGGATTGTCCCAAGGGGAAATTTGCTACTCAAGGCAAAGAGAAAGCAGTGCACACGGTGCAGCTATTGCCTCTTGAGTCTTCCTCACGTTTCTCCAAGGTGGAGGTAACACTCACCGAGGTGGTGCATGAATGTTGTATCACAGCTTCCATGTGGCAACAAATCTTCGGTCCACATGATTTAGTATGATGCACGGATCTCTTCAAGGGCACAAGGTGCATATCTTGGTAGATGACGGTGCTACTCACAATTTCATTAACTACAGATTACTGAAAAGACTCAAATTGCCCCAAACTCTGAGTTCCCACCGCTACAAGGTAGAAATGATGAACGGCTATGATGCCGAAGTATGGGATACGCTGTACCGTTGGAAATTCAAGACTATCCACATCCTTGGATTTCCAGGTTATAAATATGGAGCAGGCAGATGTGGTACTTGGTAGAGAGTGATTGCATATCCTAGGACCATCACTAAAGTGTAGCTATGAGCACAATAGTCTGATGTTTGAATCTCATGGCGCACATGTATTGTTGTTAGGAGAGATGGATGTACCTTCCTCACCACTGATATGTACAATAGAGGTTATTTCTGATAATGAAATAGAAGAAGTTTTCTTGTGTTACTCATTGTGTCATTTTCTTTCAAATGTTGAATCTGTTAAAAATTCCTCAATGTTGCATGCTTATCTCTCTTCTCTTCTAGCAATGACTACTTATCTCTCTTCTCAACAAGCAAAGGTTGCTAGGCAGTTAAAAGATTTAATGGAATTTCAAGTTGTTTTTCTTAATGATTTACCATCAAGATTACCATCGACACGATCTGTGCAACATGGCATAGACGTGGTTGCAGGCAGTAAACCAGTCAGTAAACCACCCTAGAGAATGAGTCATTTTGAGGCTACTGAGGTGGAATGTCAACTTGCTAACTATCTTAGCAGAGGGTTTATTCAACCGAGTTCTTCACCATGGGCTTCTCCTATCCTATTGGTGAAGAAAAAGGATGGTAGTATGCACATGTGCGTAGACTACCATGGGTTAAACACGGTCAATGTTGTAGAGTGCGCAGGTGATGGACAAGGTAGAAAAGAAGACTACGCACACACACCAACACACATCGAGACACACACACACAATCGTTACCCTGCAGCAGCCATTCAACGAGCTACTCTTCTCTTCTTCTCTTTTAACTATTATCCAAAGTATATTTACAACATAGTATAGCCAGTGTCCAACCCATAGCACAATGGACATATTCTTTAACATCATATTCTTTAACACTCCCCCTCAAGCTCAGAGTGAGCTTGCATATGATGGATTCCCAATGCTTCACGAAAGTAGCAAAACTTCTCCTTTCCAAGAGCTTTTGTGAATATATCTGCAACTTGATCATTTGTCTTCACATACACCAAATCAATCTCACCTGCCAAAACTTTTTCTCTAATGAATTGATAATGTACTTCAATGTGTTTGATGCGAGCATGGTAAACTGAATTCTTTGCCAACATGATGCTCCTAATATTGTCACAATATATAATGACACTGTCAAGATAGTCAAAACCAAAGTCTACCATAAGTACTCTCAACCATGACTCTTCACATGCTGCCAAAGCTGCTCCACGATATTCAGCTTCTGTACTTGATAATGCTACAGTTGATTGCTTCTTGCTACTCCAACTTATCATACCATTGCCAATGGAAAATGCATAACCACTTGTAGATCTTCTATCCATAAAATCTCCTGCCCAATCTGCATCTGTGTAACCATAAAGACAAGGCTTCCCATTCTTTTCATAAAACATTCCATAACTGACAGTGGCTTTCACATATCTCATAATCCATCTCACTGCATCAAGATGACTTTTACATGGCTTTTGCATGAATTGACTCACAATACCCACTGCATAACTCAAATCTGGCCTTGTTATTGTCAAGTAAATAAGGCTTCCAACCATCTTGCAATACATAGTGACATCCTCAATGTAATGTCCATCATCAAACAACTTCACATTTTGATCAAGAGGTGTATCAACCGGTTTGCACGCTGTCATTCCATACTTCTCAAGCATATCCAACGCGTATTGTCTTTGTATCATCCAAATTCTTGATAAAGTGTTGGCAATTTCAATTCCCAAGAAATATCTCAACTCACCAAGATCCTTCATGTTGAATTCTCTCAACAAACTCTTCTTGACATGCAAAATTTGCTCATCATGACTTCCAGTGAGAATCAAGTCATCAACATAGATAACAATAACGACGATCTCTCCATCAACATGCTTCAAAAACAATGAGTGATCAGCAGTAGACTGTTTAAATCCAATCTTCTTCAAGAATCTAGTTATCTTTTCACACCAAGCTCTAGATGCTTGCTTCAAACCATACAATGCTTTCTTCAACTTACACACATAATATGGAAACTCTGGATGTTGATAACCCTCTGGCTGTATCATATAAATTTCTTCTTCCAAGTCACCATTCAAGAATGCATTATCCACATCCATTTGCCGTAACTTCCAACCGAACATACTTACCATTGCTATCACCAATCTGACTGTTGTCATCTTTGTAACTGGACTAAATGTATCATCATAATCAAGACCTTTTGTTTGTGCATAACCTTTAGCAACAAGTCTCGCTTTGTATCTTTCCACACTACCATCTGACTTGCACTTGACTTTGTATACCCATTTTGAACCAATTGCTTTCTTTCCACTTGACAAGCGAACCAAATCCCAAGTGTCATTCTTCACAAGAGCATCCATCTCATCATCCATAGCTGACTCCCATTCTGATTTTCCAATTGCCTCTTGAAAACATGTAGGCTCTTTATGTTGCACACGTGAAACCATGTATGCATAATTTGTACGCATGTAACCGTTGTATGTCAATCCATCAACTGGATAACGCACCCTCTCTGATCTTCTCAACTGTGGTGCACTCTTCTCTTCAACTCTTGCATATGGGGGTACATATTTATCAATATGCTTACTGCCAGGTGTCCTCAAATGTGGTAAACCATGCTCTTCATCGAGGCTTTCATCTCCAGAACACTCTTCAACCACTTTCTTCTTGCCTTTCTCGTCTTGCTTCTTATCTCGCAAACGACCGCTCCATGGGTTGAGAATTCATGTACTCTCCTCTGCCATATGTGGTCCTGAAATAGTTCTTGTTGATGGTACTGGCTTATCAACAACATGACGCACATTCTCTTGCTCTTCATACTCATCTTCTATCATCACTGGCTTTGGTTTATACCATGGTTCATGCTCACAAAATCTGACATCTCTACTGACATAAACTTGTCTTGTCGTAGGATCATAGCACTTGTAACCTTTCTTTTCAACTGGGTATCCCAAGAATATACACTTCACTGCCTTTGGCTCCATCTTCTTTCTTACTTCATTTGGCACATGAACATAGCAAACACATCCAAAAACTTTCATGTAGGAAACTATTGGCTTGATCCCATAAAGTCTCTCATAAGGTGAAATTTCATGAATGGCAGTTGTTGGTGTTCGATTCATAATGTGTAATGCTGTATGAACTGCTTCAGCCCAATATGTTAATGGCATATTCATCTCATTCATCATGGCTCTTGCAATCTCTGCTATGACTCTATTCTTTCTCTCGGCAACTCCATTTTGTTGTGGTGTGTATCTGCAAGTAATATCATCAAAACTGTGTGACATGAACAGATATAGATGTATCCAATGACTTGTATCCCGGTCCCAAACCATTCAATGTCATTGAAACTAAGTCATCATCTGGAACTTCAACATTAATGCTCGCAAGATCTTCCTGTATTTGCTTTATCTCTGTCACATAATCTGATATGGATCTATTTCCTCGCCATACACAATGTAACCTTTGCTTCAAGTGAATTTTTCGTGGTTCTGTATTCGAGCTGTTCATTCTTGCTAGTATCTCCCATGCTTCCTTTAGAGATTGAGCCTTCTTCACATGTGATATAAAGAAGTCACTAATGCATAGTGAAATCCAATGCATCACTTTCCTTGAATTCTCGATCCACTTCTTGTAAGCTTCTACTCCTGCTTGCCATGTTTTATGTGCTTCAACATTCTCTCTATTTGGTTCCAAACCAACCTCAGGACACTCTTGTTCACCTATAATATAATCCCATAAACCTTTGCCCATGGTAAAGTTCTCCATCCTGTAAGACCATATGCTGTAGTTCTCTCTGGTTAGCTTCTCTCCAACAATCTGTGTGACTTGAGTTGAACTTTCTGCCATCTTCACTCTCTCAATTTCTTCTAAAGTATTTTGACAAAATTTCGGCAGAGTTTCGTTTGTATTTGGACAATATCTCAAGTGACAATCTCAACCAAAGTGCTCATAAACACTGACAGAAAATCTCTCACTGCCAAGGGAAAATCCACTGACTCACTTGCCACAGACTGACTCAGTACTATGCATAAATACTCTAAAACAATGTCCACATGGACCTGTATACAAATGCAATCCATACGCTGTCCTGTACCACATATCCATACATCCACCTTCTTCCCATAGTCATAAACGGCACATGAGGTCCTTCGCGGGGCCAGTCGGGGGTTCGCTCCGGTACCTAATCCACCTTGCCAAGGTACCAAAGCTCCCAAGGCAAGGCTTCAAAAAACCTCACTCGACCCTCACAAAGGCTGCAGTTTTCCAAAATACATTGACCGCATATCCATACATAACCACAAAGTACTCAATCTGACAATATAACCGCCTCAACTTCTTCCCACAACCTTTCTTACATAGGCGGCTGTCCATAACAGACCCACAACAACCAAACATAATCTTCGATAACACAATATCATGATGAAAAATATCTATGTTGCTCTCCAAAACCTGTGTAAATGCTGAATTCTTCACCTGTAACCTGTAAATCTACTGCCGAGTACAAAACTGGACATCTCCTATGCTTGTGTGAGCTGGCTGTTTGCTGCAAAAAATTACAGATTTTGGAAAATCTGAGTATGCCAATGCGTTCGGAATGCCCAAAAACATAAAGATAGACTCCTGGATCACTATATTCCGAGTTCGGGTGAGGGAGTTATGGCCAAAAAAACCTCTCTTTTTTGTTGTTTTCCGGAGCTGCGGAAATCTGTGTATAGACTGTTGAAGGGGATCGGGGAGCACCACAGACGGAGAGTGAGAGAGAGAGAAGGAGACACGACACACAATGTGGGTGGGGAGACTCCAAAGAGTGAGCAGCCCCCTATACACTTATGCTATGTATAAGGTATACAAGTCAGTGGGCGCCCAGACTCTGGGCGGCCGGGCAAGGCACAGGCGCCTATACCCCAACAACCTCCCACTTAAAGGCGACTGTGCCTTTAAGCAAGGGAACCTAGTCTAAAAACTACAAAAGGTGAGAGAAAACCGCTCTCAACCTATGCCCACTGGCTGGCTGTGATCGTGTGCATCCGGCTGTCCTGCTCCCGTGTAAGTCCATACACCACCAGACATACCACACATGTACTGCAAGTATGTACGCAATACCTGCATATCTCCCTCGTGCACTATGCCATCATCAATCAACAAACGACTGACAACCCCGACTGCAAATGCTCCCACTGCAGCTGCGATATCCGGTCTCAAGATCAACATCTCATACATGAGACCACCGAATGCCGATGCAATGCTAGTGGGCCCTGCTAGCTCTACGGAGCATGCATCAACATATATATCCCTGGCAATAGGCATCTCAGACTGACAAGGCATGTCAGCCACATGCATCTCCTGACTGTCCGCAAAAGACGCATCAACCTATCGTGCAACCTCAGAGCAAACCAGCTGCTCTAGGTGTCTGCTGGAAGACATATCCTACACAACTATATCCCCATGCTCATTGTCGAGCATAGAAAGGAATGATTGCATAATCGTTGACATCTCAGTCTCCTCTGCAATCATCCACTGTAAACATGACCACTCAATATGTTGTGACTCACTAGAGCTCTCATGCTCTAACTCCGTATGCATAGACTCTTGCACAACGTCCTCCTGTCGTGACTCACTAGAGCAAGACCGCTCTACCTGTCTATCCTGCATAGAAGTATCTCGCACAACTGACTCTCTCCTTTGCTCAGTCACTAGCAAAGCATGTATGTCTGACTCTGTCACCTCTCTGTGTGACTGCTCAAGTCGTGCCCCAACTGTGTGCACAACGAGCTCACTACTCTGCACTCCATGCAAAGTACCCTGCAACCCATGAGCAAAAGAGACTCGCCTGTTCTCTCGCTCTCTACCTGGCTGCATGATCACAGAGACAACTTCGTCTCTCCCGTGATCCACATGCAATGGGTAACCTGTACCACTCCTGGCACCTCTCGCAATCACTAGCAAACCCAAATGCATAACAAAATCTCGCTCTCGTAGCGAAATTTGACATCCACAATCTCTAAGCTGACCAATCGAGATCAAACTCACTGTCAAATCTGGTACATAGCGCACATGTTGTAACAAGTAAGATGCAGCACTCGGTAATGACAGTCTCACATCTCCTGCACCTGCTATCGCATGTACCGATCCATCGGTCAAATGTACACTGCCAAGCATCCCGCTAGAATAGCTACAAAACCATTCACGATGCGGCGTGACATGAAACATAGCATCTGCGTCTAGCAACCACTGCGAAGGGAGTGCACTATCCACATGTATAGCATCTCGTGCATAGCTCGAGGTAAAAGTGACATCCCTGTCACTAGTATACTCCGACACTACATGTGCCTCAACTGTCAAAGCAAGTGAGTCCATGGCATCACTCCATACATCTCTGAGACTGCCATGTCTCCTACGATGTCGCATACGACGAAAACAGCGCCGTCTAACGTGTCCAAAATGACCACAATACCAACATGTTACCTATCGGCGTGCTCGTGAATGTACATGTCTCACACGAGTCCGTGATGACTCATATCTATCATACATTTCATGTAATCTACACCAAAGTGCTCTCGAAGTAGTCTCATACATAACAAGAGCATATACAGATTCCGCAAGGTGCAAAGAGAGTGTAGATAGTGCCATCTCTTCTAGCTCCTGCCACTGATCGTCAGACATGTTTGAAGGTCTACCTGCATCACCACTCAAAGGTCCATGCAACCCTCGCTGTGTCAATGCGTCAAGCATACACTCTCTCCATGCCGCAAAGTCTGACCCATCAAACATGCGCATCTGTGAGAGGTCACAATCTGATCGATCGCCTGTCTCTGCCATGAGCACAATGTAGCAAACTAGAAAGCAAAACCACCTCACCAACAACACCTGAAAATTGTATACCAATATGGCCAGAAACACAATGTAAAACCTGTGAGACACACTCCAAAATAGAGCTCCCACAATGTCAATACAAGTCAGCCCTAAACTGACTCGAATCGCATCAACAAAAGTCTGCAAATATGGCTCAAAACCTGATGCAAAGTTGCACCAATAACCGTGCAAAACCTTGCACAAAATCACAAGTCAATATGACTCAATCGCGCATAAATATCTGACAAAATTTTTGCAGAGTCTCCTTTGTAACTAGAGCAAAATCTCAACAGTAAACCTCAAAGAGACAATAATATATGCCACAATGGCCAATCCGGGAATAAACTCGACCGGAATCACCTCACAAAGTCATACATATGAGCATACCCGCTCTTGCCGGAGTACCACTCAACGGCACCTCAAATGGCATACATGTGAGTGATGATTGCTGCCAAAATACCTTTCAACCGATGAGTAAATGTCTGCCAGATAACTATAGCAACATTTCGCAAAACCTTGCAAGATCTGTCGCTATGCGCAATACGAAATACGGCACACAAGGGCATACGCAAGTGACTCCAAACTCCAACCAAATGATGACTGAAAATCACCTGTCAAAGTGGGAGTAAACTCAACCACTAAACTGTCAAAGAGCAACCTACGGATACGTAGAAGCTATGGCAAGAACCTGGATAAAATCCAACAGATTTCTTCTATAAATTGAGCCAAATCTCAAATAATCTCAGCCACAAACAAATACACAAATCCATATATGGCATACATAAACCGCCAAGACCATGGCAACATAGCTCACTCTTGCATGAGTGGCTCTCTGGACAAATGCATATCCAAAAACCTGTGTACACCTATGAATTTGCTGGTTGCTGCAGAAAATACTCCGTGTGTGTGAGATATACCAAAAACAGTGTTTTTGGGACCCGAAAGTGCACAAATAAACCTGTTGCTGTACCTGATGTAATTCAAAGCATAATTTCAGCAAATAGACATCACCATCACGTCCGGAGCATGCCAAAACCCTGACTTAGACTCCTGGATCATGTAGATCTGACTCTGTATGACGGAGCTACGCAAAAAACTGTGTTTTAGAGCCCGAAAATGGCAAAAACGAGCTGCACACAGTCTTGAATCTGCTCCTGCTCCACTCTGCATGATGCAATGTCCTCTCAATGCAAGCTCCAACGTAAGAGCTCTGCCACAACAGCATCCAAGCACTCGAATGTCAAGCTCTCCTCCGCCAAGCACTTCTCTAACGAGCTCCACTGAGCTCAAAAGCTCCTCTCACCAAGGAAGCCGCAACCGCCTCCTCGACCAAGCTTGACCACACCAAGCTCCTAAGCTCCAAAGACAATGCTCCTCAAGCTAAAATCGCTCTCCGTGAAACTCCGCGATCGAACTCCACCGTCGAGAGCGAGCGAGCTATCGTCTCGAAGCTCTCAAAGCCGTCGTGCTCTCCGCGGTCACCATAGCTCTGATACCAATTGAAGGGGATTGGGGAGCACCACAGACGGAGAGTGAGAGAGAGAGAAGGAGACACGACACACAATGTGGGTGGGGAGACTCCAAAGAGTGAGCAGCCCCCTATACACTTATGCTATGTATAAGGTATACAAGTCAGTGGGCGCCCAGACTTTGGGCGACCGGGCAAGGCACAGGCGCCTATACCCCAACAACTGTAGCTCCTTAAACTGAGCTCTGATACCACTTTGTAGAGTGCGCAGGTGATGGAGAAGGTAGAAAAGAAGACTACGCACACACACCAACACACATCAAGACACACACACACACACAATCGTTACCCTGCAGCAGCAGCCATTCAACAAGCTGCTCTTCTCTTCTTCTCTTTTAACTATTATCCAAAGTATATTTACAACATAGTATAGTCAGTGTCCAGCTGCCCATAGCACAATGGACATATTCTTTAACAACTGTTAAGAACAGATACCCATTATAATGAGTGGATGAGTTGTTCGACAAGCTCACTCATGCTCGTATATTTACAAAGATCGACTCGTAGTCAAGATATCACCAAGTACGTATTCGACATGCTGATATACCCAAAACTGCATTCCAAACAAGGTTTGGACATTACGAGTTTTTTGTTATGCCTTTTGGGTTAACCAATGTTCTTGCTACTTTCATGACACTCATGGATAGTGCCTTGAGACCGTACTTTGGCAAGTTTGTCATCGTTTTTCTTTGATGACATTCTCGTATATAGTGCTTCTAAGAAAGAGCAATTGCAACATCTGAGGCAGGTGTTTGAATTTCTAAGAGCAAACAACTTATATGCCAAAGAATCAAAGTGTGATTCTCTAAAGGAGGAAATTCACTATCTAGGCATGTTATCTCAGCTAATGGGCTGCACATGGATCAATCCAAAGTGGATGCCATTGGCCTTCTCCTAAAAATCTGGAAGAGTTACAGATTTTCTTGGGATTTGCAGGTTTTTATTAACGGTTCGTTAAAAACTATGCTCATATTGTTGTTCCAATGATGGACCAGGTGAAGGACAAAGGAAAAACCTTTCAATGGGGTGCCTCTCAACGGCAAACTTTTGATACGCTCAAGGATGCATTAGCTACAGCTCCTATTCTAGCTATTGTGGATCCTTTAAAGCCATTTGTTTTGGAAACGGATGCCAGTAATCCGTGCTATTGGAGTAGTCTTTCCACAAGAGGGGAGGCCAAATGCATTTGAAAGCAAAAAGCTTGATTCAGCGCAGCAAAATTATTTTTCTTTATGGACTCAAACTTTACACAATAGTGTCTATCTTAAAGACATGGCGGCATTATTTGTATGGAGCTTAGTTTGAGATTATGTTTGATCACGAAAGCATAAAATGGTCTACACAACAAACAGACTTGAAGGATGGAAAGGCCAGGTGGGCAGAGATTCTTCAAGAGTATGACGCTAAGCTCCAGTATCATAAAGGACGATACAATATGGTGGATGATGCTCTTACTCATATGCCTAAGATCAAGTCTCTTTTGTTCACGGAGCTATTGTTTTGCGGGAGCGACTCACACACCCATGAAGTGCATGCAAACACTACCTAGATCAACATAATGTCAATCGAGTACATAGATGACACGATAGGCACACGGAGGAAATCTCTTTAGCTTGTCACGCTGAGACCATACTACACATACAACACTCTGGAAGGCCAACTATACCACAATCAAGAACCTCATTGCTCTCAACTACACCACCTAGCCACATACACACATATGGAAGGTAACTCACCTAATCATGCCAGATTCGTACGAAACTTAAGGAACACCATCCCCTCACTAGGATACACCTGTCCCTAAGCTTCTACACTCAAAACCCTCACTCTAAACCCATCTGTGGAAAACGCGTAGGATGACAGAGCAGAATTTTGAAAGTGCCCGAAACTGAAATTTATGAGTACCTATGAGTAGCTTATGTCGCCACGATTCTATAGACTACTAGCACGCAGAAAACAGACATTGTTTGATACACTTACGGCCACAAATAGCTTGTAGATGCGTCGGCGTGTGCGCTTCGTCTCGCGTGGAATGCTTCGCGTTGTCACGTAGCTCTCCTCGAGCCTACAGCAATGGTGAAGTCGGATCTCCAATGTGTTGAGCGAGCCAAGCGTAGCTAGAGGATAAAGCTCACACTCACTCTCTTTCTCTCTCCCACACAGTAGACGGCAGCGCTAAAGTTTTGATTATGATTAAAGTCTCCCGTTACAGAATGACCTAGGTACCTTATATACTAAGGCTACCTTAGGTTTAACCAAAAATGGGGTTGAAAGGGTCAAATGGCTTTGTATTTACAATCTGGAAGTGCCATTGCACCCCGGCTTCTGAAACTAGAATAACTACTCATTACAAATGACGTTTATAGCCATAATCCGCAGCATTTCATAACTCGCAAAAGATAAGACTTTGGTACGAAACTTGAGTTTTGTTGTGTTGTTGACCCAGCTGGTCAACACTTCCCCCTTCCGCGTTCATGTCGTCCTCGACATGACCTGATTGTCGATGGCGATGTGGTCTTTGCTGTCGTTTTGGCTTCATCTGTTGCACTGCTTGTAACTTTGTCGAACCACAACAAGAACTATGATCCATTAGAGCGGACATCTATCATCATAACCATTCATCTTTTGAGATCCTCTAATTACTTTTATGTCTGCTCTTCTTCATTGGGGACTTATTTGTTCCTGTGCAATCATTTTGTTAGTGTTGTCTGCAGCTTTGTCATTGTAGGCCATTCTTCGACTCGCCATTGAGGAGAAGTATGCTATGATCTGAAATTGGTGATCCAATTCATTTGTCAATTGATTTGAGTAGCATTTTCTTATTGTTGATGTAGAAGGAATATGTACAAGAGGATGGTGATAGGTGTCTTTAGATTAGGGTCTAAAACCTAGATGACCAAAGGGAAAAAACCCGGTGGGAAAAAAAATGCCTTTGGTATACGCTCTTATTGGAGTTGAGCAGTTGAACGTGAAGTACATGTTCATGAAAGGTGAGTTCTTGGGTGAAACACGGAAAGAGTGCCTGATGCAAGTGCCAATTATGGGACACTCTATATGCATATGAGAAATTTGTCAACAAAAGCATGCAATGTGAAAGAAGGAGATGATGGGTGTTTCGAGGAATAAATGTAGCACATGTGACATCAAAAGATGTCTCAATAGCTTCCACCTTTCCAAGAAGGGTTGTCGATGTAGAAGTTTCTCCACTCGTATCTCAATGTGCTCAGTACGTGAGTGTCTTTTGGACCTTCTCCTTCACTTCACCAAACTTAAGTACTTAGACTTTGACTCTTTTGCTCACCTATACCAGCATGAACGACACAACGTAAATATGCTCAACTCTTCCAGCTTGAGCAGTACCTAGAATAGCTAAGACGCTTAGACCACAGAGAATATTACTTGAAGCTTTGGGACTAAGACCTCACTTATTTTGTGGTTTAGCTACTCGACTCTGACTTTTATGACTTGTCGGTTGCATATTGACACTGCTTTGTGACAAGTTCTTCGGCTGTTGTAGTGGCTGCTGAGACATACTTCGTGAAGTTTCATCGTTTTCCTGTACCTTCTTCTCTTTGTAGTGCTCAGGCCTCTCGTCACTCTTTTCTTCATGTGGATTATGGATTTTTTTATTTTTTTCTTAATAATAAACAAAAAAATCTTAAAACAACTCAACAAAAAAAAAATCATTCAAGGGTTGACTATCCATAGATTGTACAGATCATTTGTCGCCCCAATACGATCGCACGTCTAGATTCATTTGAGATCCAGTCTCAAATTCCTCTATTGGTGGTAGAAACACTCCACCAGTCTTGTCTACTCATCTTCTTAGGTCACCGGCTTCATTGGCCTCTCTGACTTGTTTCCACAATTCGTCAAGACCATCTATCTCTTTACAATCCTCAGGTATAGCTTGGTGAAATACCTCGGAAGAGTTATCCGTGGTATTCAGTAATATCCTTGGTTCTAATGTTGGGTCTTTGAGGTTTGGTCTGTGCTCATGACTAGAATCTAGCTCTTTTAGTTCCTGGTTTGGTGGGATTACTTGTGTAGGCATGACACGGATCACATCCTCAGGTTTTGCAACTGGTGGTTCTAGTAAAGCTTGGGCTGTTTGAATCATTTTCTGGCACATTTCAAACCTTTGCTTTTCTTGTTCCGCATAGGGATATGTCATCCACCTGTGTTCTTGGGTTTGGTTGTTTTTGAGCCTCACATCATAGGCTTTCAAGAGCTTGCATCTAATGTCTCATTAACCTTCTCTGCCAACACAGATCCTCCTGAACTAGCACTTCTCGGTTTCTCATCCGTGGATGGTTCTTCTAGAGGTTTAACCATCTGTGTAAGAGAAGGTGCCTCCTTTTCCTCATGTTGTTTTATCTTCTCCTCAGCTTCGGTAAGCTTCTCAGCTAGGGATTTTTGCTCTCGTTCCCTGCGTGCTTTCATCCTAGTCTTTCTAGCTTTCCAACTATTTCGTTTGCTCTTCGTTTTCTGACTAGGTGCGTCTATCTTTGGTCCATCATCTGTCTTTGGACTCGTGTCACTTTCCGTGTTCTTTGTCTTTGGATTCTCATCAGCTTTCTTTTGAGCTTGTGCTCTCGTAACCACTTGAACTGGTACGACATTTTCATTTTCTGAGCTACTAGGTAGCTGAACAATCCCAAATACATTTGTCGTGATTTTCCTGATTTGGTTTGGGTTTTTCGGGCAATCGGGGATCAAGTGAGTGATGCCACACTCAAGACAATAGGCTTTTACTTCAGTGATCTCCGTATGAGGACATTGTTTGACCAAGTGGTTGTCACGACTTTTGTGACAATTTGTCTCTCGTTGAGGAGATTCTTTAGCATTTCCTCTTGGCTATAACCAAGCTTTGACCTAGATAAGCCGCTATTTGCAATGAATCGCAATGTCCTTTCGTCCATTTCATACCTTCTTTCTTTCGACTAAAACCCAGGAGGTGGAGGTTGTACCGGCCTCACCACTCCATGTGTTTCTCTCACATTTTGTTGCTCCGAAGGGTAGTACTCACTTTGGTTGCTATACCACATTGTAGCTGGTACTGGCGTTGGTTTATTTGATGCTTCCATCATTGGCATGTATCTCATGTCTACCGGCATTCCAGCACCTGGCAGCGGAGGTTGTTGTCCTAAGACAAGTTGTGGCCTTAAAACTCCTACTGGTCCTGGAGCATTCCCCGTAATGTATCTAGGTGGAGTAGGTGCTTCTGGAACAGGTTGTACATACCTCTCCCTAGCATTTTCCATGCTATAATAGCACTCTTCCCCCGTATGGTTCGTCCATTTTCTCTCAATTTCACACCACTTCGGCTCTCCCGACTCAGACCTTACCAGAGGAATCAACCTCTTGACCAAGTCGTCGTCGATAAGCTTTTCTTGATCAATAGGTGCCGTTGGCTTGGCAATGGACTCACTTATCTGTGAAACATTGTGCTGAGAGGATGTGTCATCTCCTTGACTCTTTAAGTCCTTTTCTTTGTATGCCTCACAGTTATCCACTAGATAAAGAGCTTCTTTGATCAACTCGTTTAGCGTCATCCTCCTTATCATATGCCGATCCTTCTAAAGGACCACATGTCTCATTCCCTAGATAAAGATCAACATCAGTCGTGCTTACGTAGGTAATTCCGCTCTCGGACAGAGCTTAACATATCTCTTGAGCCGTAATGATGCTTTGCGTACTGATTCATCCTCTTTCTGTTTGAATCTATGGATTTGCGAGACCGTGTTGTGAGCAATGCCTTTTGGCAAGAATTCTTCAATAAACTCCTCAAACAGCTCATCTAGGGTCTCAAAATCCCATTTTTCCACCGAGTCGAACCATGTAGCTGCATCATCTTCTAGAGTCAATCCAAATCCCGCAAACTGTGTCGCAAAATCTGAAACTTCCTCTACTCTAATCACTCTTCTAAAAGCCGTTACGTGACCTCTCGGATCTTTATCTCCGGAGTATTTTATGTTTACCCATTTCTGGACTCGTCGATTGTCTACAAGTCTAACTAGAGACTCTTCCAATCCTTCTCTCGTTATCGCTCTTGAAGGGAATCCTGTAGAGCCTGTAGACAACCATTCAAAATTGACCTAAAAATGGCCTGGAGACATCCTACGCGTAGGATGTCTTTTTGCTCAGAATGACTTGAAATTTTCACCCCAGCTTCTCCTTGATGTGTTGATCATAGTGGTGTGCTCATAGGTTGGTTTGGAGTCCTAAATCAAGCTGGAGACATCCTACGCGTAGGATGTCTAACTGCTCAGATTTTGTCCAAACTTGATCCCAAGATTCTCCTAGTGCTCAGCAACCCAATGGTATGCTCAAAATTGAATTTGGATGCCAATAGGTCAAGATTTGGGCTGCATAAGCTTCTAGTGAACTCCAAGAGTAGGATGTCTGACAATTCTCGTCTTTGCTTGGTAAATATGCCAAACAAGGTCCAAATTCACTTTTGAAAAAAGTTCTGGAAACCTTGAGACACTGAGAACCTCCCTATATGGCCAAAGTAGAATTTTGACCACTTTATGACCCTGGAGACATCCTACGCGTAGGATGTCTTTTTGCTCTGTTTCAGCTCAAACTTGCACTGTAGCTTCCCCTTGATGTGCTAAGCTCACAGCTATTTTTACTTTTTGATTCTGACACCTATAGGTTGGTCAAATGATCAAGAATCTGTTCCAAAAGCCTGATGTCTGTTCTGATGAATTCCTAAGTCAAATCAAGTCCAAATTGGACCAAATTTGCCTAGGAGGCTTATCTAAGGCTATATGACAGCATGGTATGGTCACATTAGAATTTTGGTTTCAGAATTATGCAGTAGACATCCTACGCGTAGGATGTCTTTTTGCTCAGAAGGAACCCAAACTTGGACCAAAGATCCCCCTACCCCTAGTCTTCAGCAACCCACTGGTATGCTTAGATTTGAGTTTGGATCTCAAAAGACCCCAAAACTAGCTATTCTTGCCTTTTGTCTGTCCAAAAACGCTAAAGTCTGTTCAATCTTCACTTTCACTGACCCAAATGAGATGAAATTTATCACATGCACTCAATACAACATTTAGAACATGCCTATGGAGTCATCCTATGGTTTGGTCTCAAAATTAGGCCTTGGACACAATTTGGGTAGGATGTCTGGCAATTCTCATCTTTTGGCTTTGATCTGTCAAAATTTGGTCAAATTTCCACTTTCCAGGTGAAAATAGGGTAAAACCTACCTTCTAAACACACTGGTAACCTCAGATTTTCAAAAAAATGCCCAGATCACCCTGCAGACATCCTACGCGTAGGATGTCTACTGCTTATTTTTTCAGAGTGAAGTGTCCCTAATGCTTCCTTATGCTCTCAGCAAGTGCAAGTATGCTTCACAATTGCAAAAACATGCAAAAATCACTCAATTTAAGCCTTTTCTGAAATTTTACGTTTTCTGACTCCGCCTTTTGGCTTTTGGTCAACAAAAATAGGGAAAAGCACCCAAGTCAATATGTTACTAGGGTAAAACCTACCCTCTGAACCCACTGGTAACCTCAGTTTTCCTAAATTCCCTGCCAAAAGTGCCCTAGAGACATCCTACGCGTAGGATGTCTACTGTCTTAAAATGCAAAAAAATTTTGGCAGTAGTATTCCCTATGCTCTGTAGAGCTCTCAGCAATAATCACAAAAAAAATTGGACTTCAAATCAGCTTTCAAACACAATTTACCATCTTTCCTACCTAGTGTTTTCCACTTCTCTGATGAGCCTAACAGCAACTAAGACATGCATAAAGTACTCTAGATCAGTAATCAAGATATCCTACTTACCCTACTCCTACTCATCAGTGTGAGATGGTGATTCTGATGTCATGGTTTCTTCCTAGCCTCACACGGACTCTCAAGTCAACCTACCACCACATCTACCACTCCAACTCCTACTCTCTACACCACAACCTACTCTAATCCACAGATCCTAACTAAACCTATCTAGTCGCAGACCCTCGGCAAGACACACGCTTCCTGGATATCCACTTGATCATGGAATATCCTCTTCCGGATCCACTTAAGAAAAATGATTTCTTTAGCCGAAACTAAATCAAGCAACCATCACACGAGTGCTAGGAGGAAACCTACTTAGGTCCTTGTGTCCCCGGCAACGGCGCCAATGTTGCGGGAGCGACTCACACACCCATGAAGTGCATGCAAACACTACCTAGATCAATATAATGTCAATCGAGGACACAGATGACACGGTAGGCACACGGAGGAAATCTCTTTAGCTTGTCAGGCTGAGACCATCCTACACATACAACACTCTGGAAGGCCAACTATACCACAATCAAGAACCTCACTGCTCTCAACTACACCACCTAGCCACATACACACATACGGAAGGTAACTCACCTAATCATACCAAATTCATACGAAACTTAAGGAACACCATCCCCTCACTAGGATACACCTGTCCCTAAGCTTCTACACTCAAAACCCTCACTCTAAACCCATCTGCGGAAAACACGTAGGATGACAGAGCAGAATTTTGAAAGTGCCCGAAACTGAAATTTATGAGTAACTATGCGTAGCTTATGTCGCCACGATTCTATAGACTACTAGCACGCAGAAAACAGACATCGTTTGATACACTTACGGCCACAAATAGCTTGTAGATGCGTCGGCGTGTGCGCTTCGTCTTACGTGGAATGCTTGGCGTTGTCACGTAGCTCTCCTCGAGCCTACAGCAATGGTGAATTTGGATCTCCAATGTGTTGAGCGAGCCAGGCGTAGCTAGAGGATAAAGCTCACGCTCACTCTCTTTCTCTCTCCCACACAGTAGACGGCAGCGCTAAAGTTTTGATTATGATTAAAGTCTCCCGTTACAAAATGACCTAGGTACCTTATATACTAAGGCTACCTTAGGTTTAACCAAAAATGGAGTTGAAAGGGTCAAATGGCTTTGTATTTACAATCTGGAAGTGCCATTGCACCCTGGCTTCTAAAACTAGAATAACTACTCATTACAAATGACGTTTATAGCCATAATCCGCAGCATTTCATAACTCGCAAAAGATAAGACTTTGGTACGAAACTTGATTTATGTTGTGTTGTTGACCCAGCGGTCAACAGGAACTTCATAGTGAGTTTTTGGATTCTCTAAAGGGAAAATATGAGCATGATGACGCATACTCCAAAGTGTGGAGCCATGTGCAAATGAGGGATCCTTCTCACTCCAATGTTGGTAGTGTGTCATTAACCTCCACACAGAGTTCTCCTCAGTCGAGTGATGAGCTACAAAGATGGAAGAATTTTTCCATCGATAATGGGTACCTACTCCACAAGGGGAGAGTTTGCGTACTGATGGACACGGACATTCGGTGCCAAATTCTTTATGAATGTCATGACAGTCTAAGTGCAGGGCACTCGAGCATTAAAAAGACTTGCGTTCTCGTACGACAACAGTTTTACTGGCCAGGTTTACATGGCTTTGTTCAAAACTATGTCTTGTATTTCCAAAAATGTCAAGCTAACAAAGCAGAGCGCCTGAAGACAGGAGGACTCTTACATCCTTTGGAGATTCCAATGGGATATGGAAAAGTATCTCTATGGATTTTATTGTGGGTTTACCAACCACTGTACGAGGTCATGACTTGGTATGGGTCGTAGACCGGTTGACCAAACTATGCAAGTTTATTCCAACCAAGTTGACCATAAAGACTCCAGAATTAGCTAAGTTATTTGTGGACAATCTATACAAGTTGTATGGATTGCCAAGTAACATTATTAGTGATCGTGATCCCAAGTTTAATAGTCATTTTTGGAGGGTTGTGTTTAAACGATTGGGTACACAACTCAACCTCAGTACAACAAATCATCTAAAAATGGATGGTCAAATTGAACAAGTTAACCAAGTGCTAGAGGATATGCTAAGATTAAGAAACAAACAGACTGGGAAGAGTATCTACCTCTTCTTGAGTTTGCTTACAACAGTGTTAGCATGTCACAACTGGATCTAGTCCTTTCATGTTAATGTATGGTTTTCAACCCAGGTCACCCATTATGGTGGGGTTGGCAACCGAAAAACTCCAGCAGGCTAAGGATTTTATCTATATGGATATGTTGAAACTCACTCCTGAGAATGTCAGACAAGTGCAGAATCGGTATAAGAACTACGTTGATGAGAAACGTCTGCAAGTTACCTTTGAGAAAGGGGAAGAGGTATTTTTGCGTGTGCCATAGCATTCAGAAAGCCTAAAGACTGGGCCAACACCTAAATTATCTCCAAGATATTGTGGGCCTTTCAAGATACTCAAGCAAGTTGGTGATCGTGCTAACAAACTCTCGTTATTGACACACTTTTGTGTCTATCCGGTATTTCATGTAAGCCATTTACGTAAACGCTTGCATGGGGACGACAATGTTGTCGATCAACAGATTTTGGTTGACTTTGCTGAACCTCCTACCCTACCGCATGAACCTGAGAAAATTCTTGATTGTCATGATTTATGTATGCGTCATCATGTACATCGTCAAGCGTTAATCAAGTGGAAAGATCGACCTGAAGAAGACGCCACTTGGGAAAACATTAGTGTTCTTAAGAAGAAGTTCTCTACTTTTGATTTCGAGGACAAAAACACTTCTCCAAGGGGGAGTAATGACATGCCAAGGGCATACCCAGGGTAGGTCACAGACCTAGGCCAGTAGGTGGCCGGCTGTCAGTGTAGAACAGGGGATTCGGTAGCCAGGGGCTATATAAGGGAGGTTGGGCGGTGAATCCATCCAAGGCAGTTCTGTGGTCCTCTCATGAGGAAGCTTTGAATTGTTTTTCCTTATGGCTATTAGAGGCAGATAGTTGTCCTTTCCAATGCTTTGGATGCTATGTAAGTTAAATGTGGTGCTCTCACAAAAGCACAAAAAATGTGTTCTTGGCAAGCATTCGGACGCGAAGGGAAGGATTTCTCCAATGCATTCACGTAAGCTTGCACCTTGAAGGTTGTGCTTGGTAGTGTTTGGACGACATGAAAGCCAAAAGTGGTGTACTCAAGTGGTGGCCATCCAACAAGGTCGCCCGTGCCAAAAGTAAGGACAGCAAAGATAATTAAAGAAATTGGCCAACATTTTAAAAAAAATGGGGACTCAACAAGCTGTAAATAGAGGACGTCAAGTAGCGAGGAGGGGATAGCAAAAATAAAGCAAAGTAAGGTGACCAGCCTCTTTTGTAGGGAATAGCGAGCAACATGCCAAAAGGTAGGTTTAGACACAACAAGTGGACCAGGGCTTGACAATCCCCTTCTCAAGCCCAAACTAAACTCACCATTCTCATGAGTAAGGTGAAAATAAAGCAAAGTAAGGTGACCAGCCTCTTTTGTAGGGAATAGCGAGCAACATGCCAAAAGGTAGGTTTAGACACAACAAGTGGACTAGGGCTTGACAATCCCCTTCTCAAGCCCAAACTAAACTCACCATTCTCATGACATATATTTTTAAGTTTACTCTTAACCATGAGTTTTTGGTATACTCATAAATTGTGAGTTTTAGGTTCTCTCACAACCAAGGATTTAGGTTTTTCCATAACTATAGTTTTGAAATTTGTGAGAAGATTAGTGGTTGCACTATAGGACATCTAGGTCGAAAATCCATCGGAATTTCAAAAGCTTCTGGAGGTTGGTAGCAAAAAACGCTCCAACTAAAGATGTAAATTGGCCACCTTTGTCAAGCTTGTCGAATTTTGATGCCATATTTGAATCTTCAACTTCAAATTTTTCATGGTGAAGTGCTTGCATGCAAGTACTTTGAACATCATCACAGATTGAGACCTTCCACTTGTTGAATCACAAAACTTCAAATGCCTTGAATTTTAACCCAAAACTTTGTGATTTGTTCAGTTTGATGTCACCAAAAGACCTCCTTATGAAGATGACAAGAGATGTCGACTACAAAAATGTTCACTGTCAACAATAGCTTTTTGAGATGTTGGTAGTTTGCCTAGCATTGCCTTGCCAGCTACTGCAGCTGACAATATTTCATAATGCTTGGAAAAAATGTCTCTTGACTACAGCATTTCAAAGTACTCTGCAATAGAGAGAGCACCCCCTAGGGGCAAGTGCCACCTATTGAAATGCTCCTACAATTGCTGACCTCTACTCACCTCCTGGGCTCTAGGCACTGCACCACCTGAGTGCCGTTTTAAAAACACTTGCTTGAGTCGTCCTACCTTAGCCACACCAATTTTGATTCTACAACACAATACATGTTGAAACGCCCTCTTTGCATGCCCATACTAACGAGATACTAACCTTGGCACCACTGCCACCAACACTTTCCAACCTAGGCTTTGATATGACTTGTAAGGTTGTGCGGCTATGGTGGGTGCCAATGAGAGGAATCCATAGAAGTTGGAGGGCGTGCAATAGCAAAGATAACGCGAGAGAGAGAGAGAGAGAGAGAGAGAGAGAGAGAGAGAGAGAGAGACTTTGACCAAAAAAAAATAGAACAACGTTTGCTTTTTTTATTGAGAAGCCTTTTTACATATATATATATATATATATATATATATATATATATATATATATATATAGGAACCTAGCCACCATGCAATCTCCACATTAGGAGTGGCTCACAACTGAGTGTATCTGCATGCCATAGAGCATGTTCCCATGGGTTTAGACACAATAATTGGATGAGGGCTTGAAAACCCAACAATAGATAGCACTTGTGATTCTTACAGAGGCCGGAAAGCTACAAAGGGTAGCAAGGGAAGATGGTTCAATATTGGGGTGCTTGTGGGCCTCATGTAGGTGTAGGTGACCAGCTTTTTGGGGGTCCAGCACTTTGTTTCACTCTATACAGCATCTCTCAGTCATGCATCATGTGCGTGCTTCAGGTGTAGTAGTAGAGTAGCTCCCTCTCATCACCCAGATGTCGCAATCGAGTTGTGTGAGCACCGCATTGGAAACTGGCTCTGGACTACTTGCCACAAGAGCAAGCAGCCCGATTTATAACCACTGGCAAAGCCT
Organism: Adiantum capillus-veneris; assembly: GCF_014529385.1. Lineage (NCBI taxonomy): Eukaryota > Viridiplantae > Streptophyta > Polypodiopsida > Polypodiales > Pteridaceae > Adiantum > Adiantum capillus-veneris. The sequence goes on from NC_140934.1 coordinate 142,990,432, forward strand.
CGGGACTATTCAGCACGGGGTCTTTAAGGAAGGCGAGGTGATGGGATCCAGGGCAAGGAAGTCGGGCGTTGTTTTTTAGGGGATCTCCACCATCCATGTAAGCAAGTAAAAGTAAACAAGGACAAATAAAGTGAACATGGACTGGCACACTTATGTGGGGGTCTCCAACGGATGAGGAGCAGCATGGGGAATTTTGAATTGCCTGCAAGATAAATTTGAATTTGTGGATCAAGGTGGGGTGAGAGGGGCCACGACCTGGGTGAACCAATAGGGACTTGAGTGTGGATGTTGGGGAGCTTGAGCCTCAAGGAGAGCAGGATGTTGGGGAACTTCAACCTCAGGGAGAGTAGAATGTCCATGGAGTAAGGCTTCTAGAGCAAGGGACAAAAAGGTATGGTGTGTAGAGATCCAATCAATGGAGCATCAAAACAAGGTACATTGGGTGTCTGTAAGATCTTCTTGTCATAAAATCAAGTCCGCTTTTGAATTCGGCCACCGGCCATTGACTACCGGCCAACCGGCAAACCGATCGGTCGTTTTCCAACCACTTTTTGGCCGCCGTCCGGCCATAATATTCCAGCGAAAAGGAATGCTCGAGATTGGCCGTGAAAATTTTGGTTTCCGGCGAGTGATTTTCCTTCATGCACGATGGCTTCTTCTCATAATGGGGGCCTTACAAATGTGCATTTTTACCACAGAAAATTACAAGGGGTAAATCAGGCTCCATACTTAACAAGTGGGACTGGGATCTATTATTGGTTTTGTTGAGACCACTGTGTGGGATATGGTGCACACCTCGGGAGATTTGGTCTCACCATTATTGAGCCATAAGAAGTCCGAAAGGAGCTATCCGTCGGCAATTCTGCTATGCTAGACCCAACCCACTACTCTCTATAATTAACCAATTCAAGCCGTGGGTGTAGATACTTAAGTGCTTTTTTTCAAAGGCTAAGAAGAGTAGCAACTAAGGTTTTGAGCTGCCAAAGAATACACTAAGTAAACACATAAGTATAATTAGCATGGCTGATAATAACCAAGAGAGTAGAATGAACATTGATAACTTTGATTTTGCACATGAAGGTGCTAATGATGATGCCCCCATGTTTATCAATTATCTTGTTACTAGGTTGCATCAAGCTATGGGCAACCCTACTTTGCAAACAGAAGTTACTCAAAAACTTCATGCTTATGGGATTTCCCTTCCTCTCCGAGAGGAGAGAGAGCTTAGGAGGCCTCTTGATGAGACCCCCAAAAGAAGACTCTCTCCCATACAAGAGGAGGAATCCAAAGAACAAGAAAGTAATGAATCCCTAAGTTCCTCTAAAGATGTGGCTCCACGAAGACGGTGGTCTAGACGATCGCCAACTCCTCCCATGAGGAAACGGTCAACACACAGTCCTTCTCCTCGTCACTCCAAAAGGGAAGAGAGGAAACAAAGGAAGAAAAGGTCAAGAAAGAGGTCACCCTCTCCTCCTTCTTCTTCACCTTCCTCCTCTCCCGACGAAATCTATGGCTATTCTCCTAGAGAATACAAGAGGAGAGGACATCGCAAATCATACCCTGCATGGCGAAGATCACAAAAGCTCAAGAATTTCAAAGAGGGAGGAAAGAGTATCTCTTTTCTCACCTATGATGGCACCTTTGATGGCACCTTTGGTGCCACCGACAAAGTATTGGCCTTCATCCAACAATTTGATGCGGCCTTTGGAGATGAGGGCTTCACGGTTTGATGCATGCTCTCTAAGCGATTATCTCACAATTTTTGGCACGGTGCTTGATAAGCACCATCTAGAGGCAAATGGTGTCGATTTATGAGTTTGGAATAGCCTTGGAGATAGCTCAACCGAGTAAAGGTAAGAGGGCCCTGTTGAAAATTCTTGGAATAGCAAGAGTGGTGCTTCCTCATATATATTCGCTACATGTGCCTGAAATCATCTGGCTTGAAGATACCCTACATTGAAGGTTGGGAGCATATAGTGCATGCAACCCATTCTCCTTCAAGGGGTTGAAAATGTTGGGTTCAAGCCCTTGTCGGTATCATCTACCTGTGGGAACGTATCCCTATAGCATGCATATGGACTTCACTACTTCACTTATGTTTAGAAGTTTGCATGGCAACCTTTTGCTTTATATTGTAAGGTTTTTTTTACAACGGAACATAATACAATAGCGTTGTTTTTTCTTGTGCTCTCTCTCTCTCTCTCTCTCTCTCTCTCTCTCTCTCTCTCTCTCTCGTTCAATCTCTTATGCACGCTCCAAGCCGTCATGGACCCTCACAGGAGGCATCCCCCTTAGCCGCTGCCACCCAACACTGGTATCAGAGCTTCGCATCGGCCTCGACTCGACTCAATATGGCGCAGGAGCTGTCGCTTGTGGAAGGGACAGGGAGCTCGTCGACCTGCATGTTTTTGACCATAGACGCCATTAAAAAGCTCGCCATGGCCTAAGCTACAATTTTCAACCTTAAAGTCTCTCCCAATTTGGCCTATGTGCGTTGCTTTGAAGCAAGCCATCGTCAGCGTCGTCTGCAAAGCTCGCCATCGACAATTTTGTTTTTCTTATTCATCTTGTTTCACACTCCTTTGTTTAATTTTGGTCTTTGACCTTCAACCAAGAGGATCTTCCCACTCTCAAAAGGTCCTTGGCAACGGTGGTGGGGGAAATTCAAACACTTGTAGTTAGCAAAAGGGTGGTGTTTTGGTGCAACTCAAAACCCTCCGCATTGGTGGTCATCAATAGCTACGTTTTTTAAGTGCAGTTGCTAGTGAGGTTGTTCAACGACATTCCAAAATGTATTTTTTTCTTGGTCTTGGTAACGACGACATATCAAAATGTTGTCAAGCCTATTGACGGTGTAGCAAAGCAAAGTTTTTGACAGCATATTAAAACGTTCTCCAACAAAAGTCTTATCGAAAAGGAACCCCTCAAAGGCTGCAAAAAAATTTGGCTTCCTCGATTATAAAGAGTTTGCCAAGAGGTGATACGAGCACAATTTGGATAGTCGACGTCGATAATACTTGGCAACGGCATAGAACTGGAAGCAATCAGAAGAAGATGGTCAATACACACATGCAGATCAATTCTAGGTATTTTTGACCAATCGAAGCTAGCAATAAAGCTAGTGAAGACTCTTTCAACTATTTGATTCAAGCACTCGGCATACCAACACATGCAACACATGAAGATCTGCTTCGAGATTGCGGTACAAGATTTCACAAACTATTTTTACCAGTTCAGTGTCATAGCTTTGTTCAAAGTTTATCTTTTGTCAACAAAATTAGTCAAAGCCTTGTTTTCTCTCTTCATATGTCAAATACTGCCATGATAAAAATTTGTTCAGATTAAGACACTGCCACAAATACATAATGGGTAAGACCTCCCAAAAATATTTGTTCTCTGTCCTATTTTTGTCCCGCTTCTCATGAGGTTAATGGGTACACCTTAAACCCAAGGTTTGGCAGTGAACCAAAAACTCCATTTTTGGTAGCTAATTTTTCAACCTACACCCTATCTATTCAAGAGGGGGTTCACTATCATAGCACCAAGTTATGGATACACCAAAATCCTTGGTTGTGAGAGAACCTAAAACTCACGGTTGACGAGTACACCAAAAACTCGAGGAATCATGAGAGTGGTCTGTCTAGTTCGGGCTTGAGGGTGGGATTGTTGGTTCAAGCCCTTGTCGGTATCGTCTACCCGTGGGAACATATCCCTATAGCATGCAAATGTACTTCACTTATGTTTAAAAGTTTGCATGGCAACCTTTTGCTTTATATTGTAAGGTGTTTTTTACAAAGGAACATAATACAATAGCATTGTTTTTCCTTGTGCTGTATCGAATCTCTCTCTCTCTCTCTCTCTCTCTCTCTCTCTCTCTCTCTCTCTCTCTCTTATGCACGCTCCTTCGAGCCGCCATGGACCCTCATAGGAGGCATCCCCCTTAGCTGCTTCCACACAACAGAAAACATTTAGGAGTTGTTGCCACCATAAGTGCAATCCAAGCAGAATGGTGCACGGACATAAGAAAGCATGGCATCTCTCTTGAGTACATAAGGGACTCAATTGTTGCTTGTGGTTGCATGCTCAAAGGGGAGGCTATTCACCATGATGTGTCTTCTTGACAAAGAGAAAAAACCAAATGTCCTCTTCAAGCATTTCAATTGAGGCATGCTTCTCTTGAGTAGAGCAAGAGCTTACGTCTATCATGATCAAGTATCAAACAAGGCTGGTGCTAGTTCGGTCAACAAAAACTCACGTAGCGGGCATGTCGCTACATGAATACATGTTCATCGGGGTGGGAATGTTAGGAGGAACGGCGGTGAAAATAAAAGGCGGCTCAAAAAGTCTAAGAGATGTGGGTGTCCATTCAAGGTGATCATGCAACACTTTCATGATGAAGACAATGTGATTATCTTGGTCCATGGCACTCATGAGGGGCATCGGCCTGGTTCGCGCGTTGACCTCTACCACTTGCTAGTGCCTCCGGCCATTGTTGCGTATTCTGTGGAGGACTTGTTTGACATTGGAACATGTCGTCATGCTACGAAATTATCGCAGTCAAAGGAGGCTTTTCACATACAGAATGCATCTGAGCTAGATCACACAATCTATCGCTTTTTTTATGATTCCAAAAGAGGTGCAGATGTTCCTACATCAGATGCGTGGGTACATCAATTGGCCACGGACTTGTGTATCAAAATGTTTCATGGATAGTGCGTATTCAACTATGTACACGTTTCAACAATGATCACTAGCTAAGCTATGATAGATACCAATGCACTTGGACTTGAGATCCCTTTGCTACATTTAGTAGATGCTGACATCATAGATACATCATCTATGATGTAAGCAGGACCTCACCTCCTAAGCCTAGATAATGGGCTAAATCCAATCAATCCTAGTTTGTGTTCAAGTTGCCTTGCTATTGTGTCTCTCTAATCATCATTGGCATACTCTATGATTAAGCCATTAATGCAAGCTTAATCTATCCCCCATAATAATCCCCTAAACATGTGGTATCAAAGCTTAAAGCTAGTATTTCTGTTAATCTAGCATCAGATTGTAGTTGCATTTGCATGCTTCCAAAGCTAGATCACATCAAGTACTCTCTCTCTCTCTCTCTCTCTCTCTATATATATATATATATATATATATATATATATATATATATATATATATATATATATATATGTGTGTGTGTGTGTGTGTGTGTGTGTGTGTGTGTGTGTGTGTGTGTGAGAGAGAGAGAGAGATTGCCAAATCAAATTCTCTTTGCATCGCATGCAAGTTGATCTCTGTTTGTATTTGCATGCAAGTTGAATTCTCTATACATTGCATGCCATAGTTTTAACTTATCGACTCCTTATCCTTCTCAATACTTTTGATTGATGGAATATGTACCCCAAATGGATGTGCCTCTATCCATAATTACTAGTTCATTGTGTGCCATTTTCAGTAATTGATTGCCCCACTGCAAGCCCCTTGTCAAGAGTTTCCACATGAGCTCTTTAGGTCTCGATTTAGTGGGTAATCGCCCTTTTAGGTGCTTTCTGCACGTCTGCAAAACCCAGCTTAACTCCCTGTTCTACTACAAGCCAAAATAAGGTGTGTGTGCCAAGGCTCAAAACCTATGAAGAGGCTATTTTTGGGGAAGGCATGTGGGTGGACTCCAAAACTTTGGCCAAATTGCATTGTAGTATGTGGGCTGGTCCCTGCTCAACCTGACTGGCAAAAGCCTGTGTGCTTGTAGCTTTCGTCCAGCATCCCCATCTAACCAATTGACTGCCCTTCTTACTATACGTTTGTGGCCTCCAACTGGTGAGCCTAAAGCCCTCATCCCTAGTAGGCATTCCCTCAACATCTTTGAGTCTTACAACCTCAAATCCCTAATGCTTTTGCTTGGGCATACCTCATAGCAAGAACAAGAACTAGAAAACATATGCCCTAAGTGTACACCCTAGAGCAACCGATCACTCTACAGTCCTAGTCTATGAGGCCTAGGGCAAAACTATGAGATAGGTGATATATTTGACTTGTGGATGTTGATACATTCATAGAGAGGTGTATTGACTCTTTCTATCTCCTTGATTACACTTGGAGGCTCCCACTTGCCAGTGTGAATTATCTTGAAGGTAATAACATACTAGAAGCTTCACTTTAAGGTTTAAGGTTTTGGTCAAAAGTGTTGATTGATCTATTCGTTATGTGAGCTTATGAGCTAGATAAGTCTCTCTTATTGCGCTACCGTGTACTAAAGGAGGAAAAATGTCTTGTGTTTGTGTGCGCACAATTAAGGGAGTTTTAAAGTGTATAAATGAGATCCAAAGAAAAGGTCAATCAACTTTCAACAAGTCCAATATCAAATGTTGCTTTTGGCAACTTTATTCTCTATGTATTGTTTATTACTATTTGGAAGGCTTCATTGAGCAGCAATTGTGAGGGTCACTACATAATATAAGCAACACAAGTTGGCAACCTTAAGCTCCAAACTAGCATTATTTCTTCTATAAAAGGCATTGGCCACCTAGTATTGCAGTACAGCATACGGTTGATCAAAGCTACTTGGTGGGGAATTCAAGGCTTTATGTGGGCTCCATCCCTTTAACTTGGACCATTTCCCTTGGCTTTTAAGTATGAAGCTTAGTTTTCATATATTGTGGAAAAATATATTTTTTTCTTATATTGCAATATATGTAGTCTATATGCACTTGGCCACAACAAAATAGCAGTTATTCTTAAAGACTATTCCCATATGCAATTTACTTGAAATCTCTATCTTGCTAGAATTGGATTCCCACCATGCACGCGCTTAAATGCATGACCTTTTCTCAATCCAAGCAAGGGTTCTCTCCTCAATGCTTATACACCAAACATTCATTCACACACCACACAAAAAAAGTCAAGGAGGAGATTAGAGACTAGTATACCAAACAAACCAGAAAACACACAATATACACTATTCTCTCATCCAAGAAAAGGAAGGCCGTATAAGACCCCAAGAACAATCCAAAACCCCAAGTGACCTCTTCCCTCTCCCATTCTCACAAATCCAATTGATTAGATACAGCGCCACCTTGCCTTGCAAAAGCCTCTTACTTTGTCCCTCAAAATGCCACAATCTTTTCGTTCCATGGCACCATGCTCTCTAGACAATCACGCATACTAGTTGGATAAGAGAACCCCTATATCAACCCTCAATACAGCCAAAAAAAAAAAAAAGGCAGCATAAGGGCAAGAGTCCACAGCAACACCATAGAGAAGAAAACTCCTACATGAAAATGGCAAGTGCTAATATGTGGCTCAAGCAAGTACACCCTAGCTTGGCACTCGTGCAATTTCGAGTGATGTTGCATTTATGACCCATTTCAACCAAAAATAAAAAGGCATTTTGCGAACATACTAAAGCTATTTTCCTAGAATAAGCTTTTCATAGGAAAAATGGCAGAAAATGTAGAACGTTCTCCAAAAGCATCAAGAAATCAATGGTTTAGCTTCAACTGCATGTAAACCCATATACTTGCACCTCTCATTATATTATCATATTTTTAATGGCTCAGCACACAAGTTTCCACATATAGTTGGTGACTGCAATAGTCAAACTTTTTAGGTGATACAAATGCTCGACCACATTGCACTCTATTAATATTTTCCAACCTGTTCTAGAGCAACTGAAGAATAATGACACAACAATCAAGGATCCAAGTCCTCGATAAAATGTGCACACAACTACTATCAAAATGCGTACAACTCTTATGTACACTACGTACATTTCATTATCCATTTGCCAACTAAAGTTGCAAAGACATTCCACAGCAAACTCGTTGGAAAAGCGGCCAATAGCATTATACATAGGAAGACCATGTAAGTCATAACTTGTAATCTCACCTCAATTCAAATTGAATAACAGATCAATGAATAAATTTACACACCAATGCCGCTAACGAGCACAAAACACTTCAGAGGACTTTCTGAGTAAAAGCAGAAGCAAGCTTGCTGGGCATGGCACATCAGTCTAGCTTCTTTGCAAATGGCATATGCTTGAAAACATGTATCAAGTGGACCAGTAATTTGACAAAAACTCCATCAGTTGAGGTGCAAACAATGACATTTGCCGCCCGGCACAAAATTTGATCCGTAAAATACAAGAACACTAATTACAGATTTTAAAGGCCCAAAGCAAAGAACACCAGGCAGACAAGCTCTCCACACCAAGACGGGGGGCTTGTACAAAATGAACGTCATATAAGAACGAGTACAGATCTTCAGGCCCATCATGTTTCCTACAGATTCTTACTAAAATGTTACATTCAACATCAACATATACCAGCAAGTCAAATAAAATGCTCATCTCCCTCTACTAATTATAAAAGTTAAACCTCTCATAAGTTGTGCAACGAGTCTCCTTCATAGCTAAGAATTCTGCATAAAAGTTAATCTAGAATATGGCATGTTATCTTGAGACTCCCTAGGTTCTTAACCCAGAGTAGCAATTCACGATGGTTCTAAAGGTTTCTGAGCTTGTACCTAAAAGGCGGTGGGCAAAGTACGATAGGCAAAGTACGACATTAAAGCAAAATTAACCTTCATACTTCGATGCCACTGCTTCCTTTTCTGCTTTCATATCGACATACATCTGCGAATGTCGGATATTCTAAAACTTGATGGCGACTCACACCATAAACCTTCGCACAGCTCAGATATGACAAAGTAAAGTCGGCGGATATTTTTGAAGATGAAATCAAGGGAGTTCAGTTAGAAATCACAAACTTAAACGTAGATAGCAGACTGTACAGAGCTGCATGTTGAAGAGACTAGTTTATCCACTTCAAATCGACAGCACAAGAAAGGGGCTCACTACTCATGCACAGGATTTGCTAGATACCACACTGCTCTGCAGGCATATTGCTCAATAGGAGAAGCCTTGCATCTCTCAAACTCTGGTTTGATCGCTTGTCAAAAATGGATCTTCGCCAGTCGCCTATATGCAAAATGTGTTGCACCAGTGTACCTTAAATGGCACATTCGTATGGTATATTCCCCATATTGCAGTATACATTCCTTGCTATTACATAAAGAATGTGGCATAGTCCTTGCATGGAAAATGTTTGTACAGTGGAGGGAGAGAGATTTCTGCATCTTACACAGCTAGCTGTATCTTCCAATTCTCCAATATGCAATGGAGATCAAAAAACAGGGGACTGTAAAGCAAGGGCAATCCAACAACTTTAGATTGTTGCCTCGGCCTCCAAAACCTGTGTAAAAATTAACCTACGCTCTTCTTATCTTGGCTTTGAACCCCGGAAAAGTGAACTTCCAAAGCCAAAAAAAATCCTCTTGAACAAAACTGTTAGCATAATCCATTACTCAAGAAGTCCTGTACTTATTTCTGTAAGTAACCTCGAGTGTTTGCTGGGGGCCAGCTTTACTCCTAGACGACCTGCGGACAAAGGAATCCTCTAAAGCAATACGTTGGGTAATTTCTTTGGTCCGCTTTTGCAACGCATCACTGTTTCAATGTGAAAAGATACCTTCAATCAAAATAGTATCATGCATATCTTTCGAAATGCGCCCAAGAACACTTGCAAACAAAGAAGTATGTAAAGGAAAAGCAAGAAAAACCACAAAACTAACCTTATCTTGTTGTAATGTTTTTCTAGTTGCCTTTGCAAACCTCGCTCCCTTATGCCCTTAGGGTTCAAGGACCCATATAGTGCCTCCAGCTGAAAGAAACCATCGATTCACGTTTACTGGGATGAACTTAAATAAATTCCAAGGTTATCAAGATAAAGCAATGATAGTCGTGACAAACCTCTTCTTTTGCGCTGTAATATCCCCAATTTGACATATCTTTATCTTCTACAAAAATTCTGCCTTCTCTTGGGAAAAACCAATACCTATTATGATCCCTATCTTTTCCTAAAGGATGTGTTCTTATAACTCTCTTCTCAATCTCCCGTTCAAGATGCTCTTGCTGTAAATCAGAAGGTAACAGTACGTTAATTCTCCTCAACTCCTACATACAAATCCTTTATGTGCGCGTTTCTGCCGTGATTCCTTATGTACTCGTAGCATACTTACTCTTTTTTGCATTTCGATCATCTTTTTCTCCTGCAATTTGCGCTCTTTCACTGCTTCAAACTTGACCTTTCGAATTTCCTGCAGCTTCTTATGCTCCTCCATCCTTTTCTTTTCCTTCTCAAGATCCTCCACTTGTTTCAATTCAGCCTTCCGCTTGAGGGCCAACTGCCTTGAACGCGCTGATACTGAAGTAGCATCTTCACCATCACTGGCACAGAGTATTGACTAGTTAAGACGTATTGAACAAAGAAATCAGATAAAAGAGAAACTAGCTACACAAAATTAGAGAAATGGATATGAGTAGATAACTTGAGTACAAAAATATTCGATAACAAAGAAACTAGCTGCACAGAAGTTACCCATTTTCATGAGTTCCATTGGGTAGGCCATTGGAGTACAGCTTCTCTGAGTTATTCCCTTCGTTGTCTGAATCCGCACCAGAACTACTGCTCCCGTCCTCCCTGGCCTCCACCTCTTCCTTCTGGTTCTTGGCAGTATCAGTAGAATCAGTACCAGCAAGTTGGGCTTGCTTCAACATTTCTTGTGCCTCCTTGTCCTTCTTCGACTCCTCCAACTCCTCCTTCCTTTTTTGGGAAGCAATTGCCTGCTTTTCCTCAATATACACGTCCAATTGCTCTCTAACAGCAGTAGAATTAAGAGCGCACTCAACTAAGTTGCAAAGTATATCTAGTTTTGCTGATGGCTCCAACTGCATATAATCTCCTTTCCTAATGGTAGATGAATGCACAGCAAGTTTCTCAAAACCACCCAGTTCCAGAATATCTGCAAGATCGTCTTTCCAGGACTGGATAGTGACCTATTTATCATGGAGAAGAAATACTTGATCAACTTTGTGACACGGTTTAAACAAAACTAGAAATCCTTCACAGTGGTACAGAATGTAAAAGCTTACTTTGACTTTCCTCTTCCTTCTACCCTGAAATGACTCAAGTACTGACAAGTCCTCAAGAATTAATTTTATGAAAGCATGGTGGGCCTCCCGCAACAGTATAGGATCTGCATCTGAGCACTCCAAAGCCTTCTCGAACTCCTCTAAAGAGAATGGCGACAGCCGAATCACTTTCCCAAACAAGGAGCAGAAATTCCATACCATCAACAGAGACCCTGTGCAGTGCATTGGCAGAACAAAATCTGAAGACCAAGCTGGCCTTTCTGTAAGTGGTGGTTCGGAGGAAGACGGCTGTACAAGTGTATCCTCAATAGGATACTTGATGGGTACAACTTTTACAACAGATTCTGCACAAAAAAGGCGATTAGAAACAGCACCGCGGGTGTCCCTTGTTCCCTAACTTAACCACAACTTACCTGCCTTCCCCTTGCTCTTATCCTCCTTAGAAGGTGCAACCTCCCCCTCTCCTACTTGCCCTGCATCTATCCTCTTTTGTTTCTTGTTTGCTTGACTATCAGTTTCTGTGTCCAATGCCTTTTGTTTCTTGCTTGCCTTACTTTCATCCTCTCTATCAACAGCTTTCTTTTGTCTCTTGCCCTTTGAACCCTCAGGCTCTCCCTCCACTTTCTTTGGCCTCTTTTTCGAGTGGGTTTCAAGTTCCATAAGAGCGATCTGAAGCAAAAATAGTTAGAGACTATCAACCACCATCGACAACTCTGTGTGTTGCATAAAACCTTACCAATGGTTGTGCAATCTCTTCCTTCAGTTCCTCCTCAACTTGCTCCTGTTTAAGGAAAAACTTTTTGAGCTCTTCTGGTGGCGTGGTTGTTATGCCAAACTTTTCACAAAGTTTGTCAAGAACCACCAAAGGCGTCTGGGAATTCCTGGATGCGTTATCCTTGACAGATTCCCTGATAAAGGACTTAACAAGCGCTCTTGTAAACGGAAGCTTCTTCCGGACTAAGCTACTGGTGGATTCAATAGAGCTCCCATCTACATTCCTGTCATTGTCAATCAATTTGACCTCATAACTGCAGCCAGCTTCAGGAGCTTCCCCATCAATCACCTGTAAGACCTTACATGGCATAGTAGTGTTTCCCTTTATACATAGCACCTCCTCCCCAGGCACAAATTGGTCCTTGAAGGCCTTTAATATTGCACTGACAAGGTCCTCAAGTCGCAGCATACCTGTCCAGTATTTCAACCTGTTAGATGTTGGGCAATGCAGCAAGTAAAATCTCAAAGCTACAAATAGCACAGTGACTACTTAACTTATTGAACTCCCATTAATGTGCACATTACCAGGTACATATGCACGCAAAAGAGTCTGGCTAAAGAAACAACTGATAACTTGCCCTGTCTCCACTTAATGTGACAACTAATAAATGTAACCAGGCTCACATCATAAGCATCACTAACAGTCCGTCCTCAACCAGATTTCAGATACAGTCCACATAAGAGGATCCTTATATCGCCAAAAAAGCATCGTGCGTGCATGCATGCGTGCCTGTGTGTGCACGTACACGTGCGTGATTGTGTTTTTGAGTAAAAAATAGGGCTTGTGGCCCTTTGCATCACATAAAATTCGACCATAGGTCCATATGCAAGAAATATGGGAAATCCCGTGAAAGATATACAATGAGATCAAGAGGAAAAATACCTATACAAACCATAAGATTAAAGATACATCAAGAGATAAGATACTATAATCAGCAAGTGGTAAAGAAGATTTTCTGGCTGTAAAAATCCTACAAAGCTGAAAGCTCTGTCTGCCCCACGCGATGAAGCAAAACCACAAAGCCCAGTGCTAGCTACCTGACTGATACAAAGTATCCACTGTAGAAACCTCCTGTAGCAGCTCACAGAAGCCAGAAGACAGTAAAACCCCTGTGCTGTGCCTCCAAAATCATTGGCATCCATTCTAACATGTCTAGATGTTGAACCCCAAAAAAGGATGTAGATCTAACCTGTCGCCAATGGCCTGCTGTTCTCCTTGCTCATCTGCCCTTTAGTGCTAACTTTGGTTTTGCTTATATATTTTCTTACCCAAATTGCCCTACCTACTTTTGTTGGAAAGTCACTTAAATTAATAAGTAAAAATGTCAAAAATAGGTAAAATAGGCTAAATGCACTGGAAAATTCCCCTGATGGAATCTGATGGATTCTGATGGGAATACTGATGATCATGCTGTGTGCAACCAGAGGATATGCATCTATACTAAGTGACTGGGCATGCACGGTCTACGAATAGACTCACAAAAAGTGCCAGATCACTTCTAATCTAGACTAACTGGACTGACGGAAACCCTGTTATGGTGTAGCTTGTCCACGGACACATAGGGTTGGATGTGTCACATGACAAGCATCAGTACCCTGCATCAAGCATAAGCATTTTCACCGCACATACCCTTTTTGTGTCGCGTGACACATCCAATCCTATGTGTCCGTGGACAAGCTACAGCATGACCAGGGTTCAATTCAGTCAAGTCAGCCTAGAATACGAAGTGATCTGGCACTTTTGTGAGTCTGTTCGCAGACCGTGCATGTCCAGACACTTAATTTAGATGCATATCCTCTGGTTGCGCACAGCATGACCATCAGATTCCAGTAAGATCCCATCAGTAGCATTTCTACAGTGCATAGACCTATTTTCCCTATTTTTGACATTTTTCACTTAGTATTTTTAAGTGACTTTTGTTGGAAACTAGGTAGGGCAATTTTGCTAAGATAAAATATAAGCAACCTAGCGCTAGCACTTTCTCGCAGAAGAGACAGCAGGAGCACCTTGCTAAACAGGCAACTTCTCAGCAAGACCAACCCACGTGACAACTCTAGCATTTTCAGCATTGCAGACGGCCTAGCGTTTTTGCATCAGATCAGCCAGTGTTTTTGCATTTGCAGATTCACGGCAACAATAGACAACAGATCAGCCCTAGCGTTAGCAGATTCCCCCACAACAGCAGATCAGCCCTAGCGTTAGCAAAATTCAGCCCTAGTGTTTTTGGAGCAACAGGCGACCTAGCGTTGTCGGGGGATATGTGTTCGCTACGTGAGTCGGGCAGGCGTCGGGCCTCTGGCTGTGGGAGGTGTTAAAGAGAGAAAACAAGAGACACTAACAGCTCTGGCAATCACCGTAATCATCAATTAATCAATTCAATCTCTGAATACAATGTAATCGATAGCCAAGGCGGGCTGTTAACAGCACCGACACTTGGATCAATTGGTAAATAGGAGTTTAAGCTCCCTTCACAGATTAACCGGGCCGTTAACGACACCGAGCTCAATAAAACGATTAATTAAGCTTCAGACCGATGAAGTTGATGATAATTCTCTCTTTTCATTTTATCTGCTTCAACTGCACTTGGCATCTGCAAGTTTCAATTCTATTCGCTGCTTCAATTTTCATGCTCCCTACTTTATATGCTTTACTCTGCCTTAATTACCGCTTACGAGCTTCAAGTTTCTTCTCTAATCGACTTGATTTTTATTGCCTTCAAGCTCTGTATACCTTGATTACCTCTTTTCGAGTATCCTTGGTCACACAAATTTCCTTGCTTGCTTCATGTGCCCTTGCTATATCCTCCCGCAATACCTTGGTTAGAGAACGAAACGATTTATGCCGAGAACCTTGCTTGCTCTTTTTCTTGGTCGTCCAAGTCCCCTCTTGAGTGAGCTCCCTTCCTACCTCCTTCCTGCTTATGGCCGAGAGAAAGAACGAGCCCTTTGTTCAAGCGAGAGAGAGAGAGAGAGAGAGAGAGAGAGAGAGAGAACGCCCTTGTGCAAGCTCCTCCTGCTTCCTTTGTCTTGTCGAGCTCCCTCCAAAACCCTTCTTCTCCCTTCCTCCTTTGTTAGTCGAGGATGAGAGGGGGAGAGACACAGAGAGAGCTTTTTCTTGCCGAGCATGAGAGCGAGAGAGAGGGAGCTTTGTTTTTCCCGAGCCTTCCCCCCTCGTAACCCTCTTGCCTGCTCTTCTCTTCTTCGCTTTGTGCCTTTGCTTACGTTCTTCCTCCCCTTGCCCTCGTTTTTCGCATGTAATAATCTCCCCCTCATGCCATCTAATAATAGCCCTCACTTCCCCCTAAGCAACGACGGCGCCGTCGTTGCTAGGTGGGAAGGAACTTGATGACGTGGCACCCGTGGCTGGGGAGGAGAGCCAAACGCGGCAAAAACTCTGCCGAAAACCTTCGCCATGGACTGCTGATGCTTCTCCCTTCACGCACGAGCTCACGCGAGCTAAGCCTGGCTCAGCGCGAGTCTCGTCTTCCTCTGTTGCGCCCCTCACCACTGGCCGTCACGCCATGCCACCTCACCTCCTTATTTTTCCTTTCCCACTCTCATTAAAATCTTTTGGGTGACCTTTGGACGGCCATGCCTTAAGTGGGCGGCCTTGCTTTTATTTAGTTGGGTGGCCTTAAGCCTTTTGGGCGGCGGGCTTTATGCCCTTGTAGGGCACCACATTTGGCATACATATCAGCCCTGCCTTATTGGATATATCCCGCAGTCAATGCATTCCAAGAGAAACGAAGCTCTTCAAGCACTTTTTGTGCTTTCGTAAAACATCATCACATTTAGCATACACATCGGCCAAGCATCGCCTAGCAAGTCATTTTTCTCCAGCAAGCCACAACAGTGTTGGCCTTTCCCCGCAATGATTGCATTCCAAAACCCGAACGAAAGACAAAAACTCCGAGATGGCACTCCAACCGAGTGGACCGGGCTGGTGCGGAACTAGCCCCCGGAAAATCTTTAATAGCCAATAACTTGGCAGCCGTAAATCCGATCATTGATCTGAAAAGACACACGTGCTCCACAAATTGAGCACTTCAGGCCCGTGCATTCATTCCATTTCTGTCACCTCATTTGCAATTGCCCAATCCGGTACGGATCTGCAATCGACTTGAACTTTAAACTGCCATAACTTCTTCACCGTAGCTCCAATCGACGAGCCGTAAAGACAAGCCGGTAGAGTACATCAAGCACTACAGTTCTAGATCATAAACTCCCATCTGTGCTCACTTCAAGCATAGTCCTTTTTGACATCATTAAGGCATCAGTTGGCCCTTTTAAGCCGCATCTGGCATACATTAATCATTAAACTTGGCCTATTAACAAGCCCTGATCACTGACCATTAAATGTGTAGGCTTAAAAGAAGCTTAGCTTGCATTTCTCTACTCTTTTTCTCTACATGGCAACGGAGCTGCACGACAGCATTTGCAATTCCTTCGCGACAGAATCCACAGTAGCACCAACATTTTCAGTTTTCAGCAGTCAGATCCCGCAGTAGAAGTCCCGAACCTCGCAGATCTCACCTTCCCGCAGCAGATCCTCGTCGCACAGTCAGATCCAACGCAGTTTGCAGTTTCAGCCCGAAAAACGCAGATTTCAGCATCTGCATTTTCAGCGCGTCGTAGTCGCATCGTCTTCATCGACATCGTCACCGACACAGAGTCAAAATTCAGCAGATAAAGATTTGCAGAATTCAGCCATTAGCATTTTCAGATTTCAGCCCGTCTCGTCGTCGTCGACATTGTCGGCAAGTCCAAGCATTATAGAGATTTGTGCAATCATAAGTAGACCGCTCTCGCCATAGAGAGTGGGGCCTTCGGAGGAGGGTTTGACAACTTTCTGGTGTCGTATTCTCTTCTCTCTCTATCTCTCACTCTCAGCACCTTCATTCACAGTGTTCGCCACTTTGTTTGTGATCACTTGCACTCTCTTATAAAAGCACGGAAGGCTCTCCCTTCCCTAAGAAAAAGGAACCTTGAGCACAGTTCGGAGCACTCATCTTGAGAAAAGTTCAACATTCATTCCATTGCACCTTACATTGGTATCAAAACTTTGGCAGTGTTCTGTATCACTCAAGGAAAGAACCACAAGAACCACAGAATTTTTTTTGCTTGTTGCGATCGCACGAACCCAAGCTCACTTGGGCATGTCGATTCCTAATCGTGCTTTTGAAGAGTGACAGGAGACCCAAGAAAGAAGGTCTTGTCCAGCCTCCCTTTGTGCCTCTTTTCACTCATTAAGAGCGGACCGTGCACTTAGCGGCCGGCCAATCGACGTGAGGTGGAAAAAAGCAACCTTGGTGTGAGCGCAAGGCCGCTAAGGGGTGTGCCCGCAGAAAAGAGCAGAACTCGGGTGAAGAGAAGATCCTTCTCTAACACAGATTGCAAGCGAAAGAAGAACCACAAGAACCTCAAGATCCTCAAGAACCCCAAGAACCAAGACCCCCAAGAACCCAAGTTCCTCGAGAACTTAAGAACCCAAGACCACAAGAACCCACGACTTCAGTGGATGGTCATCACTTGAAGCGGAATGGATACTTCGCTTGGAGGTGATGAGCATGAGAGATACAAAGAAGAATTTTCCCCACCAGGAGGTTTTTCTGACCCTCCCCCTTCCCCATCTACGTCAAGGATTGCACTAACTCCTATGGAGGCTTTGGACCAGATGTTTATGGAAAGGAAGTTAGAACCCGAAGCAAGTCAAGCAGAAAGAATGACAGAATTTAATCGTGAATGCAAAGAAAGAAAAGCAGAAATGGATCGCATACACGCACAAAGAAAAGTAGAAAAAGAAGCAGAAAGAAAGGCAGCCATAGAGCGTGAGCATGAGCAAGCGCAACACATGCAAGAGTTGTTGCGACTCTTTTCTCAAGTGCAGACACAGATGCAAGAGATTCGGGAAAAGGAGACACTCTCAATCTCGTCTTCTCCAAAGCATGATACATAGGATTCGCATGATGATTTGAATGACAAGCATGATGATTTGCATAATAATCAAGATGTGATTTCTCACGAGCATGATGGTTTGCATGATCAAGATGTGATTTCTCACAAGCATGATGATTTGCAAGATAAAGATGATGTGATTGTTCACAAGGATGATGTGTTAGTTGATACTTTTTCTAGCGAAGCTAACCGCGTTGCAGATTCGATCGATCACAAAGAATCGATCTTGGCTTTCGAGTCGAGATCCACAGCAACCCCCCAGGCAGATTCGATCAAACACGACGAACCGATCTTGGCTCTCGAGCCTAGGTCCAAAGAACCCTTACAGGAAGTACTATGTGTTCGAATGATTCGTCAGCACGCATTGTTCGAGTGTTTCATTCGTGACCGTTTCCTGTATTTTAGTCAACGTCTTTATGTGATCACTTTTTCTAGGCATGACATATTGTACGTTGAGCACGTTTCACTCATGAATGAGCACGGATGTATGCGGATTATTCATGAAAAGCTGAAAAGTATGCATTCAAGGAAGTCACGTTCCATGTCTCTTCCTTGGCACGACACAATCATAGAAAGAGCACAAGCAAGTATGAGCACCAAGCATGGGCATTTCCGTTGTGATTGCCATAGTTGATTGCTTTAGACCCGAAAGTCAAGATTCGATCTCATTGTTTGCATGTGTTTGATGAACGGTTTGGCACTCCATCACTTTGTTCATCTGCAATGCATGCACAGTTTGTTCAAAGGAATAGATTTTTTCCAATCACTTTACATGGAATAGGTATGTTCATGTTTTTATGTTGGAAGTGGTTTCAGGAATTTTCATCCTCAGAGATTCTTGAAGGAGGAAGAAGCATGACTATCGATGAAGTTGAAGCATTGAAGGAGCCACAGAAGACTGTGTCGCTTTCGACGCGGCCCAAAGAAGTAAGCGTTGGAGACCTTTATGAAGTTCAAGTATCGCATGACCCAAGCATCAGAGTGGGCCAGCTTGTTCGAGTGTTTTTTTCGTGACCGTTTCCTGTATTTTAGTCAGCGTCTTTATGTGATCCCTTTTTCTACGCATGACATATTGTACGTTGAGCACGTTTCACTCATGAATGAGCACAGATATATGCGGATTATTCATGAAAAGCTGAAAAGTATGCATTCAAGGAAGTTACGTTCCATGTCTCTTATGCATTCAAGGAAGTTACGTTCCATGTCTCTTCCTTGGCACGACACAGTCGTAGAAAGAGCACAAGCAAGTATGAGCACCAAGCATGGGCATTTCCGTTGTGAATTGCCACAGTTGATTGCTTTAGATCCGAAAGTCAAGATTCGATCTCATTGTTTGCATGTGTTTGATGAACGGTTTGGCACTCCGTCACTTTGTTCATCTGCGATGCATGCACAGTTTGTTCAAAAGAATAGATTTTTTCCAGTGACTTTACATGGAATAGGTATGTTCATGTTTTTGTGTTGGAAGTGGTTTCAGGAATTTTCATCCTCGGAGATTCTTCAAGAAGGAAGAAGCATGACTATCAACGAAGTTGAAGCACTGAAGGAGCCACAGAAGACTTTGTGTCGCGTTCGGCGCGGCCCAAAGAAGCAAGCGTTGGAGACCTTTATGAAGTTCAAGTATTGCATGACCCAGGCATCAGAGTGGGCCGGCTTGTTTGAGTGTTTCATTCGTGACCGTTTCCTGTATTTTAGTCAGCGTCTTTATGTGATCCCTTTTTCTAGGCATGACATATTGTACATTGAGCACGTTTCACTCACGAATGAGCACGGATATATGCGGATTATTCATGAAAAGCTGAAAAATATGCATTCAAGGAAGTCACATTCCATGTCTCTTCCTTGGCACGACACAGTCGTAGAAAGAGCACAAGCAAGTATGAGCACCAAGCATGGGCATTTCCGTTGTGAATTGCCAAAGTTCATTGCTTTAGATCCGAAAGTTAAGATTCGAATCGATCTCATTGTTTGCATGTGTTTGATGAACGGTTTGAAACTCCGTCACTTTGTTCATCTGCAATGGATGCACACTTTGTTCAAAGGAATAGATTTTTTCCAGTCACTTTACATGGAATAGGTATGTTCATGGTTTTGTGTTGGAAGTGGTTTTAGGAATTTTTCATCCTCGGAGATTCTTGAAGAAGGAAGAAGCATGACTATCGACGAAGTTGAAGCACTGAAGGAGCCACAGAAGACTTTGTGTCGCGTTCGGCGCGTCCCAAAGAAGCAAGCGTTGGAGACCTTTATGAAGTTCAAGTATTGCATGACCCAGGCATCAGAGTGGGCCAGCGAAGAGTCCTTTCCAGGATTCCAGATGTTATTGGCGATCTCCCTCGACGCCATACAGTTCGGTACCAGTACCTCACTTTGAAAAGGAGGGGATGTCACGTGACACATCCAACCCTATGTGTTCGTGGACAAGCTACAGCATGACCAGGGTTCAGTTCAGTCAAGTCACTCTAGAATAGGAAGTGATCTGGCACTTTTGTGAGTCTATTTGCAGACCGTGCATGTTTAGACACTTAGATTGGAAGCATATCCTCTGGTTGCACACAGCATGACCATCAGATTCCAATCAGATCCCATCAGTAGCCTATTTTTCCCTATTTTTGACATTTTTCACTTATTATTTTTAAGTGACTTTTGTTGGAAACTAGGTAGGGCAATTTTGCTAAGATAATATATAAGCAACCTAGCGCTAGCACTTTCTGGCAGAAGAGGCCGCAGGAGCACCTTGCTCAATAGGTAACTTCTCAGCAAGACCAACCCACGCGACAACTCTAGCGTTTTCAACATTACAGAAGGCCTAGCACTTTTGCATTTGCACATTCACGGCGACAAGAGACAGCAGATCAGCCCTAGCGTTAGCAGATTCCCCCACAACAGCAGATCAGCCCTAGCGTTAGCAGAATTCAGCCCTAGCGGTTTTGGAGCAACACGCGACCTAGCCTTTTGCAATTCCTTTGCGACGGAATCCACAGTAGCACCAACGTTTTCAGTTTTCAGAAGTCAGATCTCGCAGTAGAAGTCCCGAACCTCGCAGATCTCACCTTCCCGCAGCAAATCCTCGCCGCACGGTCAGATCCAACACAATTTGCAGTTTTAGCCCGGAAAATGCAGATTTCAGCATCTGCGTTTTCAGCACGTCGTCGTCGCATCGTCGTCATCGACATTGTCACCGACATAGAGTCAGAATTCAGCAGATAAAGATTTGCAGAATTCAGCCATTAGCATTTTCAGATTTCAGCCCGTCTCGTCGTCGTCGACATTGTCGGCAAGTCCAAGCATTATAGAGATTTGTGCAATCATAAGTAGACCGCTCTCGCCATAGAGAGTGGGGCCTTCGGAGGAGGGTTTGACAACTTTCTGGTGTCGTATTCTCTTCTCTCTATCTCTCAGTCTCAGCACCTTCATTCACAGTGTTCGCCACTTTGTTTGTGATCAGTTGCACTCTCTCATAAAAGCACGGAAGGCTCTCCCTTCCCTAAGAAAAAGGAACATTGAGCACAATTCGGAGCACTCATCTTGAGCAAAGTTCAACATTCATTCCGCTGCACCTTACATCTTTGCCCAAACAGCACATGAACCACCTCTTGCACGCATTTTATTATAAAGTGACTTTTCAATTCCCAATCGTGGGGCATTTTGGCAGCTTGTTCGACCCAGTTGAATGCACCTATATAAGGAGGCCCTTGGGCGCTAAAGAAAGGCAGAAGATGCAAGAGAGAAGTGGCACAAGTAGCACCAAGCAGATCTCCTAGCGTTTTCTCAATAGTACCCAGCATTTTGCATCAGTTGGATCAATGTTTTCAGCAGCTCCAGCGTTTTCCCCGCCGCAATGCCACAGCAGATAGCCTTCCCTCGTCGCGGTCGCCATTCCCATCCCGACCAAGACAACGGTTCAGTTTTCAGCTAGCAGATCAGTTAGCGTTATTCAGTTTTCAATCGTCGTCGCTGTCACAAGATTGTGACAACCACTATATATATTTGTTGGTTTCTATCCTTTGATTTTAATTTAATTTTTGAGACCCTCTTGTTAAAATCACAAATGCCCAGACATCGCATGGCGACTGTGAAACGACTGTTGGCCGAGAGTTTCAGCCGCGGTCAGGAAGAGCAGGTCGCCACAAGATGGTCGGGCCAGTCGGCATTGAAATCCGAGCAGTAAAAGGTTGGGTAGGCTCAATTCAAAGTCATTTAGGCCCCTGGACAAGACTTTAAGTTGGTGGGTACTAGGAAATTAAACCAAAGGGAGCCAAATGGACACTTGGCAGTAGGGGAGCTGCATGCAGGCTAACACACACTTTCCAAAAGCCTCATCCAAGAGGGGGCGCCCATTTTTTAGTGGGGGCTCATTTTTGGACTTCATAAGTGTGCTACACAATGTGTGTGTGTGTGTGTGTGTGTGTGTGTGTGTGAGTAGTAGGTGCATGTGCTAACAGCTTAAATGAAAAGCTTGCCTTCTCCCTTGCTCTATGTAGCGCGATGATTTGCTCTCGCGCATCTCTCTCTCCCTTTGCACATATGGAATGCCCCTCTAGTTGGGCTTCTCAAACGACCATGTACAGTTCTGGGGGGTTTATGCACGTTTGCCAAGGCAAGAGCCTTCTGTACAGGAGCCAGATTAGCTAATTGCTAATCCCCTTCAGGTACGCACAGTTCCATCGCGAAAGAATGCGAAAAGAGTTTTCTCGTATGAAAACTCGTCCGATTTACAAGGGAACTCTCCCATTGTGTGCGGGATCTTTTGACACACGCGTAGACATGTTTGCTCTGCTAAAATGATGCAAAACAGAAAATTACATCCTGCTGTGTTTTTTTGCAGGTTTAGGGTTTCGCACCTAAACTACAAGGTAATGCTTCGGGAAAGCCTTGGATGCTTGTACATGACAATTTCGAGAGATTTCCCGCAAGGAATGTCGTCTAATTCAAAGGGCAAGTGACCCTCCAGGTGTGAGAGTTGGATGGCTACCCACAAGAGTGATCGACACGCGAATCGGAGCGCAAAACAGAGAATTATAGTTGCTATAATTTTTGCAGGTTTAGGTTTTAGCCAATTTTGATGCTTGCAAGTCCCAAGAGCTTCAAGGAAGCGAGGGAATCACCGAACAAGTGTTTTGGTGCAAATTGAAGACCAAAAACAAAGATTTTCACGCTGTTGTAATTTCTCGCCAAGTTTTATGAAGTGCTCCTATCACGAAGAGGTGTATTTTTCTTGTTGCCTTCTCTAAATATGTACTACATATTTTTATTTATTTTATTTTTACTTGTTTTCCTCGGAACCTTTGAAAAGGTGCAAGTGGTCATTGCATGACCAGTGTGAAACCGTTGCGGCCAAATGGGTTTCTCACATCGAGAGTCCAGGTCGGTCAATCTGGGACTGGTCGGGCCAATTAGCACTGAATTCTTATGAGTATGGAAGCTTGTGTGCGCCAGACGGAATTTGGGCCACTCGACAAGTCACTTATAACTTTATAAGTTAGTGGGAACTAGAGTATTAACTCAAAAGGGGCAAACTAGACACATGGCGGCTCCAGGTGGATTTTCCACTTCCATCAACAAGAGGGGGCGCCCAATTTGAAAGTTGAGGCTGATTTTGCAAGGTAGTGAACTTACAGAGTGTGTCTGAGTAGTGGGTGCAGGTTTACAGCTTTAATGGAAAGCTTGCCTTCTCCTTTGTCTCATGTAGCGCCATGATATGCTCTCGTGCATTTCTCTCCCCCATTTGCACGTATCATAATGCCCCACTAGTTGGGCTATTCAGATGATCATGTCCAATACTGTGGGTTTTATGCGTGTTTGCTAAGGCAAGAGCCTTCTGAACAAGAACCCGATTAGCTAATTGCTAATGCCCCACGTACGCACAGCCCCATCCCGAAGGAACGCAAATTTGGAGCGTTTTCTCGCATGAAAACTCCTCCAAATCACAAGGCAATTGACCCATTGCGTGCGGGAGGTCTTGGGGAGCGTGTTGATGCGTTAGGTCCATCCGAAACAACCCAAAACAGAGAAATACAGCCTGCTGTGTAAAATTACAGGTTTAGGGTTTTGCTCCTAAAGTGCACCAAAACTTCACAGAAGCTAGAGTGTGGTTGTACAGGTGTTTGGGTACTTTTTAGAGGCTATAACAATGAAAAACAACGCTCTACGTTTTCTCGCCAACCCACAAAAGCTCCAGAATTGCATGGGAAGTCACCCCGGACTTGTACTTTTGGTCTATACAGGTTATACAACAGTTATGTTGTCGAAATTGGGCCAAATTCTGAAATTACATCCCTAGATAGGTTTGGACAGCTTGTAAAGTTGCTTGGGGATTTCCCATCTCAATCAAATAAAGAAATACCGCAAGGGGCGCCAGTTTTTGGAGCCAACAGGGTGTCAGTCATCATTGCGCACGACATTCTAGCCGTTGAACTCAAGTGTTGAGTCTCTCTCTTTTCCATCAGTACTTTGTGTGTAATTAACAGGTTGTAGATTCGGTACCGCCCTTTACTGTGTATTGACTGGTTATAGCTCCAAAATGCATGGAAAGTCACTGATCACTTGGGATTTTTTCCATGGAGACTATACTATGGTTGTGCTGCTGAAATCGGGTTAGGGTAGAGAATTTCAGCCCGATAGAAGTGGGACAGCTTGTAGAAGTTAACAGGTTTTTCTCAAGTGTAATAAAAATAAAGAAATACCGCAAGGGCACCAATCTTTGGGACCAATAGGGTGTCGATGTCTACTTGGGAGCATTCTAGCTGCCAAGCCATGGTTTGTTTGAAGTGTAGAATTCCACTCACAGGCTTCTTTGTGAAGTTCCTTTGTGTCGTAAAGTTTAAAAGAGTAAAGATTCGGGTGAAAGCTAAAGTCTACTGCCCTACGGGCCGGTTTCAATCGCCGACGACGACAGCAGTTCAGCCCAGTAGCCTGGCCGCACTTGCAACATTCCATCGCCATCCATAGCAAACTCACTTTTCAGCCTCAAGCATCAATAGCATTTTCAGATTTCAGCCATTGGCCTCGACATCGTCCTAGTCATTGTCGTCTCATCGACGACATCATCATCGTCGTCGACATCAAGCATCACAACATTTAGAACCGTTGTACCAGACTCTCTCTCTACCACTCTCAGCACTTTCTCTCACATATCCACTTTTCTCTTTTGGGCATTGCACAATCTCTCATTAAAGAAGACTCTCCCTTCCCTTAAGTAATAGGAACCTTGAGCACCCACTCGCACTCCTCTTAAGCATACACCATCATTCACTTCCCCTGCACATTACATTAAAGTTGTTCAGTCCGTTCTTTTCCATTGGCACATGGTCACCTCTCCGTGACACACATTGACTCCATGTGTCCGTAGAAATAATAGGTGCTTAGTAACATTCACATAAAATGCAATGGTGGGGAGGCTAAGCTACCATTGTATTGAGACTAGTCGCAACATTGACTCCGTGTGTCCGTCTATAACAAACTTGGACACCCCAAGTCAAGATTCTACCGCGACACAGTAGAAATTCACTTCAAAACAGTTCACAAGAGACGACACAGCTCGACGTAGTTCCGGGCAAAGAGGCGTCCCTTTCGATATTTATTTTTATATTAATCTGTGAGCAATAGTACAAGGGACCCTTCGAGTGCTCACTCTCAGACTCTGCGTCCAAATGCTCTGAGAAGTGAGCCCCTAAGACTTCTTATAAAGATTACTTAGGGTTGCTAAAAGCAGAGCCCCCAAAAGCTTCTAAAATTAAAAGCAAGAACCTCCAAAAGCTGCCAGCGTAATTTGCGGAGGTTCGTATGTTGTTGTCAGCGCAAAAAGCGAACGTCCGTACAATCAGCGAAATTCGTGGAAATCCATACGCCTTGCCACATCAGCAAGTCATCGTGATTTACGATGTCCGTACAGCTGGGCAACATACTGTGTTTATTTGCTATGTGTCCCCAAGGGCCCTCGTCCCTTGGCCATAAGTTGGGACAACTTTATTGGACTGCCATGTCACTAGTTTGTGACATACCCCCCTCTTGAAAGAATTGTAATCGCCCTCGATTATGCTTGCAAAACAGACAGAGGCCATAAACTGTCTTAGTAGACACTGACTGTCAGTACCGACGCACTAGACACGACACATCTTGTAGTTGCACCAAACAACAATCACATCACAGGACATCACATGACAAATCACACACAAATTCATTCCAAATCTCAGACCATGACCATCGCCAACGTATTTAGTATATCGCATCTAGATCCATTCCGGACCTCACGAATGCCCGATTAACTAATCCTTATTGCAATCATGTCTATAGAGATTTATGAGACCGAAATGTTGCAATCATTTCGTCTTTCAATTTGTAACAAACTTGGACACTCCAAGTCAAGAATCAACCGCGACAGCACCAAATAACCACTTCAAAACAATTCACAGATCACAATAGATTTGCACTGGCCCGGCGGAGTTCCGTGCCTAGAGATATTGGCCCCAAAGACTGGCGCCCCTTTCGGTATTTCTTTTTGTATTAATCAATCATCAAAGTACAAGAGAGCACCTATTCTCTGTGTTACTGCAGCCAGCAATCAGCCCTGGATCCCTTTCACATCGCGTGTGCACATCAGCCCAAGATCTGGGTTTTGGAGGCCATGCGCAGCCCACATCGAGTTGGATTCATCAGCATCATCAGATCGTCCTCGGAGATACTTTTCCCCAAAGAGTTGCTGTGGCAGTAATCTCCCGTTGTTGAGTCGGATCGATTTTTGCAATGAGGTATCATTTGTTTTACATGCTACTTATGCAATGGAAAGCAAATACTACTCCGGTAATGGGGTGGGGGGCCCTTGAGAAGGTTGGTTGGAACCCTATCATTGTGTCTTCTCCACTCTCTTTCTTTTGTCCATCTCTACCACCATCTCTTTGACTCTCTCTATCTTATACACATATCTATCATTCTCTGTACCAAATATCATTCTCTCCATGTAGATCTATCATCACCACACCCATAGATCCTATGGTTGCTCCACAAAGAGGAGAATTTAACAAGGTAGTTAGGTACATTAGGTACCAACATGATACATGTGTCGTTCTTCACCATCGCAAAAAGCCATATCAAAACTCGTGTAGGTTTGGACCACCACCTGAGGCCCCTAGTTGCAGAAAGCCATACCAAACTTGTGTAGGTTTGGACCACCGTGTGAGACCACATAGACAAGGTCTACATCTCCATCCTATGAAAATCATGCAGGTCCTTCACCAAGCATGTCCGAAGAGTCCTAGATATATCATCTTTTGCACCTATGATGAGTGGGATGAATTCTACATCATATGGTTGTGCTAAAGCAAATGAAGAAACACTAAACTGCCGCAAAGATGGGTTTTGTACCTTGATGGGCTTTTTCAGAAACAAAAACATCAACATTTTCGATTTGGATAAAAGCGCATAAGATAAAGCACTAAACAAAAAAAGTTTGTGGGTCTATAGCTTAATTTCTTTTCAATAATCGTGATTCAACGTACTAACAGACTTTCACTAAGCTTGAAAAGAAAAAGACTTACTGAACTGAACGAGCTGAAGAACAGGTCCGATAAATTCTCTAGGAAACTGCTGCACCTTCTCTGTAGCTTTGCATTCTGACTCAAGGGCCTCCTCATAAGTCAAGTTGCTTTTGCCCGTCACCTTACATGTCCATACTCGTTGTTTATAAAGATTGATATGCTTCAAATACTCTCTTTTAAATACAAGTTAAGTAAGACAATACACATTAACTAACTTAATTGCGGCCTATACAAAGTAGACGAAATAGCCTCTGCAAAAAATGCATTCATGCTCACCAGATTATATAAATGTAAAAGCCTGCACATGTACAAAGTGCAATCAAACAACTCACCAATGAAAATAATCTCTATGAAAATGTCAATAATCTCAACACTAATGGTACCATCTCCACAATTAATACCACAATGACCATCATCTCTAGACATACATTATGCACTCTCACAAGATCACAGGATACTCATAATCTGTAAAGATTTCTTTTGTAAACCGCACTTGAAAAACAAGATCTTTCGCTTTCAAATTGTTGGGTGGTCTGCTGAGGTTATAAGCCTTCCTTTTCAAAAGAGGCATTGGGCCAAATGGAGTTGTCCTGAAGATGCTTTATCACCTGCACTTACCAATAACCTCGTTAGTTGCCAATAACCTGCATGATTGTAGCTGACATAGAGAAATAGTATCTTTCTGCGACTGGCTCACAAGTTCAAATCACAACAAGCAACAAATGTTGGCACCTTTACATGAGAACAAAAAAA
The DNA here is from genome assembly GCF_014529385.1 of Adiantum capillus-veneris. Classification (NCBI taxonomy): domain Eukaryota; kingdom Viridiplantae; phylum Streptophyta; class Polypodiopsida; order Polypodiales; family Pteridaceae; genus Adiantum; species Adiantum capillus-veneris. The sequence continues at coordinate 143,018,437 of NC_140934.1, forward strand.
TGGGTGCCGAGTCTGATGAGGTGCACATATATAAGCCCAAAAGAGGATCGTGCAAAACCTACAATAAGCACGCCTTGCTATGTACTAGCACTGTGCGTGGATGATCATGAACCGGTGCTTTCCTATCTTTGCCTCAGTAATGCACAGCTCAGCGGGAAAATGGTTGATGCATGAAATGAAAGAAGGCTGCAACTTAGTTGTATGAAGCAGACCTGAGCGCCCGTTCGATCAAGGTGCTGTGAGACAGCAATACTTGTTTAAGAGAATGAAATGCGGGAAGGTTTTGCTCAGGTGTTCCTCTTCTATACCCTCCCACGAGAAGCAGAGAGTACGGAGAGGGTTGTGAGAACCTTTTCGAGGGCCCTGCCGAACTTTAAACCCTTCAATCGCCAAGATAACTGCGTTTCCCTTCTTTACTGAATTGCACGCTATAGCGTGCTTCGAGCAGAATCCTCGAGCCTTCTTTCCTGTGTAACAATTCAAGACGCCCTCAACCCGACAATCGGAGAGGCAGGAGAAGGGAGAGCGAGGGAGGGAGGGAGGGAGGGGATGTAGAAAAGGAGGGAAGCGGGCCTGTGTCAAACTCTCAACACGTCCTCCCCTCCTGAATTACCTGCTGGTGTGAACTGTTCCTTAGCAAAATCATAATGGGAATGACGTGGCTGTTTTAAGAAGAGAGGTGAGGCTTGAGCTTGGAGTCAAGGAGCATGATAGTAAGATAATGAGATCTCATCTACTCTACTAAGTAAGATAGAGAACTTTTTTTTGTGGCCACAAGACACATGGCGTTGTCATACACCTCTTGCATGTAGCTTCAACGAGCTGGTAGTCTCACAAGAAAAGCTAAATACAGTTTTATGATGCTCATATGCATGGGCCATTGATCTGCGTGCTCGTTTATCACGGGCAAGTAAACGTTTGCAAGTGCATTTTCCAAGTTTAATGGCAATCTTTGTATTCGATATCCCCTCTTGTTTGGTTTGTACTTGTGAATGTTGTTATTGCAACAATGAAGCCCCTTGTGTTGTGTACTTCATGAACATTGTGGCTCTCTATATATTGTGATTGTATGCTTTATGGTCTAAAAGCACCCATTAACTTCACAAAAATGGCAATAGCACATTTTTGGAACTTTGCTATGGCCATAATGACGACCCTTGCAATAGAAGAAACGAATGGTGTGCCACTTTCACCAACTTGATATTGGATTGGCAATGGCACGTTCATCTCCAATCTACATCATATTACTTGAAATGTTGTGCTTAGAGAGATGTTATTCCTAACGAGCAACAATTTTGATAAGAGCCAATTTTTCATGAATTTAGTCAAGGTGCCAAATTAGAATGTTTTACTCAACAATAACGGCACCCTATGATGGTGACCTTTCTCGTTCCTAAGAGATATTTTAGGCAGCTTGGACTCTTATTTGTGCACCTATAAAATGGCAAAAGCACTATTGCAAACTCTGTTCAATTCCTTGGTAATTATCTCTAAATTGTGCCATTGTCTAGTCTCTTCTCGTAACTCCGTAAGTAACGATTTATTAGTTTACGTATTATGCCTTAATTAACTCTTCAAGCATGCTCTTTGGGTGCTCTATAAAGGCAATCATATAAAGGCAACAATTGATATCGAAGCTAAGCATCACATATGATTAGTCGCTATATGCATCAAGATTTGGCACCTTGCATTATTTCATTATGATTTCTTTTCCAGGGTGTTGCATACATTAGCGAGGCTCGTGATATAGACGAGTATTCTTCAAGCATTTTGATTATAGGCCTCAATTGATGCACTCTTATGTTGTCTAATCCCTTATAATTAACTATTATTTTGTGATCATAGTTTAGGGAGTAAGAAAGTTTAAATAATAGAATTAGCCATAAAACCATGTGCAATATAGTCAAAGTAATTTAATTATGAGAGGTAAAGAACAATTGACATGTGTTGAGGGTCGAGGTTGCCCCCTGCTAAAAGGAATTGTCGTTCACTATCACAACCAACACTTTGTGTTAAATCTATATATGAGGACTTCACTAACCATGTTGTATTTAGAAATCTAGGATCTTCTCAATTTGACAAGACAATTGCTCATCAAACCAATGCTAGAGTCAAACTACCCTTCATGCCAAACGGCTTCGCAAGCTTTACATACGAGAGGAGAGAAGGAGAGGATCCTCTTTACCTACTAGCTTCGTGAGTTGTAAGGACCTTCAGGAGAGAAGGGGAGGGTCCATAGGTGAAACTAACTACACAATCAATACATTATTTACTATACAGCAAAAACCACTTACAGAGATTTGCATCCCCTTGGTTTGCCTTTCATGGTGATGCCACAATATATAGATATTATAAAAGAGGTAATAAGAGAATAGTAAAACTAAAAGAACTCTTTTAGAAGAGTCGTATCATGCTTATAGTGCCTCACAAAATATGTAAATGGCGAGGGAGAGAGCGAGAGTATGCTTCATTTCTACCCACATTAGATGAAATGTGTGAGTATTATGAAAAAGAGCCCTCTTCACTTTCCATACATATTGAGGCCGAACCCGCTTCCTTTGGCACTCTTTTGAGCAAATCCTATCCACACACTCCCATCCTTATAAACTATCCTCCCCAGGTCCAAAGCCACTCTACCACACTTTTGGCATGGGATTGCCAAATTTGAGGTCATTTTTGGGTCATTATGATCTTGAAAACCATGACAAGAACCTTGAAAATATATCTAGTGTCATAAAATATAATATCTAACCAACCCAAATGAATTTCTCATATTAAACTGATCATTTAATGTGGAAGAATAAACGGGAACAAGGGTTAGGATATAGACCTGTGCTTATAGATCTATCTCAACACAGGGCCAATAGTAAAGGGGCCCAAATGAGAGATGGTTTTTCAAAGAGCAAGGCTAAAAAATGGAGCTTAAAGACATTAGGGTTAGCTTCATTGAAGACCTCCAATAGTTAGTGTTAAAATTCCTTTGACCTTAGATAAGCTAGGGCTGTGCTTGAGGTGGGAACCCAAACCAAGCTTAAGGTCCTCATCGGTAGAGGAGGAAGGTAAAGAAGAAGGAGAAGAGGGTGACCTCTTTCTTGCCATTTTCTTCCTTGGTTTCCTCTCTTCCCTTTTGGAGTGACGATGAGAAGGACTATGGGTTAACCGTTTCCTCTTGGGAGGAGTTGGCGATCTTTTAGTCCGCCTTCTTCGTGGAGCCACATCTTCGGAGGAATTTAGGGATTCATTGCTTTCTTGATCTTTGGATTCCTCTTCTCGTATGGGAGAGAGTCTTCTTTTGGGGGGTCTCTTCAAGAGGCCTCGTAAGCTCTCTCTCCTCTTGGAGATGAAAGGAAATCCCATAAGCACGAAGTTGTTGAGTAACTTTGGCTTGCAAAGTGGGGTTGCCCATAGTTTGTTGCAACCTAGTGACAAGATAATTAACAAACATGGGGGCATCATCATTGGCACCTTCATGTGCAAAATTAAAGTTATCAATGTTCATTCTACTCTCTTGGTTATTGTCAGCCATGTTAATTAAACTTATATGTTTACTTAGTGTATGCTTTGGCAATTCAAAACCTTAGTTGCTACTCCTCCTAGCCTTTGAAAATAGGCACTTAAGTACTACACCCACGGATCGAATTGGTTAATTATAGAGAGTAGTGGAGTGAGTCTAACATAACGAAGTTGCCGAGGGATAGCTCCTTTCGGACTTCTTATGGCTCAATAATGGTAAAGCTGTAGGCAAGTTTAAATAGACTCCATTATTATGACCAAAGCTCCCGAGGTGTGCACCATATCCCACATGGTGGGCTCAACAAAACCGATAATAGATCCCATATTGTAATGTAATTTGCCTTAATATGTGAGAGTAGCGGAATTTAATGAGAGTACTTTCAAGAAATGATTTTGTGAGCATAGCGGGTTGACATAATTGAAGATAGCAACATAATCATAGCAATTAGTTAACTTGGCATAGACAATACTTTTGCAAGAGAGAGAGTTTAGAGAACATGACAACAGTTGAGGACCGGATTTATGTGGAGCCGGTTCCCCCTCCAATAGGCATTTGTATTATGATTTCTCCCATAAAGAGAGACTTGTTACAATACAGTCTTTGTGTTCCTTGTGACCTAGGTGATGCCATGAAGATGGAAGGCTTTGTTAAAGAATATGCCCATTGTGCTATGGGCGGCTGGACACTGACTATACTATGTTGTAAATATACTTTGGATATAGTTCAAAGAAGAAGAAGAGAAGAGCAGCTCGTTGAATGGCTGCTGTAGGGTAACGATTGTGTGTGTGTGTCTCGATTTGTGTTGGTGTGTGTGTGTAGTCTTCTTTTCTACCTTCTCCATCACCTGCGCACTCTACAAAGTGGTATCAGAGCTCAGTTTGAGGAGCTACAGTCAATACACAGGTTTCCGCAGCTCCGGAAAACAGCAAAAAAGAGAGGTTTTTTGGTCATAACTCCCTCACCCGAACTCGGAATACAGTGATCCAGGAGTCTATCTTTATGTTTTTGGGCGTTCCGGACGCATTGGCATACTCAGATTTGCCAAAATCTGCAATTTTCTGCAGCAAACAGCCAGTTCACACAAGCATAGGAGATGTCGAGTTTTGCACTCGGCAGTAGATTTACAGGTTACAGGTGAAGAATTCAGCATTTACACAGGTTTTGGAGAGCGACATAGAGCTTTTGCATCATGATATTGTGTTATCGAAGATTATGTTTGGTTGTTGTGGGTCCGTTATGGACAGCCGCCTATGTAAGAAAGGTTGTGGGAAGAAGTTGAGGCGGTTACATTGTCAGATTGAGTACTTTGTGGTTATGTATGGATATGCGGTCAATGTATTTTGGAAAACTGCAGCCTTTGTGAGGGTCGAGTGAGGTTTTTTGAAGCCTTGCCTTGGGAGCTTTGGTACCTTGGCAAGGTGGATTAGGTACTGGAGCGAACCCCCGACTGGCCCCGCGAAAGACCTCATACGTCGTTTACGACTATGGGAAGAAGGTGGATGTATGGATATGTGGTACAGGACAGCGTATGGATTGCATTTGCATACAGGTCCATGTGGACATTGTTTTAGAGTATTTATGCATAGTACTGAGTCAGTCTGTGGCAAAGTGAGTCAGTGGATTTTCCCTTGGCAGTGAGAGATTTTATGTCAGTGTTTATGAGCACTTTGGTTGAGATTGTCACTTGAGATATTGTCCAAATACAAACGAAACTCTGCCGAAATTTTGTCAAAATCCTTTGAAAGAAATTGAGAGAGTGAAGATGGCAGAAAGTTCAACTCAAGTCACACAGATTGTTGGAGAGAAGCTGACCAGAGAGAACTACAGCATATGGTCTTACAGGATGGAGAACTTTATCATGGGCAAAGGTTTATGGGATTATGTTACAGGTGAACAAGAGTGTCCAGAGGTTGGTTTGGAACCAAATAGAGAGAATTTTGAAGCACATAAAACATGGCAAGCAGGAGTAGAAGCTTACAAGAAGTGGATCGAGAATTCAAGGAAAGTGATGCATTGGATTTCACTATGCATTAGTGACTTCTTTATACCACATGTGAAGAAGGCTCAATCTCCAAAGGAAGCATGGGAGATACTAGCAAGAATGAACAGCTCCAATACAGAACCACGAAAAGTTCACTTGAAGCAAAGGTTACATTGTGTATGGCGAGGAAATAGATCCATATCAGATTATGTGACAGAGATAAAGCAAATACAGGAAGATCTTGCGAGCATTAATGTTGAAGTTCCAGATGATGACTTAGTTTCAGTGACATTGAATGGTTTGGGACCGGAATACAAGTCATTGGATACATCTATATCTGTTCGAGGACACATGCCTGATTTTGAAGAGTTAGTAAACCTTTGTTTGCAAGAAGAGGTGAAGTTAGGAAAGTCAGGTCCTTCTACATCAAATAACAATTCCAGAGATCAGGTTTTTTACTCTAGAGGTCGTGGAAACAATAGAGGTGGAAGAGGAAACTATGGTCGTGGAAACAATGTTGGAAGAGGTCAATGGCAAAACCAACAAAGTCAAAGTTACAACGATTATAGCCAAAGAGGCAGGGGGAGAGCCCGAACTCGTGGACGTGGAGGTGGACGATTTGTACATCCTCAAAGAGATGGATATTGTAACAGATGTGGCATTCATGGTCACTTTGAAAGAGAATGTTACACAAAGCTAAATCAAAATCGTGATCGTGGTGGAAGAGGCCGAGGTTATGGCAGACATGGAGGAAACTTTGCTGGATACAATCCTCATGATCAAAATATATATGACAATAGATCGAGTGGACATTTATTTCCTATGGAGCATGTTGTTGGAAGCATGGTGGAGCCACATCATACAGATGATTGGTATTTAGATAGTGGTGCCACAAATCATATGACATATCATGGTGAATGGTTTGACAAAAAAGAGAAGTTAGAAGAGGATGAGTTTGTCGCTACAGGTGATGATACTATGCATCGGATTACACATGTTGGTTCAGTTCCATTGCTAGAAAAAGACGGGACATACAACACATTGGGAGATGTTCTATATGTGCCTTCAATCACAAAGAATTTAGCATCAGTTGGACAGATGACAGATCAAGGGTTGCAAGTCCGTTTTAATCGTTATGGCTGCTTCATAGAGGAGTTTCACAACGGCAAACCAGGCAAGATATTGGCACGTGGAAGAAAGAAAGGCCGCTTGTTCTCATTGGAAGCTGGAGATCCATGTTTACACAGTGGTATGTATGCAAACAAATCAGCCACTCAAGATGATTGGGCAAATTTATGGCATAAGAGAATCGGTCATGTCAATTTTAGAAGATTAAAGCATATGCAATCAAATCAAATTGTACGTGGATTACCAAAGTTTGGCAGATTGAATTTTGATCATGTTTGTGAAGCTTGTCAATTTGGAAAGCAATCTCGTTTACCATTTCCAAAGAGGGGGAGAATTAGCCAGAGTCCTTTGGAAATTGTTCATTCAGATATTTGGGGACCTTGTGATCATGCTACACCAAATGGTTGTCGATATTTTATCACATTTACGGATGATTACAGCAGAATGACATGGGTTTACTTTCTAAAAGCAAAGTCAGAGGCATTTGAGGTATTTTTGGAGTTCAAAGTTATGGTTGAGAAAGAGAATGGTTGTCAAATTAAATGCCTACGTACAGATGGAGGGGGAGAGTACATGTCACACAGTTTTGATGATTACTTACGTGAACAAGGCATAAGAAGACAGATTACTTGCAGATACACACCACAACAAAATGGAGTTACTGAGAGAAAGAATAGAGTCATAGCAGAGATTGCAAGAGCCATGATGAATGAGATGAATATGCCATTAACATATTGGGCTGAAGCAGTTCATACAGCAGTACACATTATGAATCGAACACCAACAGCTGCCATTCATGAAATTTCACCTTATGAGAGACTTTATGGGATCAAGCCAACAGTTTCCTACATGAAAGTTTTTGGATGTGTTTGCTATGTTCATGTACCAAATGAAGCAAGAAAGAAGATGGAGCCAAAGGCAGTGAAGTGTATATTCTTGGGCTACCCAGTTGAAAAGAAAGGTTACAAGTGCTATGATCCTACGACAAGACAAGTTTATGTCAGTAGAGATGTCAGATTTTGTGAGCATGAACCATGGTATAAACCAAAGCCAGTGATGATAGAAGATGAGTATGAAGAGCAAGAGAATGTGCGTCATGTTGTTGATAAGCCAGGACCATCAACAAGAACTATTTCAGGACCACATATGGCGGAGGAGAGTACAGGAAGTGTCAACCCATGGAGTGGTCGTTTGCGAGATAAGAAGCAAGACGAGAAAGGCAAGAAGAAAGTGGTTGAAGAGAGTTCTGGAGATGAAAGCCTCGATGAAGAGCATGATTTACCACATTTGAGGACACCTGGAAGTAAGCATATTGAGAAATATGTACCCCCATATGCAAGAGTTGAAGAGAAGAGTGCACCACAATTGAGAAGATCAGAGAGGGTGCGTTATCCAATTGATAGATTGACATACAATGGTTACATGCGTACACATTATGCATACATGGTTTCACGTGTGCAACATAAAGAGCCTACATGTTTTCAAGAGGCAATTGGAAAATCAGAATGGGAGTCAGCTATGGATGATGAGATGGATGCTCTTGTGAAGAATGACACTTGGGATTTGGTTCGCTTGCCAAGTGGAAAGAAAGCAATTGGTTCAAAATGGGTATACAAAGTCAAGTGCAAGTCAGATGGTAGTGTGGAAAGATACAAAGCGAGGCTTGTTGCTGAAGGTTATGCACAAACAAAAGGTCTTGATTATGATGAGACATTTAGTCCAGTTGCAAAGATGACAACAGTCAGATTGGTGATAGCAATGGCAAGTATGTTCGGTTGGAAGTTACGGCAAATGGATGTAGATAATGCATTCTTGAATGGTGACTTGGAAGAAGAAGTTTATATGATACAGCCAGAGGGTTATCAACATCCAGAGTTTCCATATTATGTGTGTAAGTTGAAGAAAGCATTGTATGGTTTGAAGCAAGCATCTAGAGCTTGGTGTGAAAAGATAACCAGATTCTTGAAGAAGATTGGATTTAAACAATCCACTGCTGATCACTCATTATTTTTGAAGCATGTTGATGGAGAGATCGTCGTTATTGTTATCTATGTTGATGACTTGATTCTCACTGGAAATCATGCTGAGCAAATTTTGCATGTCAAGAAGAGTTTGTTGAGAGAATTCAACATGAAGGACCTTGGTGAGTTGAGATATTTCTTGGGAATTGAAATTGTCAATACTTTATCAGGAATTTGGATGATACAAAGACAATACGCATTGGATATGCTTGAGAAGTATGGAATGACAGCATGCAAACCGGTTGATACACCTCTTGATCAAAATGTGAAGTTGTTTGATGATGGACATTACATTGAGGATGTCACTATGTATCGCAAGATGGTTGGAAGCCTTATTTACTTGACAATAACAAGGCCAGATTTGAGTTATGCAGTGGGTGTTGTGAGTCAATTCATGCAAAAGCCATGTAAAAGTCATCTTGATGCAGTGAGACGGATTATGAGATATGTGAAAGCCACTGTCAGTTATGGAATGTTTTATGAAAAGAATGGGAAGCTTTGTCTTTATGGTTACACAGATGCAGATTGGGCAGGAGATTTTATGGATAGAAGATCTACAAGTGGTTATGCATTTTCCATTGGCAATGGTATGATAAGTTGGAGTAGCAAGAAGCAATCAACTGTAGCATTATCAAGTACAGAAGCTGAATATCGTGGAGCAGCTTAGGCAGCATGTGAAGAGTCATGGTTGAGAGTACTTATGGTAGAATTTGGTTTTGACTATCTTGACAGTGTCATTATATATTGTGACAATATTAGCAGCATCATGTTGGCAAAGAATCCAGTCTACCATGCTCGCACTAAACACATTGAGGTACATTATCACTTCATTAGAGAAAAAGTTTTGGCAAATGAGATTGATTTGGTGTATGTGAAGACAAATGATCAAGTTGCGGATATATTCACAAAAGCTCTTGGAAAGGAGAAGTTTTGCTACTTTCGTGAAGCATTGGGAATTCATCATATGCAAGCTCACTCTGAGCTTGAGGGGGAGTGTTAAAGAATATGCCCATTGTGCTATGGGCGGCTGGACACTGACTATACTATGTTGTAAATATACTTTGGATATAGTTCAAAGAAGAAGAAGAGAAGAGCAGCTCGTTGAATGACTGCTGTAGGGTAACGATTGTGTGTGTGTGTCTCGATTTGTGTTGGTGTGTGTGTGTAGTCTTCTTTTCTACCTTCTCCATCACCTGCGCACTCTACAGGCTTCATGCATCACAAACATAACATAAACTTGAAGAAAGCTTTAACTATCCCAATCCTCAGTCCCAAGACCTCAAACACCTTCGAAGGTGGAGAGAGCTAGCAGGGAATGAGGGTAGGGAAGAGGAAGAAGAAACATTTCGTAGGAGAAAGAATTAGTTCCTCACTTATCATACTCTTGTTGCTAGCATACATAATAGCATAGTAATAAAGAAGAAGGAGATGGCAAGCTTAAGCATTGAAGCATGGATCTTGGTTGGATTTGCACTCCATAGCCAAGAGTGTTGGTGTAGGCTCTCGACCTCTACTTGCTTGGAGAAGGAGAGGGAGCTCTTGCACTTTGCATAGTACACAATGAGAGTGCTTGTGAGTGTGTGTGGGTGAGTATACCCCCTAAGCACCCCCCTAGCTTGCTTGGGTCGACCCCCCCTTGTAGCTCATGCTTGAAGCTCATTGGACCCCTCCAGGCCTAGCCAATCACAAGCAGGAGCCATTACAAGCAACATGGGTAGCCTTGGGACAAGTGTCCCCCTTTCCCCTTTGAGAGAGAGGACTTGATAAATGCAAAATCAATTAGATAATTGAAGTAATTTATCATTGGACCCCTTTGAAGCCTAGCCAATAGGCTTCAAGCAACACATGAAGGTAACATGGGTAGGGACCTGACATGTGTCCTTGCTGCCTCTTCAAGCTGGGGCTTCCCTTGTGAGTGTGAGTGTGAGTGTGTGTTCTCTCTCTCTAATCCCTAGGAAAAGGGCTCGCCCCCCCTCTTGTAGGGATGCTTTTGACTTTAGGAGCTCAAGCACCTCAGTCATCAAGCATGACAAAGCACTTGAAGTAGGGGGTGTTCCCACAAGCATCTCAGGCAAGCTTCTCAAGGTACCTCAAGCACCTTAATCATGCACCAAGTCAAGCACCTCAAGCATGGAGCCAGTCAAGCACCTCAAGCATCTTAATCAAGCACCTCAAGCAGGACAAGCACCTCAAGCACGACAAGCACCTTGAGCTTGGGCCGGGTTCCCACCTCAAGCTCAGCCCTAGCTTACCTAAGGTCAAAGGACTTTTACACACATTATTGGAGGTCTTCAATGAAGCTAACCCTAAGGTCTTATGCTCCATTGGTTAGCCTTGCTCTTGATAGACCATCTCCCATTTGGGCCCCTTTACTATTGGCCCCGTGTTGAGATAGATCTATAAGCACATATCTATATCTTAACACTTGTTCCCGTTTATTCTCCCACATTAAGTGATCAATTTAATATGAGAAAATCATTTGGGTTGGTTAGATATTAGATTTTATGACACATACCCACTTACCCTAATATAATTAACAAAAACAACCATTAATAGGCTACTTAAGGACCTCTCTTCTTAAGCAAGAAAAGAGAAACCAAACGCTCTGATACCAATGTAATGGAAATGGCCTATGAACTTTGAGAGTAGCGGAATTAGGAAATTAGGTGAAGCACTTTTGAGAGATTACTTTGTGAGCATAGCGGATGAACTTAATTGATGGTAGCAACATAAACATGGTACTAAGTTAACTTAGCATGAATAATACTTTTGCAAGAGAGAGAGTTTAGAGAACATGACAATAGTTGAAGACCGGATTCACATGGAGCCGGTCCCCCCTCCAACAATAGGCATTTGTATTATAGTTTCTCCCATCAAGAGAGATTTGGTACAATACAATCTTTGTGTTCCTTGTTACCTACGTGATGCAATGAAGATGGAAAGCTTCATGCATCACAAGCATAACATAACTTCTACAAAGCATTAACTATCCAAAGCCTCGGTCCCAAGGCCTCAAACACCTTCAAAGGTGGAGAGAGCTAGCGGGGAATGAGGGTAGGGAAGAGGAAGAAGAAACATTCCATGGGAGAAAGAAATAGTTCCTCACTTATCATTACTCTTCTTGCTAGCATACTTAATAGCATAGTAATGGAGATGGAGAAGATGGTAAACTTAAGCAGTGAAGCATGGCTCTTGGTTGGATTTGCATTCCATAGCCAAGCATGTTGATGTAGACTCTCACTTCTCACAAGCTTGGAGAAGGAGGTGGTGTTCCTCAACCTTCACCAAGTGAGAATGCCCTTGCAAATGAGTGTGTGTGTGTGTGAAGTATATCCCCCTAGCACCCCCCTTCCTTGCTTTGGGCAATTGGTGACTTTTCTACATGCTACAAGCTCTTTGGACCCCTCTCCCCGTAGCCAATCACATGCAGCATGCAATCAAGTACATAGGTAGTCTTTTGACAAGTGTCCTCCTTACCCCTTAGAGAGAGAGAGCTCGAAAATATCTAGATATTTGTTGGATGGAAGTAGAAGCTCATTGGACCCTCTTTAGCCCAACCAATAGCATTCAAGCACACCATGTGGTTAAGCTTAGTGAGAGTTTGACATGTGTCCCATGTGCCCTTTTAGAAAAGGGGTGCCCCTTGGGTGAGTGGAAGGTTAGGTCAAAGATTCCCCTAACTTTGGGACTTTTATGCATAGGAAGCTTCTCAAGCAACTTCCTCATTAAGGGTGTAGGGTCTCTTTTTGACTCAATCATCTTACCCCCCATGCATAGGAAGCTTCTGAAGCAACTTCCTCATTAAGTATGACAAGTACCTCAAGTACCTTAGTCATCGAGCATGACAAGCACCTTAGGTGGAGTTCCCACCTCAAGATCAACCCTAAATTGCCTAATGTCAAAGGCAAATTTAGGTCTGGTTCTCACCTCAAGCACAGCCCTAGCTTGCTTAAGGTCAAAGACAAGTTTAGGTCGGGTTCCCACCTCAAGCTCAGCCCTAGCTTGCTTAAGGTCAAAGGACTTTTAACACTAACCATTGGAGTTCTTTAATGAAGCTAACCCTAAGGTCTTTTAAGCTCTATTAGTTAACCTCGCTCTTTGACAGACCATCTCTCATTTGGACCCCTTTACCCTTGGCCCCTTGTTGAGATAGATCAGTAAGCACATGTCTATATTCTAACCCTTGTTCCTGTTTATTAGCCCGCATTAAATGATCAGTTTAATATGAGAAAATCATTTGGGTTGGTTAGATATTAGATATTTAATGGCATTACCTCTCTCTTGAAATCATAGTCGTCCTCGAGTATGAGGTAAAAGAGATAAAGTCATAGTCATTAGTCAATTTGTCTTAGCGGGTAGAGGATCCCTTTTTACCCTACGACATCATTCCAAGATGGATGACTAATCCATTTGGTGCTTGGGAGATATAGCTGCCGCAAGCATGTCTGCTCTTTAGTCCATTTCATCTTTCCAAGTAGAGTGACAAATGCTACATGGTGTTTGAGATATGTCATCATCCAAACTTGATTCTTAGTATGCATACTACTTAAATTTGTGCACAATAAAGAGAGAATTAGTCTTATAAGACAGAATATTGATCATTAAAAGAAACATGTACATTTGCTTACTCTAATGTAGCATTGTAAGCGTTGACAAGGTTCATACTATCCTTAAGATGGATTCCTTGAATCCATCTAGCATCTTCAAAAGGATAAGTTTTCAACTTAATAAGATATCGTCGGATAATCTTACCATGTCGTAGTACCTTGTCTTCATGCCGAAGGATAGCTTCGGGTTGTAGTACCTCTTCTTGATCTTCAGTTTTGGGAGGGTCTTCAATAATTGGTTCATTTGGAGGCTCTCCTTTGTAGGGCTTAAGTAGGCTCACATGGAAAGCATTGTGTATGAGCCAATGGTTAGGCAACTTGAGTCGATAAGCCACCTCATTGATTGGCTTCAAAATTTGAAAAGGACCATAGTATCTTTTTGCTAGTTTAGCATAATACTTTTGATGGCCCGTAGGATTTTTGCCCATAGTTTGCCTCAATCGAGCCTTAGGAAACTTAAGTAAGACCCAATCATTTTCTTTGAACGTTAAGGCCCTTCTGTGCTTGTTAGCAACAACTTTTTGTCTTAGTTGGGAGATGGATATAGCCTCCTTAATCTTTTGAAAAGATGCTTGCAGGTCACGGCTATACTCATCGGCAACAAAGATCTTTCCATGTACTTTAAGTAGCAAGGGACTCTTAGGTCTTCCCTCTATGATTTCAAAAGCTGCTTTTCCCGTAGAAGTATGGATAGTATTATTATACACATACTCTATAAGAGGTAAGTAATTTTCCCATTGTGAGCATTGATCTACTTCTGTAACATAGGTCTTTAGTAGATCAAGAATATTAAGATTGGCTATCTCACTTTGGCCATCCGTTTGTGGGTGATATGTCGAAGAGAAATTTAATCTTGTACCTAGATTTTAGAAGAGACCTTTCCATAAATTACTGGTCATTCTAGGATCTCTATCTGACATGATGGATGTTGGAAATCCATGGTGTTTGAAAATCTGTGATATGAAGAGAGTTGCCATTTGGTGTGCCTTAATAGTATTCTTGACAGGGATAAAGTGTGCTTGCTTGCTAAACTTGTTGACTATTGTCCATATTCTCGTATTCCCATTTGGTATGCCTTAATAGGCTTCTTGATAGGGATAAAGTGTGCTTGCTTGCTAAACCTGTCGACTATTGTCCATATTCGCGTATTCACATGGATAGATTTGGGTAATCCAAAGATAAAATCCATGGATATACTCTCCCATGGTGAATTAGGAATTGGCAATGGCTGGAGTAATCCAGGTTGCTTCCCTCTATCATACTTGGTCTTTTGGTATACCACACATTTTGAAACATACTCTTGTATGTCCACTTTCATGGTAGGCCAATAAAAGTACGTCTCTACTCCTTGAAGAGTAGGTTGAATGCCTCTATGCCCCGCATAGGGAGGAGCATGGGATTCATACATGACTTTCTCACGAAGGGAGTGGGTAACACATAGCCTATTGCCATGGAGAAGATAACCATCCTACAAGGTGAATGGTTCCTCTTTCTTCCCCAAAGCAAGGGCTGACATTCTGTCTTTAAAGTCAGAGTCAGTAGCATACTCATCTATCATAGAAGATAGATCATTGTGAGTTTCTATTGACACAACATTAACTTTTTGTCGTCATGAAAGTGCATCAGCCACTTGATTGTGCTTACCAGCAATGTGAGCAATGTGGAAATTAAATTATGAAAGAAAATTTGCCCACCTCATTTTTTTGTCGGAAAGCTTTGTTTGCGTCATGAAGTACTCGAGACTTTGATGGTATGTTCCTAAAATGAATGGAGTCCCCAATAGATAGTGCTTCCATGTGTCTAGGGCATGTAGAACAACTAATAGCTCTTTCTCATAAATGCCTAAGACCCGTTCATCCGCGTTGAGCCTTCAGCTCTCATATGCTATGGCATGCCCTTCTTGAAGCAAGACTGCTCCAAGGCAATCATCACAAGCATCACATTGGACCTCAAATGGCTTTGAGAGATCGGGAAGCATAAGAACTGGTTGGGAGATAAGCTTCTCTTTGAGCTTGTCAAAAGCACTTTTCTCCTTAGCAGTCCATGAATACTTAACGTTTTTCTTTGTTAAGTCATGTAATGGTCCTGCTATTTAAGAGAATTTTGCTATGAAGCGTCTATAGTATGCACACATACCAATAAAGCTTCTTAGCTCATGTAGATTCCTTGAATTAGGCCATGCTTTTATTACCTCCAACTTTGATGGATCCATACGGATACCATCTCGAGAGATAATATGACCTAAGTATTGAATCTCTTGAAGGAAAAATTTTCTTTTCTTTTGATTGAGAAAAAGCTTATTCTCCTTTAATGCTTGAAAAATCACTTGGACATGTTGCTTGTGTTCCTCCAAGGGATTCAAGTAGATGATGATATTATCAAAGAACACTCCGGTGAATTTGCGGTAGGGTCTAAAAATTTTCTCCATTAATCGATTGAATGTAGCTGGTGCATTAGTCAAGCCAAAAGGCATGACTAGATATTCATAAAGGCCAAACGTTGTACGAAACGCGGTCTTTAGGATATCTTCATTCACTATCCTTATTTGATGGTAGCCACTTTTAAGGTCAATCCTACTGAAGTAGGTAGAGCCTTGTAGCTTATCAAACAGACCTTCCACCCGAGGTACGAAAAATCTGTTTTTGATAGTGATATGGTTTAGTGCGCGATAGTCCACACACATGCGGTATGTACCATCTTTTTTTTGCACTAAAAGTACTAGAGAGCAAAAGCGAGAGGAGCTAGGCCTCACCATTCCTTTGTCTACCAATTCTTGTACTTGCCTCATGATCTCCTCTTGTTGAGCTTGTGAAACTTGATAGGGAGGTTTGTTATGCGGTGAGCTTCCTGATAGGAGCTCAATTTGATAATCATCATCCCCTCGTTTTGGAGGTAAGTCCATAGGGATATCATCGATGAACACATCTTGGAATCCATTTAGAAAGTTAGACAAGTCTAACTCTTCTTGATTCCTACCATTCACTTTTTATGAAACATTAGGACCTTTTAGGGATTCTTTGACAACAATCATGTACACAGAAACTAAGCTTTTCATTGATTTATCAAGGGCGAGAGGATTTACAAGTGGTATAGTACAACCAGACTCATTAGCATCTATATACATGTTCTTTCCCCTGTAGGTGAAGTAGATTCTCCTTTCAGGGAACTTCATGTTGGCAACCATGCGGTTGAACCATGGTACCCCTAGGATAGCATCCTCATGTTGGAGAGGAGAGATAAAGAAGTCTTCTTTGTCGACATAGCTTTGGACATGAAGCCTCAACTTCCCAATCAAGGGAGTAACGGAGGCTTGTTGTCCCTTGAAAGCGGCATCGGCAGTTACATCATCTCCCATCTCAAAAGCTTGAATGCCCAACTTGGTGGCCAACTCCATTGATATGAAGTTGAGAGTAGAACCAAGGTCAAACAAGATGAAGGCATCATGCTCCCTTATCTTTCCCCAAGCATAGGAGAGAGGTAATCCTTTGCAACGAGTATCCTCTTTTGGAGCTTCGATAGTGGAAGCTCTAAGAGTCTCATTGCGAGCATTTCTTTTGGGGCAAGAATGATAGCCATGTCCTTGCTCCCCACACTGAAAACATTTGTGATCCTTGCGAAAAGTTTAAAGCTCTTCAGGAGAGTTTATTTTTACCTTTGTAAACTCCTTTCTCCTTTGACCCATTGTTGTTGTTGGAATGGCCGTGGGAAAAATTTTGGGCATTAATTTTTCCCTTTGCATCACTTTTGTCTTTATTTTCCATGGGTTTGACATTCCGTCTAGTCCCTTGTTGGAAATTGATGCGTGAAGCAACCATGGTATAGTGGATTACTTCGCTGATAGAGTCAGGCCGTTGAGAGTTGACATACTCGACCGTCTCTTCAGGTGATCCCGCAAAGAATTGTTGTTTTTGCTCAGCAAAGTCTATCTTTTGAAAGACAGTAGCCTTGAGATGTAAATCCCAAAACTTGTCCACATATCTGTGGATAGACTCACGAGAGAGAAGCCTTAAACTCCGCCATTCGGTGAGCACTTTGTCATTTGCATCGCTGGCAAGGAATTGCTCTATGATTGAAGCTCGTTGAGTTTTCCATGTTTTTGGGGCTTCCCCATTACCACGAAGGCTAGCCCACCATTGACGAGCCAATTTTTGGAAGTGCATAGCTACATGGTGTAGCTTGGAGGACTCCGCGAAGCCCTCGTCTCCAAAGACTGCATCAAATTGTTGGATGAAGGCCAATACTTTGTCAGTAGCACCAAAGGCGCCATCATAGGTGAGCAAAGAGATACTCTTCCCTCCCTCTTTGAACTTCTTGAGCTTTTGTGACCTTCGCCATGCAGGGTAAGATTTGCGATGTCCTTCCCTCTTATATTTTCTAAGAGAATAGCCATAGCTTTGATCGGTAGAGGAGGAAGGTGAAGAAGAAGGAGAAGAGGGTGACCTCTTTCTTGCCCTATTCTTCCTTGGTTTCCTCTCTTCCCTTTTGGAGTGATGACGAGAAGGACTACGGGTTAACTGTTTCCTCTTGGGAGGAGTTGGCGATATTTTAGTTCGCCTTCTTCTTGGAGCCACATCTTTGGAGGAATTTAGGGATTCATTGCTTTCTTGATCTTTGGATTCCTCCTCTCGTATGAGAGAGAGTCTTCTTTTGGGGGTCTCTTCAAGAGGCCTCGTAAGCTTTCTCTCCTCTTGGAGTGAAAGGAAATCCCATAAGCACGAAGTTGTTGAGTAACTTTGGCTTGCAAAGTGGGGTTGCCCATATCTTGTACCAACCTAGTGACAAGATAATTAACAAACATGGGGGCATCATCATTGGCACCTTCATGTGCAAAATCAAAGTTATCAATGTTCATACTACTCTCTCGGTTATTGTCAGCCATGTTAATTAAACTTATATGTTTACTTAGTGTATGCTTTGGCAATTCAAAACCTTAGTTGCTACTCCTCTTAGCCTTTTAAAATAGGCACTTAAGTATCTACACCCACGGCTCGAATTGGTTAATTATAGAGAGTAGTGGAGTGAGTCTAACATAGCGAAGTTGCCAAGGGATAGCTACTTTTGGACTTCTTATGGCTCAATAATGGTAAAGCTGTAGGCAAGTTTAAATAGACTCCATTATTAAAACCAAAGCTCCCGAGGTGTGCATCATATCCCACATAGTGGGCTCAACAAAACCGATAATAGATCCCATACACAATATAATTAACAAAAACAACCATTAATAGGCTACTTAAGGACCTCTCTTCCTAAGCAAGAAAAGAGAAACCGAATGCTATGATACCAATGTAATGGAAATGGCCTATGAACTTTGAGAGTAGCGGAATTAGGAAATTAGGTGAAGCACTTTTGAAAGATTACTTTGTGAGCATAGCGGGTGAACTTAATTGATGGTAGCAACATAAACATGGTACTTAGTTAACTTGGCATGAGCAATACTTTTGCAAGAGAGAGAGTTTAGAGAACATGACAATAGTTGAGGACCGGATTCCTATGGACCGGTCCCCCCTCCAATAGGCATTTGTATTATAGTTTCTCTGTAACATTTAATGGCCTAGAATCTTATTTGTAGCGGAAATTAGCATGAACATAGTGGGCATTTCATTAGAATAGATTCCTAATGATAATTACAAGAGTTCTTGGGTGGAGAGAGCAACAAAAAGCATAACACCTAGTTAGATAGCATCGACAATACTTTCAAAAGAGAGAGCAATTAAACTATTGACAACAGTTGAGGACCGGATTTGCATGGAGCCGGTCCCCCCTCCAAAAGGCTTTGTATTATGGTTTCTCCCATCAAGAGAGACATTGTACAATACAATTCTTTGTGTTCCTTCAAGACTAGCTAGTGCAATGAAGATGGAAGCTTCATACACCAAGCAAAACACTTAATCAAACACAACTTGAATTATCCCCGTTCTCAGACCCAAGACCTCACACACCTTCGAAGATGGTGAGAGCTAGCAGGGTATGAGAGTAGATTGAGAGGAAAAAGAAGTATCTTACGAGAAAGAAGTACATCTCCTCACATAATCACTCATATTAGCATAGCTTAGCTTAGTAATTAGCTTGGTAGAGAAGATGAGCATGCATTGAAGCTTGGCTCTTGGTTGGATTTGCATCCACATGCCAAGAGAGTGTTGATGTAGGCTTCTATCTCACAAGCTTGGAGTAGGTGATGAGCTCTCCATTAAAGCTTGGGAGGAGATAGAGTGTTTTTCCTTCACACATGGTCAAGTGTGAGAGTGTGAGAGTGAATGCCCAGCAAAAATCAGCCCCCCCTCTCTCTTGGGCGAGCCCTAGCTGCTAAGTTAGGCTGGCTTTTTCCTCATTGGACCTCCCCAGGTCAAGCCAATAGGAATTAAGCAGCATAAGTGATAGCCTTCTGACATGTGTCCCCCTTTCCCCTTTTGTGAGAGCTTTAGATAATTAAATAATTAAACTAAACTCTCATTGGACCCCTTTGCCTCCTGGCCAATAGGAATCAGGCAAGCCATGGGGCTTCTGAATGCTCATTGGACCCCTTGGGAGACTGCCCAATAGTCTTCTAGGACACTTAATTCTTATTGGTTTCTTTTATTAAATGTTTTTAAATTAATTAAAC
Source organism: Adiantum capillus-veneris (assembly GCF_014529385.1). Taxonomy (NCBI): domain Eukaryota; kingdom Viridiplantae; phylum Streptophyta; class Polypodiopsida; order Polypodiales; family Pteridaceae; genus Adiantum; species Adiantum capillus-veneris. Next base: position 143,038,289 of record NC_140934.1, read on the forward strand.
TAGATTTACTCTAGCTTAATTCTCATTGGTCCACTTCAAGGGTCTTCCAATAGGAATTGGGCACACCTTGTGGGCATCTGGCCTAGGGAGCTGACATGTGTCCCTCATTCCCTTTGTGTAAAGGGAGCCTGTGTGTGTGTGTGTGGTTTTCTCTCTCATCCCCTAGCTTTGGGGCTCGCCCCCTCCCATGTAGGGATGCAGAAAGACTTTTTGGGCACACACACTAAGCATCCAATTTTCCCTAAGGTTGACCTTTGGACACAACCTTTGAATTTTGGAACCTTAGCATTTTGGAAGTCTTAATGGGCTGAACCTTAGGGTCTTTTTAGCCCGTTGTTTCACATGGCTCTTTTGCAGATGGCCCCCCCTTTGGATCCCTATTTTCCCTCCTTTGGATCCCTACTGTGGCCGGTCTGCTAACTTAACCAATATTCTAGCTTTTTCTCCCTTGGCACTTCCCCACATTAAATGATCAGTTTAATATGAGAAAATCATTTAGGAGAATTAGATATTGATTATTATGACATTACCTCTCTCTTGAAATCATAGTCGTCCTCGACTATGGTGTAGAGAAGATAAAGCATATGCATGAGTCCTTTTCTTAGCGGGTAGAGGATCCCTATGTTACCCTACGACATCATTCCATAATGGATGACTAGTCCATTTGGCGCTTGAGAGCCTGAGGCTGCCGCAAGCATGTCTGCACATTAGTCCTATCAGTCTTCAATAGTAGAGTGACAAGCTCTACTTGGTGTTTGGGAGACGTCGTCTCCACAAACTTGATCTAAGCATGCATACTACTTTATTTTTGTGCACAAATAAAGAAAAAGAGAGTCTTATAAGATAAAAATTTTTGTTCATTTTTTTTAACATTTTGTACATTTGCTTACTCTTGGGAAGCATTGTAAGCATTGACAAGGTTTAGGTTATCCTTTAATTGTATGCCTTGCATCCATCTAGCATCTTCAAAAGGATAATTCTTAAACTTAATAAGATATCGTCGGATAGTCTTACCGCCTCTTAATACCTTGTCTTCATGTCGGAGAATGGACTCGGGCTGCAGCACCTCCTCGTGGTCCTCGATCTCCGGTGGGTCTTCAATAGTTGGTTCTTGAGGTGGCTCTCCTTTGTAAGGCTTTAAGAGGCTCACATGAAAAGCATCGTGTATGAGCCAATGATTGGGCAACTTAAGTTGATAGGCCATCTCATTGATTGGCCTAAGAATCTGGAAGGGACCATAGTACCTTTTTGCTAGTTTAGCATAGTACTTTTGGTGGCCCGTAGGATTCTTGCCCGTCGTGTGCCTTAAGCGAGCCTTGGGAAACTTTAACAAGACCCAATCGTTTTCTTTAAAGGCTTGGGCTCTTCTGTGCATCAACAAGTGTGAAGGAACTGCCGTTAGCAGCAGTGAGCACAATCTTTCCAACTCCCTGAACTGGATAAGAAGCGTTGTTGGCACAAGTGACTGAATTCCCATGAGGGACAGACTCGAGAGAGGTAAACAATTCACGATGTGAGGTAATGTGCTTTGTAGCACCACTGTCGAAATACCAAACATGTGAATCTGCAGCAACTGACAAGCATGCATCATGGACAACAGGATTGTAAGTGCACTCTACGCTAAAAGCCCATTCTGCATCAGCATCAACAACACAATCTCCTTTCACAGAAGACTCAACAATGGCTGCATTTGTAGTGGAACTAGCATTTGCAGTGGAACCACCCTCTTTCTTCTTAGCCTCTTTGGCCTTCAACTTAGGACACGACTTGATCAAGTGATCATTGGCTTTACAATAATGGCAACGCATCTTCTTTTTGCCCTTATCACCAGAATTTCCAGACGAATTGCTGCCAGTAGAAGCATTAGGAACATAATTTTTGCTACTCGCAGCAGAACCATAAGAAGTGGCTGCATTACTGTTACTACCCTTTCTTTGAGAAGCAATAAAAGCCTGTTCAACTGCACGCTGCCTAGTCCTGTTTTTTCTAGAAAGTGACTCTTGCAACAGCAATGTGCATAATGCATCAAACTTGACAACTTCAGGATTTCCTTGGGTCATAAGTCTCCAAGTACTAGCAAAAGTTTGGTAAGAATCTGGTAAGGCATCAAGAATAGTCTGCACAAGGGAACTGTTTGAAATGACTTCACCTACAGAAATAAGTTGCTCATTGATATCCTTGACACTAGCAAGGAAAGTGTCCATATCATCTTCCTCATGCATAATCTTCGACTCCAGCTCTTTACGCAGCAAAACAATTTTAGCCTCATTGCGGCTTGCATAAAGACCAGCTAAAATATCCCAAGCCTGTTTTGCAGATTTTGCTGAACGGATGTGAGGAACAATGGTGCGCTTCACAGACAACGCAATCAATGCATGAGCCTGTGCATCCTTAACATCCCAATGAGCTTGTTCTGCCATAGGTAAAACAACTCTAACAGCTGCAATCCTTGCAGCAAGACCTACAACATCCTCAACATCGCCTACATCCTCAGAACCAGGACATACATCAATGCCCTGCACAATGTTCCAGACACCCTTTGACACAAGAACATGTTGCATCATATAAGCCCACATAGGGTAGTTGTCCCCATCCAACCTGTCCTCAGCAGCAAACATCTTGAACACATCTGTGTTGTTGTTGTTGTCAGCCATGGTAAATGCTGCACCTGATGTGAAAACTGCCCGAAAATAGGAGAAATGGAGCGGGAACAACCTGTGCTATATAGCACAAACCGTAGAAGACTATAAGGCACCTGTTATGCAGAAAACGGCACTGACAGAAAATCTGCACAAAATGACGAAATAGCCTGTGCAGTACTGCCCGTAGTGGAAACGGAGGCCGAAATGAGCCCAAATCAAACTTCTGAGCAGACCAAGCTCTTCGAGCTGTCCCAAAATATTTGTCGACCTACGAACGCTCGCCAAAGGTCACTGAAATCGGAGAAAGTGAGCAGGAGTGTGCTGGAGCAGCTGGCGACTAAGCCCGGGAGGACGTGACCTGCTCTGATACCAATTGTTGGAATTAGGGTTGCAGAGAAACACACACAGCTTGGAGAAGACGAAGGAAGCTCAAGGCACACAATAGAGAGTGTGTTACTTAGTGTGCAATGGAAAGATAGATAGCCCTAGAGTGATGGGCGTATATACAATGCACGGGGGAAAAAACCTCCTAAAGAGGGAAAAAAATGCCCCGACGGTCCTAGTGTGTTCACACACATCACTACCACAAGTATATGGTAACAATCCCTACAAGAGGGGGCTAGAGAGAGAACACACACACCCTCACACAAGGCAAGCTTGGTACAAAGAAAGCAAAAGGGACACTTGTCAAGCTGCTCCTCATTTGGCCCTCATGGTGTGCCCTAAAGCCTATTGGTTGGCCACCCAAGGGGTCCAATGATAAATTAGTAGATTTAATTAATTGTTTTTGCATTAATCAAGTCCTCTCTCTCAAAGGGGAAAGGGAGACACTTGTCCGAGGCTACCCTTGTCACTTGTAATGCCTCCTACTTATGATTGGCTAGGCCTAGAGGGGTCCAATGAGCTTTAAGCATGAGCTACAAGGGGGGGTCGACCAAGGAAGCTAGGGACATGCTTGGGGGGTATACTCTCCCACACATACACACACACACACACCCTCGTTGTGTACTGTGAAGTTGAGAGCCTACACCAACACTCTTGGCTATGGAATGCAAATCCAACCAAGAGCCATGCTTCAATGCTTAAGCTTGCCATCTTCTCCATCTTCATTACTATGCTATTATGTATGCCAGAGCAAGAAGAGTGATGATAAGTGAGGAACTAATTCTTTCTCCTATGAAATGTTTCTTCTTCCTCTTCTTTACCCTCATTCCCTACTAGATCTCTCCACCTTCGAAGGTGTTTGAGGTCTTGGGACTGAGGCTTGGGATAGTTAATGCTTTCCACAAAGTTTATGTTATGCTCGTGATGCATGACTCTTTCCATATTCATTGCATCACCTAGGTCACAAGGAACACAAATATTTTATTGTAACAAGTCTCTCTTGATGGGAGAAACTATAATACAAATGCCTATTGGAGGGGGGACCGGCTCCACATAAATCCGGTCCTCAAATGTTGTCATGTTCTCTAAACTCTGTCTCTTACAAAAGTATTGTTCGTGCCAAGTTAGCTAAATGTTGTGTTTATGCTGCTACCATCAATTAAGTTCACACACTATGCTCACAAAGTAATTTCCTAAAAAGTACTTCTCTAATTTCCACTTCTCTCAAAATTAATAGGCCATTTCCATTACATCTAGCAAGTTTTGAATGTTTTGGAAAGTTTTTGCTTCCACTAATTGATGGCTCAATTAGGAGATTTTTTGAGAATTTTCTCTCTTTAGCATAGAGAGAAAATCACATTTCAAGCTCTTACATAAAGAGATCTTGGTGTGATGTAAAACTATATTTCAAAGCTCTCTCTACTTTTAGGGGACATCCATGTAATATATACTACAGAAGAGATAACAAGATAATAGTAAAGCTCAGAGAGCTCTTTTCAAAGAGTCCTAGCATGCTAATAGAGCCTCATGAAAGTTGTATATGGCGAGGAAGAGAGCAAGAGTATGCTTCGTTTCTACCCACATTACCTGGACTGGGCAACTATTATGGGAAAAGAACCCTCCTACCTCCACTATCCATACATATTGAGGTTTAACTCGCTTCTTTCTGCACTCATTTGACCAAATCTTGTCCACACTCCAATCCTTCTGGGGATGGGAATGGAGAGAGCTTTTGGAGGGAGCTTTTTCCAGTTTTTTCCTCGGTTGACCAATTCCAAACAAAAGCTTGCCTTGCTCCAAAATTAGTCTTTCGAGAGAGCTTTTTTTCTTAAGAGACACATACACACATATCTCTATATCTATATCTATATATATATATTTTTTTTATATTTATATAGATATATATATATATATATATCTTCCCCTTCTCTCTCTCCCTCTCCCCCTTAAAGGCTGAAATTGTAAAATCTCGGTTAGATTTTGAGCTTGCCTTTAAAAAAATCAGGCAATTTACGCAAGTTTTAGTGTAATTATCGGCAAAACTTTAAATTTTGACCTAAAAACCGAGAGAATTTCAAGTTTGCCCTTATTTTCACCAATAACAAAAAATGTATTTTTCTAGCTGCTCGACCCTCTCTCTCTCTCTCTCTCTCTCTCTCTCTCTCTCTTTCATGTGTAAGTGGGCGCTCGCACCCTTGTGTGTGTGTGTGTGTGTGTGTGTGTGTGTGTTGGAGTATTAATCTATATACTTTATCCACAATTTGAACAATATATTCAAAAACAAAAATGAGAAAGATAAATAAAAATGATTACATACATATATACAAATTTATTTGTTTAAAAACATATGTACATTTGAAATGGAATTTTGATGTTTTATTACACCTAAGAAGTACAAATGAAATAGCAATAGTAGAAGTTCCCCTACATAAAAAGGTCGAACATCATTAGAATTCAAAGATAAAAAAAGTCAGAATCCTTACCTGCAACCATCATCAAAACAAAAAAATCATTAGCATTCTTGTTTAGTAATGGAATGCAGGTATAGGACAAACCCAACAGTTGTCATCGATGTCCCTTTTATCTATTCATTCAATATTTGTTTGATAGTGATAAGAAGTGTTTTTAGTATGTCAATGATAGCAAAGATTACACATTTTAGACTTGCTAGTAAGTTACATACAAGTTTTTCCATATCAAATAATTGAGTTAGGTAGGCTTATGAATAATATTTCAAAACTCAAAAATTGAGCTACAGTAGAGAATGAGTAGGCACTACCCAAGAGGTAGTATAAAACATCTTGTAAGCATTGTTTTTTTGTTGAGTTAGAGAGCAAAAACATGTATTAGGCATTTATGGATTTGAAAAACACAGGTACATAAAATCAAAAAAGTTTATTTGAAAGCATGTAGTTATGTACCCTGGGTAAGTGTCATCTTTGCAAAACATTTATATAATAGAAAGAAACCATGAACCATCTTGAGCAAAATGATCAAATCTATGATTAATCCCTAAGCAGTGAGCATTGAGATATAATCCTGAACATTATAGTTGTATGTGTATGAAATGGTTACAAATCACATGTTTTCCCAAAAAATTGTGACACCCAATTTAGACATAAATGCATGGGTTAATTATCTCTAATTCTTTATTATGAAAAAACCATAAAATTATGTAATGTAGAGAATGTAATCCACCTGGGAGGAGGAACATGATCCCATGGTATCAATCATCATTTATTTTTAGCCATGAGGGTGGCCGTATTGACAAACTAGTCAAATTAAGACACCAAACTCGTGTAATCCTCCAATGATCTACAATAGATTCTACACCTTGACATGGTTATGCTTTGTATGGACAAAGATGTCGGCCAACAGGGTGTGGCTTGGTGCTTAAATTGCAAAAGGCTTGTAATATGAAGCAAATTAAACTAGCCGAAATGGTAGAGCTCACGATGCACAAATTATAACGAGGTGGTTCAGCTCGTGATTGTGGAAAACGCAAGGGATGGGAATGCAAGAGGTAGTGAGAATAGGCTGCGCAAGAGGCTCTTGAATAGGGTACATTGTGTGTTAGTGTATGTGTGAGAGGAAAAATGGAGAACCGGAAAACGCACCAAATTTTGGTACAGCTAGGTTCCAAGCTTTTGTTGTACTAGTTGTAAAGGGTTCTCCCTCCAATGAAATACTCGTGTGAAAAGTATCTTCTATTTTAAGCACATCTAAGGGGTAGATGTTAATAAGTTGCTCCCTAAAAAAAATATTGCTTAAACTGAGAATATCGTCCATATATGTTGCAGTGTGTATAAATTTGTGAGTTTTTTCTGTGTATCAGAGTTATGTAATTGTTTGATATACCATTTTTATTCAAAGTAATCTAAATAAAGATTACAAAGCTGTATAAATTCCATTGGAGGCATCAGAGATCCATCTAAATTTATGTTATGTGCTTTGTAAGTGGGAAAAAGTACATGTAGTTTTTTGTTATCCGTATTGTAACCTATTTCTTGAAGTTGGGATGTAAGTAGATTCCCGGTATCAATTGGGTTAAGGGTAAAGATGGTGAATTCATCACCATTCAATCTTTCAAGTGCAGCTATACACATTAGTTGTTTACAAATAATTGAAGTTGTGCTACCCGCCTTGTTTAGTCCTACAATAAATAGTTTAGATGCTCTGAATTTTGTGATTATATCAAGAGTAAACCAAGTAGTGTCTGTACTAAGCCACTATGGGTTCAGGTTGCCTACTTTGTTTGAAAAGTTATGAAAAAGTAGTTGCGATAGGGTGTGGATCACTTCTGAATCCAGTTGGAGTTTATTAACCAAGTCAATTAAGCAGTTAAGAAGGGCAGCAAAAGCTAAGTGAGGGTTGAGTGGTGGTAGGGGAATATGATTTAATCCTTTGTTCAGTAGTTCCAATGAAATAGTCGTGTGAAAAGTATCTTCTATTTCAAGCACATCTAAGGGGTAGATGTTAATAAGTTGCTCCTTAAAAAAGTTATTGTTTAAACTGAGAATATCGTCCATATATGTTGTAGTGTGTATAAATGTGTGAGTTTTTCTGTGTCTCAAAGTTATGTAATTGTTTGATATACCATTTTTATTCAAAGTAAGCTAAATAAAGATTACAAAGTTGTATAAATTCCATTGGAGGCATCAAAGATCCATCTAAATTTATGTTTATGTGCTTTGTAAGTGGGAAAAAGTACATGTAGTTTTTTGTTATCCGTATTGTAACCTATTTCTTGAAGTTGGGATGTAAGTAGATTCCCGGTATCGACTGGGTTAAGGGTAGAGATGGTGAATTCATCACCATTCAATCTTTCAAGTGCAGCTAAATGCACTAGTTGTTTACAAATAGTTGAAGTTGTGTTACCCGCCTTGTTTAGTCCTACAATAAATAGTTTAGATGCTAGATCTCTGGTTTTTGTGATTATATCAAGAGTAAACCAAGTAGTGTCTGCACTAAGACACTATGGGTTCAAGTTGCCTACTTTGTTTGTAAAGTTATGAAAAAGTAGTTGCAATAGGGTGTAGATCACTTCTGACTTCAGTTGGAGTTTATTAACCAAGTCAATTAAGCAGTTAAGAAGGGCAACAAAAGCTAAGTGAGGGTTGAGTGGTGGTAGGGGAATATGATTTAATCCTTTGTTCAGTAGTGTGCGTACTTGATTATCCTAAAAAATGTCCAAGTTAGAAGTACAAACATGTGAGCCAAATTTATCAAATTGTGAAGTAAATTATGTATAATCAGTACAATTACAAGAAGGGGTGTTGTATAATCTTAAAAAGTCAGTATTGTAAAACCAAATTTTTAGTGGATAATCGCGATTATTTACAACTAACAAATTTTTTCATCTTTTTGATCAACTGAGCATATACACATGTTTATCACATCAATATAAGCCTATGAATCAAGTTTCATCAAGTTTGGACAAATTTTTTTCCAATTTACACTCAAGACTCAAAAAGTCAGTACAAACTTTAGTTTTTACCTTGTTTTTTGCTAGTTTGGTGATCCAAATCTTTTGTGCCTTTACAAAAGTTGTTTGTACACATGTAATGAGTCAATGGTATGAACCTTGGTCAAATCTGAGCTAAAAGTTAATAATCGCGATTATTAACTTTAGGCCCAAAACTGACACTTTTTTGAACTTTTTCACTGGATAGTCTTTTCATGATCTATTTTGAGCCTATGAATCAAGTCAAAACTTAATTTGACCTAAAATGTCAATAAAAAGCAAATAATCTGAGTTTTGGCCAGCTTTTGAAATTTTTACCTCAAAGTGTCCTTGAGCTTACCCACTGGTTCATACAACAGCTTTTAGGTTTACTCTCCAGTTGGATTGAGTGGTTTGGAGTCTTTTCGTGCTATTTCTAGCCGTAGACCTGAAACTTTGCAACTTCCAATAACAACTCACACTTGATTCTTTCAGAGAGAGAAATGTTTTGAAATCCACGTTGGATCCTCCTTACTGTAGTCCTAAGTTCTCATGCAATGGGGTTGTGGAAAGTGTCCACAAACACTCATTTTGTTGTTTTTTTTGCGGTTTTTAGAGCTTTGATCCTAAGACTTGTCTCGCCTTTCAATCATTCTCCAAATCCTAATCTAAATCTACAATCCTACAATCCTAAAGGCAATCAGCAAGTACGATTACTTCCAAGCTACCTCTGCACAACAAAAGACGACAATCTTAAGCTATACGGTTTCTAAAAAGAAAGTTTTACTCTAGGTGAACCTAGAGGAAGTTAATGGACAACTACACACGACGCTCTTGTTTTTCCTAGTTTAGGTCTATTCGTCCCCGGCAACAGCGCCAAATGTGGGATGCATGTCTAACCTTACCATCCTATCTTATTGCAGTATTAGCGAGAACCATGATTAATTTGTCAAACCATGGGACGAAGCTGACTCGACTAGTGCATAGAGGCTACCCATCACTGTTTTTGATATATTTGAATTATTGAACAGCTGCGGAAGCAATGAATAATTGGTGAGGAAAGTGAATGACTTTTGCAACAAGTAGTGTTTGAATCGTCTGCAAGTATAAACCATACTGGTCATCACCAATTCAATTTCCAAAAAATCTATCTCATGAGGAGTCTTTACTTTGCTAGCATAATGAATAGGCTTCATATACTGATATTCCTTCCCCCTTTGTAATAACATAGCTCCGATAGCATCATCTCCCACTGATGGGTTAACATAGAACTCCTTTTCCCAATCAGGAGCCTGCATAATGGGGAGCGTACTCAAAACCTCTTTAACTTTGTCAAAAACCTTGGCACAGTCATGCGACCATTCCAAAGGATCATTCTTGACTGTTTGCTGGAATGGATATAATAGCTGCGATGCCAAGGGTATGAAGCAAGACATATATTTAACTTTTTGTATGAAAGTGGCCAACTGTCTAGTATCTTTTGGAGATGACAGTAACAACAAAGCCTCTACTTTCTCTGGATGTGCTTCAATCCCATTTTCTGAAATAACATGCCCAAGAAGCTTCACCCGTGGCTGTGCTAAATGACATTTTTTAAGGATTGAGATGACCCCCGCATTCATCATACCTAGCAAAAGTCATTCAAGCTTTTGAACATGCTCTTTCCTTGAACTATATACACAGAAATCATCTATGAACCTTTGACAAACTTCCCAAGGAACGGGGTAAGGACCCAATCTACTTTTCTTTCAAAGGCTCCTGGCCCATTTGTCAACCCAAAAGGAAGGCAACAAAAACAGAAACAACCCCATGGCGTGATAAAAGTAGTCTTTTTCCTATCTTCAGGAGCAAGGATAAGCTGAAAGTATCCCGAATATCCATCACAGACACTGTATCTTTCAAAACCAGCCACGACTTCTAACAATTGATCAATAAAAGGCAAAGGGTAAGGATCTTCCTTGGTCACCGCATTTAGTGGCTTGTAATCAACACAAACTCTCCAACGCCCATCTTTCTTTGGGGTGACTACTACAGGGCTCACCCATTCAGCATTATCCACTGGCACAATGAACCATGCATCTAAAAGCTTATCCACTTTTTCCTTTAAAGCATTCATCTGTTCCTTATCCATCCTTCTTAATTTCTGTCGTATTGGCTTAGCCCCTTCAACTAGCTCAATCTTCACAGGATCCCCAACAAAACTCCTTATTCCTTGGTATGAAGTGATGAAAAGATTTGGAAACCTGTCCAACATTGCTAAGTACTCCTTTCTTTCTCCTTGTGTCAAATCAGTACTCAACATATTTTGGATCAACTCTTTCTTCACTGGCAGTTCCTGTTTAGGTTGCATCAACTCTTCAAGTTGCTCTAAACGGCTTGAAGCATTTATATTCCATGATATTTGCAACACTTCACTAATTTCTTTCCGTTCCTCATCCAACAACAAGAATGACACTTCACCCTCATCACTGGAACTCAAAGCAGTGCTACTTTTTGAGTCTTCAGAACTATCATCACTAGTAGTTTTAGATTCATCATTCTCAGTCACATCTTCAAGTGCCATAGGCTTTTTGGTAGTCATATCAAACACTCTCTTTTCACTCTTCTTGTCATGCACACCAACTGTGCCCTTGCACCAATCTTGCACGACACCCACAGCTCTCAACCAAGGTCGTCCCAAAATGAGAGGAAAGGCTCCCAGACCAGCTGGCACAACATGAAAGTTTACCATAACCTTCATGTTAAAGACTTTGACTTCCAAATTCTTGATCATTCCCAAACATTTCACTTTGGCATGGTTTGCTAGTCAAATTTGAAACCCAGATCTTCCACATGTAATGAGACCCAGTTTCTCGACACATGATTGTGTGATCACACAAACTTGAGCACCTCCATCAATGTAGGCTTCTCCCATGCCCACACCTTTGTGCCAAACGTTCACCACATGACAGATGTCAGGTAACTCTCCCACATACAACACTCTGACTTGTCCATGCTTTGGCTCTTTTTCTGGATTCACTAATGACTTCCGTTGCCTTTTAAGTTTGGGCACCATATTCATCAATTGTCCAAAAGTAAAATTCACTTTCCTCCCAATCAGGTCTTCCTTTAAACTGTAAGCTGTTTGGCCTTCTCCCAACGGTAAATCCGCCACTTCAAATCGTCTATGAAGCTTTCTCTTTCTCTTGGCTTTCGCATCTTCATCCTCTTTCTCCTTCCCTTTTTTTCTGCTAGGCCCTGGTGCTGCATAGCCTTCCCTCTCTCTTTTGCCTAATGGCAGCACATTTGCTTCTTTCTTTTCGACTCGCACAATGCCCACATGACCACCAGAGGTTGAGCCGTGATTTTTATGTCCAGTACTTTGATCTCCCCGTATATCTAATGCGTAATCATTAGCTTTGTTAAGAATCTGCTGAGGAAGTGGAAACATATCCTCTCCTATCCTTGTTGGCTTTGGACAATAAGTGCTGATGTGACCAAGCTCACCACAATTATAACAAGTAGGAATGAACCTCCTCTACGGCTCAAAACCACCTTGTCCACGACCCGCATTAGCATTAGGATGAGATTCACATGCCTGAGCCATCCCTCTACCACGTCCACGACCACGACCACCTCCACCACCAAGAACACTAAGTCGTAATTCTTGCATCATGGTCATCATGTCTTGCATGTGTCATTGCAACTGTTTGGTATTAGAAGCCCTTTGAACAGATTGGCCTCCAACTTTTGCGTGATTCTCCTCCTTTTGGCTACCATTATTTTGCTCAGGGACCGCTTTCCCGTATTCATTAAGCCTTTGAGCTTTCCATTCTTTCTCTCTAGCAATGGCGAATGCCTCCTCGAAGGTGGCAGGCCTTTTCAGTTCAACTTTGAACTTCAAACTTTCTTTTAGGTTTGCCACAAAACGGTCCTTCTTTAACATGGATGGAGGGATCTCGTTTCCAAAAGCTCGGGCCCATTTATCCCATAAACGGGTGAACTGCATGACAAAATCATCAACACTTTGATTAGCCCTCTGAGTGTACTCCAAAATTTCATACCAAACTTCATCAGGTACTTTGATGGATCGGTATTGTGCCAGGAAAGCTTGCTTCACATGATTATAGTCCAAAACCACCCCTGGATTTTGTGCTTGCATCAACTTCTCAAAATTGTGTAACCAAACTTTTGCCTCATCATGTAAACTATATTGCAGCAGCCGCAACAATATAGCTTGGTCTAGTATATTGTGTAGTAATCAATTGACCTTCAACTTTTCAATCAACATCTGTGCATTTTCATTAGGAAATCCATGAAACTGTGGGAACTCATCTACCATGTTTTATTGCCACAAAAACACTTACATGTGACGTCGAAAGCTCAAGGTATGTCGATGGATCGCTCCAATAACTAATCCACCTCACACTGGGTAACCCAGCCCCCAGTGCTTGGCTCCACAAAACCTCACGACCCTCCAAAGGCTGCAATCCAATTATACGACCGCCTCAAGTGTTGTGCACAATTTGCACATACATAGGCGGTTGTCCATAAGGACCCACATCCCTTTTACATTCACTGCCTACAGAATAGACATATTTCACAGGAATTGGAGCATAGGAGCACTTGCTCCTCCGTGGGGGCACCAAAATGATGATAGCGTGCAAACAAGAAGGAAAACAAGAACCTCTATAGCCTTGCACACACCACACCGTCGGAAGGAAACACCATAAAGCTGTGGAAAACACCTATGTCGAACACTTGTAAAGTTGGGCAGGAAACAGCCCTAACCCAAACCATAATTAAAATCGATGAAAACCAAGACCATAAAGATGAATCCCGTGTCGTGTAGACCTCCTTAGAGTATCCATATGCTTGATTCCGACAACAGACGAGAGATTTACAAGCTTTCAAAGTTGGGGTATCTCTCAAAAGCTCCAAAAAAGCTAGTCTCCGTAAGCCAAAAGGGTGTGCAAGAATTGCAGCTATTAAAAGGGGATTTTTTTTGGCTCTTATCTCAAGGGATTTTCTCTCTTCTCTGAGCCGACATGATTTCCCCCTTTGGGCACCTTTTAATTGGTTCATTTTTTACTTTTTGGGTGAAAAATGAGCTGTCGGTGACCATTTGACCAAGGAATGGGGTGGGGACAAGTGTCCGGGGACCAAAAAAATGGCCAGGCGCCTGTCCAAGTAGTGGGAGCTCATAATGGGCACCCTTTCCTCCCCCAAAATCCACAAGCCCTCATGGGCTAGGCAAGTGAGCTCCATTTGCTCCTTTGATACAACCTTAGGGGGTACCCACTTCCCCCCTTATACCCTCCAATTTCCACTTTCTCTCCCCCATTGGGGATTACTCCATTGCCACTTGGCACCATCCTCCCACCTCCCCACTTAAGCATATGAATTTCCTGTTTTTCTCCCCACATCGAGCAATCTTGGTGGAGGCGTGGCGAGTGACTTCGAGCACCGAATGCGACACTGTAAAGCCCGGCTCGGAGCTTATCACTTCGGCCATTTCCAAAAATCTTTGACCACACCTTCTCTAGTTAAATTTATCAAGTCGGCTCACTTGCCTTTCCTCGCATGCATCCGCACCCACTTTCTAAGTAAGGAACCACCCATTTCAAATGCATGTAGCTCATGATGTATGAGTCCGATTCATTGGCTATCAAGCACGACTCAAAATACTCATTGAAAACCACCTTTTAGAAGTTTGACCAACCTGAAACTCTTGCAAATGACTAAGCAAAACCAAGCCTTTATACATAAATTTTACAAGAGCACTCCAAAAACTCAAAGCATTATGTACATCTATTTATTCAAGGCTAGTGAGCAAGCTTTATAGCATGGACTAGTGACTTTATCTTTATCCAAAAAGTGCCTAACGACGACTAGATTTCTGGGAGTTCATAGCTACATGGTGTAACTTGGAGGACTACGTGAAGCACGCCTCTCCAAAGGTCTCATCAAATTGTTGGATGAAGGCCAATATTTGTTGGTGGCACCAAAGGTGCCATCATAGGTGAGAAAAGAGATGCTCTTTCCTCCCTCTTTGAACTTCTTGAGCTTTTGTGATCTTCGCCATGCAGGGTATGATTTGCGATGTCCTCCCCTCTTGTATTCTCTAAGAGAATAGCTATTGCTTTCGTCGGAAGAGGAGGAAGATGAAGAAGAAGGAGAAGCGGGTGACCTCCTTATTGCCTTTTTCTTCCTTTGTTTCCTCTCTTCCCTTTCGGAGTAATGAGGAGAAGGACTATGGGTTGACCATTTCCTCTTGGGAGGAGTTGACGATAGTCTAGACTGCCGTCTTCATGGAGCCACATCTTTAGAGGAACTTAGGGATTCACTTCTTTCTCGTTCTTTTGATTCCTCCTCTCTTATGGGAGAGAGCGTCTTTCGGGGGTCTCACCAAGAGGCCTCCTAAGCTCTCTCTTCTCTTGGAGAGGAAGGGAAATCCTATAAGCACGAAGTTGTTAACTTTGGCTTGCAAAGTAGGGTTGCCCATAGCTTGATGCAACCTAGTAAGAAGATAATTGATAAACATGGGGGCATCATCATTAGCACCTTCATGTGCAAAATCAAAGTTATCAATGTTCATTCTACTCTCCTAGTTATTGCCAGCCATGCTAATTATACTTATGTGTTTACTTAGTGTATCCTTTGACAATTCA
Organism: Adiantum capillus-veneris; assembly: GCF_014529385.1. Taxonomy (NCBI): domain Eukaryota; kingdom Viridiplantae; phylum Streptophyta; class Polypodiopsida; order Polypodiales; family Pteridaceae; genus Adiantum; species Adiantum capillus-veneris. The sequence continues at coordinate 143,053,408 of NC_140934.1, forward strand.
AAACCTTAGTTGCTAATCCTCTTAGCCTTTGAAAATAAGCACTTAAGTATCTACATCCACAACTCAAATTGGTTAATTGTAGAGAGTAGTGGGGTGGCTCTAACATAGGAGAATTGTCGAGGGAAGCTCCTTTTGGACTTCTTATGGCTCAATAATGGTAAGCCATAGGCAAGTCTAAAAAGACCCCATTATTAAGACCAAAGCTCCCAAGGTGTGCACCATAACCCACATAGTGGGCTCAACAAAATCGATAATAGATCCCCGTCCCACTTACCCTAATTTAATTAACAAAATCAACCATTAATAGGCTACTTAAGGACCTCTCTTCTTAAGCAAGAAAAGAGAAACCAAATGCTCTGATACCAATGTAATGGGAATGGCCTATGAAATTTGAGAATAACGGAATTAAGAGAATTAGAGTGAGAATTTTTATGAGATTACTTTGAGAACATAGAGGGTGAACTTAATTGATGGTATCAACATGAACATAGTACTTAATTAACTTGGCATGAACAATACTTTTACAAGAGAGAGAGTATTAGAGAACATGACAATAGTTGAGGACCGGATTTACTTGGAGCCGGTCCCCCCTCCAAAAGGCGTTTGTATTATAGATTCTCCCATCAAGAGAGACTTGTGACAATACATTCTTTGTGTTCCTTATGACCTTGCTGATGCTATGAAGATGAAAGCTTCATGCATCACGAGCATAACATAAACTTTGCAAAAAGCATTAACTATCCCAAGCCTCAATCTCAAGGCCTCAAACACCTTCGAATGTGGAGAGAGCTAGCAGGGAATGAGGGTAGGGTAGAGGAAGAAGAATCATTCATAGGAGAAAGAAAAAGTTCCTCACTTATCATCACTCTTCTTGCTTAGCATAGCATAATAGCATAGTAATGAAGATGAAGAAGATGGCAAGCTTAAGCATTGAAGCATGGCTCTTGGTTGGATTTACATTCCATAGCCAAGAGTGTTGGTGTAAGCTCTCCGCTTTTCAACAAGCTTGGAGAAGGAGATGGAGCTCTTGCACTTTGCAGTCCACACAATGAGAGAATGTGTGTGTGTGTGTGTGTGTGTGTGTGTGTGTGGGAGAGTATAGCCCCCCTCTCATGCTTGGTCCACACCTCTCTCTCTCTCTCTCTCTCTCTCTCTCTCTCTCTCTCTCTCTCTCTCTCTCTCTATATATATATATATATATATATATATATATAGTATTATTTTATTATTTCATTTAGACATGTGTCCTATTTTTCCTCTTTGAAAGGAAGAGCTTAATTATTTATTTTTATGTATCTAAATTCTCATTGGACCCCTTTAAAACCTATCCAATAGCATTCAAGCACATCATGAGAGCCATATGTGGAGGATCATTTGAACACGTGCCTTTTATGCTTATTAAGTCATTTGGTTGAATTGAATACTTCAAGGACTTAGTCAATCAAGCAAGCATGTGTCTTTTATGCTTCTTAAGTCATTTGTTTTGAATTGAATACATCAAGCCTTAGTCAATCAAGCAAGCATGTGTCTTTTATGCTTCTTAAGTCATTTGTTTTGAATTGAATACATCAAGCTTTAGTCAATCAAGCATATAAACAAACATTCATGTCTCTTGAGAACTTATCTTTGAATTTAACATTTTAAAAACCTTAGTCATTTAAGCATAAATCACCTCAAGCTTTGAGCAAGGTTTCCACAACCACTTTAAGCATCTTAGCACCCTCATGCTTGGGTAGGATTCCCACTTCGAGGTTAGCCCTAGCCTGCGTAAAGTCAAAGGACTTTTTAACACTAACTTTTAGAGGTCTTTAATGAAGCTAATCCTAAGGTCTTTTAAGCTCCATTAGATGCACGCTGCTCTTTGATAGACTACCTCCATTTGGACCCTTTTTGAGATGTAACCATCTCTCCTCTTGGTCCCTTGCTAAGGTAAATCTAGAAGCACTTATTGCACATTGATCTTTGATAGACCGTCTCCTTTTGGACCCCTATTGAGATGCAACCATTTCTCCTTTTGGTCCCCTGTTGTTTGAGAGAGGTCTAAAAGCAGACATATATATACATATCCTAACTCTTGTTCCCCTTTATCTTAACATATTAAGTGATCAATTTAATATGAGAAAATCATTTGGTAAAGTTAGATATTATATTTTATGACACAATACAAATTTTGGGATTGAAAACGGATCACCCAATCATTAGTTGCAACAATGATTACAACTTGGAGCTTCGTGCTTACACCTGAATTAAAGAGCAAGGAAAGAGCAATACAATGCAAGTTTTGGAATTGAAAATGGATTACCCAATCATTAGTTGTGATTGATTACAAGTCAGAGCTTCGTAGTTGCTTGAGCATACGTGAGACGTACATACAACATAGCTTCTTTCTTTCCAAGATAAGCCTCTTTCACATTAAAGTTATTGACCTTTATACCTAGGGCTTTCTAAATGGGCAGTGGCCGGCTCACATAGACTTTTACAAATGTCATGACAGAATTACAACTCGGGGAATCGACTTCCAACTCTGGAATTAGGATTTACACAGAGTATCACTACACTAGCTCGAAGAAATAATAGAGGACAAATGTGGTGTCCGGCTATGTGTCCAGCCAAGTGGGTGCCTCTTCGGTCAATCTGTGTCAATCTCAAGAAGTGAACCTATCAAGCAAATGCATCAACTCAACAAGCAAACACTATGTCCTTTCTCACCGCTCTAGGTCATCACTCCATTTTGACACTCCTACGAAGTCGAAATGCAACAAAACTTTAGGAGGAGGTTTAAGACACCTAGTGGCACTATCCTACCAAGTCTGGTAGCAATTCAACAAGGTACCAAAATCACGATTTGAGAGAGAGAGAGAGAGAGGTTTTGTGTGTATTGGAAGTGCTGGAATGGGCTATATTGGGATGTATGTCAGGTGTTGATTTTGCAGAGCGTGTGTGTGTTGAAATGTGTACAAATATGGTTTTGCCAGTGGCTCTAGAAACGTGTCGTTTCTAGGGTGTTTTTGAGAGGAGTGGGGTGTTGTGAATGCCCTGGGCTATAGAGAGGCAATCTGGTGTGTTTTTGGGTGTTTTTCCCTTTTCCCTCTCAAGCATGCAAGTTTTGGCCAAGCTCTCTCTCTCTCTCTCTCTCTCTCTCTCCCCCCCTCCTTAAGCTTTTCTTTAGCTTATTCAATATCTTCTTGATGCCTCTCAAGTTGGCAAATACGTAGAGCAATCAAATATTCTCTAGAGATACTGTTGGGGTTAAGGCCTATGTACCTTGACCAGTCACCCAGGTCATGGGCGCCTGCCCACTGTTACCCTATGCTTATAGTGAGTATACTGTATAGGGGGAGTTGCCACTTCACAATCTCCCCACCCACATCGTGTGTGTCTCCTTCTCCCTCTCTCACTCTCCGTCTGTGGTGCTACCCGATCCCCTTCAATTGGTATCAGAGCTATGGTGACCGCGAAGAGCACGACGGCTTTGAGAGCTTCGAGGCGATAACTCGCTCTCTCTCGACGGTAGAGAGATTAAGAAAGCAGAAGACTTGCTATGAGAATGCAATGGGAGCTTGTGAGCTCAGTTGAGAGTGATGTATGCTCTTGTGGAAGCTCAGAAAGGAGTGTGGAAGATTGTGTGTAAGTGAAGGTGCTGCCCTAAAATTGTGTGCGCAACAGCACTGTTTTCATATTTGTTTTTCTCCTTGTAGAATGCAGATCTGAGAATTCTGTCCGTTGCCCATCCGTTTCAACGTGGTCTACAACTTTGCAGAAGAAACTTTTTGCAAATTCCTCACCGTTTTGCTGATATTCAGCTCAGACTGACTGTATACAGAAATTCCATATTTTCTGTTGTCGCATTGTGTGCGAGTTTGATGCACTTTTGGAAGCACGGGAGATGCTTGAAGTTGAGTGCATAAATTCTGAGCTGAAGATGCAATTGCAGCTTGTGTTAAGCTTGTGGTTTGAGGGTTTTTTGGTAGACTTGGGCAACGAAGTACGTAGGCGTTTACACACCATCGAGACGGTCTCTTGAGAGACGCAGTTTTTTGGAGCACACAGGTGGAGCTTCTTTCACTGGTTTTCACAGGATACTTTGGCAGTGATTTTGTGCTTGGATTCATGGTCTTTGAGGATGGTTTGCATATGGTTATGGCGCATGGTTGATGCCCATTATAGATGCATTTTGACGAGCACTTTCAAGTGCCGGTGAGCTCTCTTGAGAGCATTGTTTTCGCATTGAATAAGTTTCCGGATTGCAAATCTTTTGGCGCTTGCTTATGCGCGGTCACTCCGTTGATGTACGTTGAGTGCGGATTGCCATTGTATGTGAAAATGTGGAGCCATTTTGGCATTTCTACTCATTGGCATTGAGTAGTGTTATGGTTTATGGTAGAGATTGTACTTGAGTTTTTGCTCAGTTTTCAGGGGAAATTTTGTCCGATTTTTCCCAGATTTTCGCCATAGTTTGTGATCGAGTGTTTACTCTCACTTTGACAGGTTTTGTCAGTTTGGACACAGTTTTGTGTTTTTTGTATCCACTCTCGCAAGAGTGAGGAGTTGTGTATCTTTCTTTGCTTGAGACAGTGGTTTGCTCTCGGATGGGAGAGTCTTGTGATCTCGAGCATTATTTGCCATAGTTTTGCAGAGCTTATGCATGTATGTTGAGTGTAGTTTGATGCGCATTGATTGCTCATTGTATTGAGCTTGCAGGACAATGGTTATTTTGTGTTGATAGCCATTGTGAGTCGAAACTATGGCGAAATTTTCCCAGGAGTTTTATGCGTATCATTTATGCGATCTAGGTAGAGATTGCAGGTTGCACTCAACATTTGCGTGCGGTGTTCTCTGCAGGTGGGATATTTGTGCGTGTGTATGCATTGATACCGCACAGTGTGGGCTTGGTGATTAGCTCACAGATTGCAGTGTGATACTAGAGCAGGCGAAGCTTGTATTGACATTGCGGGCGCTCTACTTTGGAGTGTGTCTCACAGGCTTTACATTGTGTTTCTAGCCATATTTGTAGACAGTTTCCAGGTGTTGTTGGTGAGGTGGTTTTGCTATCTAGCTTGCTACTTGTGCTCATGGCAGAGACAGGTGATCGATCAGATTGTGACCTCTCACAGATGCGCGTGTTTGATGGGTCAGACATTGCGGCATGGAGAGAGTGTATGCTTGATGCATTGACACAGCGAGGGTTGCATCGACCATTGAGTGGTGATGTAGGTAGACCTTCAAACATGTCTGACGATCAGTGGCAGGAGCTAGAGGAGATGGCACTATCTACGCTCTCTTTGCACCTTGCGGAATCTGTATATGCTCTTGTTATGTATGAGACTACTTCGAGAGCACTTTGGCGCAGATTACATGATATGTATGATAGATCTGAGTCATCACGGACTCGTGTGAGACATGTACATTCACGAGCACGCCGACAGGTGACATGTTGGTATTGTGGTCATTCTGGACACGTTAGATGGCGTTGTTTTCGTCGTATACGACATCGTAGGAGACATGGCAGTCTCAGAGATGTATGTAGTGATGCCATGGACTCAGTTGCTTTGATAGTTGAGGCAGATGTAGTGTCGGAGTATACTAGTGACGGGGATGTCACTTTTACCTCGAGCTATGCACGAAATGCTATACATGTGGATAGTGCACTCCCTTCGCAGTGGTTGCTAGACGCAAATGCTATGTTTCATGTCACGCCGCATCGTGAATGGTTTTGTAGCTATTCTAGCGGGATGCTTGGCAGTGTATGTTTGACCGATGGATCGGTGCATGCGATAGCAGGTGCAGGAGATGTGAGACAGTCATTATCGAGTGGTGCATCTTACTTGTTACGACACGTGCGCTATGTACCAGATTGGACAGTGCGTTTGATCTCAATTGGTCAGCTTAGAGATTGTGGATGTCAGATTTTGCTACGAGAGCGAGATTTTGTGATGCATTTGGGTTCGCTAGTGATTGCGAGAGGTGCCAGGAGTGGTACAGGTTACCCATTGCATGTGGATCACACGAGAGACGGTGTTGTCTCTGTGATCATGCAGCCAGGTAGAGAGCGAGAGAGCAGGCGAGTCTCTTTTGCTTGTGGGTTGCAGGATGCTTTGCATGGAGTGCAGAGCAGTGACCTTGTTGTGCAGGTTGCGTCTACGGATGCACAGGTAGAGCGGTACAGCTCTAGTGAGTCACAACAGGATGAGTCATCAGAGGTGATGACAGAGATGACTCACATGGATGCTGAATGTCGGCTATTGTGGAGTCATTTCTTGATATGCTTATGCCAAAGATTGATGCAGCTTCATGACATATGGATACACTTGGTACACCTGTGATATGTGGTGGGCACGAGGAGTCACTCCAGAGCTCGGAGTCAGAGTGCCATGGTCTCTATGATAGGGGACAAGATTGCCATGAGTTGAGTTCTGAGTTGGAGGTGGCAGAGGTTGCCAAGGTTGCACCAACGTTCGGTGTCCTCATGTACGAGATGCTGATCTCGAGGCCCGACATAGCAGCTGCAGTGGGAGCATTTGCAGCAAGGTTGATTAGTTCTTCGATGACTGATCTCGGCATAGAGCATAGGGGAGGTTTGCACGTATTGGACCGATACTTGCAGGAGTGCATGAGCTCTTGTAGACTCTTTGCAGAGCTTGGAGCTAGCTCTGTGTGGCTTCCGCAGCAGGATGTTTGTCTATCAGTAGAGCCGGATGCACTAGCTCATCGAGAGTCAGTGGGCATAGGTTGAGAGAATATCTCACCTTCTATTAGTTGTACACTAGTAGATATTGCTTAAAGGCACATTGGCCTTTAAGTGGGAGGTTGTTGGGGTTAAGGCCTATGTGCCTTGACCAGTCGCCCAGGTCATGGGCGCCCGCCCACTGTTACCCTATACTTATAGTGAGTATACTATATAGGGGGAGCTGCCACTTCACAGTCTCCCCACCCACATCGTGTGTGTCTCCTTCTCTCTCTCTCTCTCACTCTCCGTATGTGGTGCTCCGCTCCCCGATCCCCTTCAGATACCTCCTTTCCATGGTATTATGTGGTTAGTAAGATCTTCTCTGGCAAAAACAATGTACCTCATTTGTCACACACCTACTGGCATCGTAATCAGTCCACCACCCACTTGTAGTGCATAGCTAGTGGATAGTTGGGATGCAATCCATCTTGATGTCTCACATTAGAATACTGTTGGCATATTAAGCATGTATTCACAAATTGAGCCACATCTTTATGCATACCTTTCCACCAGTATCAGTCCTTGATCTTAACAAAGATTGCCCATACTCTTGTGTGCCTAGCCCATAAGCTCTCATGAAACTCTTTTATCAAAAGTTGTTGAGTTGCCTTGTTGCACACAACCCGTTGCGGTACTCCTCTTGTACACTTAGGCTATTTACATAGATGTCCATCCCTTAAAAAGTATCCATAGGCCTTCTTCCTGATCCTTTTATACTCTTGGTCAATCCATTCTTCTTGCCTGGATAGAGTGCTTAAGTAGCAGCCAATCAAAAGCCACTCTTCCTTGTAGAACTTTTCATAAAATACTTCAAAAACATTAGCAATATTACCACATTTTGCATGTAGATAAGAAGATGTATAGAAATTCAAGCCAACATCATCACTTATGGTAAGCATTTCTTCTTCATCTTTGAACCTGGCCCTTGATAACTTATCTTCAATAGGAGTATCTCTACCTACAATATGACAAAATTCAGGGTTAAGAGACTTAATATAGGCTATTCATCGTAGCATGGCAATGTTTGGAGTAGAGCAGTTTGCAATCATCCCTATCAGTGCCAAGCAATCTGTTTCTACCACGACTGAAGCCCCAATAAAATATTCTTTATCAGACCTTATGCTATAGATAGAAGGCGTGGCTGCCCTGCAAAATACTCGAAAATAGCACATAAACGACTAAATCTACGTACCTGCCGACTCGCACAAATCCATAATCGAGCACAACACAAATAGAGAGAGACAGAGAGCGGAAGAGAGCAAGAGAGCACGTGCAGGCGCACCTCCTAGAGTGGAGTGCTACGCCAGTACGGCGAGAGAGAAGAGAGGAGAGATGAGAAGAGCAACGCAGACACTGGGTGCAATCTCCCCCCATGCAAGAGTGACCATTTCCCTCTTGCACGTATTTCATTTATAGATTTCTTGAATGGTAAAAAATGAGTACAAACTAGCCGGCCGGTCATAAATGGCCAAAGCTCATAAAAGAGCACTTGAATAATAAATTGAACAATATATATATATATTTATATTTGCATAAGCCTAGCTCGGTCCCAGTCTTTTCCACCTGTCAGCTGCAACAAATAATAAAATATCAATTCCATAACATACCTCTCCGTTGGAAAGCAACTGTCCTCAGTTGCCAAGAAAAAAATCTGCAAACAATACTTGTCAGAAACAATGATTAGAAATCTGTATCAAATAGTAACAAAATTCATAAAATTAGACAATATTGCTTATGCCTGCCGTCATCCACATACTACCTATTCTAGTGTCCCATACAACTAGAATAAGCAGTATATGTCATACCCTAATGAATTAGGATATCATTGGTCACACTCATCATCAATCTCATAATATCAAGTCTCATCACATAAACACTGCCGTGATAAAGTAATCATCAGATACCAAATCCCAATCCAATTCCAATTCCACAATATAAGTCCAAATCCAAATCACTTTCATTGTGTACCCGGGTAACAAAATCATACCAGTTACAGTGGTGGCCAGCCACTGCAGCATGATTTTGTGATCGGTGTTGCCTCAATCGGCGAGTCTACACCAATAAGGCGTGTTGCCTAAATCGACGAATCTGCACTAATACTGCCTATATCGACGGATCTGTATTTACCATTGTGAATAGATCTGCAATTTGTCAGTGTGCTGCCTAAATCAACGGATCTGCACAGATAATTGGTGTTGCCTAAATCGGCGAATCTACACCAAGATGAGCATTTACACACTGCCTAAATCGGTGGATCTGTGTGCTTGTGACCAATGGACTAGACAAGACATTAAGGAGAAAATATATTTACTACGTTTTTGACATCACAGTGAAGTATATCAAAGCACTTACAAATTGTTGTTCACTATCCCAAAGCACCTTAGCTCGCCTGAGTAGCTGCATAGCTTATTGACAAATCATCTCAACAAAAACTCCTTTGAATACAATCTTCGCAGTGTTTGAGTTTTCAGCTTAAATACAATGCATAAAAAAGAGGATTGACATATGCGAGGTACATACCAGCAGGATCTGGAGTGGCTACCTTAGTACGCATGTCGAGAAAGTTGTGTTGTTTTTGGGAATGGTATTAGTAAACACAGCCAGGAGTTTGGCACAAGCTTGTATGACAGAGTTAGTATATGCAAGCAGGAAATAATAAGGTTGGATAACAGGGTAGGGGGGGGTGTCATAAAATCGGATAAAATATGGTTAGGATATGATTACTGTAGCTGAAAGAAAAAAAAAAGAGTTTGCAAAGTAAAGAGATCACTTATCTGATGTCCTCGCATTATGGTCTGGATAGGTTTTTGTGAATCCTTAGATGAGTTGGACAAATGTAACAAAAAACAAATGAAGATCATGATAAAAATCATTTGATTATGGTCAAGCAAGACATATACGTTCATTTCCTTAAAATTGTGGTAAATGAACTAAACATAATGGTGTGGAGCAGCGCTAATGTACAACAACTAGTAAAGTGTAACAATGAGCTATTCGAAAACGAGAAAACCCAGAAAATCTTCACAGTTTGAGAAGTCTAACAAATTTTTAAGTCCCTAATTAAGAATGCAGGATATTTGACAATGTTGATCGATGCAATAGAGCCGGGTCGAATTAGATGAAGTTGCAAAAAGTGGTTACCGAGCAAGCTCGCAGTAGGAGTATGAGCATAGAACATTTTGTACTAACTTGTGCTAGCATTAACCAACTGAATATAAAATTCCAATAGCATTGCTACGAATCGCAAAGGTGTTTAAAATATTGTGCTACGTACTGACATAATACCATAAAAATCTTCACTAAAATAATGTCTCTGCAAATAGTGTGATATAATCCATTGTGTTCGAAACACTTGCTACGTAAATTTGTGTTGTTACCCATCGCAAATTTGTCTCATTCGTTAATGTTCCTCACAGTGCTTTAGTTAGATTTGTGGATATATTATTATCTAGCCAGATTGTAGTTGTGTATTGGCAATGTAATTGAGGGTGGCGGGGAGTAAAGGGACAGGGATACGAGCAGAGGCCAGGATACAGGTACCAAGATAAAGCTATATCACAGTATGCAATCGTCCAGTATACTATGAGATATGAAGCCACCTTTATTGTCTATTTAGAGAGTGATTTTATTGTCTATTTGTAGATAGGAGCATATAACATTTTGTACTAGCTTTGGATGTGTGGTTTGTCAATGTACCAATCGCTTCAATATACCGTCGCATCTAATGCATCACTTGATTATACCATTTTTCATAACACCTGAAACCCCAAAACTTGCACTTCAAAGTTTGTTATAGGCGACGATCAAAGCGAACATGTGTAGGCTATCGTCAAGTTCACCTTGGAATAAATAAATAAATATATAATAAAAATTTGAATTTGAACATGTGTAGACGTGTTGCTTTCAGCTAGATATGGAGATGGAGATTTCGGTGAACTGTAATAACTATATAGAATTAAGACATATATGGGGATGTCACTTCGCGAACAACAGTGGTGCCAAAATTTGCTACAGCTAGAGCTAACGGTGGGTCTCATGAGCATGCAATGTAGTAGTGCAGCTGCAACCAGCAGGTCCACAAATTTAAGCTGGGAGGAGGTGGCTGGTGATGCCCAAGCGTTGATTGCCTTGAAGCAGCCCATTACAAGAGATCCCTATCATGCCCTCATGGGCTGGAGCATTTCCCTCGCCAACAGCAGTTGCCATTGGTACGGCATAACCTGCCTTCCACACACCTCCAAGGTCTCGTCCATCTCCCTGCCAAACCTCGCCTTGCATGGCACAGCCTCTGGCCCTGCCCTTGCCTCTCTTCAAGGCCTTGCTTCCCTCAATCTGTCCGGAAACTACTTCACTGGCTCCATCTATGCAGCCTTAGCCTTATGCTCCTACCTCACAATTATGGATTTGTCCCTTAACTCCTTTAACGGTCCCATCCTTGAATCTTTGGGAAGTCTCTCCAGCTTGCAGATTCTGGACCTGAGCTACAACGGTCTACACGGTGGGATTCCACACACCTTCGGGAGCATTTCCAAATTGGAAGCCCTCTTCCTGCAAAATAATAATCTCAGCGGCAGCGTCCCTCAGTAGCTAGCAAGCTGCTCTCAACTGAGAGACTTGGACTTTTTCGCCAACTCTTTGAGTGGCACCGTGCCCTCTTGGTCTGGGTGTGTGTGTGTGTGTGTGTGTGTGTGTGTGTGTGTGTGTGTGTAATGAATAAGGAAGAGAAGAGACAGAGAAGGCAGAGAAGGCATCACTAAGGTCGTCATGCAGTAGTGGACGCCTTGCAGCTAGAGTAGGTGGTTGGGGAGGGTGCGCGGTGCCAGTATGCCAAAACAGGTTGGAGTTTGGTGGTTTGTGACTTGTACATGATGCAAATAATGCATGATGAAAATAGTGGTAGCGAATTGGGAGCCGGGCAGGCTACAGTTAGTTCGAAGGAAGTATGACTAGTAGTACATGAGCGCCCGCGTTTTCATTGGAAGTCAAAGATGGCGCCAAGATCACAGGGCATGGGGGGTTGGGAATGGATAATGGGCGGCTGTGTTGTGCGCCACAAACAACTGGTGGTCTGTGGAGTGGCGACGGAGGGGGAGAGAGAGAAAGAGAGAAAGAGGGTGCCATGCACGGCAAGCGGGTTGTTGAAAATGATAGAGAGAGAGAGAGAGAGAGAGAGAGAGAGAGAGGGATCTGCCAGTGTGTGGCGGATGCTATGCAGTGGTTCGGAAAGGTGGCGGGACTGTAGTAGGGGTGTGTGCTCGTGTACTGCAGCAATGAAGGGCAGAGAGAGAAAGAGAGAAAGTGGTCGAGGTTGGTGTGCGCCAGTGGTTGGCAGAAGGAGAGAGAACCGCTGCATGGTGGCTGACGGGCTGTGCTACTCCAGCTAGTGTATGCAGCTGACGACTTGTGTGTGTGTGTGTGTGTCTGTCGGCACACGTAGTATTCGATTGGTGGTTGTGGGCGCCATGCAGACAAGGAGAGTGCTACAATTTGCATCGACTGAATTGAGCAGAGCCGCCCCTTTTTTGTATGGTGTGTATGGCCCATGATAGGCCGCTGGTAGGGAGTGAGCGCAGAGAGAAAATTGGATGTCCACAATTTTCTAACGGCTGCATGGCAGATAGAGAGAGAAGGTACAGATGTTAAGAAGGGGAGAGAGAGAGAGAGAGAGAGAGAGAGAGAGAGAGAGAGAGAGAGAGAGAGAGAGAGAGAGAGAGAGAGAGAGAGAGAGAGAGAGAGAGAGAGAGAGAGAGAGAGGGGGGGGAGAGAGAGAGAGAGAGAGAGAGAGAGAGAGAGAGAGAGAGAGAGAGAGAGAGAGAGAGAGAGAGAGAGAGAGAGGGAGAGAGAGGGGGAGAGAGAGAGAGAGAGAGAGAGAGAGAGAGAGAGAGAGAGAGAGAGAGAGAGAGAGAGAGAGAGAGAGAGAGAGAGAGAGAGAGAGAGAGAGAGAGAGAGAGAGAATAAGGAAGTCGGCTGACTGTGCGCCACAGCATGAGAGAGAGAGAGAGAGAGAGAGAGAGAGAGAGAGAGAGAGAGAGAGAGAGAGAGAGAGAGAGAGAGAGAGAGAGAGAGTTTAATGACATCTAAATCACTGGTTGTTAGTTTCGAGTGTTGCAGTGAGGCAGGAGGGGTCAAGCTTGGAGCATGGATGTATACACTTGGGCCAGCTCTAGCTGAACAACATCTGCTGCCTGACGGTTGTTACTCCACATTGCACAAGGGCCAAAACTCGCAGCATCTACTCCCAAAACTAGCAGCATGCGCATGCATGGAGTGATTAATGGCTTGGCTTGGGTAATCAAATTTCCTGTCGCATGCATATGGTCCATGCCATGCCGCAGAGGTGAAGCAAAATCTATTGCGATCTGTTCAAAGAGCTTCCACTAACTTTGATTCGTTTTTTTTTTCTTTCTTATAAATAAAATCAACATGGGGTTGCTTCTCACTATAACTTAAAACTGACAGGGTATCTTTGAATGCGAAGTGCTCATCAAACTACTCTCGAGCATCTCCTTGGAGTGAGATACTCGTCGGATAGCTATTGAGTTCTACAACACATATATTTCAGACACACGAATCTTTCTTCTTCATCTTCTTTAGTGTCCTCCTATTTGAAAATCTACAAGGATTGCTCCCAATTTGAATCCCTTTTCTTCGCTTGCTCAATATTCTACACTGCGTTCTAATGTCAAAATTCCTTTTCTTCTTACTTCTTCTATCAGGTCTCTCCTTGATCTTATACCTCTAGCGCCATACCAAACTTCCTATGTACCCAATACTTCACACGATTATTCATGCGGTGATATTGTAAATGAAATGTACCACTAATTAATTATGTATTAATTCTAGTATAGCTAGCTTCGGCTATCATAAACAATTAATTTCTTCGTGATGCAATTCAAGCAACGATGCATTAATGTAATCATTAAAACAAAAACATTTATTTTGAAAACATCATGATACAAACTTATCTTCGATATTTGGAAGTGAAGACGATAGCCATAAGTTGGTTGCTATGACTTCCTTTGTTGTTCTCCACAACATGTAGGAGCGTTTTCTTGTGCTCTGATACCACTGCTACAGACAGAAGGCGTGGCTGCCCTGCAAAATACTCAAAAATAGCACATAGCAAGACATAAACGACTAAATCTATGTACCTGCCGACTCGCACAAATCCATAATCGAAGCACAACACAAATAGAGAGAGACAAAGAGCGGAAGAAAGCAAGAGAGCACGTGCAGGCGCACCTCCTAGAGCGGAGTGCTACGCCGGCACGACGAGAGAGAAGAGAGGAGAGATGAGAAGAGCAATGCAGACACTGGGTGTAATCTCCCCCCGTGCAAGAGTGACCATTTCCCTCTTGCACGTATTTCATTTATAGATTTCTTGAATGGTAAAAAATGAGTACAAACTGGCCGGCCGGTCATAAATGGCCAAAGCTCATACTTGAATAATAAATTGAACAATATATATATTTACATTCACATAAGCCTTGCTCGGTCCTAGTCTTTTCCACCTGTCAGCTGCAACAAATAATAAAATATCAATTCCATAACACCTTAGAGCAGTAGCAATGTCCCAAAGTTCTCTCTTAACCTGTGGATAACTTGGTTGATGAGCATTGAGCACCTTAGCTCCAAATTGAAATGCATACCTGTGTCCTTTTGCATCATCTTGACCTATAGACCGCCCAATTTCTATCGGGCTAGTGTCAACTGTCAAAATAACTGGCCTTTTGCATTTGTCGTCGACTTTCCTCAAGGTCGGAGCCTCAAGAAGCATCTTCTTTAATTTTTGGATAGCCATTTCCCCTTTTTGTGCAAGCTTTTTTCCATGAGATTTATCTCCGATCCATGATCTACTAGTGCTAAGACCAGTTCTTCAATGTCGCCAAGCTTCACAACAGTTTCAGTCGTTTCTCTTGTCCAATGAGTCCTTGAAAAGTGACTCCTGGGTATAATTTCATTGTCTTCCTCATTATTAAAATGAACATGTTTTACCTCAGGTACAATCGGGTTTGAAACCACCACAGGCCTCAACTCTTCTTCTTCAAGATCTTCACAGTCTTCTTCATAATCATCTAGAATTGCTTCAATGTGTCGACATCTTGCTCTTAACTAACTCTGGCTCCTGTTCATTTTGTATCTGCCGCTTACTTATCATAATATCCATGATCTCCTCATGGAACTCGTACTTGGCAATCCCTAGAATATAACCCAACGTGAGCTCCACTTTACTATTAAGGATGAGCTCTTCAAAGACCTTCTTTAGATCTGTCCCTAATTCAATATCAGATTTCAGCTTATAAGAGGGTCCCCTAGGCTTACCTTGCTTTCTGTCCTTGGGTGCCTCTTCCATAACCACTTCAGGAGCACGCTTAGGAGCATGCCCTTCCTCTTTCTTGCTGCCAGATCTTGTTGCCCTTTATGACATCCCTTTTTTGCTTCTCTTTCACCATAGCCTCATTAGCTTGAGACTTAGCAATAAATGCCTATATTGAGAGAGAATCCATTGAATCAGTTCACCCTGTGGTTTCTTGAATATAATTCCCTACTTGTTGCAGTTTTCCATAAGTTACCTTCCCTACTTTTGTTGTCTTCAAAGCATAAGGCCACACCTGTTGAATCCTCCAACAATTGCACCAAACTCTTCTGAAGATGTGGATCAACAGCCTGAATAAACAATTCAACCTTTTGATCCTTCATCGACGCTGCTCTGTAGAGGATAATTGGTCAAATTTCTTTTCAAACTCTCGCAGCAACTCTCGTGCAGATAAATTTTTATTTTTCTTCTGCACCCACTTCATGAAGCTTTGTCTAGTTACCCTTTGTGAATCTGCAAGAAAATATTCCTCCCGCAGTGCCTTCTTGAATTCCTGCCAATTTGGTCCTTGAGCCGACTGAATCTCTTTAATTTGGGCCCTAAGTTCTGGCACCACAATTAGATGAAACCCTTCCACTGCATTCTGATCATCAATTCCATTATCTTCCATTGCCTATTCATAGGTATGGCAAAATTTGCTAATATCTCAGCCTTCAAATCACTATAATTTCTCTATGATTGTCTATGTTACCATATACATGTGGTAGTGATGTGTGTGAACACACTAGGACCGTCGGGGCATTTTTTCCCTCTTTAGGAGTTTTTTTTCCCTCGTGCATTATTGTATATACGCCCATCACTCTAGGGCTATCTATCTTTTCATTGCACACTAAGTAATACACTCTCAGTTGTGTGCCTTGAGCTTCCTTCGTCTTCTCCAAGCTGTGTGCTCTTCTCTGCAACCCTAATTCCAACAATTGGTATCAGAGCAGGTTGCATCCTCTTGGGCTTAGTCGCGAGTAGCTCCAGCACACGCCTGCTCACTTTCTCTGATTTTAGTGAGCTTTGGCGAGCGTTTGCAGGTGACAAAAATTTCGGGACATCTCGTAGAGCTCAGTCTGTTCAAATTTTTTATTCGGGCTCATTTCGGCCTCCTTTTCCACAACAGCAAGTTCTACACAAGCAATTTTGTCATTTTGTGCAAAATTCCTGTCAGTGCCAAATACTGCATAACAGGTGTCATACATGTAAAGAATGAGGATGCAAGAGAGCTACACAAGACAAGCATAAAGCATACAGAGATGGAAAGCTTCTTCTTCTTCTTCACAGAAAAGAGAGTACAAAATGACTTAGTGCTACATATGTACATGCGGTCACTAAGTGTGAACTCGCTAGAAGCGTACTAGGCTGGCACTATAAGTGTAGTCCAGCTGTAGAATCACTAGCAGAGATCCTCCGTGTCTGTCACCTAATGCGCCAGTGAGTAAATGCCGTAAGCGGCCAAGACCCGTAGTGGATGCCAGCTCAAGATGTAGAGCTCGACATCTCAACACTCCCCCTCGAGCTCTGCATGTCGCAGAGTCCAAGCATAGTCTGGAAACGTCGAAGCTTCTCAGCTCCGAGGGCCTTGGTAAAGATATCCGCTATCTGCTCCTCTATGCTGACGTAGACCAAGTCAATGTCGCCCGCCAACACTCGCTCTCGAACGTAGTGGTAATGGACCACTATGTGTTTGGTCCTGGCATGGAACACTGGGTTCCTAGCCAACTGCATGCTGCTGAGGTTGTCACAATGGATGAAAATCTGCTGGTCCACCTGCACTCCCAAGTCCTCAAGTAATGTGCGTAGCCAAGCTACCTCGCACGCCGCAATTGCTGCACCTCTGTACTCGGTCTCTGTGCTCGATAAAGCAACCGTAGGCTGCTTTTTGCTGCTCCAAGTAACAGCAGCACTCCCAAAAGAGAACATGAAGCCACTGGTAGATCTCCTATCAACAATGCTACCTGCCCAATCTGCATCTGTATACCCATACAATACTAATGGTGCATCTGCTGCATAGAACAATGCGTAGTCAAGAGTACCTTGCACATACCTAGGTGTGCGTCGTACTCCATCCAAATGTGGCTTCCTCGGAAGCTGCATGAACTGACTCTCCAAGCCTACTGTGTAGCTCAAGTCTGGCCTCGTGATAGTCAAGTAGATTAGACTACCCACAATTTTCCTATACATGTTGACATCCTCAACAACATCACCATTCTCTGCACTCAGCTTTGCATTCACATCCAAGGGAATAGAAATTGGCTTACAATCAACCATATCATACTTTGACAACATGTCCAAAGCATATTGTCTCTGTGACAGCCATACACCCTCTGGAGTCCTGATCACCTCAATGCCAAGAAAGTAGCGCAACTCGCCCAAATCTTTCATTTCAAACTCCTGTTTGAGAAGACCCTTCACATGGTCAATCTCCATAGCATTGTCACCCACAATAATAAGGTCATCTACATATATGGTAATGACCACAATCCCCACATCACTCTCACGTACATAGAGTGAATGATTAGCATGAGCTCTCCTAAAACCACTACTGACAAGATACTTGGCAATCCTCTCATACCATGCTCTAGAGCCCTGCTTCAAACCATACAAAGCTTTGAGAAGTCTGCATACATAATCTGGGTAACCTGGATCGACATAACCAGGTGGCTGATCCATATACACTTCCTCTTGCAACTCACCATTCAAGAAGGCATTCTTTACATCCATTTGATGCATAATCCATCCTCTAGATGCAGCCACTGCTATGACAGCTCTCACAGTCGTCATCTTTGCCACTCGAGCAAAGGTCTCCTCATAGTCTATGCCATACGTCTGTGCATAACCCTTTGCGACCAGCCTTGCCTTGTGACGCTCAATGTTACCATCAGCCTTATGCTTGGTTTTATACACCCATTTACAGCCAATAGCTTTCTTGCCACTTGGCAATGGGCCTCTAGCATCTTTTTGTACTTTCCTTACACCAGGTGTCCTGACAGCCGGAATTCCAAATTCCTCATCAAGACTTTGTTCAGAACCATCTGAATCCATGTCTACATGTGAAAAACCTGATGATGCATCAGCCACAAAGGGAGGTTCATCAACCTTTTCCTTTCCTTTTCGTGATACATTCCCTGTACCTGTTGGTGGAGTAACCTGCGTACGTAGTCTACCATTCCATGGTTTCTCAACAGAGCCACGAGAAGAGGACTCTTGTGGTCCACTCAAAACCTGTGACTGTGGCCTCACATTTTGTACAACCACATCATCTTTTACATCAGCCCCAATAGTGCCATGTGCATTACTGTACCAACTGCTCATCTCATCAAAGACTACATCTCTGCTCACTCGTAATTCTCGTGTAGTAGGATGGTAGCACCTGTACCCCTTTTGTTCAAGGGAATATCCCACAAGAATACATTTCTCTGCTTTAGGATCCAATTTCCTACGCAACTCATCTGGTACATGCACGTAAGCTATGCAGCCAAACACTTTCAAGTGTGCCAAACCAGGCTTTGTACCTGTAAACTTTTCCTCAGGTGTTACATCATGCACCGCAGCTGTAGGTGTCCTGTTCATAATGTACACAGCTGTATTTACGGCTTCAGCCCAGAAATGATGAGGCATGTTCTTCTCATTCATCAATGCACGTGCAACCTCTGCAATGTGTCTGTTTTTCCTTTCTGCGACCCCATTCTGTTGTGGAGTATATCTGCATGTAACCTGCCTGCGTATACCATGCATTCGCAAAAAATCTGAAAAATCATTGGAGAATTACCCCTCCATCTGACCTCAATGTCTTGATTTGCATAACTGTCTCCTTCTCAATCATGACTTTGAAGTCTTGAAAGTGACCAAACACTTCACTTTTGTTACGCATGACGTAGACCCATACTTTCCTTGTATGGTCATCAATGAAGGAGACATAATACCTGCAACCATGTATACTTGCAGTATCGGTTGGACCCCAAACATCTATGTGCACCACCTCAAGTTGCTTTTTACATACATTGCGCTCATGTGGAAATGAGCCCTTTGACTGTTTTCCAAACTGGCATGCTGCACACACTTTATGCATACCATCCACCTTGAATTTGGGCAAACCTTTTACAATCTGTTTTGATTGCATGCTGCGCAATCTCTGCTCATTGACATGGCCAATGCGTTTGTGCCAAATGTCAACATTAGCCACAACACCTGTGCCCTGTGCAAATAATGCAGCTTTTACCTCAGGCATGTCTACATTCAGCGTAAACATTCTGCCCACACATTTTCCCTCTGTGATCAGCTTACAGCCATTCTGGAAATCTTCTACATAACAGCCATTTGGATTGAAGCGAACCTGCAAACCCTGCTCAACCATTTGTCCAACAAAAACAAGATTCTTTGTAATGTTTGGGACATGAAGTACATCTGCTAAGTACTTTGATTTCCCACTCTTCGTATTTAGAGGTATGTCCCCTACATGAGCAATGGGGTGAGCTGTGTCATCTCCTGTCTGCACATAGCCTGACACATCTGGTTTGCGCATATCTCTAAACCACTCTCCACGAGACGTCATGTGATTAGAGGCACCTGAATCCACATACCAAACATCATCTTGGGTGAAATTCTCTGCAGTCATTGTATTCATTACATGCTGCATAACAAACATGCGCTCGTTTTTGCTGTCATCTGCATCTCTGCTAGTAGATGCATAGTTGCCCTGTTCTCTCTTTCCACTTGCTTTTCCCTTTGGACAGTCACGTGACATGTGACCTCTTTCACCACAAGTCCAACATTCTCTGCTATCTCGAGTATGTTACTGCCTGCTTGATCCTGCACCACGACCTCTTTGACTCCCCCTGCCTTGAGACTGGTTTCCCCTGCCACCTGTATTGTTTTGATTTGATTGAACTTCTTGAAATTGGCCCCTGCAACCTCTTGGGCCTCGACCACGACCTCTACCTCTACCTCTGTTGGAGTTAGAATAGAAGGCCTGTTCAGAATTATTTCTGCCATGAGAAGAAGATGTGTCAAGGTTCTTCTCCTCCAGAATAAGCATAGAAATCAAATCTTGGAATACGGGGATGTCGTCTCTTGTATTCATGGAAGACCTGAAATGTACATACTCATCTCCTAGACCATCCAAGCATGCACGAACAATGTCATCGTCTTCCACTGAGACTTTAATAGATCCAAGAGCCTCAATGATACTCTTGATCTTTAAGGCATAATCATTGATTGAGAGGTTGTTCCTCTTAACCTGATTTAGCTCCGACTTTAGTTGAAGCTTCCTGGCCTTGGTGTTCACCTCGAACACTCTGCCT
Organism: Adiantum capillus-veneris; assembly: GCF_014529385.1. NCBI lineage: Eukaryota > Viridiplantae > Streptophyta > Polypodiopsida > Polypodiales > Pteridaceae > Adiantum > Adiantum capillus-veneris. The sequence continues at coordinate 143,073,800 of NC_140934.1, forward strand.
AAGTTTTTCCATGCAATGACGGGGGTTTCAGCATCCTGTAGATAGCCCATCATGCCATCTATGATGCTCATAGAAAGCCAATACATCACTTTGCTCTGGCCTTGTTGCTAGTCCCTCAAAGCTTTCCTTTGTTCTGCCGTAGCATTTGCCTCGGGAATCTCTGGTTCCTTTTCATTGTCTCCTTCTACATAGTCCCAATAACCTTTTCCTTTTAGGAAATTTGTTATTCTGAACTTCCATGCAGGGTAGTTATTTTTCTCAAGATTCTCAGTGACAATCTGGCTGAAACCGTCAGAGATCTTGAAGCACTAAGACAAAATAGCTGCAATCTGCAAAAACCTGCAAATCTGCTGAACTTGCTATCGTGGTACCTGTAACGCTTCCTACACTCAACGAGTGTCCACAATCAAGCGTACATACAACCACTGTACTTGTTCAGTAAATCTCTGTGTACTGCACTTTGGCATCTGGTCGTGGATTGCGAACGAAGGGGTTGTGATGCTCTTGCTCTCTTAGCCTCTCTTGCCTGCACCAGGCTCTGATACCATGTAAAGAATGAGGATGCAAGAGAGCTACACAAGACAAGCACAAAGCACACAGAGATGGAAAGCTTCTTCTTCTTCTTCACAGAAAAGAGAGTACAAAATGACTTAGTGCTAAAGCTGAAAAGTAGCACATATGTACATGCGGTCACTAAGTGTGAACTCACTAGAAGCGTACTAGGCTGGCACTATAAGTGTAGTCCAGCTGTAGAATCACTGGCAGAGATCCTCCGTGTCTGTCACCTAACGTGCCAGTGAGTAAATGCCATAAGCGGCCAAGACCCGTAGTGGATGCCAGCTCAAGATGTAGAGCTCGACATCTCAACAATACAGTCTACTGTGGTTTGTGCTATATAGCACGTGCTAGTCTCACTCGGTTTCTTCTCATTTCGGACAGTTTTCACATCAAGTGCATGCATTTTCCATGGCTGACAACAACACGGATGTGTTCAAGATGTTTGCTATACTGAGGATAGATTGGATGTGGACACTTACCCTATGTGGGCCTACATGATGCAACATGTTCTTGTGTCAAAGGGCGTCTAGAATATTGTGCAGGGCATTAGTTCTGAGGATGTAGGTGATGTTGAGGATGTTACAGGTCTTGCTGCAAGGATTGCTGCTATTAGAGTTGTTTTGCCTACGACAGAACAAGCTCATTGGGATGTAAAGGATGCGCAGGCTCATGGATTGATTGCATTGTCTGTGAAGCGTACCATTACTCCTCGCATTCATTCAGCAAAATCTGCAAAACTTTTTGATTTCTAGCAGGTCTTTATGCAAGTCGCAATGAGGCTAAAATTGCTTTGCTGCGTAAAGAGATGGAATCAAAGATTATGCATGAGGAAGATGATATGGACACTTTTCTTACTGGTCTCAAGGATATCAATGAGCAACTTATTTCTGCAGGTGACTTGGAGACTTATGACCGAAGGAAATCCTGAAGTTGTCAAGTTTGATGCATTATGCACATTGTTGTTGCAAGAGTCACTTTCCAAAAAAAATAGGACTAGGTAGCGTGCAATTGAACACGCTTTTATCGCTTCTCAAAGAAAGGGTGGTAATACAATGCAGCCACTTCTTATGGTTCTGCCATGAGTGGCAAAAATTATGTTCCTAATGCTTTTGCTGGTAGCAATTCGTCTGGAAATTCTGGTGATAAGGGCAAAAAGAAGATGTGTTGCCATTATTGTAAAGCTAATGATTACTTGATCAAGCAGTATCCTAAGTTGAAGGCCAAAGAGGCTGAGAAGAAAGAGGGTGGTTCCACTACAAATGCAGCCATTGTTCAGTCTTATGTGAAAGGAGATTGTGATGTTGATGTTGATGTTGATGCAGAATGGGCTTTTAGTGCAGAGTGCACTTACAATCCTGTTGTGAATGATGCATGCATGTCGGTTGCTGCAGATTCACATGTGTGGTATTTTGACAGTGGTGCTACAAAGCACATTACCTTACATCGTGAATTGCTCACCTCTCTTAGGTTTGTCCCTCATGGGAATTCAGTCACTTGTGCCAACAATGTCTCTTATCATGTTCAGGGAGTTGGAAAGATTGTGCTTACTGCTACAAATGGCAGTTCTTTCACATTTGTTGATGCACTTTATGTACCTGGGATCAAGAAGAATCTTTTGTCTGTATCTGCACTTGCTGGACTTGGACTTGTAGTCAAATTTGTGGATGACAGATGTATAGTTCATGATCTCAGTTTTGGTAATGAAATTGTTGCATCTAGCCTTTTGTGTCGTGGGCTGTATAAGCTCACTTTGTATGACAAGTGTGGACAAAATTTTGCAAATGCAGTTGCAGATTCAAGGGTTGTTTCAGATGCAAAACTGTGGCATGCACGTTTTGGGCATCTGAATTTTGTTAGTTTGCTGCGTATGCAAAAATCTGATATGGTTGCTTCTTTGCCGCCTCTTGAAGCACCTGTCAAACATGTTTGTGAAGGCTGTATTTTGGGTAAGATGCAGCGTTCGAAGTTTCCAAAGGATGGTTCAGTTAGGGCCACATGCAGATTGCAGCTTGCAGCTTGTGCATAATGATGTTTCTGGGCAATTACCTTTACTTCGTGACTTTCATTGATGAGGTATTTTCGCTTAACGTGAAGTCCGGAGTTTTTATGTACTTCAATCAATTTCTGGCTATGGATGAAAATGTATCGAAATGTACTATGGGCACCCTCCGTTCTGATCGAGGGGGGGAGTATATGTCTCATGAAATTAATGCATTTTTGGCTAGTCGTGGGATAAAACACCAATGTACAGTGCCTTATACACATCAGCAAAATGGTGTTGCTGAGAGGAAAAATAGGTCACTTACAAAAATGGCACGATGTATGGTCAAAAGTAAAGCTTTGCCGCATTGTTTTTGGCTTGAGGCCATCATGTGTACCACTTATGTACTTAACGAGTTTCCTACGAAAGCTTTGCAGTCTATTACTCCATATGAAGCATGGCATGATAGAAAGTCTTCTATTGAGCACATGCGTGTTATTGGTTGTTTGGCATATGCTTTGGTGCCACAAACACAGCACAAAAAATTGGATGATAAGTGTGTCAAATTTATCTTGTTGGTTATAGTGCTGAAATCAAAGGTTACAGGTTGTATCATCAGCAAACAAAGCGTATTTTGGTTTTACGAGATGTATTGTTTGTGGAAGATTCTGTTCAGCCCTTGTTATCATGTACTAGAGTCAGTAATGTAAACTCACAGGACATTTATGACACTTTGTTGCCTCTTTTCAGTGGGTGGAAGTGCAAATGTAAATTCCAATGAGGCAAATGTACAGCCTATGGAGGTTTCCAAAAATGTTCAAATGAGCCTATTACTGATGGAGATGTACATGATGTACTTGATGAGGAAAGGGCTGAAAATGAGCAGGCTAGAGGTATGCCAAAATGGTTGGTGCATACATTGCATGACAGTAAATTGGATGCACCTTTATAGTTGTACTCGTTCAGGCTCTAGACATGCATCTTATGCATTAGATTGTTATGCTTTGGCTGTGTCTAGCTTACATGATGTTGAGGAGCCTCTCTCTTTTGATGAAGCACTGAATTCAGAAAATTGATGGCTGCCATGCAATCAGAATATGATGCACTTATAGAAAATGACACATGGACTTTATGTGATTTGCCTCCTGGAAAAATGGCCATTGGTACAAGTGGGTTTACAAGTTGAAATGCAAGAAGCAACCTATTGTGGCCACTTCTAGTCGTGAGGAGGTTGGGCAGTATTCACAGCTATGGTTGAGTGTGTATGGCTCAGACGCCTTATGGCTGATTTGGGTGTTGGACAGGACACTGCCAACACTATCTACACTGACAGTCAGAGCGCATTGGCAGTTGCGAGAAACCCAATTTTTCATGCTCGCACAAAGCACATTGAGGTGCATTACCACTATGTCAGGGAGAGGCTCTCAGCAGGAGAGATCAGCTTGGCTTTTGTGCCAGCACAGGACAACCTTGGAGATCTTTTCACAAAGGCATTGTCTTGTGAGAAGCTTGAAGCTTTTCGCAAAGCTTTGGGCTTACTCCCCTTTGTGGACTGATCATGTCCTCAGAGCATGGCACTTCCCTTTACTCATGTGCCAGCTCTCATTCACCACATCACTCCAGGGGGTATTTGTTACCATATACATGTGGTAGTGATGTGTGTGAACACATCACTACCACATGTATATGAACACACTAAGACTGTCGGGGCATTTTTTCCCTCTTTAGGAGTTTTTTTCCCCATGCATTGTATATATGCTGATCACTCTAGGGCTATCTATCTTTTCATTGCACACTAAGTAATACACTCTCATTTGTGTGCCTTGAGCTTCCTTCGTCTTCTCCAAGCTGTGTGCGCTTCTCTTTAACCCTAATTCCAACAGTCTGCCAAGCTCTACGAATCCGCTCCTACAAATTATGTTGTTGTTAAGCAACCTGTTGTTGTCTTAAATAAGCTGCATCATATGTTGCATGGATGCCTCTTGCGGTGTAGACATCTTCCTCCACAGGATTTTCCCACCCCGGCTCGATTTTGCATTGGGTTTACCAAGTTGTTGAAAGATTAAGGGTTTGAAGGCGAGACGGGTCAACGTTTGGGCTGCTAACTGTGGGAAAAGAGAGGAGAAGAAGAAGCACCACACCGTACAGTAGACCAATAGCTGCTTTGAAATGAAACTCAGTACAAAAAAAATGGTTTTGCTAATATGAACAAGATAAGATGTACGTTGCCCAAGCGGCACCGTTAACGACACCGTAATGTGATTTCCAACAAACTAACCAAATTGTAAGTTTTCTTACATCCACAATAGATTTTACTCTTCACTCGTGTATTGTGTGTTTCACCTGCCAGTTTTGCAGATATTTATCCTTTCGACAAAGAAGACTGGCAGTCAATGGATTACATTATTGGCATTTTTTATGCATTCCATGGAACTATGGGAGAGCTACTCTATAACACTAGTGCCAGAAGAGCATTGGTTGGAAGGGGGTTTTCTTCTTCGACCACTTTTATAATGCTCTGCGTTTTGCGCTTGGCTTTGGCACTCTAGAATATCTCTCGGTTCCTTTGCAGGACAGTCCCTTCATCTAAAACCTCTTGTGTTTTAGACTAAAGATCCATCAGGAATACAAAAGTGCTTAAGATAAAATATTGCTAGTTGGCTGGTACGTGTTTCAATTTTCATGCCCATACATTTGTTCATCATCTTTTTCCATGATGAAGAGATTAGAAAGACTAGAACTATGCTACTCTGCAAGACAGAGAAATGCCTCGATTTTTTGGATGAATCTTGGGATCCATGATTTTAATGGCATCTTATGCAAGGTAAATAAGAAGTGTATTGTATGTAAGTGCATGATAGCTTCTCAAAATTTCATAGCTTCCTTTCACTACATAAGGTGGCATCAAGTGAATGGTCATCAGGTAGCTTTGGACCAAGATTTAACTGATGACTTGAAAAATCCTTTGAGATTGCTTGAGGTATGGTGTGGACCTGATCTGCTAATTTCTCTTAGTATTTGAGGCAATGTGACACTACAACAAGTGTGTGAGGATTTAGAGAATGAGGTTGACCTCAGCCTTTGCCTCTAAAATTTGTTTTCTAGTGCAACATGCGAAAGGTAGTATGTTTTGTATGTAAACATTAATGCTGCGTTAGTTATTTCCCTGCTTGTTATTATCACAAAATATTGGTCTAATCTAAATGTTCGATTAACTGTCGTACAAGTGCCCCAGAGAAAGGAGAAGAAGACATTGTGCGCAGAGATAAAGGATGACCAACTGTTTTTAGTGCAATGCAACTCTTGATTGAAGAAGGTGACTCACACAGTATATCACATTGCTCTAAACTGCAAATATCAAAGAAAGCTGTTGACAGCAAGCTTGCAATCTATATTCATACGAAAATGCATTGCTAAGGAATTTCTTGCAAATAAAGTCTGAGAACAATTATCTTTTCAAAATTGACTCAAGTTTTCTTTACATTGGGTTTAATAATGTACACTATAGTGTCCAATTAAATCCATTGATTAGTAGCTCTGATTTACAATTGAGGGGAGCTCTGTCGGGCTTGATTATCATGACTGGAATGTAAAGGCTCAGGAGACAGTCTAGTGGTTGGGTGATGGGTTTGGGGTTGAGAAAAAGATTGTACAGTGGCCTCGTCTTCCTCGGTAAAATGGGTATCACAAAAAGACTAAAGGTTGAGTGGCCTGAAACATGAGGGGAGGCAGGTCCAGGTGCTTGGTCTATCGTTGGTTGAGGTGTTGCTTTGTACCTCCGAGGTCGAGGCTGAGGTTCTGGTCGTGGTGGTGGAATGACAAATGCAATGGTGGCTCCTAGAGGATGTGTCTCCACAAGACTGATCATATTCTGGATCATCGTCGTTCTGAATGCCTCTACATGGACATTTGAATAATCTGCCAGGTTCCTTGCCTGCAAATGAATTCCCTAGCTTTTATATGTAATTCAAAGAAATCATGTGTGCAAGGATTACAAAAGCGAAACATTGCACTTACACTTCTACGCTCCTCAGCATAAATGCGTTCCAAAAGAAGATTTGCATTTGCATGAACTCTCCATCCACAAGAATGTCCGTCGTCTTGTTTTGGGACCTTGCAACTCAAAATCAGCATATCTTCCCAAACATTGTCTTGGGTCAATGCTTCCCATGTAGCAACAAGTTTCTAAAACACACCTGCAAGACATAGCATATGGTGACCACACGTTGCAACGAAATCTCAGAAACAAGAAACAAGTAACTACGTACCTTCGGACATTCCCATAAAAACCATCTCTAGAATTTGCAAGGTAGCACCGGTTGCACTCAATGTTTAGTCCAACAAGATTGTAATGTGAATTGATTGCATAAAACATGGAATTAGTTTTCTATTCATAGTACACAAAATATTGAAGAATAGCAAGATAAAAAATACTTACTTTTTGTTATAAGCTAAAAGTATAACTTTTGCGGTGTCCATGTTGACTCGTTGAAACCAATCAACGACTTCTATCAAGGAAGTGGACTCTGAGGTAAGCACGACTCAGCTGTGATGGCTACCTCGGATTGTTGATTCCATGCAAGGTTGGAAACTAGCATATTGCGAATTGAAAAAATTAATTGATGAGGATCTCCAATAAGCCAGAATCAAATAAATACCTCTACAAAAATAATATAATATATTAAAGACCGAAATTTATAATTTGGCCTGTAAGCTCCGTCACACTATTTCAAAAAACAATTATCTTGTGAGGGCCGAAATGCAAATACAAATTTTGGCCCCATACCAAAAGTGCTACGTCGAAAGTTGGGCCAAGGAAACGGGTCTCAGTGTTACCTTGGTCAATTGCTGCTAACATCTCCCGTTCATTTGACTCGGCTGAAAGCTCTTTCACAAGTAGCTCTTGGGTTCGCTCCACATTCAAACGTGTGCCATACGTGTGCTATGTGGTGATCACATCGTACACCTTCACTTTGGTGACTGGAGGGATTGTCAAAATGTTGTCCATTCTCTTATCAGATAGATGGACTGGTGCAAGTGTCTTGTTGTACCTGAAGCGTAATAGCCTGAGAGACTTGATATCCCGAGGCATCACTGTTACTGTAAGACTGCGGGGGACTGGACCATGCAACTCTCCACCCAACCGTGCCATATATAGACTCCTAGCCCCTAAATATAGCGCCCCTTGACCGCATGTCCGTCCTGGCCCTTGGCCTGACATTACTCCCCCCTTGGAGAAGCGTTTTCTTCCTCGAAAACACAAGTGGTAGTATCTTCGTAAGAACACTGATGTTTTCCTTATTGGCATCCTCTACACGGGCCAATTGTCCATATGACCGATACCTGGTGCAATGAGGAGGTTCAATGAAACCAAGAGCAACATCTTGATTTTCAACATTGTTGTCCTTTTGCAACCACCCGTATCTAAATGGTAACTCATGATAACTCATGTGAGTATCTTGAAAAGCTCATAGCTACTGAAAGATAGAATAGGGAGTGTCCTCATGTCAGACTTCTGAACATTTTGGAACACACAGAACCACATGTTCACCCCTAACAAAGGTTACATGCCAACATACTCTGTCAGCACACCTACTAAGTCCTTGACTTATGAAACTATCGGTATCCAACCCCACCACAACAGGTGTTCAAAGTTGAAAACCTAACCTAAGCAAATTCTAGAATAAGGAGAGAATCACCTATTCAGAATGCATTGTGCTAACGTATGCTCTTAGCAGATCCTTTAGCACGGTTTACTAACGTATGCGCTTAGCATATCCTTTAGTACTAAATAGAATACTTGTAAACTGCCCATCCAACGTGGGATGAATAACAGCAGTAAGAGTGAGGTACTTTCCCCAACCACTTACAGACAGTCTTCCACGACTGACGACAAACTATGACTCAACCATTGAGTATCCAGCCATATACTCGATATGGAATGGAGACAACCAACTAGGTTGAAGGTAGATTGGAGGTTCCAGCAACCAATCACTAACATCCATACTCAACCATCACCTTGTATGGCAGGGTGTAAACTCATACGAAATCTGCAAGAGAGATTACACTAGCAATGCAAAAGGGTGCAGAAAGAATAAAGTCCATGGATTTGCATGCCGCTCCAAATAAATTTGTGTTAAACACTAGGGCCCATAACACCTAGTGTGCATGCATTTAACACAAACATATCCAAACCGCAATTCCATGACGAGACTTTCCACGATACTTACGTGAAAATCTTGCAACAAAGTTGGACCATAATAGAATGTGACAACCCGGTCACACCTAGGAACCAACCATGAGACCTTCTCATGAACGTAGCATACTTTGTAGCAAAAGCTGGACCATAATAGAATGTGACAACCCGGTCACACCTAGGAACCAACCATGAGACATTCTCATGAACGTAGCATACTTTGCTATATGTAGAAACGACCCTCCGTTAAGGTGGTTTCACAGCACTTGTAATCACAACAAGTCTGTACTTAGTACCCGACAATTTTTGGCCACTGAAATTGTTCCTGATACTGTGTGCGTCAATTGGTCTAATGAACGGATGCGACCAACACCTAGGGACTTCGTCGCGACACATCATTTCGAATTGGGTGCGAGTGTCAGTCCCAGAGACTCATATTCTCCACATGTGGAATATGTCTCAAGTAAGGATGCCAGGAAAAGTGACATCCATCAAGTACGAGCTGTACTTGTGTGTGGAGGTAACTACGAACACTCTGCGATGCGAGTGAGAGGGACCCTCATTATCATGCTCCACACTGGCTAAACCAAACTCCTTGAGTTCCTAGACCATGTTGTATCCCATGTGACAACATGTGCCAAATCGAACCCTACAAGTAGGTTCGTAATAGCATAAGGCAGAAAGGTAGATTGGACACTTGGCCCAAAATACTTTGTGCCGAAATGCCCTTGGCATGGCTCTGCAACATTCAAGCGTACTTATACGTCTTGAAAAAAAACAAGCAAAGCATACAAAAAATGGAATAACACCAAATCAATAGATGCGTACCTGGAGATTTGAACGTAATGTTCACTTACTCGTACGCAAACGAAGAGGAGCACATCTCCTACCTGAACAAACAAACAGTATTGCACTGGGAACCGTGGGTGTTGCCTTCGCAATCCAACCCCTTTGGTTAAAATCTACGTAGTCAAACCCCTTGGTAAGACCCTTTGTAGAAACTACTCAAGTAGCAGTTAACGGTAACCAACATAGTTAGCCGTGTACATACTGATTGGAATCAACTTAAAAAGTTGAGTTTGTCTGCTACCGCGTGGTAGATTGCGGAATTCTTTCCTTGAAAGTCTAACTGGGAGATATCAAACTGTGATCCTCAAGGCAGATCAACTGTGATCCTCAATGCCTATGGGATGATGTAGCAGTCACCCGTCGGGTCGTACCCCAAAACACTATGTCCATAGACACTCCGTAGTGCTATAGAGAGAGCAGGAAATCCACACAAGTGAACTGCCTAGCTCCTGTGGACAACCATACTGTCTCAATTGATTGCTGCATCTATACTTCCTTGTAGAGATCAGCTATTGAAGATTTTCAAAAACTCAACTTGAGTGTCGCACTGAGAACAGGTAGTGCAAAAATGACACTGTAAACATCCTGAATGACAAGACCCTTGCTTGTCCATTAACGTCGATGTATACTTCCCTGGGTAGACTTGTTCACGCTTGAAAACAATCACCCAAAGAATGCCAATAGTTGGGTCTTACCCTTGGCCTGATGCTGGCTCTTAGCCTGCGTAGCTCATAGCCCTTGTGTAAATTAGTGTTCAATGGACGAACCGATGAAGACCAATTTGAGTAGCATCTTAGCCATGTGCTAGCTAACAGGTAGAGCACCTTGGCTTAGGCTGACTCACGAGCAAAACACGTGTCAAAAGCTTCTTAGAAGATTTTCATTATTCCCTTAAAGAGAGAGAACGAGAGATAAGAAGAGCATGCTAGGCTGCAGAACTTTCCTTGAACGACTATGACGTGTATAGTTGATTGCCATGCTCGTGTGCATCTTATACCTAACGAGCAACGTATCCTATAAGCATGCAACAAGTTTTTGCTATGACTCTCTCATTGAGAGAGGTAACAAAAAAACACAACCACATCTTGATCTACCTGCCTTGCAGGGTCGTGAGAAGGTCTCATGGTTGGTTCCTAGGTGTGACCGGGTTGTCACATTCTATTATGGTCCAACTTTGTTGCAAGATTTTCATTATTCCCTTAAAGAGAGAGAACGAGAGAGAAGAAGAGCATGCTAGGCTACGGAAATTTCCTTGAACGACTATGATGTGTATAGTTGATTGCCATGCGCGTGTGCATCTTATGCCTAACGTGCAGCGAATCCCATAAGCATGCAACAAGTTTCTGCTATGGCTCTCTCATTGAGAGAGGTAACAGAAAAACACAACCACATCTTGATCTACCTGCCTTGCAGGGTCGTGATTGTATGGAAATGACTTAGCATCGGCACATTGCCCGTGAAATAAGTCCTAGATTTAGGTTCCTTTTAGTGTTGTTGGGTGTTGATAGCAACCAACTAGCAGGTTCAACAATCCATCACTTAGTCTGTCCTTGACAGAGTTGCGACGGTGATAGCGGAATCATAATACATAAAGTGGTGGAATTCATGCCACCCGCTTAGCATGCCTTGCATGCAATTCCCTGTGGCCTCAAAGTCCTTCCATCCTCTCTGTCGAGCCTTGATGAAACGCCATGCAGCCATGTTGCACCTTATTCGCCACGAGAGAGAGAGAGAGAGAGAGAGAGAGAGAGAGAGAGAGAGAGAGAGAGCGAGAGAGAGATAAAAGCCAAAGAGCCATGCCTTCCTTTGCTTTCCCTCTCTACCATGGCCTTCTTGCAGCACGACCTTGCCATGCATCCATGAAACGACTCTGCTATGCTGCTCCTTCTTCGCCGAAAGGAGGGCGAGCTTCCATGAACCGCAAAGAGAGAGAGAGAGAGAGAGAGAGAGAGAGAGAGAGAGAGAGAACGAAGATCCATGGCCTCCATGCCTCTTTCTTCCTCCCCCTTCTCCCCTGAGCTCTGATACCAGTGTAAGACTGCGTGGGACTGGACCATGCAACTCTCCACCCAACCGTGCCATATATAGACTCCTAGCCCCTAAATATAGCGCCCCTTGACCGCATGTCCGTCCTGGCCCTTGGCCCTGCCCTTGGCCTGACAGTTACTCTGTGAGCATGAGATGTGAGGACGTAGCTATCTTGGAACAGCTCGATCAGAAAGTCCTCGGTTGCCTCGTGGAGGCAACCCATCACACTTTTGGTCCATCAAAAATCCAAATTCGTGCTCTCACAAATCTGGCGAACTACTCTTTGGAAGGGTAACTTAGGAATAGCCAGAGAGATATGCCTTTGGAGTTTGTGAAGCTCAAGAAGAACACTTCAGTTCTACTCGTACTCCAACTATGCATTGTTGCCGAAAGATTAGGGAGGGTTTTGCCTGCAACTCTTGAGGATGAAGGTTGGTTGTCTTGCGGGTAAACCTTCCTTGCACTCTGTTTCTTGCAAGCCATGGAAATAAGTGTTTACCCTGGAAAGCATTGTGGGGAAGAATAAGAAGAAGATTGACCAATTAGAAGGTTAGGTCGCAACCCGTGGCCATCAGATGGAACACAAACAAGGTGATGCTGCTAGACAAGCAAGCAGCGGTCTCAATTTTTGGTGTAGGGCCTGGCATGTATGGCCTACACAATCGCTACTTTTTGTCACATGATGCGTATGGTCTAGCTTGTGGAATCACAGACCCACGCTAGTTTGCCACAATATGGAAAACATGATCTACTGAAACAAAAGCAGCCAATCATTCAACTTATAGAAGAGGCCCCGCAGGTTGAGGCATCTGAGGAGATCCAGTTGTTGGACCTCAACGTGCTTGCGACAGATGCTGATGATGAAACACGTCATTCAAAGAGACCAAGGCACAAGGAAGAGGGTCCTTCAGATAAGGGCAAGAGGCCAAAATATCTTGTATCATTTCCAGATGACTAGAAATAAATAGAATGTATTTGTTTTATGCATCAAAGTTAGCTTAATTATGTAATAATGTCTTGCAATATACTTTTTTTGTTGCAACCATCATTCACATAATGAAAAGTTGAAATGATAGAGTATCAATGTCTTGCTGTATTTTTAATTTTGTTACAACCATCATTCACAATATGAAAAGCTGAAATTACATCGATTCTTCTAGATACATTAAGTTTGGTATTTGGATCTTGCTATGGCTAAGAGTTATGGCATAACTTGCAATGGTGTTGTCCAAACCCTTCCCATGCGTTGTTTTTGTTGCCGCCAATCCGCATGTTTTCTAGCCGTAGATGATAACTCCCATATCTCCTTTCTTCACCGTTTTTTGGCTAATCTCACTGCATGGTTAATCTAACTTTGTTTGACTTGTTCCTTGTGATGTGACCTGTGCATTAGTTTCTGATACGTCCATTGGTGTAGCTCCTCTAAGATATTTCTTTGTCCGTACCACCTCCATGTTGAGTGTGACTGAAATAACCAGTACGAACTTGGTAGTTGGTTTTTTCCATGCCCTGTGTAGACCAAACAGCCAAGTTGCCATAGCCTTGCAAACCAAGGTATGTGATTACAGATAATGTGTTGCACACAAAGCATGTAAACATTATAAGAATGAGTATTCACAATTCAAAATATTATCATACCATCAAACCAATTACAATACCATGTAGTGAGTAATATGTTGATTTGTCCACACACTTATGAATGTCTTTTGGAAGGTCTCCATAGCTTCTTGGAATTTTATATAGTCGTCATCAGTCCATGAGTACAATTCGAAGAACTTGAATATTGCATCCAAATTTTTCCATACCTTTGCTTTGTGAGTCCTTGCTACACCATTGTCTGCATGGTCAACTACAGCATTGTGTAGATTTTTCCACTTGTTGTATCTTAATGCTTGTCTTTCTTGTGCACTTTGGCTTTTGCGTTGTCGTCCAGTTGTGGACACTAAAAGGAAGAGTCGGGCTTTCACACCACCAATGCACAGCTTCTTTGGAACATCCCGACCATTTTTAAATCTCTTCGTGCAAACCCATTTCTGAGAAGGCCGTCTCTAAGGCTAAGATTGCTCTTTGCTTCGTAGAGAGAGGTCGACTGGTCCAAGCAAAACAGATGTAGAGAAACATTAGTTTCTCTATTATTCTACAAAGTGAATGCATTGTGCATATGTGTACTCTAGATAGTGGGATATCCAAAATAGGTCAAAAGTTAGGGTCGCGCAGATGCCTACCCGGAGCTCTTCTCCAAAATGGTTTGTCAAGGATGTGAACCCCTCCCATGCAATACAAGCAAGGTCTTTTTCTTGTTGCTCCTTTGGAAACGTTGTACATGCATTTCAAGGTTTTTAGGTCTCCAGCCATGTGCCACTTTACATTCTAGGATCCCATGCCCTCCACATCCAATTTCTTTCCATTTGTCTGTTCACTTATTGTTTCTGGTATGTTTGTCTGATGAAAAACCCAATTCAATATATCAAAGTTCTCAGTTGAACTTTGTATAATGCAGATCTCAAAGCATTCAACTGAAACATAACGATAAATTATCTTAAACATAACTTCTACGCACCTTGAACGTCGCAAGAACGAGGATGTTGTGCTTAGATTGCGCACTAAAGTTTTGAGGATCATCTGGTCCAATGCTTGCATCCAGAGCTCTATTCATAAGTGTGATTGTGACTCGCTCAATCTTTGTCTCCTTTACAAGCTCGCACTTTTCTAGCTTGATGACAAACTTCAAGACGTCGTTACACTCTTCAGGAGTAACATCGAACAACTGCACAATGTATGACTGCAACGCGATCATATCATAAAAAATATTGTTATAATTTTCATAGACCATTTCTTCTCCTTTTGGCGATCTGTATGTTGATACAATGTGGAAAGGACTTCCTAGCTTTTGAAGCACCTCCTTGTTGACTTCCCATCTTGTTTTTTGAATAGAGAAAGGGTTTGGAAGTAGCGTATGCTTGATGCGGAACTTTTTGACTTGTCTTTACACATACCTGATTAAGAGGAGTTAGGAATTAAAACCCTTTTTTAGTGGAACAGCACTGCAAATGATGCTATATACTTGAAAATGGCAGCATATCTCTTATTGGATATACGAGCTTCATCCAAACTTGATTGAAAATCCCATGTAGAGAGTTGGTTCTCCTGTAAAAGGCTGTTAGGCTGTTTAGCAACAATCTTACCATAGCACTTATCATCCAAGAGGCCAGCTACATTTTTGCGATTCAATACGAGCTCATAATGGGCCGAGGAGGTGGTTGTATTGCGCCCCACTTCCTTGTCAGGGTGAAGCAAAGATCTGTGTAAGCATGTTAGCAGTAAGAGATGTGAGAGTTTATGAATATAAACCTAAGAACGATAGATGCACTCACTTGATGGCTTGCACTCTTTTCTTGATTCCTCCCGAGCCAAATTTCAAGTCCTCAATGTCTCTTAGTTTTCTCTCTTTGGCGAAGACCTAGCACTATTTTTTTTTTCTTTGAGTTGTTGTGTAAGCTCCTTGATGGTCTCCTTGTTTCCTTCAACCTGTTGAGGACATTGCACGACTTTCTGGTGTAAGCGAACATTCTCACTGTATACGATATCTCTCTCTTGTTTGCAGAACGTCATTTCTTGTAGTTAACTGCTTAGTGTAGCCATACAAGACATGGTGGCCATCTCCGACATAGTTCAATAAGGATGTAATATCCTTAAAAGGTGGAGTGGAGTTTATGACGGGATGCTTTGGATACATTCTGTCATCAAGCCAAAGGTCCACATTTTTCATGCCCTGTGATCTTAAGTTCTCCTTCGAAGCTTCAGAAAGCGTCTGTTGTTTGTTTTTTTTGCAGGGGTTCATACTCTTGTGAGAGCTCTATGTGCATGTGATATACATCTCTTCTATTCTTCGTAGAAGTTTTTTGTGGAAAAGCTACAAGTGTCGACTCATACATGACTAATCAAAACTATGTGTAGAAGGAGGTGGGGACGACAGAAGAATGGCTATTTGAATATTGCGCACACGTGAGAGAACGCAGGAGGGAATGGAGGGAAGAAGGAGGCAAGGAATAGAGCTTAGTTTTCAAAAATGTAGAACATTGAGACATTCGGCATTGAATTTAGTAGCCGTCGCGCAGGGTGAAGTGTTATCATCATGACTAGAATAATACTTTTTGGGTATTTTAATAAACATACCTTGCATGAATAAGATATCTAGATTTTAGAAAACATGTATGAAAAAGGGTTAAAATGAATTTTCTATTATCTCTCTCTACGCTGACATGGCATTTCTTACAAGGCCCAAATTTGAGTCCAAACTTTTCCTAATGCCTACCCAAGAAAAATTCTCTCCCAATAAAAACTCTCATCAACACTCAAAAATGCCCAAAAAATTTGGGTTTTTTAGAGGCCATAGGCTACCTTTAGTAAGGACCCTTGCACCAGACACTTGTCCTCTTGAACTTCAAGTTTTTGCATGTGGAACTATCCCTTATAGGGGAGTGGAATCCTTCTCTCTCTCTCTCTCTCTCTCTCTCTCTCTCTCTCTCTCTCTCTCTCTGCTCATGTGACTGCTCCCCTCCTCGACCACTAGCGATATCGCTTGTGGTGGGGGGCAGACTTTGTCCTCAAAAAATTAATGCCCCTTAGGGCGCGGGACTAGGCCCCAGCGAACTTGCCACGTCAGCATTACACATGGAGTCGCCAAAACGGCCGTCAGCGGCCCCCTTGTGCCACCAAAAACCACCATGTCCGGCCGCGTCACCACGCACAGAGATCGCCATGGATGCCTTGGGAGAGTCTCTCTCTTCATACACTCCTCATCTACTCACAGTCCAGGCCTTATAGGCTGCTTCCCTGGCTCAAATCCATGCATGTGGGTTTGTCATATGTCACGTGGCAGCTCCTAAAAATGCCCTCCGTTGGTGTGGTCAAAACCACCTCAAAAAACATTAAATAAACAATTGTTCCCCCTTCCTTTGGAAAGCTACTTCTCTCTACTCACATACCCAATAATCGGGTTGTAAGATCATGTCGATAATCCACTGTGTCGGCTCCAATACGGAAAAACCCCATTGCCTTTTGGCTTCTTCGAGTCTGCAATCTGAGGCCACAAAAACTTGAGAAAATCATTTGCATGCGCTCCACTACTAAATGCTCCTAGCTTTATGAGGTCGTAACTCGACAACCGGGAATCCAATCGACAAACCGTCAATTTGTGTTAACTTCATACAGTGCATATTACGTCCACAAATCTTGTCAAGCTCCAAAAACTCCTCGGCGGCATATTTTCCAATGCTGTTAATTGGGTATATACCCCACCCCCCCCTGGCCAAACTTCAAACCTTTGATCTTGTCATTCATGACTCCGATTGACAATCTGGAAAAATCAATGCTCTCCACAAGATGAGCACGTTAAGCCCATGCATTCACTTAAGCCCTAGACCCTCATCTGCAATCTATCCCAATTTCAAACTGCCATAACTTCTTAACCGTAGCTCCAATTGATGAGCCGTAAAGAAAGGCATGTAGAGCACTTCAAGTACTGCAATTCTAATCAATAAACTTCCAGCTATGACCACTTCAAGCATACTCTCTTCTAGCATTAACAAGACAACTTTTGGCCCTTTAAAGCCGCATCTAGCATATTTTTAGCTTAAAATTGGCTTGCTATCAAGCCCTGACCAATGATCAATAAATACATAGCCTTGAAAAATGCTTAATATGCATTCCTCATCTCACTTTTCCTCCATGGAAGCCGAGCTGTATGACAATGCGTGTTGTTTCAATGCTTGTATTGCTGCAACGTTTGTATTAAAAGAAGTAACTTCTTTACTTACTTTCTTATTGTCACGCTTCTACAGGACTGTTATTACATAATACAATCCCTATGATGTGCTCAAATTTTCTATAATGGTCATTCAAAATATTATAATTTCGGTACACATACGATTAAGAGAGGAAAACACTCGAGCTGAGGAGTTTGAGAGGGCCCGCATTGAAGAAACAATACAATGGGGCGAGCAATCTCAAAACGAGATTCAAAACATGCAAGAGGCAATCAATCAATATTATGCGAGCATCGCAAGAGTAGAGGATTGGGTTACACATCAGCAACACGAGTGAGAACAGATGGAAGCTTCACAGGTGCAAGATGCATGGAAAGCCATGGAGGAGGCCAATACATTTGAACGACGCGAAAGAACACCCAAGACCAGTGTTTTCCGAGGGAGGAGTAGCAACCGGAGGGATGGTAAGGAAGCAATGACAACAATCCTTTTATATACATTTTGAAAGAAACAATACAATGTGTAAAGTTTTGAAACAATGAAAAGTGTACATTTTTCAAACAATCTTTGAACGGCACAAAATATCTTTGTATTTGTCACTGGATGACATAACATTAAAACTCATTACGTGTACAATGTATGTGACGTAGCTTCCGGTGGAAACAATCAAGTGAAGTGCATATGAGACAAACTCCTAGCACAATGTTGTTTTCTCCTTGTGTTTTGGAATCTGAGAAAAAGAAAGATATATTAAAGCATTAAAGACAAATGAAATTATTCCATTTATTAAGTACCTTTCTATTGTTGAGACTAAATGCATACACTTCTATCAAAAGTGGAAGGTCTTCATATGTAAGATCTACCTTGAGTTGTGCAAGAGTTGTACTACACATTGTCTCCTTCACAATAAATAGGCTCTCTCGAAAGTAGATTTCTGTTACTAAAGGGTTTTTCTCAAAGTTCTATATCTTGATCGAGTGGAATAAGTTGCTCACTAAGATGATATCTAAAATAGTAAAATGACACTAAAATTTTGAGAGCTTATAATGTACTTGCAAATTATGAACTTTTTTTACAAAACACACATTGTGCCTTGTGATTGTTTCCTATTCCAATTATCATCTAAAAAATCCAAACATCTCACAAATTTGCAAATGAACATTGTTGTGGTAGTTTTTATTTGCTCATCGAAGAAGAAATCTACAAACACTTCAACAACAAGCATAAGTAGAGTGAACTTAACAATCTTTGTAACAATTGAATGCTTGAGAGACTTCTATATATCTTGAACAACTTATTCTTGAAGCTTTCACTAGTTTGAAACGCTAGCTAAGACCAATCCTTATTGTCAAAGGATGGAAGCAACAAAAGAATTACTCAACCCCAACCAAACAATATTCTAAGTTTCAAATATAACATCATAAAAGAATATTCCATTATTTACAAACTTCTTGTACAATTTTCCTCAATACATTTGCTCAACAATAAATGGATGAAAAGCATCCAAAATCCCAACTATACTCTCAACTGATTGCCAATCCATCTTATCCAACTGATAAATATCTACAACATACCAAACATAACATCAACCCTAAACCTACAAAAATATTATGTACTACAAAAAATTAATAATTTACAATTGGTTCGATGTTGTGGAACCCTAATAAGAGATGTTTGTGACCTTAAATCTACATATTGCAAAGCATGTTTCAACAAGTTTGATTATAAAAAACCAATTTCCAACATTATGTAAATTTGTTTCTCATTGGTTGAGTGCTACTCTCTCTCTCTAACTAGAATTAAAAGACCCTAAAGTGAAACCAAGTTTCTCCTAATGATCAACCACATTAAAGTAAAATTCTCACCAAGGGTATAATTGAAATGGACTACTTCGAGACAAATGAAAGAGGAAGAACTTTTTATCCATTTCCCTCTACCTAAGTCTACCTTTTGTAATCTCTCCATGTACACGCTTTCAATGATGGTAAGATGGCAATAATTTCAATGGAATTCATTGCTCTTCTCTCTACTTACTCAATTCATTTGAGTCTGACTATCTTTATTGCATGCATGCCTTCAGATTGGTTGCTTAGTTAGTGTGTGCAAATGCTTAATTTCTTGTTTCTAGCTCAATATCTTTCTTAAGGAAATGTTTAGATTTAGGCAAAAATTGAAGGGATGAGGGTCATGACCATAAGGAACCCGTCCCTCTCTAGAAGGTTGCATCTCATCTAGCTCAAGAGAAGGTTAAAGCTTACAACACTACAGGATAACTATCCATTGAAGCAAATGAGTCCATTGAGGAGTAATTATGTTTATAGCAAAGTGCTCTTGTTATCGTCTTTGTTGGGAACACTACCATTAACTTAATCATGTGAGTTGGCAATTTGTGCCATGAATCATTAACCTAAATAAGAACCTAACATGAAAGCTGATACATTCAATTCCCCTGGAAGAGACTGCAGTCAAGAAGAGCTGCATGAGATCTATATATGCTTCAAACAGAAGCTAAGCTTGTAGCAGATACCTGTTATCTGATAAGAGCTTCAAAAGGGGATATGTTACTAGCTGAAATTTACATTGCCAGATCTTTGGATAGAGCGGAGAAAGCTCTGCAATGCATTAAAGTTAAAAGCAAAGCATCAGTAACGCATAACAACTGAGCTGCATTACTAGAGCATTGAAGTCATCATCATCAAGATGCTCAAATCTCAACAAGACAATGGACATGCAGATTTTGAGACATCCCGTAGAGAAAGATGGTGTATAAATACACCTTTGGAAGCGAACAGAGAAAGAGATTCTACGCCCTTTCACCACGAATGCGTCGAGCCAACTGAATATCCTTGGGCATGATAGTCACACGCTTGGCATGAATAGCACAGAGATTCGTATCCTCAAAGAGACCCACTAGGTAGGCCTCGGCAGCCTCTTGAAGGGCCAGCACAGCAGAGCTCTGGAAGCGCAGATCCGTCTTGAAATCTTGAGCGATTTCGCGAACCAGCCTCTGGAAGGGCAGCTTGCGGATGAGCAGCTCTGTGCTCTTCTGATACTTTCTGATTTCTCGCAGAGCCACAGTTCCAGGGCGGAAGCGATGGGGCTTCTTCACTCCCCCTGTTGCAGGGGCCGACTTGCGAGCAGCCTTTGTTGCAAGCTGCTTGCGAGGCGCCTTGCCCCCTGTTGACTTGCGAGCTGTCTGCTTGGTGCGAGCCATGGTGAGAGAGTAGAACGCAGAGAAATAAAGAGGACCCCAAATCGATTGCACAGACAAATTGCACTCAATTCATGGCGCTATCGCACCTGTTTTAAAACCCACCTCCTCTTCCGGCTCTACGGGATCGACGGGCCTCCCCCTCTTCTCCTCATCCAACGGTCTAAAATGTCGATCTCAATGCCCTTTCCTCATTGGCTATCGATTGGATTCACTATGAAAGCCACTCCTCTCATTTCTCTTTCTACTTATTAAGCATTTTACTGTTTTGCAAGGCACCCCTGAAAAGTTAGGTTGCGTTACGCGTATCGTGTTTCGCGAATGACTATTTTTCGACATTTCTCTGTTTTGGCTCTCCAATGTCCATGGACAAGGCCTTACATTTTGATCCACAACCAGTTCATCTAGTGGCAACTTATGATTGGGCTCCAAAAGCTGAAGGTAAATTGTATTCATATATAGTTAGATATGGACTATTGGGCTTCCAATTTTGGAATTCTGGTTAATGAGTACCTCTCTCTCTCTCTATCTCTATCTCATGGCAGGCCCTCGTGAGAACATCATAGCATTCTCACCTTGTTTAACCTCCAAAGTAATCTATGTCGAGATGTTAGGGGAAGGCACTGCATTTTTCCATTTCTATCTTGTGACAGATCTTTAAAGCGGTTACTCTTGTTGGCTTGCTCTATGTTGCCCTTACGTTCTTGACAAAATTTGCTTGATCTAGTGGTAGGCTTTTATCTGTTGAGCCTCATTTGGGAGTTCCTTTCTAAAGTCTTCAGCAATTGTCACTACAGGGGTCTCCCTATCAACATCTTCCCTTGATATTTATGTCATTGGCACCCTCGCATTGTGCTTGCTATCAAGTTGTAGCTATTATCAACCTCCTTCAAAATTATTGTTTAGTCATGATTCAGTGCAACTTTTTCATTTCTTGGATTCAACATCATGAACAGGTTATGATGGAATTTGTATGCCATTGGATGTTTGATCAATGAATATTATTGAGATTGTTGACACTACCTGCCTGAAGAGAGGTAGTGCTAAAGTCGTAATTTCAATTGTGGATGAACACTTGGTTTAGTTTAAGTATAGGTGATGTGACACTTACTTTAATTTAGATATATCCTTCTTAACTTTTTAGAAATTTCCTAGTTGGAAGTGGAGTATGAGGCAAGGGCCACATTTAGATGTGCAGCTAGGATTTGGTGTTTTCGGCTTCATGGAAGGTAGGACCTTTCACCACACCATGGCTGCGTAGCTCAAAGGACTCCCTTTCTCTCTCTCCTCCTCTCCCTCCCTTAGGTACGCTCTCCTTGCACACAAAATTCGCACATCATTTCAAAGCTTACATCTACCTTTAGCTTCCTTAGGGCCAATTTTATGTGACCTGCAAGAAAGGAGAGGCACAGTTTGACAGACTTATGTTCAAAGAGATTTTGAAGCTCCCGATAGGCAGTGCCTCCTTCTACTTCATGATGACCAAATTCATTATTATCTCAAAAAAATAATGCAGGCTCCCATATTTCTTGGAAGTGTTAAATATGTTTTTTGCCACTAGGGGTGTTATACAAGGCTACCAACATATACTCTACTCCCCATCTATTGTTTTATTAAATCATTTTCGTGCACAAGGTTCATAGTGGATTGAAGCCATGGCTCAATGAGCATGGATGTAGCTTGTGTGCTGCCTTTCATTCTTATGCAATATGTGATTGTTTACAAAATGCTGTGGAATCTCACCCAACATGGAAGCTTTAACTCTCTACACACATGATTTATAGGTTGATTGCTGACAAGGCATGCCATTGTCATTTACATGGGCTTGTTCTTTGTATACATTTTAAAAGTTATAAGTAGTACTCTATGTTTGCAGCAAACAATGAGGGGACAAAGAACAAGGTGTCCTCCTCTTGTGAAAACCATCTTAGGTTTTAAAGATGCACCGATGGTTGTGTTAAGCCCCCTATTCACGCTTTGGTCCTAGAGTGACTTATATAAAAGGGCTCACGCCCTTCCATTTATATCAAAACATAAGGGAAAAAAAAACCGTCTTAATTAACGCATGAAATAACTATCCATGCTTGTGTTAATTGTTCTTGAGCCACCGTAGCTTTTGTGAGGAATTTAAGGCAGTAAAAGCTTGCTGCGATTGCCATTGCCCCTCTGTATCAGCATGAACGCATGAAATAACTATCCATGCTTGTGTCAACTTTTCTTGAGCCACAATAGCTTTTGTGAGGAATTTAAGGCAGCAAAAGATTGTTGTGATTGCCATTGCCCCTCTGTATCAGCAACTATGCTACTATGGTGCTAGAAAGTTCCCTTGTGTACACAAGTATTAATAACACAGGAGGTGGACGATCTTGGGAGCCTGCTAAGGTGGGGCAACATAAAATAAGGACATGTTAATTGAGCCTCCCATTGTCACCATAAGAGTTTGCCATCTTCTCTTTCAAAAACATCACAAGATTTACAGGTGGATTTGGAAGTGGTGAGTGCAGTCCTTCTTCCAAAGGATTTGGGTTGATTTGGCTCAAAGAGTTGTTGTTTAACATACAGTGTAGTGTTGAAAGCAATGGAAAAGGTTTTTTGGTGGGGAGCAAGGTGTAGTTCAAGATTATAAAGCAGATGTCACATGAAAGAATTTTCTATAGAGTTGGAGATTTTACTTTCAACTTGTGGATAATTCTCTAGGCTATAATATACAAGGAAGGTGAATAGTCAAATCGTAACACTCGGCTCTTTACCTTGATGTGGTGAGTTCAAGGCCCCCTTTGCTACAAGACTTTGAGGAGGAGTCCTATGCACACAATGCCAATGGTAGTCAATGGTGCCTTTAAGTTCGTATGGTATGCCCTCGGTATGCCAAGGTCTATGCCTTGGTTGTAAGGTTTAGGGGGGCACTACAAGAGGTTCTTGGGTTGCATATTTGGGGTGGGTTGGGGGGGCGGGGGGGAGGGGGATCCACAAGAAACTTGCTCTCATCAAACCTTCTCTTTTGTTGTGTATATGCTCTAATATCACTATTATGTGTGGAGATATGCAAACACCAAACAATTATAAGCAAAGTGCACACATAGAAACAAATATGGAGATGAAGGAGATCACATATATAGATTGAGTCCAATCCGCCCACATGCATGAGTGGGCTCCTCTCTTGTGCATGTATTTGGTTTTATTAAGAGAGGTACATTCCACTTTGTGTAGAAGTAAAATACTTTACGAGCAGCTTCAGACAAGTTTTGAGAGCTAAACACATAATCAACTTCCATACACAATTTGAAGGGTTTGGAATGACCTTGGAAGGCAAAGCTTTAACTTGGTTCCAAACCATACCTCCTGTAAGAACTAGGGAAAACTAGACTAAAGATCCTCCTCCCAACCTCCCTTTATATAGGCGGGTTCCTAGCCCCTTGCCCTAGACGGATCCCTTGTCCACACTGTCTAGCCCGACCCTTGGCCATAGTCCATGACCATCCTAGTTCTTAGGTTACAGGACCCTTGTCCTGACATTATTCCCCCCTTAAAGAAGATTTTTCATCCTCGAAAACAAAAGTGGGAAACTTCTTCTTAAGAACACTAATGTTTTCCCAAGTGGCACCTTCTTCAGGTTGGTCTTTCCACTTGATTAAGCCTTGTTGTCGTACGTGATGTCGTGTACGCAACTCATGATAATCCATAACATGTTCAGGTTCATGCGGTAAGGTAGGAGGTTCAATGTAATCAACCAAAACCTATTGGTCAATGACGTTGTCGTCCCCATGTAACCGTTTTCGTAGACGGCTTACATGAAACACCGGATGAATGCGAGAATGCGATGGTAGTAATAGTTTGTAGGCACGATCACTGACTCGCTTGAGTATTTTGAAAGGCCCACAATATCGGGGAGATAATTTAGGTGTCGGTCCAGTTTTCAAACTTTCTGAATGTTCTGGCACACGTAAAATACTTCCTCCCCTTCTTCGAAGGTAACTTGCCGACGTTTCTCATCAGCGTATTTCTTATATCGATCTTGTGCTTGCCGGACATTCTGACGAGCAAGTTTCAGCATATCCATGTGGTCTTGGAGAAAATCCTTAACCTATTGGAGTTTTTCGGTTGGCAACCCCACCGTAACTGGTGACATAGGTTGAACCCGTACATGAGCATGAAAGGACTAAAACCTGTTGTGACATGCTTAGAACTGTTGTAGGCAAACTTGAGAATAGGTAAGTATTCTTCCCAGTCTGACTGTTTTAGCATATTCTCTAGCACCTGGTTAACCCGTTCCATTTGACCATCCGTTTCTCGATGATCAGTTGTACTGAGGTTGAGTTGTGTACCCAATCGTTTAAATACAGCTCTCCAAAAGTGGTTGTTAAACTTGGGATCACGGTCACTAACAATGGTACTTGGCAACCCATACAATTTGTATAGATTTTCCACAAATAACTTTGCTAGTTCCGGTGTCTTAACCGTTGATTTGGTCAAAATAAACTTACATAGTTTAGTCTACCTGTCTACGACCACCCATACTGAGTCATGACCTCGTATAGTGGTTGGTAAACCTACAATGAGATCCATAGAGATACTTTCCCATTTTCCATTGGGAATTTCCAAAGGATGTAAGAGTCCTCCTGCTTTCAGGCGCTCTACTTTGTTAACTTGACATTTTTGGCAATGTAAGACATAAGCTTGAACAAAGCCATGTAGACCTGGCCAGTAAAATTGTCGTCGTACGAGAGAATAAGTTTTTCTAATCCCCGGGTGCCCTGCACTTGGACTATCATGACATTCATAAAGAATTTGGCACCGAATGTCTGTGTCCGTCGGTACACAAACTCTCCCCTTGTGGAGTAGGTACCCATTGTCGATGGTAAAATGCTTCCATCGCTATAGTTCATCACTTGATAAAGGAGAACTAGGTGTGGAGGTTAATTGTACACTACCTGCATTGGAGTGAGAAGGATCCCTCTTTTGAACATGGCTCCACGCTTTGGAATATGTTTCATCATGCTCATATTTGCCCTTGAGAGAATTTAGAAATTCACTATGAAGTTCTGTGAACAAGAGCGAATTGATCTCCGGCATTCGACTTAGAGCGTCTGGCACTACATTGTATCGGCCTTTGCGATACCTTAATTTGGCGTCATATTCCTGAAGGATCTCGGCCCACCTGGCTTTTCGACCCTTTAAATCTGTTTGTTGTGTAAACCATTTGATGCTTTCATAGTCAAACACAATCTCGAACTGAGCACCATACATATAGTGTCACCATGTCTTTAAGGCAGACACTATTGCATGGAGTTCGCGTTCGTAAGCAGAATAATTCTTTTGAGTTGCATCCAGCTTCTTACTTTCAAATGCAATTGGCCGTCCGTCTTGTAACAGAACTGCTCCAATAGCACGATCATTGGCATCCGTTTCCAAAACGAATGGTTTCAAAGGATCTACAATAGCCAGTATAGGAGCTGTAGCTAATGCGTCTTTGAGTGTTTCAAAACTGTGCTATTGAGCGGAACCCTACTGAAAAGCTTTACCTTTGCCTTTTAGTTGGTCCATCATAGGTACAGCAATGTGAGCATAGTTTTTAACGAACCTTCGATAAAAACATGCAAAGCCTAAAAAGATCTGTAATTCTTCCAGATTTTTAGGAGGTGGCCATTTCTGGATGGTATCCACTTTGGATTGATCCATGTATAGGCCGTTAGCTGAAATAACATGCCCTAAATAATGAATTTCCTCCTTGAGAAAATCACATTTAGATTCCTTGGCATATAACTTGTTTGTGCGTAACAACTCAAACACCTGTCTGAGATGTTATAAGTGTTCTTCTTCAGAAGCACTGTAAACTAGAATGTCATCGAGGAACACAATGACAAATTTTCCCAAATATGGCTTCAAGACACTATCCATAAGTGTCATGAATGTTGCGGGCGCATTGGTTAACCCAAAGGGCATCACCAAAAACTCGTAATGTCCAAACCGTGTTTGGAATGCAGTCTTAGGTATATCGGCAAGCCAAATACGGACTTTGTGATATCCTGACCGCAAGTCGATTTTCGTAAAAATACGAGCATGAGTTAGCTTATCAAATAACTCATCTACCCTTGGCAATGGGTATTTGTTCTTAACTGTAACCGCATTTAAACCCCGATAGTCTACGAATATGCACATACTACCGTCCTTTTTCTTCACTAAAAGGATAGGCGAAGCCCATGGTGAAGAACTGGGTTGTATAAACCCTCTGCTAAGGTAGTCATCAAGCTGACGTTCCACCTCAGCAGCCTCTGAGTAACTCATACGGTAAGGTGGTTTACTAACAGGTTTACAACCTGCAGTCACGTCAATACCATGTTGTATTGAGCGTGTCGGCGGTAAACCTGATGGCAAATCATTAGGAAAGACATCTTGAAATTCCTTTAATAATTTTTGTAATTGATTAGCAATGTTTGCTTGTGTAAAATTAGCAATTGATGGTATAGAGGAGAGAGAAGCATGCGGCGTTGAGGAATGTTCAACAGACTCAATGTTAGAAAGAAAATGAGACAGTGAGTAACACAAGAAAACCTGTTCTATTTCATTATCAGAAATGAGCTGCATAAGCTCAACAGTGCAAATCAGTGGTGATGAAGGTATATCCTTTTCTCTTAACAACAACACATGTGTGCCATGGGAATCAAACATCAAGCTGTTGTGCTCATAGCTACGCATCAGTGATGGTCCTAGGCTATGCAACCACTCCCTACCAAGAACCACATCAGCCCTTTCCATGTTCATAACTTGAAAATCCAAACAAGTAGAGTACCCTTGTACTTCCAATAGAACAGCTCGGCATTGAGTATCCCATATTTCAGTATCATATCCATTCATCATTGCTACCTGGTAGCGGTGGGTACTCGGAGTTTGAGGCAGTTTGAGCTTTTTCACCAATCCATAATTGATGAAATTGTGAGTAGCATCGTCATCTACCAAGATGCGCACCTTGTACCCTTGTAGATATTCGTGCATACGTACTAACTCATGTGGTCCAAAGGTTTGTTGCCACATGGAAGCTGTGAGACAGCAGTCATGCACGACCTCAGTGTGTGTTACTTCCACTGTGGAGAATTTTGAGGAAGACTCAAGAGGCAGTAGTTGCACCGTGTGCACTGCTTTCTCCTTCCCCTGAACAGCAGATTTCCCCTTGGGACAATCCTTTTTGCCATGGCCTCTTCCTAAACATTGAAAACATAGCTTCTCTTTCTTGGCCTTATCAAAATCCTCAGGAGAGAGAGGACCCCTGGACCCCTTGGGTTTTTTAGATGCATTTGAATTAGCAACTAGAAATTTTCTTTTATTATGCCCGTACTGAGTGCGTGTATTACCATGTATACTAGCAGGCACGTTACTATTATGTGTTTTCTTATCATTAGGGTCATCATGAATATGTGCTTTCACTATGGATTCCTCAAGTGTTTTAGTGTCCTGGGACTTGACATACTTCTTAAGTTATGGAGTCAGACCTCGTATGAACCCTCATACTTGTTGAAAGGTATCCAAGCCTTCCAACTTGAGGATGACGTCTCGATAGTGAGAGTATATTCAAGGAGTGATGGATATTGGCGCATGGAACACGTGTCCCAAGCGATCCAATTCCGATCGGCCTTGTTTGTAGGCAAAAAATCCTTGCTAAACATTGATTCAAAGGCTGCCCAACTCTGTGGTATGATGTTCTTCTCCTTGAGAGACATCCACCATTTGTAGGCCTTGCCTTCCAGAGTTAAGCTCGTTGCAGAGCTCTAATTGCATCCGGAGTACGCTGTAAGGCGTGAATTCCATCCCATTTACTGAGAAAGATGTTCAGTGCATCCTTATTGCGGTCCCGGTCTTCGCCCTTGAAAACTGGTGGTTTAAAGTTTTTTAACAAGTCATCTACCTCTTTGGTCGTGAGAGTATGCAGTGTTTCATTAATTGGGCCTTGCCCTTGTGTTCCAACGTGCTCATGCATGTGGGTGTCAGCAGGAGTCTTAGTCTGTTGTTGCATTAATTGAATGACTAATGTGGAAAGTTTAGTAACATTTTCATTTAAAGCCTTAAAATTTTCATCCATGACTGTCATGCATGTCTGAAGTGCATGAAATTCTTGAATATCGAGCAATTCATAAGTATCTTCTCTTGCCGTAGCGTCGCGGCTACTCTCCTTGAGAGGATCCGGCCGCGAGCCGTCATTGGCGGGATTAGGAGTACTTTGCTCAAAATCGAATGTCATGTTGATATCCGAATCCATGGCGACACAGCGCAGTGAAAGTACTCAGAAAAAAATACCTGATGTGGGTAGCACTTGCCAAGTATATGTAACTCCACTTGTGCGTCGTAGCACCTAACCGTCGAATAAAGAAGAATTTGCACCAGCGGCGTAAAAATCAAACTCCGCACAATCGCCCGTGGTTCAAAAGATGACTGAAATCGTGCAATGTAGATGGTTGAAGCGTCACCGTTGTGAAGAAGCTTAATTATTGAAAGCTTTGGCTATTATGTTGCTTGAAAGCCAATTGAAGCTGTCGCAATCGTAAAAATATGCAGGTTTCTGGAATTTTTCTGCAATAACTGAGCCTAACCGCAAGTCGTGAGACTCGATGGAAAGTCGAGACGGCTTGTTGCTTGCTCCGCCTTGTGCCCCCTTGCTTGTGGGAAGGGCCACTAATAATGGCCAAGGCTCAAAACCAATTGCCAATTGGCCTTTCAATGTGAAAATCAACGTTTTTTTTCTTGGACACACACCCCCTTCCCCAGGGCGCCTCCGTCAAGCCCAAGAGGGCACCGTTTCATGCGCCATAGCTCAGCTTCCAAAACGGGAAAGTGTTACCCGATTTAGACAGTCCCTTGCTAAATATGGAAAAAGCCTTACAAAGGCCACGGTTCTCACCTAAAGGCCCTATTTTTAGGAGCAAAAAGTGACCATGCCTAGAGAGAGAGTGGAAGAGAGACCTAAGCTCTAATACCAGTGTAAGAACTAGGGAAAACTAGACTGAAGATCCTCCTCCCAACCTCCCTTTATATAGGCGGGCTCCTAGCCCCTTGCCCTAGACGCGGATCCCCTGTCCACACTGTCTAGCCCGACCCTTGGCCGTAGTCCATGACCATCCTAGTTCTTAGGTTACAGGACCCTTGTCCTAACACCTCCTAGATCAATAACCGATTTACCAACTTTGGCAATGAGATTTGTTGTTGCTTGCTCAAAAATGATAATCAAGCATAGTACGGTGGTACATGCTTCCTCTTTTTGCTCGAGGCACATGAAGTAATTGTACGGCTTGAAACTTCCATAAATGTTCCTTAACTTTGCGCAAATAGCCTGGCTGGCATGCCAAGGGTAGGACCGGGCAGGGCCAAGGGCCAGGACAGACATGCAGTCAAGGGGGTGCCTATGTTTAGCAGGCCAAGGGCCTATATAGGGCATGGTTGGGTGGTGATGAGCATGCTCTAGTCCCCTCTGTCTCACATTGATATCAGAGCCCAAGGGAGGAGAGGTATGGAGGAAGGGGGAACATGACCTTGCATGGCTTGTTGCATGTCTTCTCTCTCTCTCTCTCTCTCTCTCTCTCTCTCTCTCTCTCTCTCTCTCTCTCTCTCTCTCTCTCTCTCTCTCTCTCTCTCTCTCTCTCTCTCTATGTGTGTGTGTGTGTGTGTGTGTGATGTAGATCTCCTTCTCTATGTCGCCGAAGCTCTTATGGTGAGCACACGTGAGAAGAGCCCCTACCAAGACGAGGGGAAGGAGCGTGGCAGCTTGCATGGGTATGGGGGCTTAGGGCACGGGTCGAACCTTGCTGAAATCATGCATGTTTGGGCTCTCTTGAATCGTGTTGCAACAAGGACATATTTTTTTCTCTACATGTCCTCGAACGGGCACTGTAGCACCCTCTACCTCCTCCCTTGCCTGCGGCGTAGGCAGCTTGATGACATGGGCATTTTGTTGAAGTTGTTTTCTCATGGTGGCTATCTGAACCTTTGTCTAGGGGTTTGTCTTTTGAATCCCAGAGGAGGGTACCCACGATGCCCCCCCCCCCCCCCAAGCTCTTCATGTAAGTAAGCAGTACTACCAAGGCAAAGCAGTCAGAGCCAAGGAGAATCAAATAAGGAGAATGAAGTTGATGAATCTCTGAATATTGAATCAATTACAGAGATCTTTGAGAAATTTGGCTAAAGCAAAGGACCATGAGAGGATTGTGAAGCATGTGAGGATTGTGAAGGGCCTCAACAATTGCGGCACAAACGAAAAAGCTTGATAACTGCATGAATCGGCAAAGTTGGGAAAATTCGGCACGCAAGGTGTGCTAATGATGAAGAATCATGGGCATGTTAGGCAAGGATTGGAAATTTTCAATGATTGACGTAATTACCATGGAGCACGTGATCAAGTGCCCTCGGGTCGACAAGTACGATACCCTACTCGTGACAAGGTCGACAATTGGTGGGGTTACGTCGACAAGCAGAAGCTCCAAATCTTCACGACATTGAGGTATGCATATTTTCTGCTTTTTCCTCGCTTAGTTAGTTTTAATTATGCAGTTGTCATTTTTTATGCTAGAGCAATGTTCTCTTGGCATCCAAGATGATGTTTTGATCGTTGAGCAAGGCTCACTAACTGAATATAAACATCTATATTTAGTAAACCACTCAGAAATTGGCCCTTGAAACTTTTCATCATGCATGGCATGTGCGTATCCATAAAGGCAATGTCAAAAGCAATCCTTCCTTTTTTGTGATTATGGTATAATCCCTACCCACAGTCTTGAATATGCTACGAGCATATCGATTTGGGGGAACTTGACCATTGTATGGCATGATCATTCAATGGGTAATGCTATTACGTCTAATACAAGTTATAGGCAAATGTGCTCATCATGGCCGGCCACTTGTTCCAGCTTGAGAAGCCGATAGGGGTTTCTCTATGTCGCATTCTGGATTTGCATTTTTGCTAGGACATGGTTCCTAGGCAAAAATTTTACAAAGGTTATGTCAATTGAGACAAATCTATATGGTCAAGGACAATCGTAATCAAGCCAAGCAAGTACATACTTTGCAAATATTTTTTTGTTTTTTCAATATGTAGTACAATTTGACAAGGTCAATTACCTGTGAATGCTCGACAAGGTCGACTTTCTTTTGCTATGACATTGTAAATTGGCAAGAGTATCTGTTAGCTACGAGCACCAGAACTCCATGAGTACTTATGTGAAGCAAGGATTCCCTTTCGGCATTTGGCATCACGGTTTTCAAAGTTTGGAATATGCTATTAGCATACGAACTTAGGGAAACTTGCCAAGATGTTTGCAGGTTCTTAAATCATACGAGGGCGTAGCTACCTCACTCGAGCAGCAAATATAGCATGAGCCAGATTTAAGCGAGTTTTTTTTGAAAACTCAAGCCACTTGCCACAGCAAGGTTAGACAATTTCAAGTTTTCTTGTTTTTCTACATTTTAACTTTTAAGTTGGCAAAGATTGCCTATTGTACAAAGCAAAAGTGCTTTGACAACATTTATGACAAGCAAGGCTTCTAACCCGTGCCAAGATCCTGTCATTGACTTCAAATCAATGACATTGGCACACAGTGCTGGGCATTCGGCAACGTGCGGACATAAGCTCACAATTTACGTAAGATAACGACAAATTGTGATGTATCCATGCCCGATTGTGCAAGGTACTTCTAGTATCGGCTCAATCTGTAGGGCTGTCAATGTCTCCAAGGGCTTATTCCTCTGCATGCATGGTATGCCAGGGAGATTAACATAATTCCATCTCATTACTATTTCCACTTTCGCTATAGCACTAGCTACTCTATCAAGGACGAGCTCAACTATGATATTTTTTTAAAGGTTTATTCACAGGCAAAGTGCCATACTTAAGTCACTCTCGTATAATCATTACCACATATAAGCTAGGTGGGTCTAGATGTGAATTATGGTACCTCTCTCTACGAGAGTGTGGTACAAGTACACTGTTGTATGCTAAAAGGATAAGCTACCACACAACCATTGTTTTCCTAGAGGCATAAGTAGTAGGGGGCATTCAATACAGCAGCATACGAGATTTTCCCCAGCCCATCATTCTTTCTCTCTCCTTCCTAATTTCCTACGAGAAAGGTGAAATTAGGCATGGTTTTACTAGAATATTTCTATGTTGATATGGTAACACGAAGGCTAAGATCCATCCATTTTTTAAGGGCTAAGAGTCCCCTGTTTTGGAATAACTAAGAGCCATCTATTTGTAATCCGTCAATGATTTCTTTCAAGATCAAACAATTCTATCCAGTCGAGTACCCATCGATTTTAATGGACAAGCAAGAGTCTTGCCATTACTAATTTTTTGGGTGTTATTTTAGCACTACACACTTTGAGGGTGAAGATCAAGTTGAGTTTTTGAACGTCTTGAACTCGTAAGGGCTTATCTCTACCAAGGTGTATAGATGAAGCCCGCATTTCCAACATCACGGTTGTTCACAAAAACCCAAGATTATGGATTTTTAGGTCTAGAAAAGATCCAATTGTGAATACGATTCCAACTTGAGTGGATCTCCTATTTCATCTACAACACTAAGAGTGTTTATACGAGTATAATTTTGGAGTAAGACCCAGCTCGTGATCACTAAATCACTTATTAAGTGGTGATAGTCAATTCTTGGAACCTTCACACTTGCACTTTCAAGAAAAGAAGTCCACAAGATGCCAGGGGGTAGTGAAAAATTTCAACTTCCAAAGTTGACTTCAATTACTATTGGCTGCTAGTTGAGCAGTCTCCCTGCAAAGTCTAACCAAGGGGTTTGATAATGTAGATATTAACCAAGGGGTTTGGATTGTAAAGGAAACACCCAGGGTTACATGTGTAATACTACTTGAATTTCATTGATTTTCAATTAGTGTTCCTAGGCCTTTGCAGGCGGGAAATTTGGGCAAGTGCCTTTGACTACGGGTAAGTGAGCACTATGTTCAACCTTCAGGTACACATATGATTTGGTTTATTTCCATTTTTGCATATGCTTTGCTTGATTTTTTCAAGTTGGATGAATAAGCTTGAATGCTTTCATCCATTTTTTATCTTTAGAGAGATGAAAACGTCATTTAAGAGCCAAGAATTTTATGCCGTAGTGTCCAAAATACATTTTTGCATTACGCAGTTATGGACCCACTTGTAGGGTTTGATTTGGCACATGTTGTCACATGGGATACAACATGGTCTAGGAACTCAAGGAGTTTGGTTTAGCCAGTGTCAAGCAAGGCTAATGAGGGTCCCTTTCACTTTGTCGTAGAGTGTTTGCAGTTACCTCCACACACAAGTACATCTCGTACTTGAAGGATGTTCTTTTTTCAGTCATCCTTACATGACACATATTCCACATGTGGAGAATATGAGTCTCTGAGAATGACACTGATGCCCACTATTTCAACTATGTGTCACGACAAAGTCCCTAGGTGCGGGTTGAATCTGTTTACTAGACCATTTTCAGCACGACGTATCACGAATAATTTCAGTGGCAAAAAATTGCCGCATACTTAGAACCACTTTTTCAGTTACAAATGTTGTTAAACAACTCTAATGAATGTTTTTTACCTAGAAGTGATTTATGTATTACCTTCTATTATGGTTCAAAGGTTTCAGTAAGGCTTGCAAATGATTGCAGTACATAGACTTTAGTTCTTTCTTTATTTCAACTATGTGTCAGGACAAAGTCCCTAGGTGCGGGTTGAATCCGTTTACTAGACCATTTTCAGCACGACGTATCAGGAATAATTTCAGTGGCAAAAAATTTCCGGATACTTAGAACCACTTTTTAAGTTACAAATGTTGTTAAACAACTCTAATGAATGGTTGTTTATGCTTATAGCAAGGCTATGGTAGAAGTGATTTATGTATTACCTTCTATTATGGTTCAAAGGTTTCAGTAAGGCTTGCAAATGATTGCAGTACATAGACTTTAGTTCGTTCTTGCACTATTTACACTCCTCTTTCCTGTGTGTTATGAGCATCACATTTGCCATAAGTATTGGTAAGTACGATCATGGATATGCAGGTTCGGATTTGTTTTTGCTAAATGCATACACACTAGGTGTCGGCATGCGTATTCATCACATTAGTTGCTTGTTTGGTGGATACAGGCATATACAGGCATATGCACACCAAACCCTCTAAACACTCTATTTTTCGAAGAAAGCCATGTAATTCAGCCTAGGATAAGTTGTAACCGTGATGTAATTAGACAATACCCTCTCTACTTCTCTAAGTCTACACCCTTGTAAGAGGCCGAATGGCCGTGGGAAAGCCCCCTTAACTTTTAAAGTCAAAACCCTTAGTTTTGAGAGGAGAATTATCATTAGCTTGAAGAATAAAAAAACGTGCACTGTGGAGGCCTCTTACTGCTACAAATTGTAATTTTCTTTTCTCCTGAACTGGTAATCAGAATTCGTTTCCGAATAGCACATTGCATTCCTTGTCTTTTGCTCTACAATCTAAGTGTGATCATTTTTAATTTTGTTGTGGTTCACGATGCATTGTTTGTGAGCTAAATGCATTGATTTGGAGGTTAAAATGGTTGTTTTTTGATCTTTTGACCATGGATAAATGTTTCTATGCTTAAGGAGGACCTTTCCGAGTACTTCTGTTTCAGTTTTTTGCACATTTTTTTGTGATGGATCGTGATTTATGTACCTTCCCAGATGGTGACAGAACTTGGTAGGATCGAGCCCTTAAGTGTTGTGATACCTCTCCTTAAGTTTTGTTGCATTCCGGATTCGTTTGGATGCCGAAAAGGCGTGATGACCTAGAGTGGTGAGATTGGACGCATACTGATTGTCTGACTAGGAAGTGGTTGATTTTCTTTTGTCGTAGAACGAGTAGCCCCCTGAGTTCACTTTGTTGAGATTGACACTCTCATTAAATCTCCGTGCCCCATCCCGAGTCGCTTCCTTGCATATTGACATGATGTTAGTACAAAAGAGCTATGCTGTAGACATCCATTGCGGCGATCCGCTAACATTGGCGCCGTTGCGGGGAAATCGATCCTTAGGTGGTGAGTGACTCAGTGTACAAAAACAAAAATCTCCCTTCAACCTTTTGATACCCGTCCCGCTTAACATAGACAGTGAAGCAGATAGACGTAGGTTTAGTGCTTGGTAGAGACTGGAGTCCGAGACTAGCCAGTGCTATTCCTTAAGAGCAAAAAAAGCTGTGAGTGAAGAACAATATAGTATTTTGTTCTTTGATTTTCACATGCTTGGAAAGGGATTTTCCACCACACACTTTGTTGTTATTTTTGTACTGTTAAGTTCATTTATGTTTGCAGATTCATTTCAGTTTATAGGAATAGGTTAGAAAACAATTTACACCATCATTTGGGGCCAAAAGGATCGAGGAAAAAACTGTCAAAAACCTTATTTTGGTGTTGAAGACCATAACTCTGAAAATTTGAACAAGTGATGGTTAGAGCTTCAAAACTGGACCAAACCCAGCAAAACTTTCAAGAAGGGGATAAAAATACTTTGCTGAAAAAGACTGTGCAAAAAAAATTCAAATTGCCTCTCCAACATGGATCGCGATCCATATACCTTTTTGGAAAAATGTGCTAAAACTATTTCCTTTGCTTAGACCAGGCTCTCATGCATCAGAACCTTAAGTTTGGTCAGAAATAGAGTGCTAGAAGATCATAAAAATCAAAAGATTGGAGTGAGCAGAGCAAAACCTTAAAAAAAGGAGAAAACAAAGAAAAATTGAACTTTTACTTGTCCAAATTCAAAAAGGGATGAGAATTGGGATCAACTAGAAGCAAGGAATCAACAGAACCAAATTTCATGTCCAGATGCTTCCCAACATGGATCACGATCCATGTTCCAGGTATGTTGGGGTATAAAGCCCAATGTGGTCGCCCAGGTAAGTGGGCGGGCCGCCAGGTATGTACACATATTCTTTTGTAAAAACCTAATAAGAACTCACTATGCTCTACACATTACAATAGAGCGAGTTCACCATATCGTCGTGCTCTTCTTCTCGCACTCTCTCTCGCGTCGCACTTCCGCTCGTACTCCTTCAACTGGTATCAGAGCTCAGATCGAGGCTCGGGGCAGCACTGCAGGAGGCTAGAGTCACCAGCTCAAATCTCATGGGAGAGGCCGAAGGACTTGGTGTTGTCAGAATTTCATTCTAAGGTCATCTCGGCCACCGTTCGGCTTCGACAAAGGTCTACGCAGGCCATTTTCGACTACGTGGTCTCGACGGGTGCAGATCCGACTCTGCAAATTTGGGGTTTTCGGCCTACGACTGTAGGTGCTGAGGATATCGACACTCCCAGAGTGTTGATTTGTGGTTGTCTACACATCGAAGGACGGCTCACAGTTCTTGGAGGCGTGTCACATACGACACGGGCGCATCTACACACAGACTGTAGGCGACATCCACTAGTTCATCAGGTAGCTTGTGTTTGCTGCTTGATATTCCAGATTTCATCCTGACATTGCAGGTACTTCCACATGAGATGTATTGTCAGAGATGATGTATGTTTGTTGAGGGTTTGCTGGCTGTGAGTCACGCAGCAAACAACCGCCGCAGCGGTTACAGCATAAAGTGGGAAATTTGTGGGTGTATGACTTTGTGGGAAGTCTATGTACTGTCAGATTTACTGCAGCCTTTGTTGAGGGTAGAGTGAGGTTTTATTGAGCTGGGGGATTCTCGAATGTTGAGATCCTTTCGGTGATACAGGTCTTGGAGCGATCCCTCGAGCACCCTTAGATAGGCAGCTAGGATGTATTGACTGTGAGTTAGATAGTTGGGATTGCATCTTTGCTTTACTGCCGTTGAGGCATTCTCGCAATCTCTGCTTATAGGACAGTGACAGGACAGTCAGAGACAGTATAGGTGCAGGACAGGTTTACCCGCAGCTTACAGTGTCAGAGAGACAGTGTTTTTTGAGCTGTTTTTTGGTCTGTTTTTTGAGTACACCATAGCCATTTTACAAAGGAGACTCTGCCAAAATTTCTGCAGAATCTGAAGCTTTCTTGGTTCATTTGACAGGTTGATAATGGTTCAGAGGTCAGTTTACAGGGGAAACTTTGCCGAATTTTTCCCAGGAAAGTAAACTACTGTGAAGCGTAGCTATGGCTGGATCACAGGACACTGCTCTTTACAATATCAAGAAGCTGGATGGAACCAATTTCCCATTGTGGAAGAAGCAGATTTGGCACGTGTTGGTACAAAAGAAGCAGATAAAACCTATAAAGCTCAAGGGGATAAAACCAGAAGATATGGACGAAGATGAATGGAGCGAAATGGATGAATTGGCACTTTCTACCATTATGCTGACTTTGACAGAAAGCGTTTACTTCAATGTAGCAGACGAGATGTCGGCTTATCAAGCATGGTTAAAGCTGAGTGATCTTTATGAGAAGCAGAGTGCAGCTTCACAGGTATACTGGCTTAAGAAGCTTGTTGACTTGAAGATGAAAGAAGGGACACCTATGTCCAATCATCTGAATGAATTCAACACAATCTATAGTCAGTTGTCAGCTCAAGGTGTCAAGTTTGATGAACCTGTTAGAGCTATGTTCCTGTTGATCACATTGAAGGAAAGTTGGGACACTTTTCGCACAGCTTTGAGTAATTTTGTACCTCCAGATGGTTTGAACATAGCAGGTGTAGAAGGAAGTCTGCTTACTGAAGAAACCAACAGAAAGACAATGGACAAAGGCAAAGGAACAGCCTTAGTTGTCATGGGAAGGACCAAAGAAAAGTACAAAGGTGGAAAGAGGAATCAGTCTTGTAGCAAGTCCCGCAGTGCCAAAGGCAAGAGTGACATAGAATGCTACCATTGTGGCAAGAAGGGTCACATGAAAAGAGACTGCAAAGAATGGAAAGCAGAAAAAGGCAAAGAGAAAGCTGAAGACCATGGTGAGAAGAACAAGTCCTCAATGAAGATTCAAGAAATAAATGTGACAAACACTGTTGTAGAGGATGATAGTCTAGTGTCAGGAGACATCTACTTCTTGAAGAATACAATGGACTCAGCTCTTCTTACAGCATCTGATGGAAATGCACTGAGTGACTGGATTATAGACTCAGGGGCATCACTTCATGTGTCTCCAAACAAGGAGTGGTTTACCTCTTATGTGACCACTAAAGATCATGTTCGGCTAGGCAATGGGCAGACATGTGAGATCTTAGGTGTTGGAGATGTTCAATTGAAGTTTCAGAATGGCTCTTCTTTCACGCTGAAGAATGTGAGACATGTTCCCGCAATTACAAAGAGCTTGATCAGCACAGGTTTACTTGATGATGCTGGCTACGTCACCACTTTTGGACAGAACATGTGGAAGATATCCAAGGGTTCTATGACAGTAGCACATGGAGTAAAGTCTGGAGGACTTTACATGATTTATGTATCAAATGTCTCTAAAAATGTAATCAATGTAACCGAGCAGCCGAACGTTTCTTTGTGGCATAGCCGGTTAGGACATATGTCCAAGAAGGGAATGGAAATCTTGTCTCGTTCTGGTTATTTGCCTGGCTTTTCATTTAATGATTTTGAATTCTGTGAACATTGTCTGTATGGTAAGCAAGCACAGCAGCCACATAAGCATAGAAGCAGTAGAAGAGATACACAGTTGGCACTTGTTCATAGTGATTTGTGTGGACCTAT
Organism: Adiantum capillus-veneris; assembly: GCF_014529385.1. Lineage (NCBI taxonomy): Eukaryota > Viridiplantae > Streptophyta > Polypodiopsida > Polypodiales > Pteridaceae > Adiantum > Adiantum capillus-veneris. Next base: position 143,113,035 of record NC_140934.1, read on the forward strand.
GCCTAACCTATCTCTAGGGGGAGCTTCTTACTTTATGACATTTATAGATGATTACTCGAGGAAAGTATGGGTTTACTTTTTCAAGCACAAGGATGAAGCGTTTAGTGTTTTGAAAATGTTTGTGACACTTGTGGAGAATCAGAGTGGCAAGAAGCTTAAATGCTTACGCACTGACAATGGTGGAGAGTATGTTTCTAAGCCCTTTCAGGACTTTTGTGAGTCAAAAGGTATAAAACGTGAACTTACTGCTCCTTACAATCCTCCTCAAAATGGTGTTGCTGAGAGGATGAATAGGACCATACAAGAGAAGGTCAGAAGTATGTTGTCTAATGCACAACTGCCAAATGGGTTTTGGGCTGAAGCTGTATCAACAACTGTTCATCTTGTAAATAGATCTCCTAGCAAGGTTTTGCAGAAGGATTCAGTGCCAGAGATGGTATGGTTAGGCACAATACCCTCATACAAGCATCTCAGAGTCTTTGGCTGTGAGGCATATACTCACGTTCCAAAGGAATTTAGGAAGAAACTTGAGCCAAAGAGTAGAAAGTGCATCTTTCTAGGCTATGGTAATTCTGGTGAGATGGGGTACAGACTTTGGGATCCCGAATCCAGAAAGGTTGTCCGCAACAATGATGTTCACTTTAATGAATCCAAATATCATTCTAAACCAGAGAGGGTTGAGGAGATTAGAAGAGTTGTCTTCGAAGAAGATGGACCTGCACGTGCAAGACAAAATGTTAGGGCTCAAGAGGAGCAAGGACAGGATAGAGTGGAACCACAGGTTGTGGTTGAGCCTGAGCCACCTATTGTGCATAGATCTGGACGTGTCACACGACCTCCTGATAGGTTTGTTCCATCTATGAACTATGTCATGTTGACTGATTGCAATGAGCCTTCATGTTACAAGGAAGCAGTGAAATGAAGGACTTCGGGAATTGGCAATTGGCCATGCAGTCAGAGATGACAGCTCTGCATAAAAACCAGACATGGAAGCTAGTTAAATTACCACGGGGCAAAAAGGCTCTACCTTGTAAATGGGTTTACAGGTATAAGATCACCGCTCATGATAGTCAGCCAAAGTACAAAGCAAGGCTTGTTGCCAAGGGCTTTAAGCAAGAACAAGGCATTGACTTTGATGAAGTCTTCTCTCCGGTGGTCAAGATGACTACATTGAGATGCTTTCTTGCATTGGTTGCCATATTAGATTTGGTGTTGCACCAAATGGATGTCAAGACAGCATTCTTGCATGGTGATTTAGATGTGGAAATTTACATGCAGCAGCCAGAAGGGTTTGTTGAGAAAGGCAAGGAAGATTGGGTATGCCAGTTGTTAAAGAGTCTTTATGGCTTAAAACAATCACCGAGGGCATGGTACCATAAATTCCACAAGTTTATGCTTTCTCAAGGCTACAAACGTAGTGAGTTCAATCACTGTCTATATACAAAGAAGGCTAAGGATGCCAGTTGGCTGATCCTTATTTTGTATGTGGATGACATGTTGATTGCTGGCAAGCACTTGGAAGAAATTTCAGCTTTGAAGTCAAAAATGGTAAAATCGTTTGACATGAAAGACATGGGTGAGGCAAGTCATATACTTGGTATGCGCATTGAGAGAGACAGATCAAAGAAGTTGATTTGGTTATCTCAAACAGAGTATATTGACAAGGTTTTGCAACGTTTCAATATGGAGAAGGGAAAGGCATTGAGTGTTCCATTGCCACCATATGTGAAACTTAGCAAACAAGATTGTCATGTGTCTGAGGAAGAACAGCCTGAAATGGATAAGATTCCATATGCGTCTGCAGTGGGTAGTTTGATGTATGCAATGATTGCTACTCGCCCAGACATTGCATTTGCAGTGGGAGTAGTAAGTCGATACATGTCAAACCCAGGCAAGAAACATTGGGAGGCAGTGAAAGGAATATTGAGATACCTGAAAGCTACAAAGAGTATGCGTATATGCTATGGGAGTCAGGAGCTAAGTGTAAAGGGTTTTACAGACTCAGATTATGCAGGTGACTTAGACAATCGAAGGTCTACGTCAGGGTATGTCTTTACATTGGCTGGTGGAGCAGTACATGGCGTTCTAGATTACAAGATTGTGTTACTCACTCTACTACAGAGGCTGAATATGTTGCAGCATCAGAGGCATGCAAAGAATCAATTTGGCTTAATCGACTAGTAACAGATTTGGGAATCAAAGAAGAGATGCCTGTGTTATATTGTGATAGTCAAAGTGCTATACAATTGGCTCGCAATCCAGTTTATCACTCAAAGACAAAACATGTGGATGTGAAGTATCATTTCATCAGGGAAATGCTCGAGGATAAGCAACTTCAGCTTGTCAAAGTTCACACCACAGAAAATCCTACTGATCTACTTACAAAAGGACTTCCCTCAGAGAGCTTTGCGCATTTTCGCAAGCAGTTAGGTGTAGGGTAGTACATCACTTCTCTACATCTCTTGTATATTAGCTTGTATAGTAGCTTCTCTCACACTTAAAGTACCACATTGGACTTTAAGTGGGAGATTGTTGGGGTATAAAGCCCAATGTGGTCGCCCAGGTAAGTGGGCGGGCCGCCAGGTATGTACACATATTCTTTTGTAAAAACCTAATAAGAACTCACTATGCTCTACACATTACAGTAGAGCGAGTTCACCATATCGTCGTGCTCTTCTTCTCGCACTCTCTCTCGCGTCGCACTTCCGCTCGTACTCCTTCAAGGTAGACATCTGATAGTAAGATTTGATCAGTTTACTCCTGATTACTAGTTGAACAACTTTTCCAAAAGGATTCATAGACAAAAAGTGAAAAATTTGGTCAAAATACCAAAAAAGGAGTTATTTGCAAAAAACCGCAAAACAGACACAAAATCTTGCTTTTCACTTGGAAAAAACTGATCAAATCCAAAAGGACTTGGGGAATAGCATCACCATACCTTGTGTGATCAGCTCACAAAGTGTCAGTCCAAAATCTTGCCAAACATGGATCGCGATCCATGTACCTTTTTGGAATTTTGAGCTGATAATAGGCAAGCAAGGAAGTGATAACAATTGAAACATTTTCTCCCAAAGGACCCTTATCAGAAAATTTCAAAAAGAGGGCAAAAGGGGACAAAAATGAGATCAAGGGGGAAACCACTGAAATAAACCCTAAAACTGCCTTTTGTCTATCCTAAAAAGCTTTAAAACATTCAAAAATCATATAGCCAGCATCACTAGGCCAAGGACTAGTTGTGGGACAAATTTCAGTGTATTTTGACACAAAGGAACATGGATCGCGATCAATGTTCCCTTGACACAATTTGACACCAAACTGGCACCATAGCTAGAGGGCATCACAGAGAGTCTAGTGGTGCTTCCAGAGTTGTATTTGGGTGCAAGAAACCATCCCAATAGCTCAGAACTGATAAAAGCTCAGGCAAAGTGACAAAATCAACTTAGTCTCCAATCCAAAGGTTCTTTTCTAAAAAATTTGGTACCATAAGATCTCTTAATTATGTTAAACCTAATGATAGCAACAAAAGTTCATTTGGCTTCCCAACATGGATCGTGATCCATGTACCTCTAAGTCAGAACAGAGATAAAAATTTACCATACAAAGAGCTAGTCCACAGTAACCTGGTGGTTCTTTCAAAATTGAAATTGGACCCAAATTGTTGAGGTTGTGTAAGGGGTTGTGTGCTACTGAAAAAACCTAGCTAAGTTTTGTCGATTAAAAGCAAGAACTAACAAGACGGCTGTAAGCTCACAGCTATCAAGAAAATTCTTGACAGGTTGCAGGTACTAGAGAATACTACCCAGCAAGCAAGATCAAACGGGAGATTCAAACTATTTAATGAGGTAACGGATTTTGTATTTCCAATTCTTCATGAATTTGCGATCAGGAAGATTGTACCAGAATAGGAATCCCACCATCTTTGATCAAGGGAGTAATCACTCGATGGAAGAAAGTGTGAATCAGAGACCATTGCTGCCTTTGGAACCCATTTTAGAGGAGAGTTTCTCTGACACTTCGTCTGAGAGATCATACAGCCTCATGATTGAAGATTCTAACAAGTCAAACCCTAAGGGAAAAGCTTCAATGGGTGCAGGTCCTTCTCAGCCTGCATCTGATGTAAAATTGTTGTATTTGAAGTTTCAATTTGAAAATGTGCTTAAGGCCAAAATCTATAAGGATGGAATGGACCGCTACTATGTTAAGTTGGAAAATAAGCCGAGCGAATTTAGAGACCTTGTAGATGTTGATTATGACGGGGATAGATATTTCGATCGAGAGGGAATAATGTACTTGGTGGTTCATAACCCTTTTACTGTGGATAAATGGGGAATGATCGGCACCAAAAACAAGGTAGATAATGAGTTGGCCGATGAACCACCCAAAATGGAGGAACAAAACGCGGTACTCAGACGCACCAATGAGACAGAGCGCCTTAACATAGAAAACACATATGTGGGGCTTTATAAGTTTAATAATGGAGACAAACACTTTATTACAGATGTGACGAGCCTCGCATCAAAGAATTGACGGACCAAAAAAACTTGTATGTTTACACGTACACGGAGGGTAGAAGTATTTAGGTGGTCATAATGGACAAGTATGGCTGAAAGTACTCTCCAATGGATCGTAAGGAATTAGAGAGATATACATATTTTGGAGGACCACTCCACCAATACTATGTAAATCTGAAAGAGGTAAAAACCATGACTACTCACACCAGACCTGAGACTGTACCCGTGAGCCCCTTGAGAACTAGGGTGGAGGATTCTTATGGACATGAATGAGTCCCAAAAACAAAACCTTTAGGATCGACGGCGTCTAGGGCTTCCATGAACACACATAGGGGCAGTACTATTCCTAACAACACTTGCACCACTGGAAACCCTCCAGCTATTACACGAGATCGATTTGATGAACGTTAGCGGATAGGATATCACTGTTAGTACCAAGAGGAGATTATGAACCTAGAGAAGTCACACTAGGCGGACCAGGAGTTGTTAGAATGGTTGCAAAGACCAGATGTATGCGACCATCTCAAGTGGCAAAATGTGTACCCAAAAAGTATAATGGATCTAGAGATCCGTATGCCCATGTGTCAATCTTCAAACAAGTGTTGAGAGCAGAACAGGTTACTAATTTCCACACTCAATATGAAGGTTTTGGGTTGACATTAGAAGGTACTACCTTGACTTGGTTCCAACTATTAAACACCTTGGAATTCCCAAGTATTGAGCAACTTCTTTAAGAATTCATTGAGGAATTCTCGAAAGGGGGGATCAAGCATAACACTGTCTCCCAGATCTATGCATTTAGGCAAAAGGAAAAAGAGAAAGTGAAGGAAGCATCGCTTTGTTTCAAGCAGTACATAGAAAGATGCCCTGCTCGAGAACTACCTCAGGATGAAAGACACGCTATCGAGAAATTTGCGGTCTTGCCAGGAAAGCACCGGGCTTATGGCTGTGAGAGTTTGTGAGAGAACTCAACAAAAACTATATGAAGGAGTTAAACCATAGATGCCATGAAGACTAGGGTTTGGAAAGAAGTGCAATAAAAGAAGACTCACTCTTTCTCTCTTGCACTCACACACACAAAGAAAGAACACAAAAGAGAATGTCAAAACAATACGAAAATGAAAACATCAAGGCTATGGTCATATCGTATCATGGGTAATATGAAAGGGTTAATAGATGAGTTAATGGCATTCAATCTTGACTGACCAAATAGGCTACGAATTGTTCTTTGGAATTGTAGTTTTGTGCTTACCATAATATATATATTTTGTCTAGTGATTGCGATTAATTGTGTGTACAAATCCTCTTGGTTCATAGCAAGATAACTACGCTTACGTCAAAAGAAAAGTTATAGTCTATGAGAGGTAGTATGATGGGATCCGGTGATAGAAGTATTTCATTAAGCCTTTCTGGGCCAAAGAGAAACACTATACGTTGTTGAAAGTGTATTTTTCGGCTAATCCATACGTTAATTCTAATAGATCGTACAGAGTGAAAGCGATAGAAATGATCATCATGTGGGTTATTCATCTAGGATAGTATGTGAGAAATGTAGATATGAGAGAAGTGAAGAGATGAGAAGTTTCCCTCCCAAGCCCTATTCTTGCCGGTAGGCAATAAGGATACTGCGGGGAGAGATATACCTGTAGAAAAGAGAACCTAGAATTTGCAGAGAGGATGAATTACTAAGAATGAGAGAGATAGGTTTGGTTAAGGAGATGAGATTAGATACATACATACATACATATATATATATATATGTCGGATTAGAGATGAAAAAGAAAACAACAAGAAATCAAGAAAACATCAATGTAGAACACATCTTACTTGACAAACCCTTCGGCACCATTATTGATGGAGAGAGAAGAAGAGGGGAGCACTCCACTTTGATTGATACGCCAAGTACAACACCTTCTTTGATGAGAGTTGATCTTCCAAGGATAGCGTACAAGAATGGCTAGTCTTCCTCTAGGAGAAAGTGTAGGCTTGGGCTTATGTTAATGGGGCTAAGTACAATTAGGCATTACTACTCACTCCCTCAAGAATTCCTCTCATCAATGGCTTGAATGCTTGAGTTCCTTTTCAAGGAAGAAGAGGTCCCCTTTTGTAGGTGAAGGGAACCCCCAAGGGTTTACACAAGAAGAGAGGAGCCAGTGTGAATAGGAATTGGAAAAGTTGGAAATGAGCTGTCCCTGCATGATGTGGGCAGACTGAGGTCCAGTATTTTGATCATATCTCCTCAATCGTGGCTCCAAATAAAAAAGTAAAAATATGGACAGAAACTTCAGCTCATTAGCTACGATTTTCATTTTAAAATCATTTTCCAATTCGAATTGGAACCTTGTGTAAAAAAATAATCAAAATAGGGTCTATTTCTGGCAGCAAAAGTCTTCCCGTGGTCCCCTTAGCCTAGACTTTCATTTAATTCCAAAAGACACCTCATGCCATATGAAAGCATGACATTGCTCCTTGACAAAGTTTTGTAATCATGCTTGCAATAATGCATTAAAATAAGTGTATCTTTGAAATCATGCCACCTAGTGTCCCACTAGGATTTGATTCCCTCCTAGTAGCTATTTAAAAAGAAATATAAGAAAAGTATAAAAAATACATAGAATATATATATATATATATATTGGAGTTTACCCTAGATATAGGATCTAGCTAGGGTGTGAGATGATAATGAGATAGTAGAAATAAAGAATCAATGCTTTTTGCCCCAAGTTAAAGAGGCGGAGCTATTGAGCTTTTCCCATAGTATTTTCTGATGGTAAAGTAAGGATAGGTTACCCTTGAGAAAAATAATAGGATGAGATAGAAGGCTTATTATTATACTTAAATATGCGTATTTACATTATAGGAAAGATAATTATGTATCTAAAAAGTTACAAGATAGATCTTGTAGCATGCGTTCCCACTATGTACGTGTCACAGCACGACATCCACCCCCTCTAAACCTGCACATCCTCCGGTATGTGCCACATTATTTCTTTGTAAGATCAGCCCTCTTGTACATCTTCCTTGATTTCTTCTTCACTGGATGATTCCAAATCTTCATCTTCACTTTGATCTTTACCTGTGGTTTACGCTCAAAAAGGACTTGCACTTGAAGGCATGTGTAACTTTTGAGCAAGTCACAAAAGAAGTGTTGTATCTTGTAGATAACTGCAAGGCATATGGGGAGGTGACTGAAGACACAGATCAGGGGACAAGTAGCACCTCTTCAACCACTAATGAGTCCATGACAAGATTGGGGGGGCAAAACCCGACTGTGCCGGACGTTGATCAAATGATCGAGGAAGTGATCAGGAGGATAAACCAAGGAAACGGGACGAACCCAAACACATGACAACCGCCCACCCAAAAATGTGATACTTGTGGAGGAGATCATCCAACCCAGTGGTGCGATCTTCAACAAAGGCCAGGAGTAAACACACAACGAACATTGAAATGGTGTGCTACAAAACAAAAATGGACAAACCATGAAACTCACGAATGTTTCTATAATTGGAACGATGTTAGGGAGAGACAATACGGACCACATGGAGGACAACAACTTTCGTCCCCTCCAAGGTACCAAGTAGGGCCAAATAATGCAATCTTGGGGCAGGGAAAAGCTCAAGCTGTGTTGGGACATCAACCTCCCTTACCCAAGGAAAATAGAGCTATGATAAGGATTTCTCAACCCATAGAACCACCTTCTGATTAGAGTATGGTCCAAGTAGTCTCATACTGGGAAGATTTAGACAATACTTATGAGAGGGAATTTGATGGAAATGTATATGCTCCAGACGGACATAATCCATGGATAATTCTTGAAGATATGTCCGAGCCCTCATACATAGCACAACCAACTAAAAACCATTACTTGGTCGATGAGAATATGCTCATGTTCATGGAAAATCAGGGCTACAAACCTAGGGGCTACCCTCCTAGAACAAGACAGCCGATGGGGGCTCCACAGGCTTCTCCACCACCTGTAGGACCATGTTATGAATGTGGCGGTGATCATTGGGCTAGAGTTTGTCCAAACAAAGGAGAACGGGTGAAACTTTTTGGATTCTGTGACGGATGCACAACCGGCCGTCTCATTCCCACACTGTCCAAAAAACCCTGAAAACAAAGGAAAAGCAACCATGAACAAAATGGGGATTGTGCCAAGCTCAAGTGGATCAGAAACAGAACCGAACATTCTGATAAACGTGGTCACTAGAGCTCAAGCACATGAGGCAGCAAGGAACGTCCCAGCCAGCCAAACAGAGATAGAAAACTTGTGTCCGAACCCCTAGGAAATCCTGGAACGCAAAACGAGACAAGATGAAAGCCAAAAGAGAAAAGGAAAAATGGCATTGGAAACCAAATTACTGAAAATAGAGGAACAACTTCAAAGGGAAAGAGACCTTAAGGGCAACAATGAGATAAAAAAACCATCGGATCTACCATCAGGAGGGCCGGTCTTGGTAGACAAGGTGTTCGAACCTTTGGACATAATTCTAAAAGCTTACGAGGCAAGGATAACGCCTAACCAAACCGAAGAGGATAGGTGGTTAACGTACCCTCATCCAGGCTATGAGAAAGAGAGGCTAAAGATGTGCAAGGAGCTCATCCAAGCTGCTCAAGCGCTTATGGAACCATCAGTTCCTACGGCTCCAAAAATTGAGGCACTAATCCAAGAAAAGACTCACGAGTTAGAGGGGCGAGGAATTGAAAAGAATAACCTACCAGATCCTGTAGACGAAACACCATTGGATATGAGGGTGGTAGCCAATACAACAGATGGAATGTATTCTCAAGTACCACTACCAATTCCAGAGGTAGAAGAACAATGGCCTCAAGAGCTATGGGAAAATATCAGGAATAGAAAGGATGAAAGTGCCACACTTGTGTCAGCTCCTATCCCAGAAATCCACCTGGAACATGAGCTCTATTCAAACAACATTAGATCACTATATGGCGATGCAGGTACAGCGATATCGGAAGACAGTAAACTGCAGTCGTTGAAGACTTTACCTTCATTTATTGGTAACCATGAAACTCGGTCGGAGGTAAGGAAAGTACCATCTCAATGGAAATCCAATCCTAAGATGATGGATACTAAAGCTCTTCACGAGCTGATGTCATCCCCTATCCGTTGTACACTGAATCTGTCAAGGTTACTGCATATCAAAACGCATCTTTGGGATGAGGTCATGAAAAATTTGGAAAAAATGGGGCTGGTAATTCCTTCACTCGAGGCTTCTCCAGAGACACTAAATACACAACCCTCGAAACAAACTAAACATGAGCCAGTACCAGTAAACAAAGTAGGGGATTATTGTGAAGTGAAGAAGGAAATACTACATTACCGGTGGAGTACAAAGAGGTCAAGTTGATAGCAATATTGGATAGTGATGCTGGAATAGCCATAGCTACCAAAGTAATGTGGAAAAAATGGGAAAAACCTGCTCTCCAAAAGACGAGAATGAAACTTTAATTGGTAGATGGATATCTAGATAAACCCATTGGCATCTTGGAGCAGATTGTGGTAACCTCTTCCAGCATTGCACATGAACACACTTTTGCTATTATGAATTTCGATGAGAGCATCAATTTTGACATCATATTGGGAAGACCATTCATGTGTCAGCTCAAAATGATGCAAGACTGGGGTTATGACTATATCTATCTAAGGAACAAGGATGTCACTACGAAAATTAGTGTCACGGATCATAGCTATAGAGACGTAGAAAGAACCCCAGGAGAAGACTTGCACTCCACAACTGACCAGGAAGGAGGAATACTGGCTTGGCTACAAAACAGAGCTCACCAGTGGGCAGAAGAAGTTTCAGAAGATGGAAGTCTTAAAAAGGAAAATTGCACTCTTGATAGGACTGCTCAAGACGAGGCGTATATACCGGAGCCTTTCCCAGAAGAGATGTTCGAACCTTTTGGATGGAAACAAATACTAGCCACTCTTGATGTTTGTGTAAACGAGGTGACCCTCAACAAATTCTATGATGAGAAAGGGTATAATATCATTCCATTCCAGATGATGGGTGTCAGCCTAACTCCTAAGTCAGAGGGAGAAGTCCCTAACAAGGACGGGGTTGCCGAGTTCTGACGCATAGTGGATGAAATCTCTGTAAGAGATCTTGACCAAACAGAGGAAGAAGATTTTCAAGACTTGACTGATAAGATGCTAGAGGATAACACGGACGACGAGCTGTCTAGTAGCTCGAGTTAGAGCATCAAACGGAAGGATCGACGAGTGATCTACTATGATTTCCCAAACCAAAATCCTCAAAGACAACGCAAATATCAAGATAAACGCAGAAACAATCGAGACAAGCACAACGAGGACTCAGTACCTCTATTAACTGACAAAACACAGTACTTAAGATTAGTAGAAGCGACTGACTGCCTCAAGGACATGATATCAAAGAAATACATGAAACCTGACTCAACCAAAACAAAATCGAAGAAGGCAAACACACAAAAACTAGAAAAAGGGAGCAATACCGAAAAATCGGTTAAGTTGTCCAAAATGGAGTGCAAAATCAAATACAATGAACTGAAGCGAGCCTTGAAGGAAGTTTGGACAACAGAAATGGAAACTGATGAGGAATCAAATGATGATAAATTTGATGCACCTTCCCACTATAAGAAGTATACCATTCACGATAGAAAAACCGTGGTGCCAAAACCCAAACGAGATCCCAAGGAACCAAGAATTTCATATGATGGGCGAAGTGACCACATGACTCATCTGGGAAAAGTCTTTGAAAAATGTAGAACGTATCGTATTTGCTTAAACTTGGAAAAATGCGTCTTCATGGTAAGACAAGGTAAAATTTTGGGCCACATTATTTCCAAAGACGGAATTTCAATTGATCAAGAAAAGGTACAAATAATTGTTGCACTTCTGAGACCAACGAAGATGAATAAGTGCAAGCATTTATGGGGCATTGTTGGTACTACAAGCGTTTCATATATATGTATGCGGTAATAGCTAAGCCGTTGTACGCCCTCATTGCTAAGTTCAAATGGATGGAGGAATGTAAGCAGGCTTTCCAAAAATTGAAGCAGCAATTAATTTCGGCTCCAATTTTGTAAGCCCCTGATTGGAGCAAAATCTTTCATGTCCATGTGGATGCATCAGCCTATGCCATCGGGTGCATATTAGCCTAGCCAGGAAAGAAGAAAAAGGATTTTCCCATTTGCTACTTTAGTTGGCAACTAAATAACGTAGAGAGAAATTATACCACTACGGAAAGAGAAGGTATGGGAATGATCTATGCTATCAAGAAATTTAGACACTACCTTTTAGCAAACAAGTTTGTCTTCTTCGTGGATCATCAAGCAATGCTATATCTAGTAAACAAACCTTGCAACACTGGAAGAATTGTTCGCTGGTTTATACCGTTGCTTGAATTTGACTTCACGATAGTCATAAAAAAGGGGACCACACACCAAAGAGTAGATCATCTTTCACGACTATTTCATGGGGAAGCCCTCGAGGGTGTCGATGATGACCTTTCTGATCCATATTTTTTTAACATCGAAATGGTGCCGAGATGGAGCGAACGGGTCATTTTTCTACTCACAATTGGCTCATTGCAGATAGAAAGACAACCATCAATTATCCATCAAACACAAAATATCTAGCTTTTAGCAGGACGGTGTACAAACACGGTAAGGATGAGATATTGAGACTATGTGTACAGCCCGAAGATACCACATACTATCTCAAACAGGCTCATATACAAAATACAAGATTTCACAACGGTGAAACATAGACAGGCCAACGATTACGGAGACTGGGTGTCTACTGGCCAAACATGGAACACAGTGTCCATACATATGTAAAATCCTGCGTTAGTTGTACAAAACAACCACCAGTGGAACATGCCACCCTGTTTCGAGTAGTACAAGCACCTAAATGGAGTGTTCACATAGTTGAGTACTTAAAAAATCAGACCTTTCTAGAGGAATGGGGCAAAGCAAGAATGAAAACTGTAGCAGAAGAGGCCAAACAATATATGCTCATTGCCAACCAACGATATAGGCGGGGAAAGGACAAACAACTACGGTTGTGTGCTATAGAAAGGGAACATTACGTTATCCTAGATCAAGCACACTCAGGACAGCTAGGGGGACATTTCTCGGCTGATAAAACGACAAGGCTCGTGCTACACTCAGGCATATGGTGGCCAACCCTGTTTATGGATGCAGAGACATATATCAACCGTAGTGATGAATGTCAACGCACAAAACCACCCCAAAGGAGAGATGAAATGCCACTGAGGCCCATGATGGGCATACTTGCTTTTGCCAAATGGGGCATTGACTTCATTAGTCCCATCATACCTCTAGGATACAAGACTCACGCACAATACATCATCGTAGCAACAAACTACATGACGAAATGGGCAAAAGCAAAAGCAACCCCCGAAAATGATGCAAGAAGTACAACTCAGTTCCTTGTCGAAAACGTCTTTACAAGATATGGACTATCAATTGAAATAGTGAGCGATAGGGGAACACACTTTTTAAATGATGTTATTGAAAGCCTCCTTGACGAATTCACGGTGGTCCATCACAAATAGGCACCCTATCATCCGCAAGCTAATGGGCAGGCAAAGAGTACAAACAAAATCTTATGCACCGTACTCACCAAAATATTCAGCAATTCAAGACATGATTGGGATCAAAAGCTACACACAGCCTTATGGTCTTACATAGTAGCTTTTAAAACTTCCATTGGAATGACTCCCTTTAACCTGGTATTCGGGATTAATGCGATCCTACCACTGGAATTCCTAATCAAAACCCTAAGAGTGGCAATGCAATTAGGATGGATGGGCCATGAGCTATCAGAGAGATTAGACACCCTGGAACAATTAGATGAAACCAGACTTAGAGCGATAGCTGGGATATATGCTCAGGAAAAACAAATGAAAGGTTTCCATGATCAACATGTGATTGGAAAGGAGTTCCAAAAAGGGGATTACGTTCTCATGTATACCCTCAAACAACACTTTAGAAAACTCAAAAAGCGAGGAATGGGGCCTTTTGTAATACATGATATGTTGCAAAGTGGCGCCATCAAGCTTGCAACATTAGCAGGAGAGGAGATACCTAATTGGACGAGTGAATGCAGATTAAAGAAATAGCTTTTTTCGCTAACACTAGAAGAACTCGCAACACTACATGCAGCAGCTCAACGCCGATGTCAAGCACAGGACATTCGAGAACAAGCACAACAGGAAGCCAAACTCAGAATATGAAAGCACAAAGAGCAAGCAAAGTTCCAGAGGAAAGCACAACAGAATGTGGCTATTGAGACTGCTCCAATAGCATCCATACAAACGACAGCTACATGGTTAGGAGGAATGGATCTACACATTCATTTACAACTTGATGATGGCACCACCGAGAGAGCCTTGGTGGACACAGGGGCCAGAGCTAATGTGGTTAACTACTCCACTTTCACAAAAATCATGCGGGAACCTCTAATGCCAAACATGGGGTTCAAAGTAACAAAGGCACTATGGACAGTCTGGGCCACATAAATTTACCAATCACCATTGCTGGAACAGTTTAGCCGCATCAATTTCATGTGGTCGAAGATTAACATCTTAACGAAGCAGTTATTCTAGGAGTGTCATGGATGCGCACTTATCAAGCCACACCAAACTGGCAGGACAATACCTTACTCCTCGAACATGAGAGCCAATCTTTTGCCACGCCATTCGTACAAACGGACCATGTATGGGAACCTCTACCATCGCCACATGCACCAGCTCAGTGATATTCCACAACTATGGTAAAGAGAATATGGGTTAAAAAATCAATAATGGAAACCAAGCCCAGGCAATTGTGGATACCAAAACGACAAACCAATACACGTCAGCCTACATTGCCTACATAGAAATCAAACCTCCACAAATTGCCCACCGCTATTGTCACACGACCTAAGCCAATGTACCACTATCTTCAACAACCAAACACTGTCAAGTGGGTATGGCAACAAAAACAAACTCGCCAGCACAATGCAAAACAAAGGCGAAAAGCAACCCAACCATGAACATCAAAACTTTTGCAGGTCACAGTCAAACACAGAGCGCGTCTTCTCCAATTACTATTGTTTGGCCCACGTAGCTTCCAGGCAACCTCGCCACTAACAGCCACTGAACATATTGTTCAGCACCCCTCTCTTGCACAGTATTTTGTTTCCCCATGCATATCCTCCATCAGCATCATAGAGCCACACTATACGGCTATGCATAGACATGCGCTTTCTTCCCAACCACTCTGACACATGTTCGCCGGGGACGACTCACTCTAGGAAGGGGGGAAAATGTGGCAGGATTATTATTTGTATATATTATTATTATCCTCTTACTTCTTTTCTTTTCCTTTCCTTTCTTTTTCTTTAAAAAACAGGTTTTTTAGGGCCTGTTTGACAAACTCTTAGTTGGCATAATCATGAGCCATACTGTCTCACCATCTAATACCAGAATAAGAGCATGTATATAAGGGAGGCGACACTAATTTTTGCAATCATTGTAAATAATTTTCTTTTACAAAAAAGCAAAAAACGACAGATAATCAACAAAAATTTGATAAGTCGAGCCAGGAAAGTCGGGATTGACTTTTGAAAGCAAACACCGAAACTTCAAAGCAAGGACTTCGAACATGGCAAATATGAAAAGATTTGACACAAGATGAATTTTGGGCCAACTTCTGAAGGATCAAAACTATAGATCGAACGCCATTTGTAAACCGAGTGTCAGAATGACTAACGGTTCGAACTCATATGATATGAACAAAAAGATATGATCAATGGAGGTAAGTATAAATGGGGCATTCCGGGTAGACTAGGAAGATATAGTCAAATGGGGCAATATAAGCTCATTTACATTCAGAGAGAGCCACAGGAGCATAGAGTTTTCGGAGTTGTTTCTGTCCGCTACAACCACCTCGGTGGATCTTACTACACCATATTTGATAGGTATGATCATTAACCTTGCAAGAGCATGTGTGTATGTCCCATACTGCATCAACAATGCCAAAACAATAGATCAAAGCAGTACAAAGTCACAAAATCGGCAAACTAACAGGGCCATTCAGGAAGTCCAAAACCCATCAAAAACCAAAAATATTTCACTAGTAGACCGCAATTAGCTGACATAATCAAGCAGGGTAGAAACAACAGAGAAAAGTGGTGGAACATGGATCGCAATCCATGTTCCCCAAACCCTAAAATCAAAGGAAATTGTTTAGGAGAACCCACAGTTGGGAAGGAACAAAACCCTATGACTGGTTTTTCAAAATGCATCCCAACATGGATCGCGATCCATGTTCCTTTTTGCCAAAATCAAGGTAAAAGTGGCTCACTAGCTGGACAATGTACAAATAGTATTGGTGTTGCAAAATGATCACAAGAAGTGATCTTAAGATCATCAAATCCTTTAGGATTGCTACTTTTAGTTTGCAAATGGTCTTTTGGTCATTCTAACAAAAAAAAGGTGGGATCCCAAAGAAAGTCTCATGAGAGGTCAAATGCTGGGATGCCAACAAGACCCATAAAGAAAGGCTAAAGATAGAGTCCTGACAAGTTTTCAAATTATTGCTAAAGTCATTCGGGAGAATTTACACTCTCCTCGAAGTCTATCAACAAGCAAATGTAACCTAAGGATGGTGGTAGAATCAAAACTAAGCAAATGTTTACTTGCAAAAAGGTGAAAATTGCAGGATTCAATTTGTCTTCTCAAAAGGATTCAACGTCTGGTAGAATTTGCCAACGAGCCAGACAAAGCTATGAACTACAGACCGAGATCATAAAAAATCAAAACAATGATAGATCTCAGGCAAAACATGAGTCCAAAAATGGTTGCCAAAAAACAAATATGGTCAAAACGGAAAAAACATGGCCATAAACTATAAAAGGGGACTAACTAAGGAAAAACATGTCCAAAGTTGAAAATATTTCACTGGTGTACTAGGTAAACCTATAGGAACAAATGCGCACAAGAACTATATCAAAATTTTGTCCAACATGGATGGCAAATTTTGTTGACAAAGTTATGTTCATTTTTCATTCTATGGTCAAGTTTACACTTTTTGATAGTTTTGATCATTGGCTAAAACCTATTTTCAATGCTAGAATTGACAATAGGATGCCTCGAAGGAAAGCACAAAGGGAGTGGAACGCGGCACCCTATGAGATAACTGATATCTCCTCAAATGAGAAAGCTCACGTCACTGAACAGATACTTGAAGCCATTCCGGCTAACATCTTCATCGGAAGGTTTCAGGCAGCATACAGAGAAATAGTCAAGGCCACAATCTTTCCACAGGAAATGTGGACTTTGCACCAAAAGCCAGAAGTGCAAGCAGGGGGCAGGTGCCTACATCTAGACAACTTCTTATGACTGCCTCCTTGGGGTACGGACTTTAGTCGAGCTCACAAGCTCATAAGTTCAATTCAGTACAATGGGGAAGCAACTCTGACGGACAAGGATGGGGTAGTCGTCAAGGTAAAGATCACAACGGAAATTATCAATGAAGCCCTCCACCTGCCGCAAGAGACGCACAATCTCTTGCAGAAGACGAAGGCAATAGACAATGATAAAGCCTTTTTGAAGCAACAAGGTCACAAGATGACGTATCAAGACTTGATATATTCAAAAAATGAACTGCCATTCGCCTTATATCGCAACATTTCAAGGTGCAGAAGCCGCCTAGATATACCGAACCTTTGTTGCACATGGTCATGGTAATGCAATGGGCTTGTTGGCTGAAGGCAGGGTGGTCAGTTGCGATTTTGGGAACTATCTTCTTGACACTATTGTGGAAGCAAACCTGAAAGGGAGTCAAAGAAGTAAAGCTTACATGAACGGGGGACCAATGCTCACACGTATAGTTTATCAGGCACTGGGGATGATCGAGGATCTACCACCTACAGATGCGTAGATAGATCTGATCCACAGATCTAAAAGAGCTGTAAGACCAATGGCAAGACCTTCTACAAGGCCAAAACGAGAAGTCAAACAGATGAGGCAAAGCGCATTGTTAAAGGATTTTGACAACAAGAAGACTGAGTCACATGCTCGGGGTAGCAAGGAAGAAGGGTCCCACCCAAGAGACACTCCTTCGGAGTACCAGTCTTCAGAGGAGGAGCTGGATAGCCCATACACACTTGGATATACACGCTTGCGAAAGAAAGCTGTGCATGTGGCAGAGGCTATTCCCATTACACATACCAGGAGAACAATGGAAGAAGCTCATGCATTGAGAGAGAGGCTCCGCCAACAAAAGAAAGATGAGAAACAAACCCAAGGAACATAAGCGGATGATGAGAAAGAAGAGGATGAGCCAAAAATATTCCACTTATGCAGGCAAACAACGGCTTTAGAAAGGATCAAGCAACAGAAGAGGCAGGAAGCTGAAGAAAAATGGGAGATTGCCAGTGCCATGCAGCAGCACATTCACAATGAACTCAAGTGAAAGATGGAGCAAAGGCAAAAAGAAGAATCAAAGAAGCCACGTGTCGATGATCTCGAATCATCTGACGAATCTAATCGAAGCAAAAAAGAGGAAAGTCACTTGCAAGGAGAGGAACAACACGATACATAGGACCAGCAAGGTCAAGACCTTGGTTCTCCCAAGGACACTGAGGCACTTCTAGAGACTTCAAAAAAAGAGAAAGAAAAAATTGCAGGCTTGTCAGAACAAGGAGCGGAGGAAAAGCAGATGAAACACAAAACGAATCAAGAAACGGAGTCCGCACAAACAAAGCCCGCCACAACCTCTGCTGCTCTAGAAGATTCAAAACAAAGAGAAAAGCAAGTTGAGGCAGCTGAACAATCGGATCAGGGCCAAAAAGGCCAGCATAGGCCAAGATCTGCATGCTCACAAGTGGCCATGGAGGAAGGAACTGAGATAATTAAATCCTTTGACATTGACGCTCACTTAGAGCAGATCAAGCCACAATTTCAATGTCAAAGGGCTCTTTAAAATCTTTGAGAGTTGGAGTTAAAGATACCAAGAAAGAATCATCTAAAACGGCAGCAGAGTTCTTGCAGCTAAAGCAACAAATAGAAGCACTAGAGAAGGCACAACTCCAGGCACAATCGGAGTTGCAAAGAGAACAGGAGAATGCAGCCTACTATTACAAGGAAGTGCAACAATTTAATGAGGCGAACTTCGCATTGCAGGTTGAGCAGCAACATCTTGAGGAGGAGCTAACCAGAGAAAGAGAACAAAATGAGAAGCTACAAGGCTCGTATGCAGTGGTTAGCAGATCTCTGACTCAACTCCTGGCCATACAAGAGACCCCGTCCTCCTTAACGACGACTGCAAGATCTACCTCCTTGAGTCAAGAAATCAAAGAGTTGAAAGAAGCCCTGAATA
The DNA here is from genome assembly GCF_014529385.1 of Adiantum capillus-veneris. Lineage (NCBI taxonomy): Eukaryota > Viridiplantae > Streptophyta > Polypodiopsida > Polypodiales > Pteridaceae > Adiantum > Adiantum capillus-veneris. The sequence goes on from NC_140934.1 coordinate 143,131,943, forward strand.
AAGAGAAATATGACAGACAGATCACGACGGCAGGTCATAGTGCCCTACAACAGTCCAAGGATGAGGAAATCAAAGAATTAAAAAGGCAATTGGCCGAGGCAAGAGGGAATTTAGCAACTCTGAGAGCAGATCAGACAAAATATCAGCAGGTCCCAAGGGAATTTGAGCAAGAAGGAAGATTCGAACAATCCACGTTTGAAGCTCATCAAACACAGATGCCGCACGGGAAAAGGAATGCAGGAATCTGTAGATCCAGCCATGACATCCACTTTGGACTCGACAAGGGATGAAATTCAGTGCTGGATCTCAGAAGTAAAGGACCCTTCACACACAGCTTATATGCAATATAAACTGAAGGTGCTAGAATGGGCTGCCCTCCTCATGATCACTCCAGATGAGGTAGTAAAGAATCATGGGCACGAGATGATCGCACTGCCATTGATGCGGCAAGAAGTTAAATTATGGCAACAAAAGATGCTCCCCGAACTTGTACCAAACAACAGAGGGGACTACAGGGAGGTTCTTGTTACGGCCCTTTAGATTCAGACAATCATAGACAATCAACCCTTCTGGCGGAAAAAAATGGTTTGATCAGCAACCAACCGATGAAACCTATTACAGAAATGCTCCCCAGCATCTCAGGATCGACCCCACTTACTGTCCCATCAATAGGCGGCGATCCTAGGACAATTTTTGTATTTGGCAAAGCAAAAGACCGGCAGTGCTAAACTACCCAGTAATCACAAAACCTCTTAATAACAACCCACCATCCAAGCAGTAGATGGTTCAAACTCTAAAAGGAGTAATCAACATGATGAAGGAGATCCCAGATCTCGCCTATCAGATGCTTGTAAAGATTGCCAAAATGCTCATCACATGCATTACAACTTTCAGTGATATCGAAGCAGCAGAGCATCCCTGGCAAGTCTTTGTCGAAGGTAGGCGAGGCATTTGCTGGAATATGGAGACAGAAATCCCAAGCAGGAATGTCATCGTGGGATTATATGCAAGAGTCATGTTTCTGCCCTCTCATTACATGCAAATTTTCGAAGAGGCTTTCATGACAGGCTTCTTCAAAGTGGACTCTTCCATATTCAATCCAATGACATTAGATTTGCCAGCCTGCCATATCGCCTACCAAAGTACCCTCAGTAATAATCCCTTCAGAGAGCTGGCCACCAAAGTCGAGATTGAAGCAATAGCTCATAAATTCAGAAATCTCACTGCAACACTCAAAAGAAGGTAGTAGACTCGCTCAAAGACAGCTTGCACGAGGATGTGCAATGAATAAGAAGGGGGGGAATGTTTGGTGGATACAGGCATATATAAGCGTATGCACACCAAACCCTCTAAACACTCTATTTTCTGAAGAAAGCCATGTAATGTTTGGTGGATACAGGCATATATAAGCGTATGCACACCAAACCCTCTAAACACTCTATTTTCTGAAGAAAGCCTAGAATGAGTTGTAATCGTGATGTTATTAGACAATACCCTCTCTACTTCTCTAAGTCTACACCCTTGTAAGAGCCCGGATGGCCGTGGGAAAGCCCCCTTAACTTTTAAAGTCAAAACCCTTAGTTTTGAGAGGAGAGTTATCATTAGCTTGAAGAATAAAAAACGTGCACTGTGGAGGCCTCTTACTACTACAAATTGTAATCTTCTTTTCTCCTGAATTGGTAATCAGAATTTGTTTTCAAATAGCACATTGCATTCGTTGTCTCTTGCTCTACAATCTAAGTGTGATCATTTTCAATTCTAATGTGGTTCGTGACACATTGTTTGTGAGCTAAATGCATTGATTTGGAGGTTAAAATGGTTGTTTTTTGATGTTTTAACCATGGATAAGTGTTTCTAATCTTAAGGAGGACCTTTCTGAGTACTTTTGTTTCAGTTTTTTGCACATATTTTGTGATGGATCGTGATTTATGTACCTTCCCAGATGGTGACAAAACTTGGTAGGATTGAGCCCTTAAGTGTTGTCATACCTCTCCTTAAGTTTTGTTGCATTCCAGATTCATTTGGATGCCAAAAAGACGTGATGACCTAGAGTGGTGAGATTGGACGCATACTGATTGTCTGATTAGGTAGTGGTTGATTTGCTTTTATCGTAGAACAAGTAGCCCCTTGAGTTCACTTTCGTGAGATTGACACTCTCATTAAGTCTCCGTGTCCCATCTCGAGTCGCTTCCTTGCATATTGACATTATGTTAGTACAAAATAGTTATGCTACAGACGTCCGTCGCGGTGACCCGCTAACATTGCTTATGAAGCATTGTGTACTCTATGTGCAATATCTCTATGAGACTCCTTTTGGATCTACCAATCACCAATAGAGGTCATGGCTCGGTTTGGGTGCTTGTGGATCTTTCAGATTAACCAAGATGGTTATTCAGGACATTGTGATCCCCATTCACCAGTCATTTAAGACGACTATCTGTACGCCATGGGGAAACACACCTTAGTACTGTTAGTTATCCAAAGAGAATAGCCAAATTAAAAAGTGTAATCTTGTGCTAAAGGATACATGAAGCGCGTACGTTAGCACCAAGCAATTCAATTAAAAAGCATGTATTGCTCTAGTTGGAGTTTGCTTACAATAAGTTAAAGCATGTTTGTGACCGAGTTTAGTCCCTTCATGTTTAAGTCAGGTTCTCAACCTTGAACACTAGTTATGGTGGGGTTGTTTACTGAAGAAAATTGAGAACAAGTCAAGGACTTGTATTTTGCTGATAAGTTACGTCAGCCAATTACTTTCATGGAAAGTGAAAAGAGGTACTCTTTTGGGTACATCTTTGTTGTGATAACTCGTTTAGCATGCTCGTATGCGTTCTAAATGGAGTCTATACACTATGTTGGATACAAGCCGGTAACATGTTAAGTATGGAGCCTGATTTACCCCTTCTAATTTTCTATGGTAAAAACGCACATTTGTAAGGTCCCCATTATGAGGAGAAGCTATCGTGCGTGAGGAAAATCACTCGCCGGAAACCAAAATTTTCATGGCGGCCAAAATTCAGGGGCACCGGGGGCGGAATCCCCCGAGACTTTATTTTTTTGCTTCGCCGGAATATTCCTTTTAGCCGGAATATTATGGTCGGACGGCGGCCGGAAAGCGGTCGGTTAGCCGGTGGCCGGTGGTCAGAAGAAGTCAATGGCCGATGGTCGAATTCAAAAGCGGATTTGTCTACACAAGGGCGGCCACACATGGGCGGATTTGAGGGTTCGATTTGGACTTATTCACACAAGGGCGGCTACACATGGCTGCCTCTCATAAGAGAGGGCAGCCCTTTTGGCCTATATAAGGGGGCCATTTCTACACACATTTCATAGTGTGAAGTTGATACAACAAGGTGGGTGTCAGGTGGTGAGAGTGAAGCAAGGCGGGAGCTCCAAAAGGGTACAATCCCTTTGTAAACTACTTCTTGTTTTGAAGTACTAAAGCCATTGAATGGCTGCTTTCCCGTGGACGTAGCCCACATTGGGTGAACCACGTATATCGTGTGTACTCTCTCTCTCTCTCTCTCTACTCTACAATCTCGTGTATGTAAATCTGTCTCTCTCCATTAAGTAATCTACTCAATTATCTATTTAGCTACGTCTTATTTCCTAACAACTGGTATCAGAGCAAGGTTTGCTCGTAGCTAAGTTATCTCAAGGAAAGGATTCCTTGAATTGAGTGGGAGTTATGGCGGAGGAAGGGAAGCTCAAGATTGAGAAGTTCAACGGCAAAAACTACCAACATTGGAAGATGCAGATTGAAGACTATCTCTACCAGAAGGATCTCTATTTGCCACTAGGCGGTCTTAGGAAGAAGCCCGCAACAATGGCAGATGAAGCATGGATTGTCCCAGTGATCGAAAGGCACTGGGAACAATCCGGTTAAGCTTGGCGTCAATGGTGGCCTTCAATGTTTTGGAGATGAAGACCACGGAGGACTTGATGAAGTCACTTGATGACTTCTACGAGAAACCATCAGCATCCAATAAGGTATTTCTTATGAAGAGCTTGTTCAATCTAAAGATGGCAGAGAACGGTTTAGTTGCAGAACACCTAAATACTTTAACACAAACATAAGTCAACTTCGATTGGTGAAAATCAATTTCGATGACGAAGTGCGAGCTCTTCTTATACTATCATCTCTACCGGATAGTTGGGACAGCCTTGTGATGGTGTAAGTAATTCTATTTCTGGCACAAATACTCTTAAGTTTGATGATGTTGTGGGTGTTCTCCTAGCGAGGAAATAGGAAGGAGAAGCATAGGAGAATCATCAAGTGCTGCACTGTCAGTGGAAACAAGAGGAAGGCCTAAGGAGAGGTTCAAAAACCAAAAGGGTCGTGATCGCTCAAGGTGGAGCAAGTCACAGACAAAGTCAGTTCTTGAATGTTGGAAATGCGGCAAGAAGGACCACGTCAAGAAGGATTGCTGGTCCAAGAAGAAGAAGGAGACAGAGTCTCAAGACAACAAGCCAACATCGGAGACCAATATGGCAGGTAAAGTAGAGCAAGATGCTTTAATTCTCTCATTAGACAATGTGTCTAATTCCTAGATAGTAGATTCTGGGGCTTCATTCCATGCGACACCACACAAGCAACATTTCCAAGATTACACCAAAGGTAATTTTGGGTATGTATACTTGGGAGATGATGAAGCTTGTGAGATTGTCGGCAAAGGTACAATTTCTGTCAAAATTGCTAACGGAAATGAATGGAAGCTTAAAGATGTTAGGCATGTTCCTTCTCTTCGAAAAAATTTGATCTCTACAGGACAATTGGACGATGAAGGTCACAACATTGCATTCGAAAACAAACGGTGGAAGATCTCAAAGGGATCTTTGGTGGTTGCCAAGGGAGAAAAGGTCAGTACACTTTACTTGTGTACTATGAGCACGCAACCTTCAGCTTGTGCAACAACTACAGAAGTTGATAGTGCAGTGTGGCACTACCGGCTTGGGCATATGAGTGCCAAAGGAATGCAAATCCTTCAAACAAAGAATCTTCTGCCACGTTTGAAAGAAGTGGATTTAGAGTTCTGTGAAGATTGTGTTTATGGTAAACAAAAGAGGGTAAAATTTCAAAAATCAAGAAATGAAAGAAAAAATAAAAACTTGAGTTGGTTCATTCTGATGTTTGGGGTCCTGCAAGCACACCATCACTTGGTGGCTCATAGTACTATGTAACATTCATAGATGATGCGACTAGAAAAACATGGGTTTATGTCATGAATAATAAGTCCAATGTATTTTCCATATTTCAAAGATGGAAAGCTTTTGTGGAGAATGAAACAGGTACCAAGGTTAAATGCCTCAGATCCGACAATGGAGGCGAATATTGCAGCCAAGCTTTTGAAAGCTTTTGTGCTAGCAATGGTATTCGGAGGCAAAGGACAACCCCAAGAACACCTCAACAAAATGGGATTTCGGAAAGGATGAACAGGAAAATCATGGAGCGAGCACGAAGCATGCGGCTACATGCAGGCCTACCGCTTGGCTTTGGGCAAAAGTCGTAAGTACGTCTGTGTACTTAATCAATCGGTCACCCTCAACGGCATTGGATGGGGGAGTTCCAGAAGAGGCATCGACAGGTAAACTGATGAGTTATGCATTTCTCAAAGTGTTTGGGTGTGAGGCTTTCATGCACATAGATAGAAGCCTAAGATCAAAGCTAGATGCAAAGTCCAAAAAGTGTTTCTTCATTGGCTATGGAGAAGGTGACTTTGGGTATCGCCTATGGAATCCTGAAGATGGTAAAATCTTAAGGAGTAGGGCTGTAATTTTTAACGAACAAAATATGTACAAAGATTACTTGGAAAGAAAACAAACAAAAGAAACAGGTGATGAGTACATGGAGCTTGAGGACGGTGAAGACTCAAGGACTGAAAACGAGGACAATGTGCAACAACGTCAACCAATTGAAGAGCCTCAACCTATTCCCCGAAGATCTACAAGAGCAAGTGGACCTCCAAAAAGGTTCGTTCCTTCTTCAACCATCTCTTGATCTCAGATTTTGGAGAGCCGGAATCATCTGAAGAAGCTATGCAACATGAATCCAAAGAAGAATGGACGAAGAGCATGCAAGTGGAGATGGACTCACTACATCGCAACCAAACATGGGAGTTGGTTGAGTTGCCTAAAGGTAAGCGGGTACTTCAAAACAAATGGGTGTACAAGGTGAAAGAAGAAGAAGGTGGGAAGAAAAGGTACAAGTGTAGGCTTGTGGTAAAAGGGTTTTCTCAAAGAAAGGTATTGACTTCAATGAAATATTTTCTCCTGTTGTAAAAATGAACTCAATCAGGCTTGTCTTAAGCCTTGTGGCTACTCATGATCTAAATCTCGAGCAAATGGATGTAATTACGGCATTCCCTCACGGTGACTTAGAGGAGGAAATCTACATGCTTCAACCAAAGGGGTATGAAGTAAAAGGTAAGGAGAAGATGGTTTGCAGATTAAAGAAGAGCTTGTATGGTTTTAAACAAGCATCAAGACAATGGTACTTGAAGTTTGATCGATGGATGTTGGATCATGGATTCACAAGATGCAACTCGGATCACTTCGTCTACACGAAGAATTTGGGAGATGGGAAATTCATCATCCTAATGTTGTATGTTGATAACATGTTGATTGAAAGTGCTAACATGCAGGACATCAAAGACCTAAAAGAGGAGCTATCTAAATCTTTTTCAATGAAAGATTTAGGTGCTGCAAAGAGGATACTTGGTATGAAAATAAGTTGAGCTTTTTCTCATCTTCAATCGGCATTCAAGGATAAGAAGCCAGGATGGAAAGCAGTCACAGGTTTGGTTTGAAGATCAGTCTCCAAGTGGGAGATTGTTAAGTATGGAGCCTGATTTACCCCTTCTAATTTTCTGTGGTAAAAACGCACATTTGTAAGGCCCCCATTATGAGGAGAAGCCATCGTGCGTGAAGGAAAATCACTCACCGGAAACCAAAATTTTCACAGCCAAAATTCAAGGGCAACTTTAGGGGCCTCGGGGACGGAAGCCCCCGAGACTTTTTTTTTGCTTCGCCGGAATATTATGGCTGGACGGTGGCCGGAAAGCGGTCGGTTGGCCGGTGGCCGGTGGTAAGAAGAAGTCAATGGCCGGTGGCCGAATTCAAAAGCGGATTTGTCTACACAAGGGCGGCCACACATGGGCGGATTTGAGGGTGGACTTATTCGCACAAGGGCGGCTACACATGGCTGTCTCTCATAAGAGAGGGCAGCCCTTTTGGCCTATAAAAGGAGGCCATTTCTACACACATTTCATAGTGTGAAGTTGATGCAACAAGGTGAGTGTGAGGTGGTGAGAGTGAAGCAAGGTGGGAGCTCTATCAAGGGTTTAATCCCTTTGTAAACTACTTCTTGTTTTGAAGTACTAAAGCCATTGAGTGGCTGCTTTCCCGTGGACGTAGCCCACATTGGGTGAACCATGTATATCGTGTATACTCTCTCTCTCTCTCTCTCTCTACTCTACAATCTCGTGTATGTAAATCTGTCTCTCTCCATTAAGTAATCTACTCAATTATCTATTTAGCTACGTCTTATTTCCTAACATAACACACGACGGTTGCGAATGGACAACAATGTGGAAAATCAAGAAGCTTCATTGAACCTCCTATTGAACCGTGTTCCAATCAAGCGAACAGCTGGATCCATGAAGGATGCCACTGTGGAAAACATTAGTGTATCGCCACTCTTGTTTTCAAGGATGAAAATGCTTCTCCAAGGGGGGAGGTCGGGCAGGGCCAAGGGCTAGGATGAACATGCAGTCAAGGGGGTCCCTATGTTTAGCAATCCAAGGGCCTATATAGGGCATGGTTTGGTGGTGATGAGCATGCTTCAGTCCCCTCTGTTTCACACTAGCAAGCTATGATTTTTACAAGCCCAAATTCCTTGTATTTGTTTTATTAAAAGCATGGAATCACCAAAAACATTTAACATTGAATACTTTGTGTCACACACCACTCTAACCCGAGTTAAAGCTGCATATTCTACCTCATTGTTGGAGTGATAATCCAAGAGATTCACAATGGAGAAAACCTTCTCCCCTTGCTTATTGAAGCTGATAATTCCAGTTGCAGCTTTGTCCAATGTCCTTCTATAGGCTTCATCAAAGAAAAGAGAGGTAGCCCCTTCCAATTTAGGAATCTCCAACACAAGTATTGCCTCTTTATTGCTTGATGTGATTTTCAAATTCTTTTCATAGTGGCGATGAGTGAGAATGCTCTCGAGACTAGCCCTTCTAGAGTTATCCACTTGCATCGTGTAATCAAACTCTTGCAGCCTAGTGAGCCACTTGGAAATCCTAGAAGAAACATCCATGTGCTGCATCACATAAGGAAACACCTCTTCCATTGTTAAAATTATGAATAGTCTAGACAATAAGTAAGAGAAAAACTTGGTGGTAGTAAACATTAGTGCAAGCACCATGTACTCCACCATTGTGTGTCCCTTCTTTGATGGAGTCATCATTTGACTAGAGAAGTAGACAGGATGCATGAAAGAAGTTTGAGGATCCTTTTGCATCAATACAGCCCCAAGTGTGTCATTTCCCACACTAGGATTAACATAAAATGGCTTATCCCACTTTGGAGGTGCAATGGTGGGTAGTGAGGCTAGGATTTGTTTTACCTCAATGAATTGCTAGTCATTCTCTTCACTCCAAGTGAGGATCTCTTGATGGGTAACTTGCTGCAAAGGAAGAACCAGTTGGGAGAGCAAGTGAATGAACCTGCTCAAATACCTTACCTTTTGAAGGAATGAGACCAATTTTTTGGTCGTTGTGGGTGATGGTAAAGACACCAAGGCTTGAATTTTCTTGGTCAGCTTCAATAACTTTGGCCGAGATTACATGGCCGAGAAGAGTGACTTTGCTTTCATCAATGTGGCACTTTGTTGCATTGAGTTGGCCACCCAAAGCTTGCAGCCTAGCTAGACCTTCATAGACTTTCTCCAAATGCAGAGAGCGGGAGCTATAGATACAAAAGTCATCACCAATCAAGTTGATATGAGCTCAAAATGACCCAAAATTAGCCAAATCTATCTTAGGCATGCCTAAGATAGAAATGTCCTGGATGACCCGACTTGTCATTTTTGGCCATAGAAATGTTCATAGGACTCAAGCAAAGTGCCTTGCCAAGTTTCATCAAGTTTGGCAAAGCACAACTCCATCATTCATCAGAAGCTCTCAAAGCAGAAAAAGCAGACACAAAATTGTCCATAGCTCTCTCCCCAGGTGTCCAAAAGCCATCAAACTTCATGCACATCACCTGTAACACATACACATCCTATGCATTCAATTGAGCACCAATTTTCATGCATTGACACTCATCTGTATCTTAGGCATGCCTAAGATAAAGTTTACCAAAGTTGTACTTTTTAGTGCTCTTCTTTGCTTTATTAGCTTTTCTACTTGTTGGAATTGCTAAAAATGGTATGACAACCAAATTTGATAATATTCTGTCAAGTTCTCTCTCCTCCACTTAAGGAGCTCCAAAGAAGAAGACCATGAAATAAAAGTTTATCGAGCTTCCTCCATATCAGATAAAGGAAGAATCACTAAAAGAAGCAAATGCCACATGGCTTGTCAAGGAACAACTAGAGTCAACATGTCACCGTCTACCATGACACGTATTAAAGCGCACAAGGATCCAAAGTAGAAGTACAAATGATGCTGTTAACAGTGGCTAACACAGGCTACACCAATTATGCACCAAGTTATAGATGTGCTGTAGTGCACAATATTTCATTTTCATTGTATAGGGCCTTGGGCTCGTTTAGGAGTTCCAAAGTTGTATAAGTCTAGGCTAGAGAGCTCAACTTTATCCCATAGTTGAAGGGTTTGAGGCCCAAAGCTATAAAAAAGCCCTATGCTTAATGAGAAGTCATTCTTGGTGAGTTCTTCTCTTTGTAGAGTAGATGGTCATGAGGCTCATGGGCTTTTCATGCCCATGTAGCTCTTGATTTCTAATAATCAGTTACGCTTTCTTTCTTATTAGTATTATTTGTTTGATTATGTGGAGTGAGATTGTATTAGTGTGATGGTAGATCTCCTAATCCCTTTTTTGAGTTAATCTATTCTATCCACACCATTGGCCATGGTGTGTGAGGGCTATGCCTTCCTTCTCTTCATCTCTCTCTACAAGGTGTGTGGTTAGTGTGTGTGCATACGTAGTCACATTGAGGGGTTATGCCGGAATGGACACACTAATGCGGAGTAGGTATGTTAATTACATGCTTGTGTAGTTGTGTGATTAAGAGTTGTTAATAGAGTGATTGATGTGAGAGATTATTTCAACCACATGATTGTGTGCAAGTGATTAGTAAGTAGGAATGTGTTGTTGATTAGAGGAAGCCCTTTCCATGGCTTCTCTCTATGATGAGTAGAAGGATCCCTTGACTCTTCTATGTCTATACATCTTAGGCTCGTGCTACCATGCCCTAGCCGGGTTGCCGATCCACGATTTGACAATTTTGTGGGTTGCGATTAGGTCGTGCTACAACGCCTCCCTACATTTGGCGCCATTGCCGGGGATTGATAACCTAAGCTAGTGAGTTTAGGATGTGTAGAATAGAGTAATTTCAGTACTAATTTTGTTGGTTTTTGAGTGTGTGTAACTCAATTTTTGGTTTGATTTGATGATGTTTGTGCAAGAAATTGATGCTAATGTTGAGTTATGAATACCCCAAGCCTCCACCCCCAATTTCACTAATTTCATGCTAACCCTTGCTAATTTCGCTTCTTTCCATGCTAATTTTACTAATTTTATGCTAATTTTGACTAACCTTGCTAACCTAACCACTAACATTTGAAGTGTAAAAAATGTGAAATCCCCTTGTAAGAGGTGGAATCATCACTCTAATAAAGTTAATTGTACCAATTTATGCCTAATTTGATGATTTGAGTGTTTGATTTTGACCTACAAATGGTCAATTTTGGAGCCGATTTGATGGTGCACACACTTGTGTGTGCAATGATGCGACTTCGCGTGGAGCAAAGGAATATCTTGGAGTGTAACTACGATGTAAGTGCACTCACTTGTTATGTCAATTCTTGATTGATTAATGAGGTTTAATGTTGTTAATCATTTGCTAAAATTAGGTGTGTAACACAAATTGACCTACACTTTGCACCTAATTTGATACACTTGGAATGAAATTGATAGTCAAATTGTGACTAATGGAATTTTTGTGTATCCAAATAATGCCTAATTCTCATCAAGAATTCATGTGTGTGCATAAAAATCATTGTGTGTGTGCATGCACCAAAGAGAAAAAAAAACTGTCAAAAATTTCAAGTGTGTGTGCACCTAATCTTGAACGTGTGCATACATAAAAATTGATGGAATTGATGATACATGAGTATGCTATCATGTAAATGATGTGTATGTTAGGTTAGTTCAATCATTGGATAAGCCTAATTGCCAAAAAATTGAGTGTGTGGTCTATCCAAGACCACTTGATTTTCTATGGTTGATGGTTAATTAGGGCACCTAAATGATTTTTGATTGTGAAATGATCATAAAAAGTGTGTGCAATGATTAGATATAAGCCTAAATTCAATGCCAATTGAGCCAAATTTGATCTTTTGTGCTTAATTTTTGAGTGTGTGCATTGCTTGTTTGGGTCAAAATAGTGCTAATTTTTAAGAAATTAAGTATGCATCATTCACTTATGATTGATTGGGTTTGCAATTTGAGCATTGCAATGTGGAATTGATGTGATTTTTGCATAAAATTTTGGCCTAAATTTGGGTGTGTGCCTACTCAATGGCATGTGCAATCCGGTGCTTGAATGAATAATTGGTATTTTTACCAATTATGATAATTGATTCGGCCAAATAGTTGATATGGGTATCACAAATTGGGTCAAATGTTGAGATAGATTGCTCAATTAATGTCCTTGAGAAAACTTTTAATGTATTGATATGATGAATATGCCAATGATGGCATTCATTTGTGCGTAATTGTATTCAAAATTCACTTGTGTAGCCATGCAAATTTAAACCAAGTCCAATTGGATTTGAGTCATTTGAGCAAATAGAGATGAGCATGCTATTAAATCGGACTCGAATTGAGTCAAGAAAGTTTGATAATCCGTATGAAGTATGTGCATTATGTAATTGACGGATTGGAAATTGACTTCAATGCATAAAAATCTCCCAATTAAAAGTGTGAGATAGAGTAATCCTCAATTGGGGACAATGCGGAGGGAAAGTGGATTAATTGTGCACAAAGTAATGAGAATTTTAACGATGAATTGGCTTTAATTCTCATTATGTTGCTTCAAGCAATGAGATGTGTGCATGATCAAGTGTTTTAGGATTGGAGTGAATGACTCAATTCGTGCCGATTGAGAATGATTGATGTGCAATCACCATTACATCGTATGCTAAGACGATTGGATGGAAGTTTTTGTTTTACTGCTGCAAGAAAAATCATGCTTACATGTGTGTGTGCAAAGCTCAATCAAGTGGGAATTGCATTAATTTTGAATTGAAAAGGAAGAACTTGCTTGGGCATGACTTGCCGTTATGCCGTGGGAAACTCCTCATATAAAGGGAATTTTTTAAAAAAAATGTCACACACACACACTCTCACTGCCGAGCATTTGTGGTCCCGCCTTGGCTCCAGCACGCACTGCACGCCCCTATTTTGTCTCATAGGCCGTAGCTCCCGCAACTACTCCCTGGCTTGTAGCGCACACACACTCACGATGCCTTTTCAACCAACCCTACCCACTTGCTGGGCTTGGAGTCTTCACAGACACACACTCGCCAAGGCAGCTGGCCTCACCTGGCCGTCACGCGTGGGCATGGCCGTCATGTACTTTCCCTCCCTCCTCCCTTCAAATCTCATTAAGGCCAATACAGGCCTACACAGCTTGCAGCTGCACACACACACTGTCTATGTATTTGCCATGGCTAGTTGCTGGTTTGGCTCTACTGCCATGTCGCCAAACAGGCCGCGTATCGGCAAGCCGGACTCCAACACACACACACACACACACACACACACACACACACACACACACACACACACACACACACACACACACACACACACACACTCAGAGCCTCGTTGACTCGCGCCCATGCCATCCACACATACATGCACATACACCCTCTGGGCCTCTCGCCATCCACCTCTCATTCTCTGATTCGCCATAGTCGCGGGCCGTCACCGTCGCCAGAAAAAAATGAAGCCACGAATTTAAAAAAATAAATAAAATAAATACATAGGTGACTCCCATTATCAAGCGGTGAGTCACACCTCCCTCATCCTTGCCTTACAGCACGAGTATTTTAAGTACCTCCATCTCAAACAAACCTTGAAGAAAGACATCTAGCTTCAATTTGAGGATGAAAACTTTTTGGGCATTACTGAGTGATTGCAGGTAGTTTTTGCAGGGATTGTCACAAATTGAAAAATAAAAATAAACCCAAATCAAGAATTGAAGCTCAACCTCCTTTCTTGCCCCTCAATGTAGTGCCCCTACTCGTGTTTGGTCAACACACATAATGGATCTATAAACGATGTATTCATTATGTTCTCTTTCCTTGAATGATATGATTTTCTAGATGAGTGCAAGTGTGCAACGATCTTTAGTGCTTGACTTGATTGGATTTCACATTGCTTCATTTGTGAACTACATTGATGATACGTTCATGCTTGATCAAGAAGTCTTGTGCTTTAAAAATTGAGCTTGATATCGAGTGTGCATTTTAATGCTTACTCTAAATGAAAAATCATGGCATAGCACTAAATTGAGCTTCTTGAATGACCATGAGATAGCTAATTTTTAGTGCTTGTATTGTGTTGACCATATGATTGTATAGCACTAATCAATGATCTTTTTTGAAGGGATGGCGGCCAATGATACAAAACAATGTTTTGATGCCTCCTCGAGGGAGCTTCAATTCACTTCATCTTATGCTCTCTTTTTCCCTTGCTATGCATGCCGTATGAGTGCTAGTTGGATGTGATCATCGAGGGTGTGAATTAAAAGTTTGGGCTTGGCATTGATTGTACATTTTTAGTGTTTGATTTAAATGGAAAATCCTTGCATAACACTAACATTGAAGCTTGTTTGATAGCTAAGAGTGAGCATTAAACTTTTGGGGCTTGTGATTGAGCGTGCTTTTAGTGCTTACTTTAAATGACCAAATGCTTAAGAGCACTAATGATTTGAGTTGTTTTGAAGGGTTGTGGCACGTGTGTGATTTCAATTGATCAAAGAAGGGGTCATCATTGCAATATTGCAAAATTTGGATAATTAGAGCCATTCCAATTGATTGGAATAAAAGTTGTATATATGCTAGCTCATAGCTTGGTCAAAAGTTAAATTTTTTTCATTTTGAGCTAGTATTTACCCAACTTTTTTGAGGCTTTCAAGTACAAATTTGGCTATTGAGAGCCATTCATTTCCTTTCATCAAGTTGCAGTCATCTCTAGCTCATAGATTGCTCTAAAAATTGAAAAATTTCACGTGAGCTAGTTGTTAGCCAACTTTTTGAAAAGCTTTAAATTGTAAAATTTGGCTTTGGAGAGCCACTTCATTTCATTCAAAAGTTGCATTATTTTCAGCTCTTGGCTTGTTTTTTGCATATTTCATTGAGCTAGAAATTAATCAAACCATTCGAATCATGCATGAGAGATGGTAAAAATTGCAAAATTTGCTTATATAGAAGCATTTTACCTCTCTCATTGTTGATATGTATGCATAAATTTGCTACCAAAGAGCATCATGTGCATAACCAAAGGCACTCTTTTTCCTTGGGTTTTTTCCCTTTGGCAAATTCGGGTATACAAGACCCTAGCTTTAGGTTTTCATTAATGTTTTTGGTGTGCTTTTGGCTTTTGTAGCTTGTGTTTACACTTAGCTTCAAAAAAGCTTGCATTGTAAATAGAAGATCAAGAGGCTTCTCTACACAAAGGGGATGTTTGCTCAAGGATGCTCAAAAGAGCATGAATAGGTGTAATCCTTCCATGAATTTGCTCTTTCGTTCATCTCCCATTCTCTATGCTTGTCTTAAGTGAAATTTTGCTTCTAAGTTATGGTTCTTTCATGTTAAAAAGCTAGGCATACTAAAGTTCCAACACTTTGCTTTGTGAAAATTAACTCATCAAAAAATTAGGTTTTATGTGTGCTAATCATAGGTAATTGGCCTTGACCTTAGGGTAATGTAAGTTCATTTCTCATTAGTCCTAGACTCTTAGTAATAGTCTTAATACTCCATTCATTTTTAACATGACCTAGGGCTATGATTAGGCTTCAGTCCTTTAGTCCAATTGCCATTAGCATCTCATATTGGAAATTAAAAAAAGTACTGAAAAATGAAACAATGATGCAAAAGAAAGTGTCAAGAAAAAGTACAAAAATGCTACTAGGCACATGAAAATCAAATCTATATGTTATGTTGTGTCTATGTGAGGCCTAGCGCCTTATTGGCACTTGGCAGGCAAGGGGAATTACCTTGGCTCACTTGGTCAAGGCCCTAAACCGATGCCCTGGGATGAGTCATAAATGCCCTAAAGATGCGAAAAGGAGGAAAATCGATGAGAGACTGCCAGCTACCCACAATTGGCATTTTCACTACTAGATCTACTTCATTCTCTGATCTAAAGCAAAAAGAGATAGAGCAAGCACTTTGGCTCTATCACCAGCATTTCCACTTCACTGCAAAGCGGCCTCCCAGATACATGGTTCCAAATCATGCTGTGGCTTCTACATTCACTCATGCATCAAAGAAAGAGGGAGTAACTAAAGTGAACCATGCCCAATATGTCTTTACAACCCTCATCCATGTAAAAGAGCCAAAGAACATAACCTTTTTGGGAGCTTTAGAAGTACTAACACTGATAGCCTATCATGTTATCAGCTAGTCAGAGCATCTACCACCTATCCCAGAGAGAAATCTATGGCTACCATGCAAAAATGATGATGAAGAAGAAGTACAAATCAGAGCTCCACCAATGGCCACAAGATTGAGGACAAGGCTAGTCAATGTCCCAAGCCAAGAGACCAATATTGTAGCAAAGGCCACCAAAAGTGACAAAGAGGAGAGGAAGAGGAAGAAACTCCTCTTGAAAGGAAGAAGAGAGAGATTGGAAAAGCTAAGGTGAAACATGAGGAACCCAAAAAGCGGCCAAGACCTACAACACCAGCAAAGGAACTAGTCCAAAAAGCTACAAGGGTTGAGAAGGAAGCTGCTGCTTTTAAGCTTGAAAGAGGGTTGAAAGATGACTTTGAAGCTAAATGGAAACCCTCACCTAAGGAATTAAAATTTCAATCCAATAACCCCATGTATAATTTGCACGGCGTTAGAACATCTCTATCGACAAGAAGAACGTCAAAGAGAGCACACAAAAGCACAAGACAAAGAGAAAACACCACCTAGAGAGGGCTCACCACTAGAGCAAGCAAAAATTTAAGAAGCTCCACACTTTACTCCTCCAAGAGAGCAACCACAACAAGAGGAAAGTGATCCAAATGTTGGAAATGTAGAAGCACAGACAGAGCCTGCCGAAGAGCCTGAAAAGGAACAAGATGATAAGCCGGATGAAGCCCTCCCCATCGAGGCTCTAGACACACAAACGGATTAGCCTAAAGCAAGCCACTCAAGAAACTTGGAAAGTCTAGACTACATTGATGAGTACACACAATTTGTGCATGATGTGGTGGATAAAATGAAAGACGAGATCTATGCTCGCCACCAGCAACTTCACAATTTGTATCAGCGGCTGCAATACTCAAATGACCGGCTTGACATTGCCAACACTTTCAATGAAGCATAGCACAAGGAACTAGTAGATTTAATCTCAAAGTCCAAAGCGGCCTTGGCAGCTCTCAAAACAAAGAACCAACAACAAGAGCAAGAGGTTAAAGAGGCCACCACCACTTTACAAGAATCAACTTCCATAGTACAAAGACTGTAGATCCATCTAAATATTGCCAATACTTAGCTGGCACAATTGAAAGCTCATTGCCAAGAGCAAATACACTACTAAATCAGCTCAAGGACAACCCAACAGTGGCCGCACTACAGGGAATAGGTGAGGCCTATAAAGCTGTGAAACAGAAGGTTCGAGACCTAGAAATGGAGTTAAAGCTAGAACATATGCAAAGGAGAGAACTGTCCATTAGATTCATGCACTGGGAAGAAGGATATCAAAGGGAGATAGCACTACTCAAAGATGAACTGAGCAAATCACAAGCCAAAAAAAGAGCATCAAAGGGACACGACTCTCAGTTTTTATCCCAATTGATTGTTTTAAAACCCTTTGTATTAATGAGAAATCCCACAAAGTCCAAAGCCGTCGTAATATTATTGATTACCAATGAGTGTAAAGGGGGTGAGGGCTTCCACATTTGTAACTTTATGCAGCTCTTAACCCTTCTCATTGAGCACAATTAGCTAGGAATCCATTCTTAAACATTGGCTAAGGTATACAAGCTAACTTTTGTAATTTTGAACCTAAGTTTTTGGATAAAGAAAGTGAGCGTACACTACAGAAGCTTACTGTGAATCTATTGTTTCTTCAACCCTTTGTGTCTCTTTCGTACGGTGTCGCATTTCTATTGCGAGCATACCAACGCGTTTGCAGGTGAAAGATCTTTCATTTAACCTAAGTTTCTTGCGATGAAAATGTGATTTTAGCCGTGTTTGTCTACGATCTTTTTTCGCTCCCTATGCGAAATACACACACCAAAATTGGGTTTTAACCTTAGGATAGATAGAGCACGTCTAGAGGAAGCTATAGAGTGCTTCGGAGATCGAAACCAACTGACCTAAAATAGGATGTTTATCTTATGCGCGATTTTTTCCGAGTGTCAAAAATAACATTTGAGTACATGAGAGTGTTGAGGATACTCTGCTCATGCTAGGCATTAAGTGTTGAGGATACTCTACTCATGCTAGGCATTAAGTTTTGTTGCATTCGGAGTCTCATAACTACACAAATTTGTACGAATAAGTGTGCGATAAGGGAAGTAGCTTTTGATGTCTGACACACATTTGAAACCGAGTTAGGTAGAAAGGACTTAGACTTGGGTTTTTCTATTTGATATCTCTTGTAGCCTCCGTGCACTACTCGGGTTAGCTATGTCCCATTGATTGACAATTTTTATGTCTGTGGTTCTCACTCTGCTAGCATCAACATAGAGAGGCTTGGTAGTCGACCATGATCTAAGATTTTAAAATGAAAAGCAAGGTCGTTTTCATGTTCCAATAGGTCAAAGGATGTTTGGTTCAGTTTTGGAAAAATTAGTTTTATTAGCGTTTTCAGGGGTTTTATGCTTTTTGGTGGTTTTTTGCAAAAAGCAAGGCTGAATCCTTAATCTACGAGACTCGGGGATGCTATGGTTCAATTTTGTATAAATCTATTTTTTGAGCGCTTTTTACGCCATTTTTAGCTTTTCATGATTTTCAATGCTTTTGGTGAAGAGTGAGTCCGCTTTCTTGTTCGGGTGGACAAGGAGAACCCGTGATTCAATTTTTAAAAAATGTTTTTTTTTTGCTTTTCATGCTATTTTTAACTTTTTGTGCTTTTCGGTGTTCTTAAAAAGAAACGTGCTTTTTAGGATGACCTAAATCTAAAAAATATTATTTTTAGTCACTATCGAGTATAAAAATGACCATACAGTGTCGTGCCGCTTTGCGGGCACGGGGTGAAAGATACAAATCTGCATACAAATTTGAGGTTTTGACAAACTTATGTATAGTAATACAAGTCCTAGTAGTGCCAATGCTAGAGTGTATCCAACGTTAGAGTCTCGAGAGCCAGTCTTGAGAAGAGAGTCTGGAGAAGCCAGTGTCTTGAGTGTCACAATCTCAGGAGCCAGTACTGGTAGTTCTAGTGTCCAGCATCAGAGTCTCAAGAGCCAGTGTGTCCAGTGCCAGTGTCAGTGTCTCGAGCATCAGAGTCTCGAGATCTAATCCCGAGAAGAGAGTCTCGAGAAGCCAGTGTCTCCAGTTCCGGTGTCTCGAGAGCCTGTATCTCGAGAAGCCAGTGTCCAGTGTTAGAGTCTCAAGAGCCAGTGTCCAGTGCCAGTGCTAGAGTGTCTTGAGCATCACAACCTCGGGAGCCAGTATTGGTAGTTCCAGTGTCCAACATCAGAGTCTCGAGAGCCGTCTCGAGAGCCAGTGTCCAATGCTAGTGCCAGAGTGTCTCGAGCATCAGAGTCTCGAGAGTAGTCTCAAGAAGAGAGTCTCGAGAAGCTAGTGTCTCAATTTTGGTGTCTCAGGAGCCTGTATCTCGAGAAGCCAGTGTCCAACGTCAAAGTCTCGAGAGCCAGCCTCAGGAGTTAGTCTACTAGCAGTTCCAGTGTTCAGCGTCAGAGAGTCTCGAGAAGCCTGTATCTCAAGAGACAATCTCGAGAGCCAGTACTGGCAGTTCCAGTGTCAAAGTCTCAAGAGACAATGTTCAGTGTCAGTGCCAGAGTGTCTCCAGCGTCACAGTCTCGGGAGCCAGTACTGTTAGTTCTAGTGTCCAGTGTCAGAGTCTCGAGAGCCAGTGTCCAGTGCCAGTGCCAGTGCCAGTGCCAGAGTGTCTCAAGCATCAGAGTCTCCACAGCCAATCTTGAGAAGAGAGTCTCAAGAAGCTAGTATCTCCAGTTTCGATGTCTAGGGAGCCTGTATCTTGAGAAGCCAGTGTCTAGCGTCAGAGTCTCGAGAGCCAGTGTCCAGTGCCAATGCAAAAATGTCTCAAGCGTCACAATCTCGAGAGCCAGTACTGGCAGTTCCAATGTCTAGCGTCAGAGTCTGGAGAGCCAGTCTCAAGAGCTAGTGTCCAGTGCCAGTGCCAAAGTTTCTCAAGCTTCAGAGTCTCAAGAGCCAGCCTCGAGTAGAGAGTCTCAAGAAGCCAATCCCTCCAGTTTTGGTGTCTCAAGAGCTTGTATCTCGAGAAGCCAGCGTCCAACATCAGAGTCTTGAGAGCCAGTCTCAGGAGCTAGTACTGGTAGTTCCAGTGTTCAACGTCAAAGAGTCTCGAGAATCGTGTATCTTAAGAGCCAGTCTCGAGAACCAGTACTGACAATTCCAGTGTTCAATGTTAGAGAGTTTCAAGAGCCAGTCTCGAGAAGCAAGTGTCTCCAGTTCCGGTGTCTTGGGAGCCTGTATCTCGAGAAGCCAGTTTCCAATGTCAGAGTACCTCAAGAGTCAGTCTTGAGAAGCCAGTATTGGCAGTTCCAGTGTCCAACGTCAGAGTCTTGAGAGCCAGTGTCGAGTGCCATTGCTAGAGTGTCTCGAGCGTCACAGTCTTGGGAGCCAGTACTGGCAGTTCCAGTGTCCAACATCAAAGTCTTGAGAGCCAGTGTCCAGTGCCAGTGCCAAAGTGTCTGGAGCGTCAGAGTCTCGAGAGCCAGTCTCAAGAAGGGAGTCTCGAGAAGCCAGTGTCTCCAGTTCCAGTGTCTTGGGAGCCTGTATCTTGAGAAGCTAGTGTCCAACATATTATCATCTCAACTAAAGAAGAATTATCAAAACAAGGTATATAAATCTCAACTAAAGAAGAATTATCAAAACAAGGTATATTATCATCTCAACTAAAGAAGAATTATCAAAACAAGGTATATAAATCTGATGGCATGAATGAGTTTGTTGATTGTACTTAGGGAACCAAAAACTTAGAGTCATACTATCAACATTTCTTGATCCTTGTCAAGTATGCTCCAGCAAGAATGACTCAAGAAGTCAAAGTGGCACGATTTCTGTCAAGGTTACACAATCCTATGAAGACTAGACTTCAGAGTCTCTTCCTTACAAATTTTGCAAATGTTCTTGATGAAGGTAAACACATTGAGCTTGAACTATCTAACAGTGGGATGCAGAAGCTAGAACCAGCTCCTATGCATGAAATCAAAAGACCTTGTCGTGAAGATGAGCAAAGACCTGGAAACTCATAATAAAGAAGGGAGAACTCATTGTGTATGAAGTCTAGGCGCGATCATCTATGTTATACTTGCCTTGATTCTGACCATCAATCCAAAAATTTCCTATTCAATAACTCAAGCTTCACGGGGCTGGTAGATAATTATGAGCCTAGGAGTAAGAACCCAAACCAGAATTTTAGGAATTATAGACCTAGACCAGTTACAGCTCAGTAAAACTTCATTCAGTAAACCTTTAATTTGAATCAAAGACCTCCTCAAAATCAAGGTAATTTTAGATTGCGATACCCACCTTTTGTGCAAAATGGGCCACACTGACCACAATGACAATAATAATGGAAATAGCTTTAACCGCCAACCTTGTCTAGAAGGAGGAGAAGGAAATCAACAACCTCAAGTGAGAGCTCAAGCCAATAGAGCTCAAGGTGCTAGAGGCAAAGGGAATCAAGCCAATGCATATGTTCATGCTACAAAAACATCAAGGAGTGAATGAATAATTTTTTAGTAATTCAAACCCCCACAAAGTATCAAGGTAAGCATTTTACCCTATTGATTGATTTTGGGGTACACATTCTTTCATCTTCCTAGATGCATTAGAAACCTAATTTTTCTTGAACACCCTGATACAGACCTCACAAAGGAATTAGCTATAGGTAGGAAGGTAAAATCTTCTAGTCAGTGGGTATCGTGAATTTTGTTTGGATGGCCACAACACTTCAACTCATTTTAAATTATTACCCATAGGAGTCTATGATGTAATTTCAGGGATAGCTTTGCTTAAGGCCAATGATGCTCAATTACATTGTAGAAATGCTTCATTGACTTTTGTAAATGAGCATAACTCAAGGGTTACTGTTATCGAGAAGCAGGACAACCAAAATTTCAACTCATGAACTTCACTTAATTGATGATGAAGAGCTATAGAAAAAATGAGATGACTTATGCAGTAAAGCTTAACCCAATGGGGAGAAGAAGTCAGAAACACCTGAATCTATGTGGCTAGCAAAATTTGATGATGTGTTTCCTCAAGAACTTTGACAATTATCACCCAAGCATGAAGTTGTTGATTATGCAATAGAGCTTATTCTAAGAGCTCAACCAGTTGCTCAGAGACCATACAAGATGTTGTTGGCACCTGAGTTGGTGGAACTCAAAGGGTGGCTTACTCAAATTCTTGACCAAAGACTTCATTCAATCTAGTGTTTCTCCAAGGAGTGCTCTTGTTCTTTTTAATCGGAAGAAGGATGGTACTCTACGTCTTTGTATCAACCGTCGTATATTAAATTAGGTAACAATAAAAAATAAGTATGCAATACCAAGAATTGATGAGTTACTTGATCGATTACATGGAGCTTCTATTTTCACAAAATTGATCTTAAGTTTGTGTATTATCAAATCCAAATCAAGGAGGAAGACATACCAAAGACAAAATTCCACACTTGATTTACAGTCATGCCTTTTGATTTACGAATGCTCTAACAACTTTCAACCGCATTATGATTGACATGATTAGAGAACATGTATAACTGTAAAACTGTATAACTATAAAATATCCAATTGATCAACATCCGACTTACTACATATCCGATGAAACATATCCGACTGACTAACAAAACAGATCTGACTAACTACTAAAATGACATACTAATATGCCTGTCTCAACACATTCTTTCTCAAGAAGGAAGATCGGTAGCTTATTAATCTTGTAAGTTATGCATTCATGAGCTAAATGATCCTATTCAAAATTTGGAATTATTAGCCGTTTACATGCTCTTAAAGTATGTCGACATTATCTTCTTTGACAGAGATTTGAACTACATATATATCATAAGAGCCTTAAGTGGATTTACAGTCAACATGATCTTAATATGCAAAAACGGAGGTAGATGGAATTATTATGAAAATATGAAGGAATTGGATATAAACTTGGGAAACAAAACTTGGAGGCTGATGCCTTAAGCATGCAAAGAGTATAGTAGCGGCTATTACAACCTCTACTACCTCTTTGATTGAACTTATTCATGAAAGAATACCCCAAGATCCAAAAGAATTCAGTATCTAATGAACTTGGATAATCGCACAAAGAAGCAAGAGAGATGTTTTAAAAGCTTTCATGTTGAAGGCAATGATCTCTACTTTAAAACCGTTGTTGGGAAACAAGCAAATTGAAACACCTCTATAGCGATGTCACCCAAGAGTGTGGAAAGAGCACTATAAGAACACCAAAAGATTTGGAAAATCCCTTTGAAACATCACAAGTCCAATAAGAGCAGACCCTTGGGAATTTACTAGCCGTCACCCACCCAAGAGACTATCTCATATAGGAGCAAAACCCTGTCAAAGCACGGATTTACAACACACGCCGATCAATGCATATGAAGACAAGAGCCTCTCCTTTCACAATTGAACATCACAAACCCACACGTTCAACATCAATTCCACAATTCATCCATACATGTCCTCCAAATCTGTCTGCACACAATTTGCCACTAGGCTGCCATAGCCATAACCCTGCAGAGAACTAGTCATAACCTAAAGAGCACAACTCCAATTGGGCACTTTAAAGCTTGAGAGAAAGATTGAAAAATTATTGAAGAGAAATCTGAAGATGACCAAGTTTGAATCTACACGCCGCTACATGCAAAATTGATGCGAACAGGGAGCTGTCCCAACACGACCACACGTAGAGTAGGCAAGGCGGGGGCAAAAACTGCAACAGAAACCATCAAGGAGGCACAACGAGCTCAAACCTGCAATTTTTTGGATTTTGTCTGAACTTTTTTAAAGTTTTTACATGATTTTAAGTTATATACAAATCTTACTTCAAAAAACTCACTCACGGGCTCTTACAATAGCCTGACAACTGTCACTAGACTAGCGGCTTGCAGTGCATGTAAATGTGCTTGCTAAAGCAAGCTAAAACCCCACCAAAAGAAAGCCCACACACAATTTTACATCGGTCGTCATGTCCGTATGTACAAATTTACAAAAAACGGGGTGTTAGAAATGCGCCCAACATAGTTTGCCACACCCAGCCTGCTAGATCATTCATGATCAGCAACACAAAAGAGATCCTGTAAACCACATGAGGGAGTCTTCAATTCATCTTCATCATTAGCCACATGATCAAAAAATTCTTCAAAATAAGGCTCATCCTCAATCATAGTCATCAACCTTGCAATGTACTTCTTCAACATGTAGCCATTCACAAGTGCTTTATGTGGGGTACCATCTAAGTCTGCAAGCTAATATGTGCCATTTGGAAACCTATTTAAGACCAAGAAAGTACCTTGCCACTTGATTTGAAATTTCTTTTGAAAAGTGCTATCAAGATTATATTATAACGAAGCACCATGTCATCCTTCTTGATGTCCTTGTCTTTGACCTTCTCATTTATCTTTGCTTGATTCTTCTTCAAGTCCTGCTCATAATGCTCAAAAGCCAACAAGGTATCCAACTGTACACATTGAAAATATGATGCCTTTCCTTGAATGCATCATTGGGCTCTTATTCAAGCTTTAGCATCATCTTCAAAGCTTGTATCTCCACCTCAATAGGAAGTAAAGCCTCTTTGCCAAAAACTAGATGGAAGGGAGAGAAACCAGTACCTGATTTGATGGCAGTCCTGTAAGCCCATAGAGCACAAGGTAGCTCTAAATCCCAAGTCTTCACATTGTTTCTTGTCATCTTTGTAATCCTTATGAGCTGTCCATTAAACCTTTCATTCATGCCATTGCATTGGGGATAATATGGAGTAGTAAACCTGTGATGCACATGAAGCTTCTCACATAGATAATCCACCAACTCTCCCTTGAAACCTGGACCCTTGTCAGAAAGTAACTCCAATGGCATGCCAAATTTGTAGAAAATATCTTCATATATAAATAAGGAAACATATTTACTCGTGATTTTCTTAACAGCTTTGGCTTCGGCCCACCTGGATAGATAGTCAACAGCAGTAGTAAGTATGTAACATTTGCCTCTAGCTGTCATAGGTAGAGGACCTATTGCATCAATACCCCACTTTTTAAACACATCATAAGCCACAATGGTGCCTCTAATTTCTGATTTGAGAACCCTATTTTCCATGCTTTTACACTCTTTACAAGACTTGCACCAATGATGAACGTCACGTTGAACGCTTGGCCACACATAACCCTCCTGCAAGACTTTATGCAAAGTGATCTTTGAAGCAAAGTGACCACCACAAGAACCCTCATGATTCTCCTCTAAAATTTTGTAAATTTCCTCTTTCCAAGGAACTTTTCTCATCACAAGATCAGCCCCCTTCATATACAAGGCATCACCAAGTAGCACATACCTTTTGGCACGGCATAGGAAGGCATATTTTTTTGACTTCTCCAACTCTGATGGAAGCATACCTGTTTGTAGAAACTCTTCCTCCCTCTCTAAAGCTTCCCTTCCCAAATAAAGAGGAGAATCAACCCTTATCACATACAATTGCCTTAAACTCCTCAACAAGAAAAGAGAATTGGAATTCCTGTAGCTCTATAATCCAATTCATGAGCCTCTTTGACAAAGTAGGGCTATTCACCAATTGAGGTAGAAGAGTGTAGCTAGTGAAGAATGTGAATGGTTTAGGGAGAAGGTAGTGCCTAAACCTTCTACATTCATAAATCACACTCACCATGATGAGCTCCACCTCAATATAGCCTCTTTCCACCTCTAGCTTCACCCTGCTAGCACAATAGATAGGCTTCATGTAGTGGGAGTTGTTACCTCTTTGAAGAAGCATAGCTCCAATGGCATCCTCACCTACTGATGGATTCACATAAAACTCCTTATCCCAATTAGGAGCTTGCATAGCAGGAAGAGAACCAAGAACCTCTTTGATACCTTGAAAAACCTGTTCACGTTCATTTGTCCATTGTAGAGGATCCAACCTTGCTACTTGTTGTAGAGGATAAAGAAGTTGAGAGTACAAAGGAATGAACCTTGCCATATACTTCACCTTTTGAATGAAAGTAGAAAGTTGCTTTGTATATTTAGGTGATGGGAGGAGCACCAAAGCCTTCACTTTGTCAGGATCCGCTTCAATCCCATTCTCTGAGATCATATGCCCCAAAAACTTCACTCTTGGTTGAGCAAGATGACACTTCTTTGGGTTGATTTGACCCCCACTTTCATCATACTGCTTCAATGCCATCCCAAGCTTTACACAATGATCCTTTCTAGAGCTATAAACACAAAATTCATCAATAAGATCCTTCACAAACTTGCCAAGAAAGGGTGAGAACACCTTATTGACGCGCTTTTGATACCACGCACAACCATTCATAAGACCAAAAGGGAGCACACAAAAACAAAAGAATCCCCATGGTGTGATAAATGTGGTCTTGTTTTGATCTTCTAAAGCAAAGGTGAGCTGAAAATATCCAGAGAATCCATCACATACACTATACATCTCATGCCCTGCAATAGAATCAAGTATGTCATCTATGAAAGGAAGAGGGTATGCATAGATCCCTCTTCATGGCTGCGTTTAGAGGCTCAAAATCAACACATATCCTCCACTTTCCATCCTTCTTGGGTGTGACAACAATAGGACTCACCCATTCTGTAGTACTCACAGGACATATGAAACCTGCTTCTAGAAGCTTGCCTACTTCTTCCTTTAAAGCATTAAGTTGTATCTGTCCCATTCTCCTTAGCTTTTGGCGTACGGGTTGAGCTCCTTCCTTGATTGGAATGTGAATTTTCTCTCCTTTAAAGCCTCTAATTTCCTCATAAGAAGTGATGAATAAATGGGGAAATTATTGTATCATATGTAGGTACTCACCCTTCTCATGACTAGTCAAGTCGGGAGACAACATACCTTGTATCAGCTCCTGTTTGACATTAGGTTGAACTTTGGGTTGCATCTGCTCTTCAATTTGCTCATAAGGACGAGAGATAACTTCATTCTCCATAAAGCCAAGAAATCTTTGTTTCTCATCATGCTCTTCTTCAAGAAACAAGGAGGAAACATCTAGACCACTATCGCTGCTATCTCTTCCTCTACCACCTGTAAACCCCTCACTGCTTCCATATCCATAGATTTGACCTCTTCCACCTCCCATCATATGCACACTAAGATTCTTCATAAGACCTACAACCTCTTGCATCTCCTTGCGAAAAGCATTCACATCATATGCACACTAAGATTCTTCATAAGATCTACAACCTCTTGCAACTCCTTGCAAAAAGCATTCACATCATGAGAAGCTTGTTGATCATAACCTGGCTCCCTGATGAGGACCCTTGGTTGCTCTACCACTTTCACTTCAACCTTTGGCTCTACATTGATTCCAAGTTGATGAAGACACTCTGCTTTCCACTCTTTATTCTTTGCAATTTCAACTGCCTCCTCAACGGTCCTTGGCTGCTTAAGCTCTACCTTCAAGCGTAGGTTACTCCTCAATCTTGCAAGAAACCTATTCTTCTTCAACATGGCTGGAGGAATTTCAGCCCCCAAATATGTACACCACTTTGTCCATAACGCATTGAATGCCTTCACAAAGTCTTCTATGGTCTGGCCTTCACCCTGTACGAAGCCTTGAATAGACTGCCATACCTTTTGTGGGTCTTCCACCTGTTGAAAGTGCGTAAGAAAAGCATGCATTACCCTTTCATAAGTCATAACTTGAGGAGGTTGGGCTGATTGTAGCTCCTTTTCGTAGCCTTCCAACCATTCCCTAGCATCTCCCTTCAAACAAAAGTAGAAGATTCGTAGCACCAATGCTGGGTCTTGCTTGTCAGCAAGAAGGCAAGCAAACTCCATTCTCTCAATGAAACCTTTGTAACTTTCATTTGATTTCCCACTAAACTCCAGAAAATCAAATGCCATGTCTTGTAAAACCTGTAAACTGAAGGTAACTTGAAGCGATTCCTCGGTGGCGGTCACCAAAACACTGTTGGGAAACAAGCAAACTGAAACACCTCTTTAGCGATG
Organism: Adiantum capillus-veneris; assembly: GCF_014529385.1. Taxonomy (NCBI): domain Eukaryota; kingdom Viridiplantae; phylum Streptophyta; class Polypodiopsida; order Polypodiales; family Pteridaceae; genus Adiantum; species Adiantum capillus-veneris. Next base: position 143,159,782 of record NC_140934.1, read on the forward strand.
TCACCCAAGAGCGTGTAAAGAGAACTACAAGAACACCAAAATCTTTGGAAAATCCCTTTGAAACACCACAAGTCCAATAAGAGCAGACCCTTGGGAATTTACTAGCCGTCGCCCACCCAAGAGACTATGTCATATAGGAGCAAAACCCTGTCAAAGCACGGATTTACAGCACACACCGACCAATGCATATGAAGACAAGAGCCTCTCCTTTCACAATTGAACATCAAAAACCCACAAGTTCAACATCAATTCCACAATTCATACATACATGTCCTCCAAATCTGTCTGTACACAATTTGCCACTAGGCTGTCATAGCCATAACCCTGCAGAGAAATAGTTATAACCTGAAGAGCACAACTCCAATTGGGGCACTTTAAAGCTTGAGAGAAATCTTGAAAAACAAATGGCGAGAAATCTGAAGATGACCAACTTTGAAATCTGAAGATGAGCAACTTTGAATCTACACTCTGCTACATGAAAAATTGATGCGAACAGGGAGCTGTCCCAACACGACCACACGTAGAGTAGGCAAGGCGGGGGCAAAAAATGCAACTGAAACCATCAAGGAGGCACAACGAGCTGAAACCTAAAATTTTCTAGAGTTTGGCTGAACTTTTTTTAAAGTTTGTACACGAGTTTAAGTTATATGCAAGTCTTACTTCAAAAAACTCACTCACAGGCACTTACAGTAGCCCGACAGCTGTCACTAGACTAGCAACTTGCAGTGCATGTACATGTGCTTGCTAAAGCAAGCTAAAAACCCCACCAAAAGAAAGCCCACACACACTTTTGACATCGAGCATCATGTCCGTATGTACAAATTTACAAAAAAACAGGGTGTCAGAAATGCGCCCAACATCGTCTTTGTATTTCAAATGATGGTGGGATCAAACTTCAAATACTACACAAAGCTCACAATATACCTAGTGCAAGACATATAGGTTTACATTAAGTCTTATGGTATGGTAAGGAAAAGCTTTTTTGGCTAGGATAAAAGTGTGATGTGTTAAGCTATGTTACAAGATGCTTGACATGTCAACATATTAAGGCTGAGCAAATTAGATGCCCTGGTAAGTTCATCCAATTGATGCACCACAAATGAAATGGGAATGCATATCCATGGATTGCATCAGAGGACTTCCGACATCTCTGGGATATGATTGTACTTTTATGGTGGTTGATATTCTTATAAAGATGATTATTTGTTCCATATCAAGACAAAATTTATTGCTAATGATAAAGCTTAAGTTTTCATGAAAAGTGTTTTTATGTATCACGGTTTACCTCATCGTATAAATTGGGATCGTGATGTAAAGTCTATTTCAAACTTTTGGAAAGCTTTATTCTCAACCACAAGAACCCAATTGGTTTTTAGTATTGATTATAATCATCAAACCAATGGGCAAACGAAGAGGATCAATCAAATGATTGAGGATATGTTACAAGCTTATTGTATGCATGAATAGAAAAGTGGACCATATATTTATATTTGGTTGAATCTGCGTATAATTCTTCATTCCAATGTTCAACTAGAATGTCTTCTTTTCAAGCATCATATGGACAAGAGTGTCTTACTCCATTAAAGTGGATAGATCCGCACACAAGAGTTCAAGTATCCAAAGATATATTGGATGACATGCAATTGCAGACGGACCTCATACGTCAAAACATAAAGACTTCTCAGGATAGACAGAAGAGCTATGATGAACCTTAACAATCTACTTGACTCTTTGAATAAGGGAATGTGGTATTTTTTAGGGTGAAACCCAAGCGTAGTTCTTTATTAAAGGGTAAGTGCAAGAAGCTTAGTGCAAGATATTGTGGACCTTTTTTCATCACAAAGGGAATCAATAACCAAGCTTATAGACTTTTATTATGATCGCATATCAAGATTTCAATGCTGATTTCAAAATTTTTTGGTTTAAAATGCTCATTTGGTACTGCTATAAGATCTTTAAAATGAAAAGAAAGGGTGTTTTCATGTTCAAGTAGGTCAGATGAACGTTTAGTTCACTTTTAGAAAAAATATTTTTCTGAACCTTGTTATGCTTTTCGGTGCTTCTTCTTACAAAAAGCAAGGCCGGATCCTTAATCCACGAGTCCTGGGGATGCTATGGTTCAAATTTGTAAAAGACTGCGTTTTGAGCATTTTTAACGCTATTTGTAGCTTTTCATGATTTTCGATGTTTTTCAATGAAAATCGAGTCCACTTTCTTGTCCGAGTGGACAAGGAGAACTCGTGGTTCAATTTTACAAAATTTTGCTTTTTTATTTTTTTTCCTTTTTAAACTATTTCTATCTTTCGTGCTTTTTGACATTTTTGAAAAGCAACATGCTTTTTAGGATGACCTAAACCTAAAAATATGATTTCTAGTCACCATTGGGTCTAAAAACGAGCATACGGTTAAGCAACAAGATTAAACAAAAAGTTTACAAGAATTTTTTCTTAAAAAAGCCGCACCGTAAATATGTCAGGGCAGTACGAGTGAGTCATAATTACACCTGGACATCATGGGGTAGTATAGTTTAGTTATGATCATATTAGTTTCTGAGACAATTGATCAATTTTTCCAATAAAAATTGAAGGGAAACAGGTAGAATTGACCACCAAAAGCAAATCCTTAAAAATTGAAGGGAAACAGGTAGAATTGACCACCAAAAGCAAATCCTTGTTTTTAGAAAAGAGTCCCAAAAGCTTGTAGCTAATCTTGAAAGAAGAGGAGGCGCTAACTACTAGCTTGGGGGGCAAGTGAGACCTACAGGAAACCTGTAAATTCACCTCTAGTGCTCAATTATCAATGCCGACAGTTGTGTCTAATACCACACGGATATATTTACGTATTATATGAAGTGGTGCAAGATCTCCCCATCACAATCTCCATAAGATCTTCTTTTGTTTGCGGAAGGAAGAAGAAGAAAACACTCTCTCTACTTGCTTACTATTATTTCTTCTCTTTTTACGGTGTACGAACGCTTTGTCAACTTCGTGGCAAAACCTCTACGTAGCTCTCATCGTCGCTCTCTTGCGACAAATCAAGAAGCCTTCTTATAGCTGATAATCATTCCTCAAGCACGGCAAGAAGCTCTAAATTCCATAGCCATCATCTCTTTCTCTCTCTACTTTGTTTCTGAGTAACTACCCTCTTAGTGGTTGCTTTTTCATATATAAGGTCATGTATGGGCTTGCTTGATGTGTATGAAGACACTCCATGCTTCTTTCATCATGTTTAACATGCTGATTTATGCACACAACGTATTTATAAGCGTCCAAAACAAAGAAATGGAATGTTGTTGAGAGTTGTGAATGATAAGGACACTCAAAATGAGCTTATGAAAAAGTTTCATGAGAGTCTTTATGCTGTACATAGAGGCGTATGGGCCACCTTTACTAAAATGAAAGAGAGGTATTGGTGGAAAGGTATGTATAAAGATGTATCTCACTTTGTGGAGTCTTGTGAAACCTGTCAAAGGTATTCAAATGTACGTCATTGTGATGGGTTGCACCCTGCTTACCCATTGGCCATGCACTATAAGTGGGTAGTATATCTTGTTACAATGCCATTGGGCTTATGGAAAATGAGATACATAGTGCTTGCAGGGGAAGATTTAACCAACCAAGTTGAAGGTTGTGCTCTAAGAATGAAAAGCAAAGAAGGGGTATGTAAGTTCCTCTTGGATGATGTAATTAGCCGTTATAGCTGTGTTGGGAAAATAACAGTGGACAGGGGTGAGCTGGATGCTGACAAATCAAGGGAGTTTATAAGTGTTAGTTTATGTTATGGGGCTGAGATTGAGGGTAGAGACCCTATACCATTTGATTGTTTGGAAAATATTGTTTATGCATATGCCATATGCTATTTGGATTAAAATCATGTGTTATGTTTCTCATGACAATGTTGATACAAGATTAGGATCACCTACGCCGCTTAGCCTTAGATGAAAGGGTGTTGACTTGGGGATTTGCTAGAGGGTGTTGCCTAGATATTCTTTTTTGCTAGGCTCATCTACATGGTTAATGGGTCGGGGGTTGAACGACCTATATGGCATCGGGGATCTTGCCTTGGATTTTCCTAAACACCCAATGATGGACATCAAAGAGGCATGGCACCTAAAGTGATATGGCTAGTGTTGATATTCTACCACCTACTGGTATTTGGAATCTTTTCACTGCTCAAGCTCATGGAGGGAGGCGAAGCAACCACAGCTTATGTCTGGATTAGGTAAGTTGGAGGTGTTCTAGCTCACTCTCGATGAATTGAAATTCTTCCTATTCACAGTAGAGCGGAAGTGAGTGGGTGGACCCATTGATTCCTACACAGGGTTCGATGCTCTGCTAGTCATTTATATTTTAAAGTTATGGTATGTCTAGATCTTGTTATTGCATTAATTCATGGTTGTCTATTTAATTTAGATGGAGAATTTAAAGATTTCCTTTTGTCATTCTCTTCTGCACACTCTATTTCACCCTCCACTTTGTCATTTTCTTGAGTATGCTTTCATTCATATCACACATTCAAGGGTAGCACTAGTTGCTAGGTGCCTCTGGATATAATATGGCTCATGGCTTAAAATCCAAGCAAGGTCGGGTGATGAGAACTCCTCGCCTATGCATACGCTTTTGCAACTTTTATGTACATTGAAACAGTATAAAAGTGTAAATATTATAATTTTCACATAGACCCTTGGGGAGGGGTATCTCTCACATTGTATTAGAGCCTAAGGTTATAAGGATAGCTTGAAGCCTGATATTAGTCGGTTAGTCGTGCATCATGCATGCATATATGCATGTTGTTTGAGAAGAATCATTATCTTCACGATAAATTTATGAGTGACATTGATTGGTGATACTTGCTTGAGATGTCTTCTTGCGTGGATTTATGTGGTATGGGGTTACAATAAATTGATTGGAGTGTCATACAATTCTATTAAGGATTTATTTGAATGTTTGTTTTGTAGTTAACAATGGCTCCTAAGGTGACATCTGGATGCTTTAGCAAAGGGAACAAAGTCTTGGCCATAGTATTCAATAATATGGCAACACGATTATCGAAGGATGCAAGAAAACTCTTTTATCTTGAGATTGGTACCAAAGTCTTTGCAACACCAAGAACTATGACTTGTTGGAAGAGTATCGAATGCAATTATCTCACTCATAACCAAGAACCCTTCCACCAATTCTTTATCTATATTGATGATATCCCAAAGGATTTGTTTACCAACCTTAGGCTACTCCAACTTACGATGTGGCTAGGCCTAGGGAATATGTACTATCACTTAGCAATGTGCTCTCAAATACTTAAAATTGCCAAAGCTGCCAAGAATTTTGAAGCACGTGATGCCATCTTAGGAAGGAAGAGTCTAGAAGATAACTATAGACCACACTGTCGTATGAGAGATCTAAGAGAATTTCCAGTAAAATGAGAGTTAAAAAGGTATGTAAAGAGTTATCTCAATGACATGCATAGTGTTGTAAGAAACCATAAAAATCAAATTTTGATGAATAAAAAGCATAGAGTCAAATTTGACATCCATATGTACTAAGTCTTCTATCTCCTTGTTTTGTTTTTAGTTGGATCTCTTTAACTGTCTAGATGAACTCCCAAGTGACTTTGCGAGAAATATATTTTTTCAACTATGCTGTTGGGTTCAATGTTTGTTGGGGAGTTAAAGTGGCTTGAATTTCAAAGGAAACTATCTCGTTCCAAACTCCTATGTAGCATGCAAATAGCATGTTCATGCCCAACCCAAGCACCGAACCCAAGTACCTACTAGGTACATGGTCGACCCACAATTTTGGGTCAAGGAAAACCTTTAGTAAGGTGATATCCAAGATCAAGGAAATGTTCTTAAACTTAACGTATGCTCACCTTTGGAGGTACCAAGCTATGCGCTCCTTGCCGCACTGTCGAAGCAAGGGCCTTGCCTAACACTGTGTGCGAGCCATAGACGGCTCCAAGCACACAACTAGCTTAACTAGTAAGCTCAAAAGAGGGCAACGGTGTGTCACTCACCGCTCTATGCTCCTGTCGTGGAGGATTCCTCGCCGCGAAGAAGAAGGAGACGTCGCTACGTCGCGCTCAATCGCTTCACCGCCGTCGTGCCTTCGTAATGCTCGATCGCACACACACTCTCCCTCTCTCTCTCTCTCTCTCTCTCTCTCACATACACACACACACGAGGAGGTGAAGAAGAAGAAGATGGAGATGGAGATGGAGCAAGAGCACTCTTCTGTTGCACAAATGAGAGAATGAGTGAATTTTAGGTTTAGTTGGCTTTTATATGAGCTCACCCCATTCACACTTGGGCGCCCATGCTTAGCCAACTAATCCCTTGAATGTCCCAGTTAGAGTGCGCCTCTCATCGGCGATCACTCTTACCCTTTTCCTATTGGTCCGACAAGCCCGGTACCTGACTCTACCAAATACATAATACACGTCCGTCGTAGGTGATGGGGTGTCCGTGAGCCGTGAGGGTTAACATGCCCCCCTTCCTGATGTAGATTCCATCCTCGGAAGCTATTGAGTTGAAGCTCGTTCGTCGAGGTGGAAGAGAATTTGAGATGAATGTCCTTAGCCTTCTTCAGTCACTGCAAAATCAAACAACATTGGCACAGTAATTGCATTCTCATAAGTGATTAAAAAGCATATGCAGTTTTAGGTAGACAAATTGATTGGTAAAAGAATTTCAAACAATTTGTCAGCAATGAACATTAAATTGCAATGTAATCAAATGCATAAACAGATGTAAAGGTAAAAAATTAAACAAGTCTAGGGTCGCTAATTTGACGGTCGAAAGGCACTAGAGATCGAATATTAATACCATGGGTAAGCTTCTTAATTTTTGTGGTCAATTAAGTTGTTTAATCGCGAGAGCCAAGTATTCATGTTCGAGGGCTGACTAGAGGCTATATCTAGAAGACCTTGTAGTTAAGCTACCATAAAAGGAATTTCTCATGAAATCATCCCCTGACTGATTACTTTTTCTTTGACCCCCCAAAGTCTTTTCACAGTGATTCAATTTTGATGTGTGTGCTTATTTTGTATGCCTTGGGTTTTTTGCTTTTCAAGTAAAAGCGCCCATACTGGGAACCTCTAGGGCTCTAGTACCATAGGCAATACATGTGAGTGAAGTACCAAATCAAGCTGAGATTTCTCTTCCAGCTTAAGATTTTACAGTGTGGCACTTTGATTTTTTGTTTGTTCATTTTTAGCATTTTAATTTTGTAACTTTGGGGGGTCATATAACACTAATACACCTCCCCAGGCTCATCACACTAGTAAACTCCCTTTATAATACTTAAGCTAAAGGTCAATAGGGTCAAGCCCACTAGAAAGCCCTAGTAAATTTCACACAATGCTGCCTAAATCGGATTAAGAACCTAAGTAACCATTAATTATTAGAAAGGCATTCCCCATGGTATTAAGAGAAGATTTCTAACACCTAACTTGGTCAAACTAGTTTGTCGGACTGCTTGAATTTTAAACCTAGACAAGTGATTATGACAAAAAATTACATTGAATTAAATGTTTGATACTAAGCAAATGCGGTGAATATTAGGCTACCAATCACAATTAAAGTTGACAATCATAGATGCAAAAAAGATAAGGGGCAATGCTAATGGACAAGAAACACCTGTTTGTGTCGATGGTCGTGCTTGATTTGAAGAGTGAGTCGAGATAAAGATTCCATGAAGGTCCAAATCCTACCAATAGCAACACGCTCCTGTACACACTAGGAAACAAAAGGAATACCTCCAGGAGGCACATTAGTGGAAAAAGGTACTAACACTTATTGAACACAACAAAAAACATAAGGAACCCTAACCTAATTATTTGCACTCCCCCTAGAGAGTCAAGGGAATAGGATATTGTAGAGGTTGGGGGGAAACCCTAAGGCTAAACCCCTATCCTTGTCGTCGAGATAAACAAAGTCATCATCCATGAGACCATATGTGCCATCCATGTAGTCGTGTAAATTTTCTTCTTCATCATAGGTGCCCATGTTTACTAAGAAGGTCACTAGACGCCTATAGTCATCTTGGTCAAAAGGGTCGTATCTGTACACGCAAATAGATGATGGTTAGAGTGCAAATATTACAAGGGTCGTGTTCTTGTGCATAATTTGTTTTTATGATTTGTGTTATGGCTCTTGCTCTTTTACTTTTTTATCTTGTTTTTGTGAGTATAAGGCTTTATATATACATTCCCTAAGATTGGAGATTAAGAGGTCAGGGAGAAAGGTTGAGAGGGAAGCAAGTGAATGATGGATGTCCACAAACACTCCCCCCTTCCTTGGGTAGATCATACCGTTTGAAATGATGTCGTCACCCTTTGAAACCAATTGTTCCAGTTGGTAATAGGTGAGGATTTTTGCCAGTAGTTTTCTATTACCCTAGGTGCCTCGTCAAGTTGCAAGGGTGGTAAGGTACTCTCCCAGGATCGAACTTGAAGTGGTTCATCAGGTGATTCTTGAACACTAGGAGGTGTGGATTCTTTTGTAGCTTCATGGAGGTCCACTACTATAGATGGAGGCTGTGTAGAAGCTTTTACCTCTATGGATGTATTACATGAGGAGCTAGAAGCTTCATGGAACTCCCCCCTTCCTGAGCTAGGTGGAATAAATTGGTTTTGCCTTGGAGCCCAAACTAGCTTTGGACTAGGTGTGTAGCATTCTGTGATCTTTCCCTTCCCACGGTCTGCCATTGGCTTTAGCGTTACACTGTTTGACTCATATGGGTTTGTTGTCGATAGGGAAGGACACATTTTACGTTTAGGTACCCAAATTTGCTCATTTCCATCATAGTAGCCTTGGGCTTCTAATAGTTGTTTTGGAATCCATCGTGATTTGGTCTTGACTCTCCTGGGGCGCGCTCTTGGTTTTCCCGGGAAATTTTTTCTTGGAATGGATGGGAGGGTTGAGGTAGTTGGAAGTAAGGCCTTGGGGACCCATTGATATGTACTCTTAGGTCATGCAGGTTGAGTGCTTGCAATATTACTGCTTGCTGCAACTACAAGTGTTGAAGTGCTAGATTCATGGGTAGCCGGCAAAGACGAGTTAACCACCTTGGCTTGTGAATGTTGGCTATCCTTCAACTTTGCTAGAGTTTGCAACGTAGGTGACTTTTCTTGAATGATAGGGGTAAGAGTCAGTGGTCGCGTCGTGACACTACCAGTATCCCAATCAATAGTGAATTTGGTTGCCAACATCCACGTGCGTCCCAAGTTTACGTTGCCTTCGATAGCTCCTGCGGGCATGACTAGAAACCTCTGCACTATGCTTCCATTGTCATAGACAACAGGGGTCTGAAGGACTCCAAGAATAACAGTTTTATTTTTATTTATGCCCTTGACTTGCATCGTACTCGGGGATAGGGTCGGTTTCCCTAATTGACACCAAACTCCATAGGATAACAAATTGTGTTTAGCTCCCGTATCTAATAAGGCATTGTATAGTACTTTCCCATAGGGGCTATTTAGCTCAATTGGGTATCGTAGGGGTGGCTCAGATTCTAATGAGTCGTCATCTGTGTCCTCAAAAAATGCTTGCGTGATTCCCAGATTAGCCTCTCGTTGGCGTCTAAGACGTTGTTGTCGTTCTCGAGCCTCAACTCTTGCTTGGATTTTTTTAAGCTCTGCTTGTTCCTTGGCAGCCTTCTTTTGATGGATGGCTTGCAACTCTTCCTGGCTTAGAGGATCATAATATCTTTTGAATTTACTCCCATTAAGGAATCCAATGGTTTCAACTCCATCTAGAGTCTCCACACGAATGGTACCTTGCGGGGTAATTTCACACACTCGATATGGTCCCTTACCAGCGTATTTCAATTTCTTCTTTTCATTACGTACCCCGTACATAAGAACTTTATCACCAACCTTGATGTCTTTATCCTTTAAATGGCTATCAAACCACTTCTTTCTCCTATCCTTCTCCACTAGAGCATTTCGCACAGCTAATTGCCTCTCTTCATCTAGCCTTTCCAGGATATATAATCGCTCCACTAAGGGTTTACCATCCCAACCTTCTTAAGAAGCTACTCGAAGACTAGGAATGACAAACTCCCATGGCATAACTGCTTCTTGGCCATACACCATCTTAAACGGTGTGCAATTAATAGCAACTTTATACGTAGTACGATAAGCCCATAAAGCTGATGTAAGCTTTAGGTCCCAATCAGTGCGATGAGCCTCGACTGTCTTTGTCAAAATGGAGATGAGAGTTTTGTTGGTACTCTCAGCTTGGCCATTTGCTTGGGGATAATAGGGTGTAGACTTGTGGTGAGATATCATGAAGTTTGATGTGAGCTCTTTTATTACTTCATTTATAAAATGAGTTCCATTGTCACTCACAAGTTCAAAGGGGCATCCAAAACGTGTGATAATGTTCTCAAAGAGGAACTTAGCTGTTGTTTTTGCATCCGCCTTTCGTGTTGTTTTGCTTCAGCCCATTTGGTTACATAGTCGGTAGCGACAATGATATATTGTGATTGCGTGTTACGTGCAGCCGGACTAATCAGTCCTACAAAGTCTAAGCCCCACTTTTCAAATGGTTGGGTTACCTTGATGGGATGTAGAGGCATCTTATCCCTTGTTTGTGGCTTGTTGAAGCGTTGGCATTCATCACATCCCTTTGCAAAAAGTGATGCATCCTTAAACAGAGTGGGCCACCAATAGCCTGACTGTAAGATCTTTCGGGAAGTCAACTTTCTTGAAAAGTGACCACCAGCTACGCCCATGTGTGCCTCTTGTAGAATATATAAATACTCATCCTCGCGGGCACAGCGTCTAAGAACATCATCTTTTCCTCTCTTATAGAGAGTTCCAGCCAGTAAGCAATAGGGTTCGCATTCCTTGATTAATTTTCGAGCTATATCTTTTCGCAGTTCTTTGGGTGGAAAACCATTAACTAATAAGTTAACAATCTTTTCACTCCATTCAGGCATTGTCTCAACAATGAACAAAAGAGTATCAGGCAATTCATCATCAACCCCCGTAGGAGCTTCGCCATTAGGGATACGAGATAAATGATCCGCCATGACATGTTTCCTTCCAGACCTCACAACAACGATGAAGTCAAACTCAAGAAGAATTAACAACCATCATGTAATTCGACCTGTGGAACACGGCTTGTTTACCAAATATAGCAATGCTTGATGATCAACATAAAACACAAACTTGGTAGCAAGAAGGTAATAGCGAAATTTCTTTATTGCGTAAATCATGGCTAGACCTTTGCGCTCTGTAGTAGTGTAGTTCATCTCGGCATCATTTAATTGGCGACTTGCAAAGCTAATAGGGTAGTCCAATTTATGTTCTCCTGGTTGAGTTAGAACACACCCAATAGCAAAATTTGATGCATCAATATGCACATGAAAAGGTACATTCCAATCAGGTGTTCGCAGGATTGGAGCACTTGTTAGGGCCTTCTTTAATAACTCATAAGATTGATGACATTCTTCCGTCCAGTGAAACTCGATAAGAAGCTTGTACAATGGACGCGCTATCTCGGCAAAGTTTAAAATAAATCTTCGATAATAACCAACATGACCCATAAATCTTTGAACTCCTTTATAGTTCGTAGGTGGTGGCAAATCGGCAATGGCTTTAATCTTACTCTCATCTGTGGATATCCCGTTCTTGGACACTATATGCCCTAGAATGACTCCATGCTTAACCCAAAATTGGCATTTGAAAGGGTTCAATGAGATGCGATAAAATCTGCACCTTTCAAATATTTTTCGTAGATATAACAAATGCTTCTCCCAAGAAGAATAAACACAAAGGTCGTCTAGGAAAGCTTCACAAAACTCCCTTAGAAATTCTTTAAACGCAGTGTTTATTAATCGTTGGAATGTAGCAGGGGCATTCGTTAAGCCAAAAGCCATAACACGAAATGCAAACACTCCAAACTTTGTGATAAAAGCAGTTTTAGCTTGGTCCTCTAATGCAATTGTGATTTGATTGTAACCAGAGTACCCATCTAAAAAGCTATAAGCTTCCTTGCCCGCAACTCTTTCAAGCACATGTTCTAAATATGGCAAGGGATAATGATCTCTCCTAGCAGCTGCATTAACTTTCTTGAGGTCCACGTACACTCTTGGTTTCCCATTCTTTTTTGGCACAATGACTATCGGAGAAACCCATTCTGAGTGCTCAATAGGGTATATGAATCCACATTGGATAAGTTTTTCAATCTCCTCTTGTACAATTTTGGCGTACTTAGGATTCATTGGATAGGGTCGTTGCTGGACGGGTTTAGCAGTGTTGATCATGGGAATTGTATGTTGCACCACAGAAGGTGGAACGCCCTTCATGTCATGATATGTCCAAGCAAAGATATCCTTGTATTCCTTGAGGAGCTCCTTAAGTACAGCCTCTTCAGTTTCGGTAAGGTCTTGAGCAATAAAGACTGGTTTAGACTCCTCACCTGGTTTTGCTAATTCTATCTCTTTAACTACCGCTGGACCATCATAGACTCCACTGCTTCCATTGGTAGGTATTCGTTGGGCTTTGGCATACACAACCTTTCGCTCCCCCGTGGTATAAGATTTAAAATGTTCAGGAGCCGTATGTAAGTCAGCAGGCTCTTGTCCTGACGGAGACCTTTCTTTTAGTTCTGCCTCCTTTTGTTGTTGTGCTAACTCTCGGTTTTGACGTCTTCTTATAGTTTGACTCAATTTCGGCTCTGTAACCTCCAATTGAGCGAGGTCAATGGGTCGCGGGCTGCACCACATGACACTCTGGAGATATTCACCCCAATTTTCTACTAGCTTTCGATGAGCATCACATGCCCCTAGATAGCTAAGCCATTATGCAGTAGATCTTTCCTTGTTTATCCTAGCTCTCACATTTGCTCGATATCGTCGTCTCTTATATGACCTTTGTTTCTTGTTAAGGTTTTGATTTTGGTAAATGTTTGAACTCGACTCGCTTGATAGGTCTTCGCTTGTATCTTCTTCACTCTCATATAAATTACCATAGATGGTCGTACTAGACCTTGAGTGTTCAGTTTCTATACTTGGCTCACTCGATGTTTCCTCAGGTTCTGAATCCATTTCTCCCTAAGATTCTGTTTTTGATGTGTATTGGCCTGAAGCCTTTGAGGAATCATCGGTTTCACTCTCAGGTAGGTGTGCCTCTTTCTTATCATCGGATGTTACATGCACTACACCTAACATGTTTACTGGTGCAATGTGTGGTATCTCTTCCCCATCTGGTGATACCCAGGTTGTTCCTCTAGCTCTCCATGTATCTATAGTTGCCGCTAGGTGTACCCAATCGACATTGTCTGACTCAGCCATTCCGGGTAGGATATCCATATAAGGAGAGTTCTCCCCAATATCCGTGTCTTCGTTACACATGTAACAATACTGTAATGGAGCTGAGTGAATTGTTGTGTCTGATCGATTATCAATGATGAATTTATTTCCTAGAGGATGCGTTCGACCACTTAAAAGATCAACTCGAATGACAGAGTCTTGGAACTGTAAGTAGACGTGGTTTTTGGACCAGTCATGCACCATTTTTGCTTCCCTCATGAATGGACGCCCTAAGATCATCTCAAATGACATAGGATGCTTGGAAAAATCCATAACAATGAAAGTCTGCCTTACCTTGTGTCCCAAGACCTTGATTCTGAGATCCTTTAGCATTCCAATAGGCGTAACAATAGATCCATTAGCCATTTTTACCACTACGCTTGTGGCTTCAAGGTGAGGTCGCCCCATAGACTCCCAACAACTCTTTGTCACCATGCTGACTCCTGCACCACCGTCAAGGACTCCCTTTACAGTTAATCCTTTAGTAGTGATTGGCAGAGTAGCATTAGATTCATCACCTTCAAAGTATTGCCCCAACTTGTTAACGGGTACTTCAATTACAAATTCATGTCCCGCTAGGTCAAATGGTGGTGCTAAATGTTCCTCATCATTCATTACCGAGTCAGGTTTGTTCATATGTGCAAACTGTGGTAATCCGGCCTGTAATTCTCCATTTAGGAAGGCTCGAAGAGCTGAGACTAGCTCGGGGTCTTTATATAGTTTGGACATGATGGTGGTTCTAACTTCTGAAGACATGAAATCCATCAATTTGGCAACATTTAATGGCATCTTGTGGGACGTAGGAACCTAACAAGAGAATGGTGAAGATGGAATCTCCACTTCCTCAAGGGGGTCGGGTATTCCCTCACCAAACATTCTCTCTAGTAGGAAAGGTGTGTGTCCACTTTCAGATGTCCTACCCTCACTCTCTTCCCGAATGATATTGGGTATAGCTAACGGCCTGTAGTTCTTGTGAGGTTGAACTTGTGTGGGAAACATTGTGTCCGACATCTGGATATGTTTGGGTTCGGGTTCTAATGTTCGTTGAGTTTCTTCCACCAAACCCCTCATTTGTTGGACTTGTTCGATTTCCACTGTTGGGTTTGGATAGGTTCCAATCTTTCTCTTGCAATCCTCATTTTTTGTCTCTCGTGGCTTATCTTGGGGGTTTGCAACTGGGTGGTTTAACTTTGAATACTCTTTTGGTGCTCGTCGTAATTCCCTCTCGTGATCCTCCTCACTGGCTTTTTCCTTTGTAGTAATAGTTTTGGTCTCCGTGGTCTCTATCGAATCTGAGTCATCCTCAGGGTCATTCATATACACGGGATCCTCTCCTGTCCCTATGTTAGTCTTCGAACTAGGTTTTGAGCTAGAAGCATTAAGGGATTTCTTTCTTCGTGTTTTCTTCTTTCTCGCTCGGCCAATGGATGCAGCATCTCTCTCTTCGAGGATGTAATTTTGCTTTTGGAGCATCGACCGTGTGAGTGCATTCACTGGTGCTATTTTTATAGTTGGTGGTGTCCCATCAACAATCTCTATTATGTTCAATGGTGTGATTTTCGGTGCGTTTGGATTGTTAGGACACTGTGCGATCAAATGATCTATGCCACAACGATTACAAGTGAGTATTGGCATTGCCAATGCACTCCCTTGACTTGTTTGCATTAGTGTAGCATTCTTTTGCATTCTAATGGGGCACTCAGCTACTCGATGTGGTCCACCACATTCGTAGCACTGAAGAGGTGGTCTCCTGGTAAAACTATTAATGTTTTGGCCTCTTGCTGCTAGCGCAGTAGCTTGATATACCGGTTTGATTTGTCCCCAATGATCTTCCATATAGTACATGGGACACTCCTCAAGCATGTCGACTCGATAGGTGATACTAGAGTCTATGTCTTCTTCACAATCTACATAAGTACTAGATGTCTCGCAACCTATTTGGTTCATAGGTGTAACTCTTGGATGAGGGGGTTGCGGTCCTAGCACTGGAGGTGGCAACGGTGTGGTTTGGACCACATTTTGGGTTCTAGGGACCATGTGCTGTAATGGCAACTGTTGCTCCATGGGTGGGGTAGGCATCAATGCAGGAACTCGAGGTGAGTCTGCCCAAGCTATAGGCGGTTTATTTTCCATGATGCGTTTAAGCATTAGGCAATCCTTCGCTTGATGGCCATACCTACCACACGCGTTACAAGTCCCGTTAAACTTTACTCTGAAAGTAGGGCATTCACTCGTAGTATGTGGGCCCAAGCAAATTGAGCACCATTGTTGCTCCCTTCTTGGATACATATGAGTGTTTTGTGAAGCACGATTACCCCTAAGGCTTTCTTGGATGGCCTTGGTGAGATCTGCCAAATTCATCTCAGATATCGTTTGCTCTTTCATGATTGGCTTTATCTTCATTGGCTCATGCCCTGATGCTTGCGAGCTACTTGACTTCGGCTCGGCAGACACTCTTTCTCCTGCAATCATTAAATTATCCTCCAATTGGATTGCATTCATGGTGACTGCTTCCCAAGTAGTGATACCTCTAATGACTAGGCCATTATAGATACTTTCATGTCGTAGTCCCCTAATGAATCTATCGAGCAATTGGTTGTTGTTGAATCGCTCGTTTGGATTGCATCGAGAATTCAAATTCTTTAGGCGACTAATGAAGTCTCTCACGGATTCACCTTCTTCTCGTTGGGCTTTCTGGAGCTGAGAGGCAGCCCATTAAGACTTCCAAAATGCTAAGGCTCCAAAATTCAAAGGTTACTCGTATGTATTCTTTTAAGAACAGTCTCCTAAGAGTAGAGTAGATCGTTTTCTCTTCTACTCTTAAGGTTCTATACCAATCTCCAGCCTTTCCGCTTAGGGTCAAACTCAAAGCCTTACACTTATGTAGCTCATTGTGCTCTTCCAAGGAATCACACACATGTTCAAAGACTTCCATATGCTTTCTAGCATCTCCGTCTCCACTGAATTTCTGTGTGAGCTTAGCTACTTGAACTGCCTTGCTCCTAGGCTCTCTATCAGGTGTACTACGCATGTTTTCCGCAATAGAGCGACCGATAGTTTGAGCAAATGCTGCCAAATCTCCTATTTGAGCAGGTATAATGGGTGTATGTGCTCTTGGAACCACATGTGAGATGGGAGTTGGCCTTGGCCTTGGCATACGCGCGGCTCTTGGGTCCCAAATTTCGTATGGTGGTGTACCAGACGGTGGTCCAAAGTTTATAGGCGTGGCCCTAGGCATAGGGGGTGCCTGATATGGCATGTTATTATTAAATGGCATGGCTCCACTTGTATAAGAGCTTGGATAATTCCATTGTGGATTGTAAGCTCTTGGAATAATCGGAGGTGTAGGAGCTACATGAGGCTGAGGTACGACAGGTGCACATGATTGATACATACATGTAGGTATAGTTGGGGGCACTGTGCTACTAGGCATCGGCGCAGTGTTAACAAATGAACTCCATGGTGTACTTCTTGTCATGCTCACCATTGGGATATGCATGGTAGCCGTAGTGTCATTAAGAGAAAGATGAGCTAGATTTGGGAAGGTAAAGCTGCTACTTGTGGGCTCAGATTGTACTGAGGCTCCTTGCAAAACAACATATGGAGGATCAATGGGGCTCACTGAGGGAGTCTCCATTTGTGACAGGGTTGGTTGGTTGGCCTTTCCCGTATCCAAGAATCTCATTAGGCCTGTTGAAGGCATGTTGATCCCTGTGTTGTGTCTTTCTAACTCGACAATCCTATGGAGGACATCACAGACTTTCTGTTGTTGCTCATCTATGCTAGTAGCACCCGATGTGGATTGTAGAACATCTAACCAACCCACATGATAGGTGTGTCCTGTGTACTGATCAGTTAAAGCTTCTGCTTGTAGGTCATACTCCCAATTTTTGTTTAGGAATATCCCATCTAGGCCTGGCGTGCTGGAGGTTTCCCTTGAAGTGGAAGCATTATTGCTCCCCATAGCTTGCCCCTCCGTGACTGCTACCTTGGGAGCACTCGGTTGCTCGGCTGGCATGATTGTTGTCATAGGAGCCTTTGCTTTCAGGGCTCGACTTTGTTCTAGCCCTCGTAGGTTCTCAATTTCCCTCTCCCTTGCTGCTTGCATATAGCGTTCGATCTCTTGCACTTCGGCAAGACTCCTACCATCGGGTAGTAAAACCTCAGAGGGAGATAGTCCTAAAGGATCAAGAGGTGCAGTGGATGGAACATTCACATGCACACTCTCAAGAAGCATAGGGTCCATTTTAGGCATGAATGACGAATTTACTTCCCCACTCCCTTCATTTATTTCATTAACCGCATGTTCGGAGCGAGTAGCTCTACTAAGGGTCTCTTTTAAGCGGCTAAACACGCTGAACCCGGGCCGTGGGCCCATGGCATGCATGTCTTGACTTGAACTATCAGGGTTTGGTGTAGGATACCCCTCCATGACTTCGTAGTCAGAGGAAGAATCACTAGACGCGATATGAGGATCTTGGGTCGCGCTACCTTGAGTCCCGGCCAAAGGTCCAGAACCTAGGGTGGAGGAATAATGGGTGCCCGCGTAAATGGAGGCACTACCAATATGCTCGTGCTCTAACACTCGTCCAGAGCGTAGGTTCATATGACTTGGATCCCCTAGAAGTGTTAGTGAGGGCCCGTGAAGGCTGCTCACCTAGTAATTTTGGGTGTTTTGCAACCCAAGTCTTTTCTTATTTATTTATTTTTTGATTTTTTGGTCCTTTTTTTCTGACCCAGCTATAGAATAGAACGTATGATAGCTCAAAACGAGCGTCTCGGTCAGAGGGACATGCCATGCTTTACAGCCCTCCATTCGGTCACTTTATGCCCTCGGAATCCCTAAAACCATCAATTTCTAGTAGGGAACTAGGCCCAAATTAGAAAGTCTAAGGGTGCAAGTGGGAAGAGAAGGGAGGAGAGTGGAGGACTTGCCCCACATGCTCTCATTCCCTCTTGAGGGGGTAGGGTATATATATAAGAGCGAGTCTAGTATATATCATAAGAGTGAGGACTGAGGCCTGGGCTTGGGCTTGGGCTTGGGCTTGGGCTTGGGCTTGGGGAAATGATCTCGATCAAAATAAAATTTTAGTGTAGCCCCCCAGTCACTCACGGTTTTTTTTTTTTAAGTTTTTTTTTTTTTTTTTTTGGGCGATGACCGCGCGCGGTTTAGGTGACCCTTTCTTGGCCACACACACTCTCACCTACCTAACCTACCAGTCAACAACTCACAGACAGCTCACTACCTTATCTACTTACTAACAGTGCTGCTGACCACTGACTAATCTGCTAACTGCTTACTGACAGTGGGCTAACTGTCCACCTACTTCCTCTCTCGCTACCTTACTGTGCAAAGACTGTGTGCAGCCAAACCTTGACAGAAAACTGTGTACAGACTGTGTGCAAACAGAAATTGCTAACTGCCTTCCTACTTATTCATTCACACTGCAAACAAGCCAACGACTACTAATTGTGCAAAGACTGTGTGCAAACAGAAAACACAACATTATGCAGAAATCACATAACTTGCAGACAACACAGAAATTAACAACTTACAGAAAAACAACTCATTCCTCTTCCTCTTCCTCTTCTTTCCTACTACAAACAACTCATAGGAGAAGCACAAAGTGCCTCTTGGGCTTAGTGCAGGGCGATTCCCCGGCAGCGGCGCCAAAAATGTGCGCTCCTTGCCGCACTGTCTAAGCAAGAGCCTTGCCTAACACTGTGTGCGAGCCATAGACGGCTCCAAGCACACAACTAGCTTAACTAGTAAGCTCAAAAGAGGGCAATGGTGTGTCACTCACCGCTCTATGCTCCTGCCGTGGAGGATTCCTCGCCGCGAAGAAGAAGGAGACGTCGCTACGTGGCGCTCAACCGCTTCACCGCCGTCGTGCCTTCGTAATGCTCAATCGCACACACACTCTCCCTCTCTTTCTCTCTCTCTCACATACACACACACACGAGGAGGTGAAGAAGAAGAAGATGGAGATGGAGATGGAGCAAGAGCACTCTTCTATTGCACAAATGAGAGAATGAGTGAATTTTAGGTTTAGTTGGCTTTTATATGAGCTCACCCCATTCACACTTGGGCGCCCATGCTTAGCCAACTAATCCCTTGAATGTCCCAGTTAGATTGCGCCTCTCATCGGCGATCACTCTTACCCTTTTCCTATTGGTCCGACAAGCCCGGTACCTGACTCTACCAAATACATAATACACGTCCGTCGTAGGTGATGGGGTGTCCGTGAGCCGTGAGGGTTAACACAAGCCATGAAATTATTCTTGACAAGCTTTAGGAAGGTGACATTCAAGAGCAAAGATATGTTCTTTACCTTAACCTATGCTCACCTTGGGAAGTACCAAGCTGTGACATCATTCTTGGCAAGAAAGCACTCATGCTTAATCAAAGATATGGCTTCTCAAAAAATGTCATATTTAGGGTCAAGAAGAAGTCAGGTAACGAGAATCAATTCTATTATGTACGTCAAGACTGGTTTAGTAAAGTCTACAACCCTATCCTTAAGTAAAGTTCTCATAATGTCATTATCACTTTTGATGAATATGAGAAGCCAATGTTTGGGTTTTTTATCAAGCCTACCCTATGGTGATGAACCCAAGTGAATAATTCTATACAGAAGATGTTAATGAATGTAATGTTCACGTAAAGTGTATTTGTGCCTTACCACTGACAGATATCCCTCGTGGGGAAGAGTGATATAAGGAAGAAGATGTAAATTAAGTGCCCAAGTATAAGTTTTAAGCTTTGAAATTCAAGATGTGAGTAAATACGACGGTAGAACCTCAATTTAGGGATCCAAGAATTGATTTATTGGACCTTTATGTATTTATGTACCTTTCTTAAAGTAGGATGTAACCTTTTATCATTTATGATTGGAAAAATTCAAGTTTGAGTTGTAACCTATGTTTAGTCAATTCTTACCTAACTTGAGTGATGAGGTATGTGTGTGTAAATGATTGACACTTTACCTCGAGGAATATGGGTAAACATAGTCTCATCATTGCTAGTCAAAGAGCATCTTTAGATGAGTGTCGAGGTCTAGCGGTTTATTACAACTAGACAAAATGGGATGGAGAAGAAGAGACTATTATCAACAAACTGTGTTGTATCAAACACCTTCCGAGCAAGGTATCACTACGATGCAAGGAACCCGGAGTTCAGAACACTGGGACACAAATCTACACTTGTGAGAAGAATCAAGTGGGTACAATCCAAGATAGAAAAGGAGATCATCGTCCTTTTTTGGATATTATACATCGATTCCCATGAGTTTATCCTAAGGCCAACAAAGGAGACGTGGTTAGAAAGGGTTATACTTCCTCTAGTAATGGCATTTGGGTGCTTTGACATTGTTATGTTCAATGTGTGGAGTCAAAAATGTTTACACAATGACACACATTCGGGTAGCCCACTGCTTTGAAAATTATTCTTTGACCTGTTTGGAAAGCCCATTATCCACGACCCACATGATATAAAGTTATTGTACAATGCCTACAATAGACCCCAATGCTAAGTGGACTTTGATAGTATACATAGTACAGATGGATGAGAGACACATGACAAGGTTTCCCAAAAATTATCTTACTTTGATGATTACTTCAGCTTTAAGAATGACATGGTCCATAACAACAATAGTGGTAGTATTTGCATGCAAAGAAAGTGATGTGCGTGCCTACAATTTTGAGAGATCAATGGAATATTCCACTAAACATACTTGTAGCATGAGATGACTATGATGCAGTGGTTGAAGGATATCATACCGGTTATCATAGGGTATAATATGCTAGAACCATTAGAGATTATTGATGGCCTTTGAAAGGCAGTGTAAAATTTTGAGCCACAAAACTTTTGATGTAGAATTGGTTTAATTTATTCATTATTCTTTCCCTCTCTGTCTTATCGTATTCTCAATTGTTAGCTTAATTTTTTTCTAAGAGAGACTTTAAGATGGGATATGATGTATTGTACTAAGAGTGATCTTGGTTGATATGGTGCAGTAGATAAACAAGCCTCTTAGAGGAAATGTAGTGGCTACAAATGCTAATGTTCCTATTGCACCTTAGTCTTTGATCATTGATCGAGACGTTGATGCTATGCTTCACAAGTCTCACTACATTTCCTCTTAGAGAAAATGTAGTGGCTACAAATGCTAATGTCCCTATTGCACTTCAGCCTATGATCATTGATCGAGGCGTTGATGCTATGCTTCACAAGTCTCAACCTGGGAATTTCAGGGGGGAAGGCAAAGATGTGGGAAAAGTTCTTGAGGATTTGATTGAGCGTATGGATGATTACCTTGATTAACCTTACTCATCTGGAGAGAACAATACCATTATTGCAAAATTTAAATTTGGAAAAGGTAGCCAAGATTGGCGGAGAGACCATTGTATTGAAAACAATATTGACCCTAATGTGGCAACTTGGGATTATCTTATATCTCAACTAAAGAAGAATTATCAAAACAAGGTATATCATTCCGATGGAATGAATGAGTTTCTTGATTGTACTGAGAAAACCAAAGACTTGTGTCATACCATCAACATTTCTTGCCCCTAGTCAAGTATGCTCCAAAGAGAATGACTCGGGAAGTCAAAGTGGCACGATTTGTGTCAAGGTTACACAATCCTACTTCAGATTGGACTTCAGAGTCTTCACCTTACAAATTTTGCAAATGTTCTTGATGCGAGTAAACCCATTGAGCTTGAAATATCTAATAGTGGGATGCAAAATCCAGAACCTGCTCCTATTTTTGAAATAAAAAAACCTCGTCTTGAAGATGAGCAAAGACCTCGAAACTCACAGCAAAGAAGGGAGACCTTATTGTGTATGAAGGCTAGGCGCGATCATTTATGTTATACTTGACTTGATCTTGACCATCAATCCAACAATTTTCCATTCAATAACTCAAGCCTTATGGGGTTGGTAGATATTATGAACCAAGGAGTAAGAACCCAAACCAAAATTTCAAGAATTTTAGACCTAGACCATCTGCAGTGCTGCAAGACTTCACTCAGTAAAACTTTAATCAGAATCAAAGATCTCCTCAAAATCAAGGGAATTTTAAACTAGGAAACCCAACTTTTGTGCAAAATGGGCCACCCAACAACAATGACAATAATAATGGGAATAACTTAAACCGTTGGCCTCGTCCAGGAGGAGGAGGAGGGGGAAATCAACGACCTCAAGTGACAGCTCAAGCCAATAGAGATCAAGGTACTAGAGGCAAAGGGAATCAATCCAATGCATATGTTCATGTTGCTATCAAACATCAAGAAGTGAATGAACAATTTTTAAGGAATTCAGACCTTCCATCCCTCCTAGATGCATTAGAAACCTCATTTTTCTTGAAAACCCTGATACAGACCTCACAATGGAATTAGCTATGGGTTGGAAGGTTAAATATTCTCCATCAATGGGTAACTTGAATTTTGTTTTGGATGGCCACAACACTTCAGCTCATTTTAGAATATTATCCATAGGAGTCTATGACAAAATTTTAGGGATAGGTTGGCTTAAGACCAATGATGCTTAATTACATTGTAGAAATGCTTCATTGACTTTTTTAAATGAACATAACTCAAGGGTTACCATTACCAAAAATCGAGGACAACCTAAACTTTAACTCATGAACGTCGCTAAATTAATGAAGAGCTATATAAAAATTAAGATGATTTATGCAGTAAAGCTTAACCCAATGGAGAAGAAGTCAAAAACACTTGTATCTGTGTGGCTAACAAAATTTGATGATGTGTTTTGTCATGAAATTTCACAATCACCACCCAAGCATGCAGTTGATCATGCAATAGAGTTTATTCTAGGAGTCAATCAGTTGCTCATAACGCCCTCCGGGTGTAGTCAAGGCATTGCAAACAAGTTTGACGCTGGAAGGCAAGGCTTACAAATGGTGGATGTCTCTCAATGAGAAGGGCATCATATCACAGACTTGGACAGTCTTTGAGGCTATATTTAGAAAATAATTTTTGTCCACAAATGAAGTGGATAGAAATTGGTGTGCTTAAGATAAGTGTTCTATGCATCATCATAAAACATTGTTGGACTATATCTTCATTGGATGAATACAAGAGTGTGAAGGTAAGGAAAGTTTGCAGGCTCCATCACCCACTCACTTGAGTATCTTGAAAGGCCCACAATATCTCGGAGATAATTTAGGAGTTGGCCCAGTCTTCATACTTTTTGAATGCTCTGCGACACGCAAAAATACCTCTTCCCATTTCGTGAAGGTAACTTGCCGACATTTCTCATCACCATACTTCCTATACCGATCTTGTGCTTGTCAAACATTTTGACAAGGTAATTTCAACATGTCCATATGGTCGTGGAGAAAATCCTTGACATATTGAATCTTTTCAGTCACCAACCCCACTGTAACTGGTGATCTAGGTTGAAAACCATACATGAGCATGAAAGGACTAAAACTAGTCCATCACATGCTTAGCACTATTGTAAAGCAAACTCGTAAGCAAAATCAATAATAGAGACATAATCTTCCAATATAATTACTTCTTGCTAATGTATGCTCGTAGCATATCCTCTAGCACTTGATTGACCCTTTCAGTCTAACCATCCATTTCAAGATGATCTGTTGTACTTAGATTGAGCTCTGTACCCAATTTTTTAAATACAACCCTCCAAAAGTGACTGTTAAACTTGGGATCACGATCACTCACAATGTTACTTGGCAATCCATACAAATGGTATTGATTGTCCACAAATAACTTAGCTAACTCTGGAGTCTTAGTTGTTGACTTGGTTGGAATAAACTTGCAAAGTTTAGTCAACCGGTCTACAACCACCCATACCAAGTCATGACCTCATACAATGGTTGGTAAACACATAATGAAATCTATAGAGATACTTTTCCATTTACCATTAGGAATATCCAATGGATGCAAGATACCTCTTGCCTTCAGGTGCTCTGCTTTATTAACTTGACATTTCTTGCAATGTAAGACATAGTCTTGAACATAGCCATATAAACCTAGCTAGTAAAATAGTCTTCGTACAAGAGTATAAGTTTTCTTAATGCCCCGGTGCCTTGCACTTGGGCTGTCATGCCATTCATAAAGAATTTGCGTCCAATGTCTGCGTTCATCGGTACACACACTCTCCCCTTATGGAGTAGGTAACTGTCATCTATGGAAAAATTCTTCCATCTTTGCAGCTCATCACTCCAAGGAGGAGAACCGAGTGTGGAGGTTAAAGATGCACTACCAGCATTGGAGTGAGAAGGATCCCTCATTTGCACATGGTTCCACACTTTGGAGTATGCCTCATCATGCTCACATTTGCCCCTGAGATTTCCAAAAACTTGCTTCATAGCTTGGTAAAGAGAAGAGAGTTAATCTCAGGCATTCGGCTAAGAGCATCGGCTACCACATTATATCATCCTTTACAATACCGGAGCTTTGCATCATACTCCTGAAGAATCTTAGTCCACTTGGCCTTTCAACCCTTCACATGGTTGTGTAAACCATTTTATGCATTCATGGTCAAACACCATCTCAAATTGAGCCACATACAAATAATGTTTCCATGTCTTCAAAGCAAACACTATTGCAAATAATTCTCTTTCATAAGCAGAGTAATTTTGTTGGGTTGAATCTAGCTTCTTGATTTTGAATGCAATTGGCATTCCCTCGTGCATAAGGATTGCTCCAATAGTATGATTATTGGCATCTGTTTCTAAAATGAATGGCTTCAAAGGATATACAATAGCTAAAATAGGACATGTAGCTAATGTTTCCTTAAGAGCGGCAAAACTTTGTTGTTGAGATGTACCCCACTAAAAGGTTTATCCCTTGGCCTTCAATTGATATGCAATCAAAACCCAATATGAACATAATTTTTAATAAACCTTTGATAAAAACCTGTAAATCCCAAGAAAATTTGAAGCTCTTTGAGATTTTGGGAGAGGGCCACCTCCTAATGGCATCCACTTTGGATCGATCGATGTGTAACCCATAAGCTAAAATAACATGCCCTAAATAGTGAATCTCCTCCTTGATAAAATTGCACTTTCATTCTTTGGCATATAGCTTATGTTCTCGTAACAATTTAAAGAGATATTTAGACGTTGTAAATGATCTTCTACAAAGGCATTATACACGAGAATGTCATCAAGAAAGACAATAATAAACTTGCCCAAATATGGTCTTAAGGAACTACCCATAAGTGTCATGAAAGTAGCTGGTGCATTGGTCAACGCAAAGGGCCAAATCAAAAACTCATAGTACCCGCCTACTGTCAAGAAGTGTGCAGTGCGACTAGGAAAGCGTTGGGCCTCTAATTGTGAGGATTCGTAGCAAAATCAAGCATGGCGCTGATGATTTGAAGCCAAAAACACACTCAAATAGAACAAAACTCCAGCCATGAAAGCTCCACTTTCAAAAAGAACCAATACTAACTCAAAACTCTTGTGTGTGTGAAGATTAGGTGTAGCCTCGCTCCCATTTGCACAGGTTTAGTGCTCATTTCACCCCTGCAACCATGGCATCCATTTTCACATATAAGCATTTGGTCCCACGCATAAAAACATTAAGAGTGAGGTAGGTATTTTTCTTTTCACATTATGCACGTACCACGGCACAAGATCCACCTCCTCTAAACATGCACATCCTTCGGCATATGCCACACATATCTTTTTGTAGCAGGTTTAGTCTTCATTTAAGTCCACATACATGTCAATTTCATCATCGCTTGCAACAAAATCTAACGCATCATCCTCTTGTTCTTCATCCACATCCATAAAATTTTCATCATAGCCTTCATTCTGACTTTCCTGTGAATCAAAGGGATCTGTATCACCTCTTCTTTTGAATAACTTGATTCTTTTTCCTACGATGGGAATCTTCATTTCTGTCCCGTCCAACTCATGCAAGGTATAAGCTGCATTCCCATGTACATGTTGAACCACATAAGGACCAAACCATCTCTTTGAAAGATTTCCTATTGCTGAATGCTTGTTTTCAAGAATATTGTCATACACCAACACCCAATCACCTTCCTCGATAGCTTTAGTTCTAAGCCTATGCCTCTTATCAAATCTGTCCTTATTCTTTAACCTTGCATCTTTCAATCGTGCTATTGCAATCTCATATCTTGGGGCCTTCTTTATAATTGTTGTATGCACAAAGCAAGAAGGTCTTCCCTACTCATTCCATCTTCCCAAGGCAATACATTCCATGTGGAATTACATCCTCAATTGGCATTATAAGTTTCTGACCATACATCAACTCAAAAGGCATATAACCAGTAATTGAGCTACGAGTTGTATGATCAGCCCATAAAGCATAAGGCAATAACCTAGGCCACTCTCCCATTTTACCTTTGTAGACCTTAGCCAAAGCTTTAATGATAGGAGAATGCCCACGCTCTCATTTACCATTTCCCTCAGGATTATATACAATAGTGAGAGCAAGTTTAATGCCCAACCTAGAGAAAAACTTCCTTGCTTTGTCAGCATCCAACTCACCCTTGTTCGTTGTTATTTTCCCAGCACAACCATAACGGCTAATTACATCATCCAAGAGGAACTTACATACCCTTTCTGTGCTTTTTGTTCTTAGAGCACGACCTTCAACTTGGTTGGTTAAATCTTCCCGTGCAAGCACTATGTATCTCATTTGCCATAAGCCCAATGGCATTGTAACCAGATCTACTACCCACTTATAATGCATGGCCAATGGGTAAGTAGGGTGCAACCCATCACAATGATGTACATTTGAATACATTTCACAGGTTTCACAAGACTCCACAAAGTGAGATACATCTTTATACATACCTTTCCACCAATACATCTCTTTCATTTTAGTAAAGTTGGCCCATACGCCTCTATGTCCAGCATAAAGACTCTCATGAGACTTTTTCATAAGCTTATTTTACCATTCACGACTCTCAACGGCATTCCATTTCTTTGTTTCAGATGCTTCCATAAGTACCCATCTTTCAAAAAGTATCCATAGGCCTTTCTCTGTATTCTTTTGAACTCTTGGTCAGACCACCCTTCTTGCCTTGTCAAAGTTCTCAGATAGCGTCCAATGAGCAACCAGTCACCTTGATATAGGTCCTCTATAAAAGACTAAAGTGCATTTGACATGCAAACATGATCACCCTTGGCATGAGAGATACTATAGAATTGTGTTCCTACATCATCGCCCTCGACAATCCTGTCTTCTTCTTTTTCATACCTTGCTCTTGAAAGCATATCCACAACTGGATTATATTTCCTTGCAATATGCTTAAATTTTGGATTCAAGGACTTTATGTAGGCAATCCATTCAACATAGCAATGTCGGGAGTTGAGCAACTTGTGATCATTCCAAGAAGGGGTAGACAATCAGTTTGCACAATTACATTTGCTCCTATTAAATACTCTTTGTCACATCTCAATGCTGTGACTACTCCCCATAACTCTCTTTTTACATGTGGATAGGTGCGTTGATGAGCACTTAGGACTTTGTTCCAAATCTCACCATATATTGCTTGCCCTCATCATCTTGCCCAATCCCCCATCCAATTCCTGTGGGGCTAGTATCCACTGTCTACATATCTTCCACATTCATAGTTTGCTTTCCTCAAAGTTGGAGACATAAGCAACAACTTTTTTAATTTTCTCATGGCATGGATATGCATTTCTTCCCATTGAAACTTTTGGTTCTTTCTCAAAAGTTGATACAAAGGTTCTGCCACATGCGCATAATGTGGAATCCAGATAACATAGAACACACATGCACCCAAGAACCTTCGAACCTTAGTTACATCAATACATGTCTCTTTCATTCTTTGAATCACATCAATCTTTGTTGGAAAGACTTCTACCATATGGCCTGCACATATGTCCCAACAATAAGAACTTTGTTCACACCAAACACTAATTTTTGCCCAGACAAGGTAAGGTTCACTTCTTCCAACCTTGACAAGATCTCATCACAATCATTGATATGATTTTCCACATACTTTCGGAACCCCCTTGAGTCTAGAGCCACATCTATATCTCTTACATCACATCCTTTGATTGGCACATCATCAAGGAAAGACATTGTAGTTTACGGTATGAAGTCACGTAGGACTTTGTTCATACCATTCATCATATGTGCAATTGAATTAGTTGCTCCTTGAGGTAAGGCACATCCTTACCACAGGTGCTCTCATAGTATTCAAGTCCCTGCTTTCCATATCTAGTTGGAATTGATCATACCCTGAGTACAGATCCCCCATAGAATATATTGCCCTTCCTGCAAATGTCTCTGCAAACTCATCTACTATTGGCCATGTACCCACATTTATAATTGTAACCTTATTGACAGGTTGCATATCCTAGGTAAAGCGTAAATAACCATTTTTCTTCGGAACTGTGAACCACCTGTTTGAATATGGAGCACAAGAAGGCTCCAAAATACCCATCTTGATCTTTTCATTAAGCAACTCAATGAGTTTGGCAAATGGGCCTTTGGAACCGGAATATGCCTCAAGTTCCAAGGTACACGAGGGATAGTGAAGATCACCATAGGAGAAACAATGGATGGATCAACACACCCTATCTCATGCGGCTGCAATGCAAAAGCCTTTCCATGTTTGGAAAGCATTTCTTCAAAGCATACTCTTTCAACATATGTCAAACTGTCCTTGCAACCAATATTTAACTTCTTCAAAGTATCATGTGTAAACTTATGTCTAATCTTGCTCAGCTCACAAAGACTAGGTTGCAAAGCAGCTTGATCATCTTATCCGTACAAACTTTTGGTAGAGGTAATGCCATTGGTTTCACTTTCTTTGCCACAGACTTGTACTTGGTCTCCACTCGTACATCAACACCTTGAGCATTTTTGAAATCCTTAATGACATTGTACATTTCTATTGAGCATACTTTCACAACCTCAATTCCCATATGCAAATTGCAATCCACTGAAGACTCCAAGTCTTGCATAGTATCCACAAACAAACACTCATCAAACACACCTGCAATGCATTCATCATATTCTATCAAACCATTCATCTTCAAACCTCTTTGTACACTATTTACATGTTCTCGTTCACCCCGCTTTAAGTACTCACACTTTGTAAAAGCAATAGATCCATAGTCTATTAATCTTACAAAACCTGAACTTTTCTCTTCTTATACCACTACAATCCTGCTCTACAATGGTACATGGCCAAAACCCCTCATATCCCTATAGTCCTTGAATTCTTTGTTTGTCTTTGGCAAGGGTTGCTCTCTAAGACTTTCACGATTCCTTTCATGGTCCACACAAACAGTAAGGAATTGTACTGCACGCTTCCCATCCTTGCTCCTTATCCTTGCATAAGATGGCCTATCACCCATCACCTTGGTTTCCATGCAAGTAGTAGTGATATATGGCTGCCCAAGGATAAGAGGGTATGTAGACATCTCCTACACAGAGAAATTATGGTCATCGTTCACATCCCCTATAGTCACCTTTACATTTGGACAAGCTCCGTACAGCTCCCCTGATGAATCGTTTGCTGCACAAATCATCCATCCATGATTTATATCAATTGGCCATTTTCCTTTTTGATAAAGACTCTTTGACATGAGGTTAATTTCTGACCCATGATCTATCAATGCAATGTATGGATCTTCTAAGTCTCCCACTTTTACCAGGGTCTCAGTAGTTGCTCTTGCCCCAGTGGCTCTTCAAGTAGTAACTCTTGTGAGTGGTTTTGACTTCATCTTCATCATCCAAGAAGCGAACGTGTTTTACTCCTCCCCCAGACTTGTAGCATCCAACAATAGTTTCATCACCTTGCTCGCCATAGACTTGTACACCCTATGCATTTAAAGTCTCTTCTTCACCTTGTACATGGATAAATTCAGTAAAATAATGCCGCTTCCTCTTTATGATATCAATTATTTCTTCATGAAACTCCCTCTTTGCTATTCCAAGGACCTCACCCAAGGTAAATTCCACCTTATTGTTCAAAATCCTCTCTTCCAAAACCTTTTTGAATTCAGTTACTACCTCTATATCAGATTGGAGTTTATAGGCCAGACACTTTGATTTAGCTTTTGTTGCATCCTTCTTCTTTTCTTTAGAGGCTTCTTGCATAGGCACTTCGGGGACAGGCATCTGTTGCAAGGAAGGTGATCTAGGAGGCACTGTGTCATTTCTGCCTCCACTCTTCATCGCCCATTTTGAAGGCCCTTCATCCCCATTCTCACGCCTACATTTCTCTTCAACAATGGCCTCATTGGCTTGACATTTGGCAATGTATGCATGCATTGACAAAGAATCTACAGGGTTGTTCCAACCTGTTTCTAGTCGAATGCAGTCTCCAACTTCATATAAAACCTCTGTAGTCATTTTACCCTTCATAGAAAACTCTATAGCACATGGCCATGGCTCTCCAATACCATTATATTTATCTTCTCCAACCTTGATTGATCCTTTTTTCTTAATAGGATCCACCTTCAACCCATAGGCGTCTGCCTCAACCATTGAGATGGCATGGCTAGTAGCCATGTCCTCAACTATTTTCTTCATCCTGCCTTTTCCAAAGTTTGTCCCCAAGAGCTTACCAATTTCACTTAAGTGAATTTTACCATCTTTAAAGAAAACAAGCTCCTTCATTAAGGAATCTTTGAAACTTTCACAATCCCTCCTTGCATGGTCAGTACTATCACACCATATGCATCTATTTACAAAGCCTTCTCTAGTTTGAGGTCGTTGCCCTTTCTCTTCTAGCCTTGTAAGCTTTAACGTTAGCTCTTGCATTCCTTTAACAATATCATCAAGGATAGATTTGTCACTCTTTGGAACCACAATCACAGGCTTTATAGGACTCTCGGGAACACTTGGGGATTGACTAGGGTTAACTATCATCTTGTCTCTCCGTCATTGTCGCTTGGCTAGCAGTGAAATTGCATCTTCAACTTTATTCTAGTCAGTCTTTAAGCCTTGTTCCACATCCTTATCCTCAAGTAGTAACTCTAACTTCTCCTGAATCTCATTACCTATTGCCTACAAAAATAGCTTTGTCTTCTCTGAGTTTAGGGTAGCCTTCTCAGTCCTTGAAAGTTGATCATAGCGGTGTTCAAATTCCCTTAGCAGTCCGGTAGGTGAAAGTCCCTCTTTTGAACGAACTACCCACTCTAAAAAAGTCCTCTTTGTTATCCTTTCGGAGTCCTCCATGAAATATTCTTGTTTTAAGGCTAACTTGAATGCTTCCCATGTTGCCTAATGCTCATTTCTAATTCCCCTTACATGGTCTCTGATCTCAGGAACCACAACTAGCTCAAAACTTTGTACCATCTTTGCTTCGGGCACTCGATGAAGCTCCATCTCCTTTACATATCCACAAAAATGCTTTGTTACATCTTTACCTTTAAATTGGTCCATTTTATTCACCACAGTTTGAAGCGCTTTGGTTGATGAAAGCTTCCTTCTTTCTGCAGCTTGCTGCTGGTGCATAAACACCGCAAAATCTTGAACATTTGCATTGTGACTAGATCAAACCAAACCCCCTGATGCTCTTGTTGCTCCATAGATTTAAACCTTTGTTTTGAGACCTTCAACAAAGCTTTTGAACTCTCACCCTAGCCTACTTCACGGCAGGTTCACCAAAAAATGTGTCAAGAAGTGCGCGACTAGGAAAGCGTCGGGCCTCTGATTGTGAGGATTCGTAGCAAAATCAAGCAAGGAGTCGATGATGTGAAGCCAAAAACACACTCAAATAGAACAAAACTCTAGTCATGAAAGCTCCACTTTCAACAAGAACCAACACTAACTCAAAACTCTTGTGTC
Organism: Adiantum capillus-veneris; assembly: GCF_014529385.1. NCBI lineage: Eukaryota > Viridiplantae > Streptophyta > Polypodiopsida > Polypodiales > Pteridaceae > Adiantum > Adiantum capillus-veneris. The sequence continues at coordinate 143,191,899 of NC_140934.1, forward strand.
TGTGAAGATTAGGTGTAGCCTTGCTCCCAATTGCTCAAAACTAACTCTAGTCATGAAAGCTCCACTTTCAACAAGAACCAACACTAACTCAAAACTCTTGTGTCTGTGAAGATTAGGTGTAGCCTTGCTCATTCGACCTGTTAAAAACCCTAAAATGACGCTTTGATTTCTCGTTGTGACCATTTCATAGAAGCTTCAAAACTTCATTGGAGAAGCCCAAGTAGTTATTTGAGGATGGGAAACCCTAATTGGAGGCCTCATAGCCTCGAACATGTAGTGAAAGCAGCATCGGACTGCACTAGCACCGTGTCTTGGAATGGCTGTATCTCCTTGATTATATGCCCAAATGAGCTCATTCTTGGCTCTAAAGATTCCCTCTCAGCTTGATCAACGATGGCACTATCGTTGATGTGGCATTCTGAGTCATTTTTGGCTAATTTGACCATTTTATGGCCATTACTAGCCCTTTTTTGCCCAAAAATACCCCTTTTTGTTCGTAAAATGCCCAAACGAATTGGGAAAAATCCTTAAATTTGTGGAAAAATCAATTGGCCTCAAATTTCATGTTGAACCTCATTTATCCACTTGGTAAGCACTTCGGGCACGTCTTTTATGCTCGTGCATAAAACCTGCTATTTTTGGCTAAGATCGTATGCATTGAACTTTTTTAGGCAAAACGAGCGTGCCTCTTCGAAACATTTGACATATGTACATTCCTAAAGAAAATTAGGTATGGTTTAATGTGGTAAAACATGCAACCGTGACGTGTCCCTGGCCTCGTCTGCTCTTCAAGGTATGTACACGCCTGCAACCATGGCATCCGTTTTCGCATATATCACACTATGTACATTGTAGCATTTGGTCCCACACATCAAAAACTTTAAGATTGAGGTAGATATTTTTATTTTCATATTATGCACATGCCACGGCTCTGATGTAGCTACTATAAAATTTCTTTTATTGTGCCCATGTTGTATACGTGCATTTGCATGTGTAGTGTGAAGGAGTACGAGCGGAAGTGCGACGCGAGAGAGAGTGCGAGAAGAAGAGCACGATGATATGGTGAACTCGCTCTACTGTAATGTGTAGAGCATAGTGAGTTCTTATTAGGTTTTTACAAAAGAATATGTGTACATACCTGGCGGCCCGCCCACTTACCTGGGCGACCACATTGGGCTTTATACCCCAACAACCTCCCACTTAGAGTCCAATGTGGTACTTTAAGTGTGAGAGAAGCTACTATACAAGCTAATGTACAAGAGATGTAGAGAAGTGATGTACTACCCTACACCTAACTGCTTGCAAAAATGCGCAAAGCTCTCTGAGGGAAGTCCTTTTGTAAGTAGATCAGCAGGATTTTCTGTGGTGTGAACTTTGACAAGCTGAAGTTGCTTATCCTCGAGCATTTCCCTGATGAAATGATACTTCACATCCACATGCTTTGTCTTTGAGTGATAAATTGGATTGCGAGCCAATTGTATAGCACTTTGACTATCACAATATAACACAGGCACCTCTTCTTTGATTCCCAAATCTGTTACTAGTCGATTAAGCCAAATTGATTCTTTGCATGCCTCTGATGCTGCAACATATTCAGCCTCTGTAGTAGACTGAGTAACACAATCTTGTAATCTAGAACGCCATGATACTGCTCCACCAGCCAATGTAAAGACATACCCTGACGTAGACCTTTGGTTGTCTAAGTCACCTGCATAATCTGAGTCTGTAAAACCCTTTACACTTAGCTCCTGACTCCCATAGCATATACGCATACTCTTTGTAGCTTTCAGGTATCTCAATATTCCTTTCACTGCCTCCCAATGTTTCTTGCCTGGGTTTGACATGTATCGACTTACTACTCCCACTGCAAATGCAATGTCTGGGCGAGTAGCAATCATTGCATACATCAAACTAGCCACTGCAGACGCATATGGAATCTTATCCATTTCAGCCCGTTCTTCCTCAGACACAGGACAATCTTGTTTGCTAAGTTTCACATATGGTGGCAATGGAACACTCAGTGTCTTTCCCTTCTCCATATTGAAACGTTGCAAAACCTTGTCAATATACTCTGTTTGAGATAACCAAATCAACTTCTTTGATTTGTCTCTCTCAATGCGCATACCAAGTATATGACTTGCCTCACCCATGTCTTTCATGTCAAACGATTTTGCCATCTTTGACTTCAAAGCTGAAATTTCTTCCAAGTGCTTGCCAGAAATCAACATGTCATCCACATACAAAATAAGGATCAGCCAACTGCCATCCTTAGCCTTCTTTGTATATAGACAGTGATTGAACTCACTACGTTTGTAGCCTTGAGAAAGCATAAACTTGTGGAATTTATGGTACCATGCCCTCGGTGATTGTTTTAAGCCATAAAGACTCTTTAACAACTGGCATACCCAATCTTCCTTGCCTTTCTCAACAAACCCTTCTGGCTGTTGCATGTAAATTTCCACATCTAAATCACCATGCAAGAACGCTGTCTTGACATCCATTTGGTGCAACACCAAATCTAATATGGCAACCAATGCAAGAAAGCATCTCAATGTAGTCATCTTGACCACCAGAGAGAAGACTTCATCAAAGTCAATGCCTTGTTCTTGCTTAAAGCCCTTGGCAACAAGCCTTGCTTTGTACTTTGGCTGACTATCATGAGCGGTGATCTTATACCTGTAAACCCATTTACAAGGTAGAGCCTTTTTGCCCTGTGGTAATTTAACTAGCTTCCATGTCTTGTTTTTATGCAGAGCTGTCATCTGTGACTGCATGGCCAATTGCCAATTCCCGGAGTCCTTCATTTGCACTGCTTCCTTGTAACATGAAGGCTCATTGCAATCAGTCAACATGACATAGTTCATAGATGGAACAAACCTATCAGGAGGTCGCGTGACACGTCCAGATCTACGCACTATAGGTGGCTCAGGCTCAGCCACAGCCTGTGGTTCCATCCTATCCTGTCCTTGCTCCTCTTGAGCCCTGACATTTTGTCTTGCACGTGGAGGTCCATCTTCTTGGAAGACAACTCTTCTAATCTCCTCAACCCTGTCTGGTTTAGAATGATATTTGGATTCATTAAAGTGAACATCATTGCTGCAGACAACCTTTCTGGATTCGGGATCCCAAAGTCTGTACCCCATCTCACCAGAATTACCATAGCCTAGAAAGATGCACTTTCTACTCTTTGGCTCAAGTTTGTTCCTAAATTCCTTTGGAACGTGAGTATATGCCTCGCAGCCAAAGACTCTGAGATGCTTGTATGAGGGCATTTTGCCTGACCATACCATCTCTGGCACTGAATCCTTCTGCAAAACCTTGCTAGGAGATCTATTTACAAGATGAACAGCTGTTGATACAGCTTCAGCCCAAAACCCATTTGGCAGCTGTGCATTAGACAACATACTTCTGACCTTCTCTCGTATGGTCCTATTCATCCTCTCAGCAACACCATTTTGAGGAGGATTGTAAGGAGCAGTAAGTTCACGTTTTATACCTTTTGACTCACAAAATTCTTGAAAGGCCTTTGAAACATACTCTCCACCATTGTCAGTGCGTAAGCATTTAAGCTTCTTGCCACTCTGATTCTCCACAAGTGTCACAAACATTTTGAAAACACTAAACGCTTCATCCTTGTGCTTGAGAAAGTAAACCCATACTTTCCTCGAGTAATCATCTATAAATGTCATAAAGTAAGAAGCTCCCCCTAGAGATAGGTTAGGCATAGGTCCACACAAATCACTATGAACAAGTGCCAACTGTGTATCTCTTCTACTGCTTCTATGCTTATGTGGCTACTGTGTTTGCTTACCATACAGACAATGTTCACAGAATTCAAAATCATTAAATGAAAAGCCAGGCAAATAACCAGAACGAGACAAGATTTCCATTCCCTTCTTGGACATATGTCCTAACCGGCTATGCCACAAACAAACGTTCGGCTGCTCGGTTACATTGATTACATTTTTAGAGACATTTGATACATAAATCATGTAAAGTCCTCCAGACTTTACTCCATGTTCTACTGTCATAGAACCCTTGGATATCTTCCACATGTTCTGTCCAAAAGTGGTGACGTAGCCAGCATCATCAAGTAAACCTGTGCTGATCAAGCTCTTTGTAATTGCGGGAACATGTCTCACATTCTTCAGCGTGAAAGAAGAGCCATTCTGAAACTTCAATTGAACATCTCCAACACCTAAGATCTCACATGTCTGCCCATTGCCTAGCCGAACATGATCTTTAGTGGTCACATAAGAGGTAAACCACTCCTTGTTTGGAGACACATGAAGTGATTCCCCTGAGTCTATAATCCAGTCACTCAGTGCATTTCCATCAGATGCTGTAAGAAGAGCTGAGTCCATTGTATTCTTCAAGAAGTAGATGTCTCCTGACACTAGACTGTCATCCACTGCAACAGTGTTTGTCACATTTATTTCTTGAATCTTCACTGAGGACTTGTTCTTCTCACCATGGTCTTCAGCTTTCTCTTTGCCTTTTTCTGCTTTCCATTCTCTGCAGTCTCTTTTCATGTGACCCTTCTTGCCACAATGGTAGCATTCTATGTCACTCTTGCCTTTAGCACTGCGGGACTTGCTACGAGACTGATTCCTCTTTCCACCTTTGTACTTTTCTTTGGTCCTTCCCCTGACAACTAAGGCTGTTCCTTTGCCTTTGTCCATTGTCTTTCTATTGGTTTCTTCAGTAAGCAGACTTCCTTCTACACCTGCTATGTTCAAACCATCTGGAGGTGCAGAATTACTCAAAGCTGTGCGAAAAGTGTCCCAACTTTCCGGCAATGTGATCAACAGGAACATAGCTCTAACAGGTTCATCAAACTTGACACCTTGAGCTGACAACTGACTGTAGATTGTGTTGGATTCATTCAGATGATTGGACATAGGTGTCCCTTCTTTCATCTTCAAGTCAACAAGCTTCTTAAGCCAGTATACTTGTGAAGCTGCACTCTGCTTCTCATAAAGATCACTCAGCTTTAACCATGCTTGATAAGCCGACATCTCGTCTGCTACATTGAAGTAAACGCTTTCTGCCAAAGTCAGCATAATGGTAGAAAGTGCCAATTCATCCATTTCGCTCCATTCATCTTCGTCCATATCTTCTGGTTTTATCCCTTTGAGCTTTATAGGTTTTATCTGCTTCTTTTGTACCAACACGTGCCAAATCTGCTTCTTCCACAATGGGAAATTGGTTCCATCCAACTTCTTGATATTGTAAAGAGCAGTGTCCTATGATCCAGCCATAGCTACGCTTCACAGTAGTTTACTTTCCTGGGAAAAATTCGACAGAGTTTCCCCTGTAAACTGACCTCTGAACCAATATCAACCTGTCAAATGAACCAAGAAAGCTTCAGATTCTGCAGAAATTTTGGCAGAGTCTCCTTTGTAAAATGGCTCTGGTGTACTAAAAAACAGCTCAAAAAACCACTCTCTCTGACACTGTAAGCTGTGGGTAAACCTGTCCTGCACCTGTACTGTCTCTGATCATCCTGTCACTGTCCTGTAAGCATAGACTGCGACAATGCCTCAACGGCAGTAAAGCAAAGATGCAATCCCAACTGTGTAACTCACAGTCAATACATCCTAGCTGCCTATCTAAGGGTGCTCGAGGGATCGCTCCAAGACCTGTATCACCGAAAGGATCTCAACATTCGAGAATCCCCCAGCTCAATAAAACCTCACTCGACCCTCAACAAAGGCTACAATAAATCTGATAGTACATAGACTTCCCACAAAGTCATACATCCACAAATTTCCCACTGTATGCTGTAATCGCTGCGGCGGTTGTTTGCTACGTGACTCACAACCAGCAAACCCTCAACAGACATACATCATCTCTGACAATACATCCCATGTGGAAGTACCTGCAATGTCAGGATGAAATCTGGAATATCAAGCAGCAAACACAAGCTACCTGATGAACTAGTGGATGTCGCCTACAGTCTGTGTGTAGATGCGCCCGTGTCGTATGTGACACACCTCCAAGAACTGTGAGCCGTCCTTTGATGTGTAGATAGCCACAAATCAACACTCTGGGAGTGTTGATATCCTCAGCACCTGCAGTCGTAGGCCGAAAACTCTAAATTTGCAGAGTCGGATCTGCACCCGCTGAGACCACGTAGTCGAAAATGGCCTGCGCAGACCTTTGTCGAAGCAGAACGGTGGCCGAGATGACCTCAGAATGAAATTCTAAGCACACCAAGCCCTTTGGGCTTCCCACAGGATTTGAGGCCGTGTCTTCGCCTGTCGAATTTCACTCCAATCTGAGCTTGTGACTCTAGCCTCCTGCAGTGCTGCCCCAAGCCTCGATCTGAGCTCTGATACCAGTTGAAGGAGTACGAGCGAAAGTGCGACGCGAGAGAGAGAGCGAGAAGAAGAGCACGACGATATGGTGAACTCACTCTACTGTAATGTGTAGAGCATAGTGAGTTCTTATTAGGTTTTTACAAAAGAATATGTGTACATACCTGGCGGCCCGCCCACTTACCTGGGCGACCACATTGGGCTTTATACCCCAACATAGTGGTAGGTACATGCGTATTATGTAGTGTTTGTCATTGGGATCATCATGTATATACGCTTGCACTATAGCCCCTCAAGCATCTTGGGATCCTAATCTTGACATGCTCTTGAAGCTCTCGTGTTAGACCATGGATAAACCCACACACTTGTTGAAAGGTATCTAACTCCTCAATATTTCATGTAAGCCATTTATGTAAACGCTTGCATGGGGATGAAAATGTCATTGACCAACAACTTTTGGTTGATTTCATTGAACCTCCAGCCCAACCGCATGAACTTGAGCAAATCTTAGACTATCATGATTTACGTACTCATCATCATGTGTGTCAACAAGCTTTAGTCAAGTGGAAAGACTGACCTGAAGAAGGTGCCACTTGGGAAAACATTAGTGTTCTTAAGCAGAAATTCCCCACTTTTGTTTTTGAGGACAAAAATACTTCTCCAAGGGGGAGTAATCTAAGGCCAAGGGAACCCAAGGGGTCACGGACCTAGGCCAAGGGCCTGGATTGCACATCCAAATAGGGGATCCTAAAGCAAGCTAGGGCTAGGATCCCAACACATATATAAAGGGAAATAGGGAGAAGGATCACCCATGTAGTCTCCCTGGGTCTTATACATGAGAGGATACATTTGATGATCCTATACATGCCAAGGGCACCTTCCTCCACACCAAGTTGAATAAATGCATCAACAAACTACACAATCCAAGGCAATAGTGAGCTATCTAGTATCGTGGCCATTGTGGTTGCCACCATGTGTGCCATGTCGATCTCCTCAGTGCAAACACTATCTCCACTTTCCTTGCTTGGCTTGCCTTTGCCTAGTACATTAGCCCCTCACTCACAAATAAAAGATCCAGATTCTCTAAGAAAACATTGTCAATACTCATTTAAATCACTCTTAAAACCATCAGTATGTGTATTATTTAGACCAAAGAGTAGCATGTCATCCACATGAAGAACAATGACTCGAAGTACATCTTTTGCATGTTTAAGATACATAGTATGCACACATGACATAAATACCAAGCATCATTCTTTGTAATAGCATCATGCTTAGTTTGCATACCAACCCAATCAATTTTTAGAAATTTGTGCCTCATTAAGCAAAATAAACTCTTTTTGATTGCAAATTCTAGAGACAATGAAAACATAACAATTTGATGCATACGAGGCACTTAGCCTAAACAAGTATGGATAGGCAATAGTGCATCCAATTTATTGTCACACAAAGTCTGCACCATTCATTTTTGCAATGTTATAGCTTATTCACATTCAATTCTCTCCTCATCAAGTACTTCACCTACATCTTGATCATCTAATTAGTACATGACACGCTAAATTAATTAAATTGACTAAGTTAAGAAAGAATTTTTTTCCCCTTTTGCCTACTATGATACTTCTCAAATGTAATTTAAATCTTTGACTATTTGATAGTCTGTTGATGCTCAAAATTTGTGTCTAAGATCTTTGCAATTTTTCAATCTTCATCATCAAGGTTGGAAGCAAGTTGCTTGTGGAAAGCAGTTTTTAAAGCTTTCATTTTGGCCGGTTGTCAATTTGCTCTTTCAATCACTCCATAATATATTCAATGGATGAACTCAAGATTCCAATTAATTTGGGTTGATATCACCCAAAGCGTTCTTATTTGAAGCATCCATGGTGTAACGTTGAAGGTGGTGGGAAACGGTTTTTTGTGGAAAACAAGGTGGAGTACAAAATTATGTAGCAAATGTAAAAGAGAGGCATTTTATAGAGATTTGGAGCTTTTCCTTTTCACTCATGAACATTTCCTTTGGCAATAGTAAACAAGGAAGATGAATACTTAAGTGGTAAAGCACTTGGATTTCTACCTCAACGTGGTAACTTCAAAGCCCCTATGTTGCAAGACTTCGAGAGGAATCCTATGTGCAATGCCAATGGCATGTCAATGATATCCATTGGCACCTTTGAATAAAAATGGTGCCTCTTTAGTGTCAATGGTCTTCCAAGTCTATGCTTTGGCATAAGGCTAAGGTGGGTTTGTAAGGGCATTGTAGGTTCTCGTGCTAGAATGAGGGGGTTCCCACAAGTGGTAAGCTTTTGGTATGCTTCTTCTTTTGCCACACTTGACCACTGATACTACTATTATGCATGACAATGTGCAAAATTGAAACAACCATACACAAAATGTACGTAAAGATGGGAGCAAATAAGACAGTACATTGACTAGGTCCAATCTTGCTCCAACCTATTCCCGTGCAAGAGTGCACTCCTCTCTTGTGCATGTATTTGCTTTTAGTATTAAAGTCCAAAAGTAAACCCATTTCACATTAACTAAACATTGAAAATAGCATTCGCATGATTTAAGAGGGTTTTCTTATGAACTAAGAGCTAAATAGACTTTGTTCTGTCATGTATGCCACCAAAAGTGAATGAGTCCTTGCAATCCCATGTACTCATCTCCTAACAAACATCAACCCTATGTTGTATCATCCTTCCCATGAATATATTATTTGAGATTAGAAGTTATTGTTTAATATCTTATAACATAACAAGTTTACAACAATTGCTTTTCCTTCAAATAGTGATAAGCATGAGACTTATGGTGATAAATGAAAGAAGAAGCAAGGCTCACAAAAAAGAGGCAAATGCAACTAGTCTAGATGCTTCTTTTGTGGATTTGAAAAAGGTTGTGTAGGATGAAGGATGGACTTTTAACACATTATGTGAATATGACCCAATTTTCCATGATGCAAGTATCGTAGAACCTGTAGATCATGTGTGGTACTTTGATAGAGGTTCAACCGGGAAAATTATGCCTCATCATGAATTGTTCACTTTTCTCAACAACATCCTTGGTGAGAATATTGTCACATGTGTCAAGAATACTTTTTATGTAGTTAAGGGAGTTGGTAAAACTATGATTGTAGTTTTTGTTTATGGATGAAGATATATATATTGGCATTACCATGGGCAACCTTCCTTTTGAGTGGGGAGGGGAATATATCTAAAGAGTTCAATAAACTTTTGGTGAGGCATGGAATAAAACACAAATGTACATTGCACTATACCCCTCATCAAAATGGCTGTGCAAAGAAGAAAATTATAGAGATGGGACATTGTATGATCAAAACCCAAACTTTGCTACATGCATTGTGGCTTAAACTGTCATATGTATTTTCTAAAAAGGTTCCCCAATAATGCATTAAAATTTATCACTCTATATGAAACTTGGCATGGCAAGAAGCCATAAAATGGTCACTTGTGTGTCTTTGGTTGCTTGGCATATATATTGATGCATGTGCAACAATGCTTAAGTTGGATTATGAGTCTATTCAAGTGCATTATCATTATGTCAAGGACAAGGTCTCTACAAGATAGGTCATATCCCTATGCGAGGTATGATTTTTTCATAGAATCTCTACCTTTTAAGAAGTTCAAAGATTTTTGCAAAGCTTTGAGCTTAAACACTTTTATGGATTGGTCACATTAGAGCCTGACACTGACATATACATGAGTACCACCGTATGATCTCCGCATCATTCCAAGGGAGATTTGTTACCATATTAAGGTAGTGTTGTGTGTGAACAGACATAGGACCACAAGGACACCTTTTTTCACTTAATAGGAGGTTTTCTCCCTTGAATTTTATATACGTCCACAATTCTAGGGTTAGCTTTATCTTTGTATTAGAACATTGAACAATACAACTAATTGTTTTGTAAGCCCTTGAGCTTCCCCTTCTTCTTCTTCATTTTGGAAGCCTTGAGCTTTTACTGCAATAACTAATAACCCATATGCCTATTGCCCTTATACCCTTAATGTTAAACATGGATGTTTCCTAAATGTACAGAGAGCTTCAAACTATAAACTTATATCACACCAAGGTCTCTTTACAATTAAATTACAATGCTAGAGCTTAAAATTGTGATTTTCTCTCTGTGCTAAAGATGGAAAATGCTCCAAAAAATCCCCTAATTGAGCCATGAATTAGTGAAAACACAAACTTCCAAAAACATCCAAAACTTTCTAAAAATATTTTCAAGGTTCTTGTCAAGGTTTTCAAGGCCAGGAAGACCCATGTCCTGAAGTTTGGCAATTCCATACCAAAAGCGCGATTGAGTGGCTCCGGAGTTGAGGAGAATAGTTTAGAAGGATGGAAGTGTGTGAATAGGATTTTGTCAAAAGAGTGCCAAAAGAAGAGATTCTACCTCAATGTGTATGGAAAGTGGAGGGAAGAGGGCTCTTTTCCCATAATAGTCGCACATTCCAACTATTGCTTCACCAAAGTACGTTGAGACAATGCATAGTTCTAGTTTGGAAGACTACAAGTCTATTGGGCTAATCCTATGGAGACAATTTTGAAGCGTAGTCTCAATGGCGTTGGACATTACTTTGATGCCACTCTCTATTAGCAACCTATTGATTGCCTAATTTGCATCTTTGTGACAAGGCTCGATGTTAAATTTGTAGTATCACAAGCAACTAGATTCATGTCAAGACCAAGGTCCAAGCATTAAAAGGCACTTAAGCAGACCTTTGCTACCCAAGCAGCATTATACATCTTCGGTTTTTTTTAATAATGAAGGGGGGATCATTGCCACTGAGGCGGTCCGGGGCGGGCAACAAGAGAGGCGACTTCTAAACACCCCTCAAGGCTCCCCTGCTTCTCAATTGGGGCTGGGGAAACCACAAGCAAGAAACAATAACAACAAACCCACAACCAAGCAAGTGAAGGGGAACCACCTAGTTATGGTATGCGAACTAGGACACAAAAAGAGAGATTTTTTCACACCCAAGAAGATGCGCCACAAAACACACACAAGAAATCTCACAGCAACACACACACCAAATGGAACAGAGAGAGCTGGAGAAAAGGGAAGAAAGAGAGAGGATTGAAACTTGTGTAATACCTTGTTTGTGACTTGCAAATGGAGATGGATCATTATGATGCTATCGTAGAGCTTGTATAAAGCTAACTCAATGCTTAGTAAACATTGCCAACACACCAGGGATTTTAATTACGCGATGACGCATTTTGTTAAATGTTAATTATTGTTGTTATTATCACTATTTTTTTCATATTAATAACATATCTAATGTCATGACCTACAAAAACTGGTAGAAAATGTAGAACCGGCGAGACAACCAACAATCCCGACAGGCCCGGCGGGTTTAATATGAAACCCGGCGGGCCCGGCGGGATAAGCAAGAATCCCGCTGGGCCCGTTGTGTACCCCCTCCATATTTGGCGGCTCTATATAACCCTTTTATAGACATCACATCACCTTTTATAGACATCACCCTTTGTATTTGGCGGCTCTATATAACCCTTTTATAGACATCACATTACCTCTTCCTCTAAATTTGGTCATCCTTTAAAATTTAGAAGAAAAACTAAAGGTAAAAAAATGAATAGTCTTTAAAAAAAAATAAAACTTAATGTAACTCTGATCATGGATCATTAGTTCTTTTTTGGACTGAACTGATTCTTGAAAGGAGGTAGAAAGGTGAATCTTTGGGTCGGTATCTCTACATTTGGGATGGACTGATCTCATGTTTGGTTCACCGTTATATTTGGTAAATTGATTGCTATATTTATTAGAACTTCTATCATGGGTCATTAGTTCCTTTTTGGACTGAACTGATTCTTGAAAAGAGATAGAAAGGTGAATCTTTGGGTCGATATCTCTACTTTTGGGATGGACTGATCACATGTTTGATTCACCGTTGTATTTGCTTGCTATTCCGATTAGAGCTCCAATCATGGGTCATTAGTTCTTTTTTGGACTGGACTGATTCATGAAAGGAGGTAGAAAGGTGAATCTTTGGGTCAATATCTCTACTTTTGGGATGGACTGATCACATGTTTGATTCACCGCTGTATTTGCTTGCTATTCCGATTAGAGCTCCAATCATGGGTCATTAGTTCTTTTTTGGACTGGACTGATTCATGAAAGGAGGTAGGAAGGTGAATCTTTGGGTCGATATCTCTACTTTTGGGATGGACTGACTCACATGTTTGATTCACCGCTGTATTTGCTTGCTATTTCGATTAGAGCTCCAATCATGGGTCATTAGTTCTTTTTTGGACTGGACTGATTCATGAAAGGAGGTAGGAAGATGAATCTTTGGGTCGATATCTCTACTTTTGGGATAGACTGATCACATATTTGATTCACCGTTGTATTTGCTCGCTCATGTTTGAGTAGATTGAGGTTTATTCCCTTCAGGCTTCACTACTACGCTTGTGTGTGATATTGATTATAACACTAATGTTTGGTTTGAATAATACTTGAAAGAAGAGATAGCATACTGAGCTATGTTTATTGGTATTGCAGGCATCCAATAAGTATGTCTTCCACCGGGAATGTGAGCGGTGATGTTGGTGTCTCAAGCCTGGCTTCCTTGAGGAGACCTCCTACCTCGATGCCAGGTCCTGCTTCGCAGGGCACCACTTCGCAGGGCAAGCGAAAGGCAGGTGGAAAAAGTCCAGGACCCGAGTGGAATTTTGCCACAAATTTAAATAAGTATCAAGATTGGAAATGTAACTTTTATGGCGAAGAGAAATCTGGAGGAGCACCAAGAATAAGGGATCATTTGCTAGATGGCAATACCAGAATCCAAGGAGGAAAGTGCAAGGGCTTAGGTGCAGAAGAAGCAGCTATGCGCTTAAAAGCTTTAATTGGTAAGCTAATTTCCATGAGCAAAAGATCAAAACTCTCTACTTTTGACCATCACACCCCGGTATCGATAAGATCAAACCAAGACGAGGGATCATTGGGTGTAACGCCCACCAATGGAAGCACTCAAAGCAGGGAACCAACTTCTCATATCGATGGAACTACACCTCCAAACCATGGATCTCCTGACTTTCAGGTAGGATCGCCAAAAAGTAGACAGGTTAGCTTACAGACGAGCTTCAAAACGCTTGCCTTAGAAGAAGCACAACTTGCACTAGCTAAAGCCGTCTATTTCACTGGGGGATCATTGGCCATTGTCACCCGTGATGCATGGAAGCCAGCTTGGAAACGCATTGGGGAGTATGGTGCTGGATTTACCCCTCCAACATATCACCATATGAGAAACCAATTGTTGGATAAATGTTACACAAGCACACAACAGGATATTCAAAGGGTAATATTAAATGCAACAGAACAATCTGGATACACCATAGTTAGTGATGGTTGGTCCAACGTTCAAAGGCGGCCATTGATCAACATCATGCTTGTATGTCCTCGTGGTGAATGTTTTATCAAAGTTGTGGATAGCTCTGGTCAAATAAAGTCTGGCAGTTTTATAGCTGACATCATTGGCGACGCAGTTGAGGAACTTGGAAAAGAAAATGTTGTCCAAGTAATCATGGACAATGCCAAAAATTGCATGGCTGCAGGTAGGATACTTGAAAGTCGCTTCTCTCACCTATATAGTGCTGGTTGCAATACACACAGCTTGAACTTGGTATTGCAAGATTGGTACAAGAGTAATGACACAGAGTGGTTCAAATGGATAGTAGACAATGCTCGCTTAATAGTCAAGTTTTTTTTGAAGCATCAGAGGGTTCTTGACATGTACCGTCAGAGGATGTCTACTATGTTAAAACTGCCGTGCGAAACTAGATTTTGCACCAAGTACTATACGGTAGAATCACTTATAAAAAATAAGAATGCTGTGATGGAGACATTTGTTTGTGCCACTTTTTCAGAATGGGAGGCCGGTCAAAGAGAGAAGATAAAAAGAAAAATATGGGTGATGAGAGATCTACTAGCTGATTGCCACTTCTGGGATGATGTGGTGGATGTGCACAATGTCATGATGCCAATTATGCTCGCATTACGCTAACTGCATTCTGCCTTGCCTAACATAGGTAAGGTGTGGATGGCTTGGTGGAGTGTTCAAGAAAGCCTTGCAAATCCAGAGGATCCCCAAGAGCCAATTGTGAAGCCTTGGAAGACACCATTCACTCAAAAGAGGAGAGAAATTCTGAGAAAGTATGTGCATGGTCGATGGGTTGGAGCACATAGTCCACTACACAGCGTAGCTTTCTTATTGGATCTAGAGTATTGGGCAATGGAAATAGACAAACTTGATGAGGAGGTGCTGGAAGACTTTTATGATGTGATAGGCAGGTTTTATGTTGATCATGATGAGCATGCATCAGCTGTTACTGATCTTACGAAGTTTAAACTCAAAGAGGGTAAGTTTGGTACAAAATTTGTGCAGAAACTTGCCACGGAGCAACCAGCGTGGAAGTGGTGGATGATGAATGGTGGTAGTGCACCCACCCTTAAACGCCTAGCTGTTAGAATCCTAGACCAATGTGCATCCAATTCAAGTTCTGAGAGAAACTGGAGTACATATAAATATGTACATTCCACCATCAGAAACCGCCTTCTAAATTCAAGAGCTGAAAAATTGGTGTATATGTACTGCAACCATCGGCTATTGGCAAGAGTGCAAGATGAGAACTACAAAGAGGAGATGCCGCGCTAGACTTATGATGTAACCAATGATGAGGTGGACGAAGACAGTGAGCTGCAAGGGGAATCTCATGAAATAGAAACTACATGTACTTTAGAAGAGATTGAAGAGAATTTGGAAATTGAACCAACTTTGACCCGTCGCAGCAAGCGACGGTGGTTTAATTAATAGATTATCAAATCCACTGAGTGACTTCTATTTAAGTTCAGAAACTGTTTATCTTATAAGCTTTTTTTTATATTTAGTTTAAGGTCTAGACATTTTCTTAATAATAAACGAAGCCCTTAAAAACCTTTACAAGGCCACAAATCACTATTAAAGCTTCATAATATACAAAGCCCTAACAAATCTTTGCATTATCACATATCATAATTGAAGCTGAAGTGAAGACAATTCACAATTCACTAATAAATTCTCGCAAGCCAACGAGTAAATGTTTTCAAATGTTACAAAAACTATCCAAGTGATAGTGAAATATTTGTGAGAATATCTTCATTCTCCTGTTCACGCAGACCTTTAATCTTATTATAGTCTTCAGACATTTTGAACATTGCATATAGCTTTTTGGATATCTCATATTCACATATAGCACAATGAAAGCTATTCATCATGCTTTGCATCAAGCATGATATATGGTACATATGTCCGCATGGCAAGCTGAAGTGACCACACCACTCATGAAAGAATGATCTACATATGGGGCAAGGACCACCGTGCTCACCAGAAGCTGGAGGGGCCTCAATAGATGTTGGGTGCTCAATCAATGTGGCAACATTTTGTTTTTTTATAGTCGCCTCTAACTCTTTTACGTGGCGAGATAGCACCTTCACCTCCCTTTGCAAGTCTCTATTTAGGGTTGCTTCTACATGAGAGCCTTGTGTAGCTTGTGATTCTTGCCTGAGTTGAGTTTGGAGCTCCTCCTTAACTTGGTGCACTTTCATTGATGCACCTTCTAGTGCCAATGACATCTCTTGCCGTGTGACGGTGATTGCACTACTGCGAATGTCCTCAACCGTCATATGAGGTGTCCTTGAGCTGAAGTCCACTGCTTCACCCAAGACATAATGCATGTATAACATCTTGGCAAACCACAATGGACAATCCATATGATGCATAGGATGACCCATAACATCGAGATATATATTCTCTCCATTGTCTCGTATGTCTGCATTAATGCATTGTGATAGCTTGAGTCGGCCTTTCTTGATGTTGTCATCTGCAACGCCTGGCCATATGGATTTGACCATTTCTCGGTCAATCCTAGAGTTCACCTCTTTCCATTGTGTACCCACTGGGTTGGCCCACTGGGAGCAACAAGCTGCAATTTGAGCGGTGTCATTCACTCCACCGCTTTGACACATGGATCTGAGACGCTCAAAAGCGCGCTTAGCCCTTTGATTATCATTATCCATATCCTGATTAAACATTATACTTCAGTTACGGCATACAAACTTAATGATAATCAATTGCTATAAGAGTAACCACCATTTTACGACAATCAATTGATAAAAGAGTAACCACCATTTTACGACAATCAATTGATATAATAATAACCACCATCTTACGACAATCAATTGATATAAGAGTAACCACCATTTTTTAAATCAATGAATGACAATCAGTGTAGCCTTTTTTTGATTTCCCCTCTTGATGCGCTACGTGTTTTCTGGTCTTCAGAGGGCTGCTCCCATTTAAAGTCTTCAGGGATCTTTCCTTTCCCCTCTTGATGCGCTACAAGCGTCGTGAAAGAGCCATGTGGATGGGGCACTGTCTCCATAAGATCACCTAAAGTTCCCCCATTGAAGTAGGGGAATATCAGAAACCATGGCAACGTTACAGAGTGGGCAATACTCCTCACAATCCCTCTATGGTTGAGATCTACCCCACTTTCTGATGAAAAGCTTTTCCACTAATGCTTGGCCTGTCCTTTGAACTCCTTGGCACAATAAGTATTCGTTGCAGGAAGGAAACTGATCCCTTTGATTTGAACTTGCCACCCTGTGCCATAAGCCCCTGACCCAAGTTTCTTGATCTTCTTAATGGACTTATTTGGAATGCCCAGAGTCATACTACATTCAGAATTGTATATACTGCTCTCCAGGTGACTGGTAGAAGCAGTAGAATCCGATGTTCCCTCAATGGCAGCCTCCTCAATAAACGGTTCTCCAACTTGGCTGCTCCCCACAACTCTGGTGATAGCCATTCGCATTTTCTTGCTTAGGCCAAACTGTGTGTCTATGCGGAATGCTCGCCTTGACCTCTCCTTTTCAGCTCTCCATCTAGTGTTCCAATGCTCTAGCTTACCCTTGTCTACTTCTTGAGGGCGTTCCTCTTTCAAATCAGAGGCCAAACTGTGTGTCTATGTGGGATGCTCGCCTTGACCTCTCCTTTTTAGCTCTCCATCTAGTGTTCCAATGCTCTAGCTTACCCTTGTCTACTTCTTGAGGGCATTCCTCTTTCAAATCAGAGGCCACCTTGGGCAAATTGCCCACCCAACTGCTCAGTAATGAGTTTATTGATTCGGTTGTTTTGTCTGGATATAACAACAACATTTTGCGGGCTATCTCACTGTATAATGATTGCAATCTAGACTCATGTGCAACAATCTGCGCTATATCGTCGGGATCTAGTGCACTGATGATCGTAATCAACAATTGTCTAATTTTCTTTTTGAACTCTATCATTGAAGTAGCAGAAGGATCCATTTTGCCTGCAATGGTATTATTGCAAACAACACATTGTGAAATATAACTATGTGCCAATGCATTTGGATCTTTTCTACGTGAAAGAAAAAGTGCAATATAGACCATAGATCTCGTACGCTTTTGCAGTGATACACCTAATCGCAATTGCAACCATGTGCCAATGCCTCACCGTACGACAACTTACAAACAAATGCTCTTGTCATTCTAGCAGCAACACACCTAGTCGCAATTGCAACCATGTGCCGAAGCATGAATGACTGGGAGCAACATAAAACATAGTCACCCTACGCTTTTGCAATGACACACCTAGCCGCAATTGCAACCATGTGCCAGTGCATCCACGCACGGTGACTTCTTTCAAACAGATGCTCCTGTTAATCTAGCAGCAACACACCTAGTCGCAATTGCAACCATGTGCCGAAGCATGAATGACGGGAAGCAACATAAAACATAGTCATCTTGCGTTTTTGCAATGACACACCTAGCCGCAATTGCAACCATGTGCCAGTGCATCCACGCACGGTGAATTCTTTCAAACAGATGCTCTTGTCATTCTAGCAGCAACACACCTAGTCGCAATTGCAACCATGTGCCGAAGCATGAATGACTGGGAGCAACATAAAACATAGTCATCCTACGCGTTTGCAATGACACACCTAGTCGCAATTGCAACCATGTGCCAGTGCATCCACACACGATGTCTTCTTTCAAGATTCAAGCATATGAAGCATTATGAAATTATTTGAGCACACATTCATGCATTAGATGCTCCTGTCAATCTAGCAGCACCATAGGAAGCATGAATGACGGGAAGCAACATCAAACATAGTCATCTTGCGTTTTTGCAATGACACACCTAATCGCAATTGCAACCATGTGCCAGTGCATCCACGCACGGTGAATTCTTTCAAACAGATGCTCCTATCATTCTAGCAGCAACACACCTAGTCGCAATTGCAACCATGTGCCGAAGCATGAATGACTGGGAGCAACATAAAACATAATCACCCTACGCTTTTGCAATGACACACCTAGCCGCAATTGCAACCATGTGCCAGTGCATTCACGCACGGTTACTTCTTTCAAACAAATGCTCCTATCATTCTAGCAGCAACACACCTAGTCGCAATTGCAACCATGTGCCGAAGCATGAATGACTGGGAGCAATATAAAACATAATCGTTGTACGCTTTTGCAAAGACACACCTAGCCGCAATTGCAACCATGTGCCAGTCCACGTACGATGATTTGATAAAAGAAAATTTAAACCTTTAAGTTTTAACGCAAAAAACTCAAAAAAACATCAATAAAATAAGGAAGGGTTTAAAAAATTACTGCTACACTGCTTTGAGAATGTGGAAAGCTGCCAGAAAGTTTGGTGCGGGCCCGGCGGGCAAATAGCTTTACCCGGCGTGACTGCCGGGAAAATTCACTAGGCCGGCGGGCTACGAGCCGGTCTCCAGGTCTCCCTGGAGGTCAAAAAAGATGAATGTCAATTAACAAAATATTTGTTAGTTTGCATTTCTATTGTTATTAACCTGAAATTATAGTGTGATCACGTCATTTTGAAATCCCTGCAACATACACATACACTGTCTTAGGGTGTGGGAGACCTCTCACCACAATACCCTCTTACAATGGTGGGTACAAAATTGGCAATGAAAACACACTATCACAAGATCAAATGATAAAAACTTACAATGCACAAGTCACCTTGAATTCACCAAACCGTATTGTACAATTGGAAGGATGAAGATTTGAACGTCGATTCACGCCTTTGATACACCAAACCTCAATTTATTGATGATGGAAGAACATATACAATAGTGTTTTTGAGATTTTGAACTCACACTGTCTCACTTGTAATGTGTAACTTGAAAGCTTCTCTCACACCAAAAGTGAATCTCACAAGGTGGTTGCTACGCCTAAGTCTCTCCTCACACATAGAGTGTTTTACAAGAAGGAGAGGGGCCTATTTATATGTTGGAGACCCTCATTAAGATTATTTGAAAATCCTAATTTACAAGCTAACAAATCAGGATTATGATTTTTTTAATATCAAAACATTGTGGGCCTTCTTTGTCTGCTTGAGTCATGGATGTTGTCTCAAAAGAGAGCATTATTGATGGTACATAAGGTGAAAGTAGAGTTTTAAGAAAGGGGAGAGAGAGAGAGAGAGAGAGAGAGAGAGAGAGAGAGAGAGAGTTACTATGCACATTTCTTGAGGTGAGGTGTCTTTAATGGTTAGGTCAATGGCTATTTTGTGTTAGTATGTTAGTGGTTAGTGTTAGTACTCACTAGAAAGTTAATGATATATTTACAATGCGTAGAATGATGTGGATGGTTGAAGTAAGATGGTTTAATGAAGTGAGGAAATCCTTGTGATGGTGAAGCTTGAAGAAGTTTTGGACTTACTAGTGCAGGTTCTCAAAATGACTATCGATCTTCTTTTTCTTCTTCTCTTCTTTATGCCACCGCTGTCAAGGTTGATTTACCGCGATGAAATTGGCAAGTTGGTTGATGAGATATCTCAATTTTCAGAGGTTAAGCATGGTTTACATGCTGAATTTTATGTATATAGAGAAGGGGTAAGATGGAATTGTACTTTGGAAGTAATAGAGAAAGGCATAGAGATGGTGTATGTACATGTAGAGCTCTTATGAGAGCTATGGAAGTAAGAGGGGAGGTTAATGGTGAACAAGGTGAGAGAAACCATGGAAGGTGCAGGTTTGAGTGAGGGATTGAGAGGAATGAGTGAGTGTGTGTGTGTGTGTAGAAGTGTGGAAAGAGGTGAGAGAAAACTATGGGCTACTTGTGAGAAAAGTGGGCAGGCTGGGGTCCAATCAAAAAATCATACCTCACCGATGATAGCTTCAAAATTATGAAATTTTTTTAAGGTGATTATTCAAGTCTTGGTCCACATTTTGTCTTCTAATCTTCACTTCAAATTGGGAGTGGAGATGAATATAAAAAATCCCACCAAAAAGCCTATTTTTCTTCACAAAAAAAGTCTTCAGTGGCCCCCTTCTTGTTGAATTTGCATAAGACTCCAAAGGTGAGCCCCTCCTTGCATTAGAGCATGACCTAATTGATTCTTACGGGTTTGAAAATATGCATGGTTGTGGATTATGCATAAATATAATATATGGGTATGATGGAAAAAAAACAGGCTAGTATACATAAACAATTCATGGAATCTAGAATAGTGTGGACTATATAAAAATATATACATATATATGAAAATATAGGGAACCAAATGAGGAGGGCCCTCATTTTTTATTATTGATGTATATTTGTTTACAAGAGGTAAGAAATAATACCTGTAGGAAATAGGAATTTAGTGAAAGGCAATGACTGATGGTGAAAGGTATTTTTGAGGTTTTTTCCTAGGAGTGGATTCACACCAAAAATAAGAGAGCTTTCTATATGGAATAAAGAGTATGAAAAATGGTAAGAAAAATTGTGGTAATGGTGAGCCGATATACATAGCATATATAGGCAAATAACACATACCTAGGTAGAAATATTTAAATAAATACTAAAATAATTATGAAAATTCTTTATATTTAGATCCTATATACAATGAAATATTTACACAAAAAAGGGCCATAATATATTTTATTTTTTGATTTTATATACTTTTTTGGCTCAACTAACCCAATGATTAGCTAGCTGAGAGTTTTAAGGAGATATGGGAAAAGTCCCGTAACTCACACACGCCTATGTACAATGAAAAGGTAGGGATAGTCACAGTGTTTAGGTGATTTTGGTAGGGTGAGGTAGCTCACTATGGAAATTACAGAGAGTCAAAAAATGGCTATCACCACCAAAATTATATACTTTGGCAAGTTTGAATTGGGTTTGTTGCTACGACACATGAGTTTCCACTAGTAGTGGCTATGGTCTCATGATTGGCAGCTCGTGCATATCATGATTGAGCAAGAAGAAGCCTATAGTGGCCACTCCTAGTATGAGTCTTAATAAAGGATAGATTTCATAGCTACATTTGGGTGTGTTTGGCTGAGATGCCTTATGGATGACTTGTGTGTCATCCATAAGGTATGGTTGAGATGCCTTATGCTATCCTCACCAACAATCAAAGTGCATTGGTATTTGCATGGAGCTAGTAATCCATGCTTGCCCAAAGCACATTCATAAGCTCAATAGCTCCTTGGCAAATTATCAAAGGATTGTTTTTGTTTGATGGTTGAAATTGTGATTGAGAAATAGGCCGCATACCTTGATAGTGGTTGTAAATTTGGAAGAGTGTTGAGGTGGACGAGGCACATCTAAGTTGGATGTTCCTTTTGTCAATCCTCATTGCTTTGGAATCCACTTTTGTTTTGATTTTTATTCCATGTCCTTGGGGTTTCATATCCACTTTGTTGTGTTTTGGAATATTCGCGGCTTTGGAAGTGAAGTAGTCCACTTGACATTCTGTATTGCAGTAGTTACGGAAGTAGATTGTTGTCGTTCTTGTGAAAATGATAGTTGAGCTTTGGGGATCCAAAAAAATTCCTTGAACTCGTGGGGTTCCTTTAGGTATCCAAATCTGCCATGTAGTCCGTGCTTTGGTTGACTTTGGCTTTACTTAATCACCTGGCTGTTTAGGTATCCACATTTGCTTTGTTTTTGAGGTGTCCCAAATGATAGGTGATTATGCCTCCATGACTTGTACTAAAGGGAGTAGACAAATGGCAGCTACATCTTTAAGGCTATCAATACACCCGACAGTTGTAGTGGTTTATATTGTTTGTTGTGTCTCTATTGTGGTCGCACTATTGGATTCATTTTTTTTTTTGGTTCCAGACCTTCTCCAAAAGATACCTGGTATCTTCCATATGGAAGAAAAATTTACAAAGGTTACTTGGTTTCTTGCTGTAACATGCACCTCGTTGTGAGACATTATATATACGAATTATATTTATGTTGCCATGGTGTACCAAGTATGAGCTGATTGACCAATTCTGGCATTTGTTGGTATAGATTCCATTTGATTGTATTCAAATGAGAACCGGAGTCAACCAAATCATGAATAGGTACCAATTCTGTTCCTAGCTTTACAAAAATGTATGGGTCCACATTTTCTTCATCCTCCCAAATGCTTGTAATCAGATGTATCTGCACGATTTTATGTGTCTCAGGCTATTCTTTTCTTTGCTTCCTTTTGGCTGCGTGCTCTTTGGATTCTTGTTGTTCCTATTGAATCTTGAGGTCTTGCTTCTCTTTCCTGTTTCTAGTTGCATGTGCTCTTTTGAGCATCTCTTGTGTCAATGGCAAGTGATATTTTTTCACTTGCATCCACTTATCTAGTTTGGCATAGTATAGACAAGCACATAATCCCCTGGTGCTAAGTCTTTGGATTTTACATGCTTGTTAGCCATCTTCTCATCCATGGATTTTTACCATTTCAAATCAAAAGTATCCTCAAAGCAAGTTAGTTCTACATCCTATAAACTTTTTGCCATATACACATAATTCAAAGCCACATAACTATCATGCATCAATCTCTACACTATATTTCTTGCTCTCTCACATCTATGTCATCTAGGATCACTCCTAGGTGTCCTATTTCCTATGTGCATCCTTCTTGCACTTGCAGTCTTCAAGGTATGCCAAGTGCCTCATCAAAGCTTTGCTCAGGACTAGTAGAATGTCCATCGTCCTGACCTACACTCAAATTTTGCATATATGGGGCATCATCAACTTGTTCCTGTAATGGCTATTGCCCGCACAGGAGCAATAGGCATTACGGGAATGATTACCCGCAACTACATTATATGAACATCAACACATAGAATGACGATAGAAGACAGTATACAATACACAGGCACAGAACACTGCTTGCTTCATTCATGTGTGATCCAAACATAGAGTTACAACAGTAGATTCCCTGAATATCATAGAGATTGGTTGGGTTACATCAAAAGACAGGTATGCCCCTCCATATACAACCGCCGTTGCTCCAACACAGATCGGGAACGGTGCACACACTCCTGTCCCATGATATCCTGTGAAGAACTGCCGCCACGGCCGCCGCATACCGCATGACTCCTGATCCGCAGTGTCCAGACCTCCGCAGGACCGCATGTGCGGCTAATGCCGTAACACCAGGCACGCACAGTGGATTGCGCGAACCCACACTCAGCCCCTCCAGTTGGAAGGTTCCGGTTGTTGCTCTTTGACCTGTTCTGGTGAAGAGGAAATATCAATGTAGCCAAAGCCTCTAAAATCTGAAGTGTGTGCCCGATAGACCTCATCCAAAAGATGTGGATCTATCTCAATATGTTCCGTCCAAGGAGCCCGAGGAATAAACTGCGTTGGCAAAGAAATAGATTGCGGCACCTGTGGCAAAGGAGCAAGAGGCGTATGTAAAGGATAATAGCGAGAAAGGTATCTAGGGGGGGGTAGACTGAGAGAGAAAGAATGAGCCAAGGTCTCCACCCAAAAACAGACCCTGCGTCGCTCCTTATGAAATCGATGAATCATTTTCTGCAAACGAGATACATGAGCCTGGGCTTCAGCACAATCCTCTGTATCTTGCGCCCAATCAACAACATCAAAACCTTCGGGAACAACACTCT
This sequence comes from Adiantum capillus-veneris, assembly GCF_014529385.1. Lineage (NCBI taxonomy): Eukaryota > Viridiplantae > Streptophyta > Polypodiopsida > Polypodiales > Pteridaceae > Adiantum > Adiantum capillus-veneris. The sequence continues at coordinate 143,216,189 of NC_140934.1, forward strand.
TACCTCTGTCAGTGTTGGATGACTCAGGTTGCTGCACCACAACCTGCTGAGTGGGTGGCTACGCTCTCACCTCAGCAGATAAGCGTGTGCTCCATCTTTGTAGTTGATTGTCTAAAAAGACACGGAGATCCTGTTGCATCTCCACTGCCAATGCATCCAAATCATTCATACTGATCATTACATCACCAGGGTGCAAGGCTAAGTATGAGGCAAGGCTATGCTGCGTTCTCAATTGAAGGAGTTCCTCTTGAATAGAAGCCACAAATGCAGCATTAGCCCCCCAAAGCATTTGTATTTTTGCATCCTGCTAGCGAGCTCTTGTAGTCAGATCTTCATTTTGGTTGGTCAACTTGGCAATGCGAGTTTGCGAGGCCGCTACCTGCGCTTCCAGCTCATTAACTCTTCCCTCTGTGGCGGGGGCTGGCCAGGCCGCACGAATAGACTCTACAAGTATGCTAAAAAAAGTGCCGCACGCCTGTACTTGGTCAGCAGGGTTTGCTGCCGTAGCCTCCCAGGGTAGCGCTGCGGGAAGAGTACCTCCCGTCGAGGAAGCCGCATTGGTAGTTCCAGATGTTTCTGGTTGTGAGGAAGCGTCCGCAGCCGGAGAGCCCGTCCTCAGTGGAGTAGCACTTGCCACTCTCTCCTGCATTCGGCAGCGCCAGCGTGCCACCACAGAATCCTCCGACCCAGGAGATGCAGTCACCGGAGGTGGTGTAGAAAATTTTTGCTCCTCCCTGCCGCGCTTGCGGGTTGCTGATCCTGCACCTGCAGTGGCCATCTCTTGGGCTTCAGAGGATACCACTGCCGTCGAAGGACCCGATAAATCCCCAGTGCCAACATTCTGCTGCTGTGTTTCCCCAGCAGGAACTGCCAAACTTTGCGTTTGTGACAAAGGAGCAACAGTCCCTTGGACCACCAATCGATCATCTTCAAAGTGGCATAGAGGACGCAGGGTGAGAGGAAAAACTTCCCTTAAGGAAAAAATCAGTGTGAGTAGTTGGCCAACTTTTGTATTGGTTGGGGTATTTTGCGCCAACTATGCCATCACTCTTTGGCATTCTGCCAGCAGTCTTTCTCTGACTACTGCCCAAGCCACTGGCCCAAAGTTGGCCGAATGCAAAACATTTCTTGCTCTGGTCGAGATGGTATAGGTTTTGGCTTGTAGCCAAATCGCCTCGAGAAACCATCTATACACATCCCTGGTTGCTACATTTGACAACCCTGAAAGCTTATATTCACCTTTTACTTTCAAACCAAACTCCTGCTCGACATTTGCAGCAGGAATCACATGAGACGCGCGCACCATGCCATCGTTGGGTAAAAAACAACACCTGGAGATCCTTTCGGCTGTCAACTGAATCTGTTGATTATTCAACACCACAATATCTCCAGCAGCCAGTTTCTCAATCAAACCCGCTCACTGCGGGTGAACAGGTATCCCTTGCCAGTCCAAGTTGGCGAACACGCGTAGCCGCAAGTCTTGCAACCAGGCATCCACTCGTCGAAGGGCTAGCTGTTGTATGTGAGTGAAGGGGATACGTTGTAGGAGAGAAGTCGTCATGGCGACGATGAGATGTAGGAGCAGAGAATATAAAGCTAGGATGAGCGATACACAAAATAGGAGAAGCAAAACAATAATCGTCTGCATGTAGTAACCCTCTCACAATAAGTTCCCAAAATAGGGCGATCCACGGTGTCGCAACCATCATAGCTCCTTTCCCGCTTTCCAAGATTGCATGCAAAAGAATCCCCAATCATGATTAGGGCGGCTTCCGGCTTTTGTACCACAGCAAAGGGGCACTGAATCGGGGTAGGTGAAACATAATGGCGCAATCTGAAACCATTGACCGGCATAGAAATAACCTCCCCCCGCAAATCCGCCAAATAAAGTATATAAGTCAGCTTTAGGTGATCAAAAGGTCTACGTGCTTTATCGCAACTGAGTGTGTGATAATATTAAGATTACATGAGACTTTTCACGATATTTGTCACTCTTGGCCGTCCAATAATATTAAGATTACGTGAGACTTTTCACATTGTTTACTGTGGTTTGAATAATGCCAAGTGGCCAATTGTAGGGCCGCTAAACCTCAAAAGCTCACCCACTACAAAAAAAAATTAGGTGCTTTTGTAAAGGCACCACATTTGACACATATACTGTCAAGCACAACATGTTTCTCCAATAGTCCTTGAGCTCACCCTTTTGTGTGAATTTTGTCATTGCTATGTGAAGTTATCGCATTTATAGCTACTGAAAGGCCTTCCCTTCGTTAAAACAACCCATTGCTTCTTCCTTGCCACAATTGTCATACATATCCAAAAGTCCCTGCCTAGCAATCTCATTGTGAAGGTCTTAGCTCCACACTTGTTTCCTTCAAATGATGCTTAATTTGACAAGCTGTCTTCCCACCCGTGAACTGGACACCTCTCCTCTCTCGGCCCCATCTGCACTGCCACCATGCCTAATGCCGATAGCCTTTGGCCTTCAACTTACAGCTGGTTCACTCGCCCTTCACAATTCAGGAGTCAACAGAGCTGAATTTCCTGCGGAATAGCCTGCTATCTTTCTCTTCTTTTGCAACCTGGTTGCAACGGCATTTCTCTGCATGTTTTGATTGGGGTGAACCCACCTCTCGTGGCACTGTAAAGCTACGAGTCAACATCAATCTTCAAAAGCTTGAGATCCTTCTGGCTTGCATAGCTCTGCATAGCATATCTCCTTTATACTTTCAGACTCAATTGCACTTGTAGATAGCTTCAGCTGAGCAGTTGCATCTCACCAGTTACTACTTTCGCTACGAGCCCTATATCTTCTTCAAAGCACCATCGTTCTCTCTCTCTCTCTCTCTCTCTCTCTCTTTTGAAATTTATTATTTACATTAATTACATCATCTCATCTCTCTCTCTCTTTCTCCCTCTCTCTCTCTCTTCTCTCTCTATACTGCACTACTTTTGCTACAACCCCTTTTTGTCTCGCGGCTAGTACCAAGTAGATTGAAGAAAAAACCTTGCTGGATAAGTTTTGATTTCAATAGCTTTTCCTTGCTAGCGTAGTGTGCTTCGTCTGCTCGGCTCATGTCCATTAACTCTGACTCTACCTCTGATCCCTTGCCGCTGCCTTTCCTCTATTTAGTCAAATCAAGTTGCAGATCGTATTTATAACACATGTAGGAGCTGCATTGCTTTTCATTGCGCTACTGCTTGTTTTTTTTAAATTTTTTTTTGATACCACGTGGCCATTTGTGGGCTCAAAGAGCCGCAAAAGGACCTTTGGCTCACCAAGAAAAAACAGGTCGTACTATTCCTCTGCTTGCTGGTTATCTCCTTGCTTGCTCCTTGCTAGAGCTCGTTATCTCCTTGGTTACGCCTTGCTACATTTCCTTCCCGATGCACTTTTTTTAAACCTTCCTAAAAACTGCCAGTCCCCATAAAACTACCCGATTCTTTCTTTTAGAGCCTTTTGAGGCTTCTCTAAATAGAGTCGAGGCCCAGGGCATGGGAACTGCCACTTCATGAAGTGGCAGGATGACCTCGAGGGAGCTGTAAACCCACCAAAATCAGTGTGACAATCCTCTACGGAATTCCCATCTTTGCACGATCTTCCCCCCCTCAACCCTTTAGCCATCGCAGTTGCTAAAGCCTCTGCATTGCTTTCCTCGGGCTGAGTACAGACCTTGTTACTGTCCGTCCATGGCGTCTCCTCCAATTGCGCGTTTCTTGCCTACCAACGGCCTCCTCCACCACACACCACTTGGCGTTGTCCTTCCTGTAGCGACCGCCCAAACGACGTCGGCTTCCAGCTTTGTATTGCAACCTTTAAAACGATACGAAAGCTTTCAACCCATCATTGCCCTTCTCCATGTCAAAAAGCGTATCTAGGTGGAGGTTCTAATTGTGATGCAGGTCGATGACAATAAAAAAAAATAAAATAAAAAAGCATGCGCTGCTGATATCTAATATGGCAGAAGGGGGAGCCCTTTACACTTGTCGAAATCTGCAACATGAAGGCTAAACTCCAAAACTTAGAGAAGCCCCTGTGCACGAGAGAGAGAGAGAGAGAGAGAGAGAGAGAGAGAGAGAGAGAGAGAGGCGGCAGGCCGTACTAGTGATAATAATTACATTCAACATTTGGAGCCCAATCACAAGTTGCCACTAGATGAATTGGTTGTGGTTCAAAATGAAAGGACTTGTCCATGGACATTGAAGAGCCAAAACGGAGATCTTGAAACGCGATCTGCAACTTAACTTTTCACAGTTAATAAGTAAAAAGAGAAATCAGAGGAGTGGCTTTCATCGTGAATCCAAACGATAGCCAATGAGGACAGGGCATGGAGATCGACGTTTTAGACCGTTGGATGAGGAGAAGAGGGGGAGGCCCGTCGATTCCGTAGAGCCGGAAGAGGAGGTGGGTTTTAAAACAGGTGCGATAGCGCCATGGAGTGAGAGCAATTTGTCTGTGCAATCGTCTTGAGGTCCTCTTCATTTCTTTGAGTTCTACTCTCTCACCATGGCTCGCACCAAGCAGACAGCTCGCAAGTCAACAGGGGGCAAGGCGCCTCGCAAGCAGCTTGCAACAAAGGCTGCTCGCAAGTCGGCCCCTGCAACAGGGGGAGTGAAGAAGCCCCATCGCTTCCGCCCTGGAACCGTGGCTCTGCGAGAAATCAGAAAGTACCAGAAGAGCACAGAGCTGCTCATCCGCAAGCTGCCCTTCCAGAGGCTGGTTCGCGAAATTGCTCAAGATTTCAAGACCGATCTGCGCTTCCAGAGCTCTGCTGTGTTGGCCCTGCAAGAGGCTGCTGAGGCTTACCTTGTGGGTCTCTTTGAGGATACGAATCTCTGTGCTATTCATGCCAAGCGTGTGACTATCATGCCCAAGGATATTCAGTTGGCTCGACGCATTCGTGGTGAGAGGGCGTAGAATCTCTTTCTCTGTTCGCTTCCAAAGGTGTATTTATACACCATCCTTCTCTATGGGATGTCTCAATATCTGCTTTGCTAGGCTCAACACACTCATTGTCTTGTTTAGAATTGAGCTTCTAGCTGATGATGATGATGATGGCGTTAGTGCTCTCGAGTGCAGCTCAATCACCAAGTTTGTATAACGCATTATTCGCGCTCTGTTTTAAATTTTCATGCTCTTGCAGAGCTTTCTAGCTCCACTCAGATCGGGTAATGTAAAATTAAGCTTATAGCCTATCCCCTTTTGAAGCTCTTGTCAGAAAACAGGATCCTGCCACAAGCTTAGGTTTTGCTTGAAGCAGACATAGCTCACATATGAAGGTCTTCTTGAATGTAGTCTCTTCCAGCGGAATTGACTGTGTTAGCTTTCATTTTTTTGTCAGGTTCTTGTTTGAAATGCGTGCTGTCTTCAATTGTTCTTGCCCAAATGCCAAAATATAATCGATAGCTAATAAGTTGTATTACATTGTGGAGGTTTTTAGGGTTTCCCTTGAAAAAAAATAAAAATAAAAGATTCAATTGTTGCTTGTTGATTGAGCAGTCATAGTATTCTAGGTTGTTTTTGGTGGATGTGTTCAAAGGTTCTCTTTGAGGGGTTAATCACCAATTTGTGCTCACATCAAGTTAATGCTTGTTTCAAATGAGGAACACTTGTTCGAAATCTCCAAGTCTATGAACACCTTTGCTTTATGTAAAACTTCTTTGGAGCCATTGTAACATCTTCCTTAGACTTACTTTAAAGGAAAGCTTTTTTAATTCCTGCAAAATTTATTTTTTTATAGTGGTATATATCCCTTTCCTTTTGAGTTTTAACTCTTAGTATAAATACATACATGCAGGAAGAGCATACCTTGTGTGCAGGGTTGGATTGGGCCTTATCTATGCATTGACTTCTTCATTCTCGCCATTGTCTTTGCAAACAATTTGTTTGTCACGTTTTCATAATCATTGAGTGCAATAATGGTATCAAAGTACTTGCACAACAAAAACAAAAAGCCTTGATTACAACAAATTGCCCATAGGAACCCCCCCCTTGTCTAAGCCTTATGAAGGCATAGGCCTTCCTCCACACTCTCGCATGTGCATGCTCAAATGGGATCGATAGTTGAGGTGATATGGGTCATCAGATGCGCATTTGGTAAATTTGGGGTGTTTGGTTAATTTGGGATGAAAAGTAAGTTTGGGTAGGCTTATAAATTTGGGTTGATCTGCACTTCGTATTTTGAACCCCCGACCTCTCCACCATGAGCCATGTGTACTAACCACTACACTCTCATGTGTACGTTGAAATATAGGGGATTTGAGTGTCATTGTAAATGTGGACTGATTAGTAAATTCGGGGCAAGTTTGTAAATTCATACAAATTGGTAAATTTTGAGCAACCTTAGATCTAACGGTCCATGATTGATGTGCCTTGTCTTTTCCTCCTCCACCATTGATCTCATTTGACCATGTCTGTAATATAGTGATGAGGGATGGGCCTTGGCTACAATCTAGGTGTTGATGGCCAACAATTGGGATGCTTCGTGTAGGAACCCTCTTTAAAAGGGAGCTTTGAATTCACTATGTCAAAAGAAAAGAGAAACTTGTTTTACTCTTTGACTATTCACATTCTTTTTTTGATATTGCTAAAATAATTGTTCATATGTTAAAAGCAAAAGCTAACCAAGAGTCATGCTTCAATGCTTAAGCTTGCCATCTTTTCCACCTTCATTACTATGCTATTATGTAATGATGATAAGTGAGTAATTGCTTCTTTCTCTTATGAATGTTTCTTCTTTTTTTTCCTTACCTTCATTTCCCGTTAGCTCTCTCCACTTTTGAAAGTGTTCGTGGTTTTGGAATAGTTAATGTTTTTTACAAAGTTTATGTTATGTTCGTGATGTATGAAGCTTTTCATTTTCATTGTATTATTTAGGTCACAAGGAACATAAAGATTATATTGTACCAAGTTTTTCTTGATGGAAGAATCTATAATACAAAAGCGTATCGGGGTGGGGGGTTGGCTTCACAAATCCGGTCCTCAATTGTTATCAGGTCCTTTAAGCTCTCTTTAATTTTCATAATTTCGCTATTTTCAAAGTTTCTAGGCTATTTCCATTACTTTGGTATCAGAGCTATTAGTTTCTCTTTTCTTGCTTAAGAAGAGAGGTCCTTAAATTGTCCATGAAAGGTTGCGTTTGTTTATTGCAATAGCGTAAGTGGGACATGGATCTATTATCTTGGTTGAGGATTTAGTTCAAGATACGTTGTTGGAAACTATAGTATTAATCTCGGGGCTTGCCTTTGGCTTTACCACTATTGAGCTACGAACAAGCTCAATAGGAACCATAATCAACCGAGTAATGTTAGGCCCTCTCCACTAGTCTTTGCAATCGATAGTGTCTAAATCATGGGTGTGGTTGCTTGAGAATTGATTTTCAAAGGTAAAGAAGAGTAGCGACTAAGGTTTTTGAGGGTACCAAAGCACAAAGTATTCTATACATAAGTATAATTAGCATGGCTGACAATAACCAAGAGAGTAGAATGAGCATTGATAACTTTGATTTTGCACGTAAATGTGTTAATGATGACGCTTCCATGTTTGTCAATTATCTTGTTACTAGGATGCAACAACAAGCTATGGGAAACCCTGATTTGCAAGCCAAAGTTACTCAACAACTTTGTGCTTATGGGATTTTCTTTCCTCTCTAGGAGGAGAGAGAGAGCTTAGGAGGCCTCTTGATGAGACCCCCAAAAGAAGATTCTCTCCCATACGAGAGGAGGAATCCAAAGAACGAGAAAGTAATGAATCCTTAAGTTTCTCTGAATATGTGGCTCTACGAAGACTGCGGTCTAGACGATCGCCAACTCATTCGAAGAGAAAACGGTCAATCCACAATCCTTCTCCTCGTCACTCCAAAAGGGAAGAGAGGAAACAAAGGAAGAAAAGGGTAATAAAGAGGTCACCCTCTTTTCCTTCTTCTTTACCTTTCTTCTCGTTTGACGAAAGTTATGGCTATTCTCATAGAGAATATAAGAGGGGAGGACATCGCAAATCTTACTCTGCATGGTGAAGGTCACAAAAGCTCAAGAAGTTCAAAGAGGAAGGGAAGAGTATCTCTTTTCTCACTTATGATGGCACCTTTGGTGCTATTGACAAAGTATTGGCCTTCATCCAGCAATTTGATGCGGCCTTCGGAGACGAGGGATTCACGGAGTCCTCCATGTAGCTATGCACTTCCATAAATCGGCTCGTCAATGGTGGACTAGTTGTAAGACCTAGGGGACTAAGACGTAGGATCCTCCTCCCTAACGCCTTTTATGTAGGCTTAGCTCCTAGCTCTTGCCCTAAGCGGATCCCCAATCCACACTGGTCCAGTCCAAGCCCTTGGCCTAGGTCCTTGACCCCCTAGGTTGGGCCTTGCCCCGTAGGACCTTTGTCGTGACATTACTCTCCCCTTAAGAAGAGTTTTCCTCCTTGAAAACAAAAGCGGAGAACTTCTTAAGAACACTAATGTTTTCCTAATCGGAATTCCTCATGGATCTAGCTGTTTGGTTGCCCGGAACACGGTTCCGCAGGAGGTTCAATGAAACAAGAGTAACATCTTGATTTTCCACATTGTTGTCCATTTGCAACCATCTAGTGTATAGATTCCATTTAGAACGCACATGAGCATGTTAAACGAGTTATCACGACAAAGATGTACCTGAAGAGTACCGCTTTTCACTTTTTGTGAAAGTAACTTGCTGACCTAACTTATCAGCCAAGTGTAAGTCCTTGACTTGTTCTCAAATTTCATCAGTAAACAACCCCATCCTAACGAGTGTCAAGGTTGAGAACCTGACTTATACATGAAGAGACTACCGAGTCGCAACATGCATTAACTGATAGTAAGTAAATTCCAAGAAGAGCAATAAATGTTTACTAATTGGATCGATTGGTGCTAACGTACTCACTTTGCTTATCCTTCAGTACAAGATTACTCTTTGTAATCTGCCTATCCCCTTTTAACAGGCAGTACTGAGGTGAGTTTTCCTCACGGTTTACAGACATTCATCCTAGATGACTGGTAAACGGGGAATCACAGTAGTGTATAGCATTGGTGAGGAATCAACAATGTCCGAAATAACCATCGTGGTTAACTTGAAAAAATCCACAAATGCCCAAACCGAGCCATGACCTCTATTGGTGATTAGTAGACCCAAAAGTAATCTCCTAGAAATATTAGTGCAAAATGCTTCATAAGCAACAACTTAAGGAGTATGTATGCCGTTCCAAATTAGCCTTTGCTAAACACTAGGACCCATAACACCTAGTGTGCATGCATTTAGCAAAAACAAACCCGAACCTGTATATCCATAATGATCCTTGCCAATACTTCTAGCAAATGTGATGCGCCTAGCACGCATTAAAAGGAATGTAAATAGTTCTGAAAAGAAACTAAATACTTTTAGTTGCAATCTTTTGCAAGCCTTGCTGAAACGTTTGAATCACAATAGAAGGTGAAACATTGATCACTTCTAAGTACAGACAATGAAACTTTTTCATTAACAACTTATAGCCTTACTATATGTATAAACAACCCTCTGTAATGTTGTTTAGCAATACTTGTAGCTAAACAAGTCATTGTAAGTATCCCACAATTTTTGGCCACTGAAATTGCTCCTGATACGTCATGCTGAAAATGATCTAGAAAACAATTTTGGCCAACAAATGCTATTGACAGCAGATGTCATACCAAAGAGACTCGACCTTGTCGATCATGCACAAAAAATCGACCTTGTCTACTTGTAGATCTGTTGGAAAAACAGAATTATATGTGCAAAGTATGTGCATCTCGTACATACTTGAGTCTATGAATGATATCCACGATCCATCGTAGACGCCCATTGCATACCATAGTTATCACGCCATGTGCAATGAACAAATACCAACTGCGTACCTCATGAAGTACACCTGCCGATCAAATGGTCGTCGTAAGAATCGAATGAGTTGGAATCAAGGTTCATAGATGCTCGATTTTGTGCTGCCAAGGGCCTTGCCCAATTTGCAAGCAATTTGGAAGCTTGTGAGCAACTTCAATGCTCTAGTGGTGTTACACAAACCCTACCCATGAGCATTCTTGACGAGCCTTGCTCCCGTGTAATCCCATTGGATGAATTCATGCTGGCACGCTTTGGACGATCGTATAGCGTCAAGATGAAAAAATTAAAGAAGTTACTTGGATTCTGTTCTTCTGGATTCCATTAATGCCAAGAGTAGGCGTTGCTTGTAGCAAAATTGAGCTGTCAAAGAACCCTTCATAGAATCGGGAACTGCTACATGATTTCTCATACATGCTTTGCAAGTATCTTTTTGGAGCTTGTGTGTTCCTTGAACAGCTCGAGGCTTGCAACCGTATCGAAATGTCAAAACTGCTTGCATCAAGATTCCTTGAAATTGTGTCGTGGTCATAATCATTGGCCCACCTTGTCTTATCGTAGTCGTGGCGATTTTCCAGCTGAAGCTCAAATGTTGCTGAAGCCACATTTGAAGACAAGAATAGGGTCATTCCCCTTGGGAAGTCTCGTGCATGCGGCCCTCAGGACCTGCACCTTCTTCGCATAATCGTGGAGTGGTTCCCGCAACCAAGATGTTCTTGGAGGCCTTGTTGAAACTTTGCAAAAATGGCCTTGCCGTCTTCATGGGGTAGGCGAAGGCCTTGCTCGAAGCCGAGATGTTGCAGGCCTTTGCCATGCTGGGATGGGCCCCTTGGGTGGCCCTTTGGGCACCCTAGGGCTTCCAAAGTAAAAAAAATTAAAACGTGTGGACTCACCTTCTCCCCTCACAGCGATGGCAGCCGTTATCTGCGCATAAGAAGACCCACGCCATGGAGCGCCGTACAGGCGACCGTGTGTCGAAAGAAGCTCCGTGGGGTATGGCGAACAGAAAGAGGGAGAGAACTCCTCATTTGATGAAGGTCGCAGGCCACCCCGTTCCTCGACTAAGGGTGTGCGCACACGGTGCTTCGCTCTGTCGAACCCGCCACCTCCATGCAAGCAGCTACTCCCACGCCTAACACAGTCATTCTTCCTTGTCACCACGCCATGATGGCTTTTACCAGGGAGAGAGAGAGAGAGAGCACATGCAAAGCAAGTTTTTCCTCCTCCATAGCTCTGATACCAATGTAAGACCTAGGGGACTAAGACGTAGGATCCTCCTCCCTACCGCCCTTTATATAGGCCTAGCTCCTAGCTCTTGCCCTAAGCGGATCCCCAGTCCACACTGGTCTAGTCCAAGCCCTTGGCCTAGGTCCCTGACCCCCTAGGTTGGGCCTTGCCCCGTAGGACCCTTGTCCTGACACTAGCCTTCGTGGCAATGACGAAGCCCCAAAGACATGGAAAACTGTACAAGTTTCCATCATGAAGCAATTCCTTGAAAGCGATGTAAAGGACAAAGTGCTTACCGAATGGCGCAGTTTGAAGCTTCTCTCCCATGAGTCTATCCACAAATATGTAGACAAGTTTTGGGATTTACATCTCGAGGCTACTGTCTTTCAAAAGATAGACTTCGTCGAGCAAAAGCAACAATTTTGTGTGGGATTACTTGAAGAGATGGCCGAGTATGTCAACTCCTAACTGCCTCGTTCTATCACCGAAGTAATCCACCACACTATGGTTGCTTCCCGCATCAATTTCCAGCATCAATTTCCAACAAGGAGCTAGGCAAAATGTCAAGCCCATGGAAAGCGAAGACAAGAATGATGCAAAGGGAAAACCAATGCCCAAAATTTTTCCCAAGGAAATTCCAACAACAACAACAACCGGTCCAAGGAGAAGGGAGTTTACAAAGGTAAAAACAAACCCTCTCCCGAAGAGCTTGAGGCTTTTCGCAAGGACCACAAATGTTTTAAGTGTGGAGAGCAAGAACATGGCTATTATTATTGCCCCAAGAGAAATGCCCGCAATGAGACTCCTAGAGCTTCCACTATCGAAGCTCCAAAAGAGGATGTTCATTGCAAAGGATCACCTCTCTCCTATGCTTGGGGAAAGGTAAGGGAGCATGATGCCTTCATCTTGTTTGACCCTAGCTCTACTCACAACTTCATATCAATGGAGTTGGCCACCAAGCTGGGCATTCAAGCTTTTGTGATGGGAGATACTATTACTGCCGATACAACTTTCAAGGGAAAGCAAGCCTCCGTTACTCCCTTGATTGGGAAGTTGAGGCTTCATGCCCAAAACTATGTCGACAAAAAAGACTTTTTCATCTCTCCTCTCCAACATGAGGATGCTATCCTAGGGGCATCATGGTTCAACCTCTCTCTCTCTCTCTCTCTCTCTCTCTCTCTCAGTGTGAAAGAACTGCCATTTGTAGCAGTAAGCACAATCTTTTCAACTCCTTGAATCGGATAAGAGGCATTGTTGGCATAAGTGATTGGATTCTTATGAGGGACAGACTCAAGAGAGGTGAACAATTCACGATGTGAGGTAATGTGCTTTGTAGCACCACTATCAAAATACCACACATGTGAATCTGCAGCAACTGACATGCATGCATCATGGACAGTAGGATTGTAAGTGCACTCTGCACTAAAACCTCATTCTGCATCAACATCAGCATCACAGTCTCCTTTCACAGAAGACTCAACAGTGGCTGCATTTCTAGTGGAACCACCCTCTTTCTTCTTAGCCTCTTTGGCCTTCAACTTAGGACACTGCTTGATCAAGTGATCATTAGCTTTACAATAATGGCAACACATCTTCTTTTTGCCCTTATCACCAGAATTTCCAGACAAATTGCTGCCAGCAAGCATTAGGAACATTATTTTTTCCACTCAGCAGAACCATAAGAAGTGGCTGCATTGCTGTTACAACCTGTTAGGAAATAAGACGTAGCTAAATAGATAATTGAGTAGATTATTTAATGGAGAGAGACAGATTTACATACACGAGATTATAGAGGAGAGAGAGAGAGAGAGAGAGAGAGAGAGAGAGAGAGAGAGAGAGAGAGAGAGAGAGAGAGAGAGAGAGAGTACACACGATATATGTGGTTCACCCAATGTGGGCTACGTCCATGGGAAAGCAGCCACTCAATGGCTTTAGTACTTCAAAAACAAGAAGTAGTTTACAAAGGGATTATACCCTTAATGGAGCTCCCGCCTTGCTTCACTCTCACCACCTCACACTCACCTTGTTGCATCAACTTCACACTATGAAATGTGTGTAGAAATGACCTCCTTTTATATGCCAAAAGGGTTGCCCTCTCTCATGAGAGGCAACCATGTGTAGACGCCCTTGTGTAGATAAGTCCAAATCGGACCCTTCAATCCGCCCATGTGTGGCCGCCCTTGAGAAGACAAGTCCGCTTTTGAATTCGGCCACCGGCCACCGGCCATTGACTACTTGCCACCGACCAACCGACGGTTGTTTTCCGACCACTTTCCGGCCGCCGTCCGGCCATCAGATTCGGGCAAAAAAGAAAATTTTGACGAGGGAAAAAAAAACTGTGATATCTCACCTCAATGTGCTTTGTCCTTGAATGAAAGGTTGAGTTCTTTGCAAGATGGATAGCGCTTTGGCTATCACTGTACAAGACACAATTGTCTTGTTTGAATCCAAGCTCTTCTAAGAATCTGTGAAGACACAAAATTTCTTTGCTTCCCTCCGTCATTGCTACATACTCTGCTTTCGTGGTAGAAAGTAAAAACAACTTTCTGCAGCTTTGAAGCCCAGCTTACTACTGTGCCTCCAACTGTGAACACATAGCCAGTAGTGCTCCTTCGAGTATCTTTGTCACCTTCCATATCTGCATTAGCATACCCTTTTAGAAAAATATCAGTTCCTCCAAAATACAAAGCATTTTCTGTTGTCCCTTTTAGATACCTAAGTATCCACTTCACAGCTTGCCAATGCTCTTTACCTGGGTTGTCCATGAACCTACTCATAACTCGCACTACATGTGCAATGTCTGGCCTTGTCCAGACCATAACATACATTAGAGAAACTACCGCTGCAACATATGAAACATTAGACATATAGGCTATCTCCTCTTGTGTCTTTGGACACATATCCTTTGTTAGTTTAAAGTGACCAGCCAAAGGTGTAGAAACTGGTTTTGCATTTTGCATTGCAAACCTTTCTAGTACCTTCTTGATGTAATCTTCTTGAGATAGCTTTATTGTCTTCTTCATCCTGTCCCTTGATATTTTCATACCAAGTATCCTCTTTGCAGCACCTAAATCTTTCATTGAAAAAGATTTAGACAGCTCCTCTTTTAGGTCTTTGATGTCCTGCATGTTAGCACTTGCAATCAACATGTCATCAACATACAACATTAGGATGATGAATTTCCCATCTCCCAAATTCTTCGTGTAGACGCAGCGATCCGAGTTGCATCTTGTGAATCCATGATCCAACATCCATCGATCAAACTTCAAGTACCATTGTCTTGATGCTTGCTTTAAACCATACAAGCTCTTCTTTAATCTGCAAACCATTTTCTCCTTATCTTTTACTTCATACCCCTTTGGTTGAAGCATGTAGATTTCCTCCTCTAAGTCACTGTGAGAAAATGCCGTATTTACATCCATTTGCTCAAGATTTAGATCATGAGCAGCCACCACAAGGCTTAAGACAAGCCTAATCGAGTTCATTTTTACGACAGGAGAAAATATTTCATTGAAGTCAATACCTTTCTTTTGAGAAAAACCTTTTACCACAAGCCTAGACTTGTACCTTTTCTTCCCACCTTCTTCTTCCTTCACCTTGTACACCCATTTGTTTTGAAGTGCCCGCTTACCTTTAGGCAACTCAACCAATTCCCATGTTTGGTTGCGATATAGCGAGTCCATCTCCACTTGCATGCTCTTCGTCCATTCTTCTTTGGATTCATGTTGCATAGCTTCTTCGTATGATTCCGGCTCTCTAGAATCTGAGATCAAGAGATGGTTGAAGGAAGGAACAAACCTTTATGGAGGTCTACTTGCTCTTGTAGATCTTCGGGGAATAATGCACTCATCACCTGTTTCTTTTGTTTGTTTTCTTTCCAAGTAATCTTTGTACATATTTTGTTCGTTAAAAATTACATCCCTACTCCTTAAGATTTTACCATCTTCAGGATTCCATAGGCGATACCCAAAGTCACCTTCTCCATAGTCAATGAAGAAACACTTTTTGGACTTTGCATCTAGCTTTGATCTTAGGCTTCTATCTATGTGCATGAAAGTCTTACACCCAAACACTTTGAGAAATGCATAATTCATCGGTTTACCTATCCATGCCTCTTTTGTAACTACCCCATCCAATGCCGTTGAGGGTGACCGATTGATTAAGTACACAGACGTACTTACAGCTTCCGCCCAAAGCTCAAGCGGTAGGCCTGCATGTAGCCGCATGCTTCGTGCTCGCTCCATGATTGTCCTGTTCATCCTTTTCGAAATCCCATTTTGTTAAGGTGTCCTTGGGGTTGTCCTTTGCCTCCGAATGCCATTGCTAGCACAAAAGCTTTCAAAAGCTTGGCTGCAATATTCGCCTCCATTGTCGGATCTGAGGCATTTAACCTTGGTACTTGTTTCATTCTCCACAAAGGCTTTCCACCTTTGAAATATGGAAAAAACATCGGATTTATTCTTCATGATATAAACCCATGTTTTTCTAGTCGCATCGTCTATGAATGTTACATAGTACAATGAGCCACCAAGTGATGGTGTACTTGCAGGACCCCAAACATCAGAATGAACCAACTCAAGTTTTTTAATTTTTTCTTTCATTTCCTGAATTTTGAAATTTCACTCTCTTTTGTTTACCATAAATACAATCTTCACAGAACTCCAAGTCCACTTCTTTCAAACCTGGTAGAAGCTTCTTTGTTTGAAGGATTTGCATTCCTTTGGCACTCATATACCCAAGCTTGTAGTGACACACCGCACTGTCAACTTTTGTAGTTGCTGCACAAGCTGAAGGTTGCGTGCTAACAGTACACAAGTAAAGTGTACCGACCTTTTCTCCCTTGGCAACCACCAAAGATCCCTTTGAGATCTTCCACCGTTTGTTTCCGAATGCAATGTTGTGACCTTCATCATCCAATTGTCCTGTAGAGATCAAATTTTTGCGAAGAGAAGGAACATGCCTAACATCTTTAAGCTTCCATTCATTTCCGTTAGCAGTTTTGACAGAAACTGTACCTTTGCCGACAATCTCACAAGCTTCATCATCTCCCAAGTATACATACCCAAAATTACTTTTGTAGTCTTGGAAATGTTGCTTGTGTATGTCGCATGGAATGAAGCCCCGGAATCTACTATCCAGGAATTAGACACATTGTCTAATGAGAGAATTAGAGCATCTTGCTCTCCTTTACCTGCCACATTGGCCTCCGATGTTGACTTGTTGTCTTGAGACTCTGTCTCCTTCTTCTTCTTGGACCAGCAATCCTTCTTGATGTGGCCCTTCTTGCCGCAGTTCCAACATTCAAGAATTGACTTTGTGCGTGACTTGCTCCACCTTGAGCGATCACGACCCTTTTGGTTTTTGAGCCTCTCCTTAGGCCTTCCTCTTGTTTCTACTGATAGTGCAGCACTTGATGATTCTTCTGTGCTTCTCCTTTGTATTTCCTCGCTTAGGAGAACACCCACAACATCATCAAACTTAAGAGTATTTGTGCCAGAAATAGAATTACTTACAACCATCACAAGGCTGTCCCAACTATCCGGTAGAGATGATAGTATAAGGAGAGCTCACACTTCATCATTGAAATTGATTTTCACCGATCGAAGTTGACTTATGTTTGTGTTAAAGTCATTTAGGTGTTCTGCAAATTGAACCATTCTTTGCCATCTTTAGATCGAACAAGCGCTTCATAAGAAATACCTTATTGGATGCCGATGGTTTCTCGTAGAAGTCGTCAAAGTGACTTCATCAAGTCCTCCGTGGTCTTCATCTCCGAAACATTGAAGGCCACCATTGACGCTAAGCTTAACCGGATTGTTCCCAGTGCCTTTCGATCAAGGACAATCCATGCTTCATCTGCCATCATTGCGGGCTTCTTTGCAAGACCGCCTAGTGGCAAATAGAGGTCCTTCTGGTAGAGATAGTCTTCAATATGCATCTTCCAATGTTGGTAGTTTTTGCCGTTTAACTTCTCAGTCTTGAGCTTCCCTTACTCCGCCATAACTCCCAATCAATTCAAGGAATCCTTTCCTCGAGATAATTTAGCTATGAGAAAACCTTGCTCTGATACCAGTTGTTAGGAAATAAGATGTAGCTAAATAGATAATTGAGTAGATTATTTAATGGAGAGAGACAGATTTACATACACAAGATTATAGAGTAGAGAGAGAGAGAGAGAGAGAGAGAGAGAGAGAGAGAGAGAGAGAGAGAGAGAGAGAGAGAGAGAGAGAGAGAGAGAGAGAGAGATTATTTAATGGAGAGAGACAGATTTACATACACAAGATTATAGAGTAGAGAGAGAGAGAGAGAGAGAGAGAGATTATTTAATGGAGAGAGACAGATTTACATACACAAGATTATAGAGTAGAGAGAGAGAGAGAGAGAGAGAGAGTACACACGATATACGTGGTTCACCCAATGTGGGCTACGTCCACGGGAAAGCAGCCACTCAATGGCTTTAGTACTTCAAAAACAAGAAGTAGTTTACAAAGGGATTATACCGTTAATGGAGCTCCCGCCTTGCTTCACTCTCACCACCTCACACTCACCTTGTTGCATCAACTTCACACTATGAAATGTGTGTAGAAATTGGCCTACTTTTATAGGCCAAAAGGGCTGCCCTCTCTCATGAGAGGCAGCCATGTGTAGACGCCCTTGTGTAGATAAGTCCAAATCGGACCCTTCAATCCGCCCATGTGTGGCCGCCCTTGAGAAGACAAGTCCGCTTTTGAATTCGGCCACCGGCCATTGACTACCCGCCACCGGCCAACCGACGGTTGTTTTCCGACCACTTTCCGGCCGCCGTCCGGCCATAATATTTCGGCAAAAAGGAATATTCCGGCGAGGGAAAAAAAAAGTCTCGGGGGCTTCCACCCCCGAGGCCCCTAAAGTTGCCCCTGATTTTTGGCCGCGAAAATTTTGGTTTTTGGCGAGTGATTTTCCTTCACGCACGATGGCTTCTCCTCATAATGGGGGCCTTACAAATGTGCGCTTTTACCACAGAAGATTACAAAGGTAAATCAGGCTTCATACTTAACACAACCCTTTCTTTGAGAAGCAATAAAAGCTTGTTCAATTGCACAGTGTCTAGTCCTGTTTTTTTTGGAAAACAACTCTTGCAACAGCAATGTGCATAATGCATCAAACATGACAACTTCAGGATTTCCTTGGGCCATAAGTCTCCAAGCACTAGCAAAAGTTTGGTAAGAATCTGGTAAGGCATCAAGAACAGTCTGCACAAGGGAACTGTCTAAAATGACTTCACCTGCAGAAATAAGTTGCTCATTGATATCCTTGACACTAGCAAGGAAAGTGTCCATATCATCTTCCTCATGCATAATCTTTGACTCCAGCTCTTTATGCAGCAAAGCAATTTTAGCCTCATTGCGACTTGCATAAAGACCAGCCAAAATATCCCAAGCTTGTTTTGCAAATTTTGCTGAACGAATGTGAGGAACAATGGTGCGCTTCATAGACAACACAATCAATGCATGAGCCTACGCATCCTTTACATCCCAACGAGATTGTTCTGCTGTAGGCAAAACAACTCTAATAGCAGCAATTCTTGCTGCAAGACTTGCAACATCCTCAACATCGCCTACATCCTCAGAACTAGGACGTACATCAATGCCCTGCACAATATTCCAAATGCCCTTTGACACAAGAACATGGTGCATCATATAAGCCCACATAGGGTCATTGTCCCCATCCAACCTGTCCTCAGCAACAAACATCTTGAACACATCTGTGTTGTTGTCAGCCATGGTAAATGCTGCACCTGATGTTAAAACTGCTCAAAAAGAGGAGAAATGAAGTGGAAACAACACGTGCTATATAGCACAAAGCGTAGAAGACTGTAAGGCACATGTTATGCAGAAAACGACACTGACAAAAATTTTGCACAAAATGACAAAATAGCCTGTGCAATACTACCTATAGTGGAAACGAAGGCCGAAATGAGGCCGAATCAAAAAAATTTGTTGACCCACGAACGCTCACCAAAGCTCACAGAAATCGAAGAAAGTGAGCAGGTGTGTGCTGGAGCTGTTGGCGACTGAGCCCGGGAGGACGCAACCTACTTTGATACCAATTGTTGGAATTAGGGTTGCAAAGAAACGCACACAGCTTGGAGAAGACGAAGGAAGCTCAAGGCACACAATAGAGAGTGTGTTACTTAGTGTGCAATCGAAAGATAGATAGCCCTAGAGTGATGGGCGTATATACAATGCACGGGGGAAAAAACCTCCTAAAGAGGGAAAAAATGCCCCGGTGGTCTTAGTGTGTTCACACACATCACTACCACATGTATATGGTAGCACATATACTGCAATCGTCATCCATAAAATCCAATGCAACTTTCACATCATCACTCAAGCCTTTTTTCTTTGCTTCTTTTATCTCTTCAATAATTGAAAGATTGTTAATCATTTGCATTAGTTGAGCGAAATCTGGCATCTTTTGAACCTCTTTGGAGAAGGATGTCAAGCTAAATTTTGCAATTCTTTGTAGAATTTGCTTTATCCCCTATCTTTGACTCCATCTTCTTTCCTCACCCCAGTTAGTTTCATGACGGGTTCACAAAAAACAATGTTGAAGTGCATCATTCTCTAGTGAAGATAGGGAAGGCGCTAAGCCACTAGCTGTGAGAGATATGCAGAGAGGAGGAGAAATAGAGAGAGAGTATAAATATAGAGAATTGATTGCTAATCATAAAGGATAATATATATTTAGGAAAATTTATAGAGAAATAGGGAAAAAATATGAGCTTGGAAACGAAAATCTATTCTAGTTCATGATTGTGCTAACACAAGAACACCGTTTGACTCACAGTGGTTGCTGTACACCTCGACTATGTAGACCCAAAACAAAAATCAATGCTTGAATCCATTAACAAACACTAAATCTAATCAAAATCAACCCTATCAGCCTTGAAAACTCATAGAAAAACTAATTGATGACATAACATTTTTTGGAGAGAGCAAATCGTTTCCCATTCTCTTCAACTTCAAGTTCCTTGATAGAGAGAGTATTCTCCCGTCCTCTTCACTTCTAGGTTCCTCTAGAGAGATCTTGCTACTCTATTCCAATTCAGAACGTGAGCTAATTTATTTGAAAAATGTATAGGCCTTGAAATATCAAAGACTTGCTCTCAATTGACATCACTTGGGAATTAGAAATATTGTGCTAGTGATGTTTGTGTCCTCTTTGTATCTATGGTATTCACCAAAACCTCTATTTATTCATTGGAGCTATATGTTATTGATAGACTTCATAGATATAAGTTCCTCTTCTTCAAAAACGTTGCTATCTCTTCTTCTTCCCCTTTCCCCCTCATCCTTCAATTGAGACTTATATCACCCTAATTATAATTCTAGAACGGTAAATTATTGGGAGCCTACTCCTAAATTATAGGCTTATCTAGCTTTCCAAATGAACCCCCTCCCCTACACTTACATGGTATGGTAAGTTTTCATGGTTGATCTTTCAAGGATAATGTGTGAATAGAATTGTGGTGGTCATGAAGTTGAGCATGCATATGTATGTGAATTTGCTTCTGCCTTGCCATGGCTGTGGTAAGTGCTGTAATTCCATGCCAAATGTTGATTTTCTCTTGTTGAGGTTGGGATGGGCGTGTGCTATCAATACCCCATGGCAAATAGCTTGAGCTGCATTTGAGAGGTACTCTTGTGAGATGAGATTATAGGTGTCTTTTGTGTAGCCATCATGATTCCAAATCTATAAGAGAGGCTAAGGTATAGAGGTGACTCGATTTGGGTCAAATCTATTAGTGCTTAAAAAGCAATTTATTGGAAAAAACCTAAATTCTCACATCAAAGAGTATTTATGTGTATTTCTTATGTACATATGTTGGACAAGTTGCAAACTAAGCTTGATAAAAAGGCTAAAAATGTGTGATAAAAATGTGTGTTCACTTGGTCACTCACTTAAGCAGAAAGGGTATAGATGCCACAACCATGTCATTCTCCGGCTTCGACAACTAGATGACACCCGTACACGATTATCAGGTCGGTAGTATAGTTTAAATTTTTATAGTCTGTTGATGCTTTTTGCATTTTTTGAGTTTGTCAATGCTTCCTTAAGTATAGTTTAGCTACATATTTTTATCACTAGTATATGCTCAATCTCGATCATAATATCTATATGGAAACCCCCATAGGCTGTACATTTGCCTCATTGGAATTTACATTCAAACTTACACCACTGAAAAGGGACACTAAAGTGTCATAAATGTCTTGTGAGCTTACATTACTATCTCTACTGCATGACAGCAAGGACTGAACAGAATCTTCCACAAACACAACATCTCGTGAAACCAGAATACGCTTTGTTTGTGGATGATACAACCTTTAACCTTTCCTTTCAGCACTATAACCAACAAAAATATATTTGACAGCCTTATCATCCAATTTTTTGAGTTGTGTCTGTGGCACCAAAGCATATGCCAAACAGCCAAAAACATGCATATGCGCAATAGAAGGCTTTCTATCATGCCATGCTTCATATGAAGTCATAGGTTGCAAAGCTTTCGTAGGACACCTATTAAGTACAAAAGTGGCACACATGATGGCCTTAAGCCAAAACGAATGTGACAAAGCTTAAATTTTGGCCATACATCGTGCCATTTTTTTAAGTGACCCGTTTTTTCTCTCAGCAACACCATTTTGCTAAGGCGTATAAGGCATTGTACATTGGTGTTCTATCACACGACTAGCCATAAATGCTTTAAATTTAAAAGACATATACTCCCCCCCTTGATCGGAACGGAGGGTGCCCATTGTACATTTTGAGACATTTTCAACCATAGCTAGAAATTGTTTGAAGCACATAAATACTTTGGACTTTGCTTTAAGAGGATATACCCATGCATGCATGGCATAATCATCAATAAAAGTCATGGAGTAAAGGTAATTCCCCAAGGAAGGAGTTTGCACGGGCTCACAAACATCAATATGCACAAGCTGCAACTTGCATGTTGCCCTAAATGAACATCCCTTTGGAAACTTAAAATGTTGCATCTTACCCAAAATACAGCCTTCACATACATGTTTGACAAGTGCTTCAAGAGGCAGGAAAGAAGCAACCATATCAGATTTTTGCAAATGCAGCAAACTGGCAAAATGCAGATGACCAAAACGTGCATGCCAAAGTTTTGCATTTGAAATAGCCTTTGAATCCACAACTGCATTTGCAAAATTCTGCCCATACTTGCCATACAAAGTGAGCTTATACAACCCACAGTATAAAATGCCAGATGCAACAATTTCATCACCAAAACAGAGATCGTGTATTGTACATCTGTCATCTACAAATTTGACTACAAGACCAAGTCTAGCAAGTACAGATACAAACAAAATTTTCTTCTTGATCCCAGGTACATAAAGTGCATCAATAAGTGTGAAAGAACTGCCATTTGCAACAGTAAGCACAATCTTTCCAACTCCTTGAATCGGATAAGAGGCATTGTTGGCACAAGTAACTAAATTCTCTTGAGGGACAGACTCAAGAGAGGTGAACAAATCAAGATGTGAGGTAATGTGCTTTGTAGCACCACTGCCAAACTACCACACATGTGAATCTACAGTGACTGACATGCATGCGTCATGGAAAACAGGATTATACGTGCACTCTGCACTAAAAGCCCATTCAACATTAACATCAACATCACAATCTCCTTTCATAGAAGACTCAACAATAGCTGCATTTGTAGTGGAACCAGCATTAGTAGTGGAACCAACATCTTTCTTCTTAGCCTCTTTGGCCTTCAACTTAGGACACTGCTTGATCAAGTGATCATTAGCTTTACAATAATGGCAACACATATTCTTTTTGCCCTTATCACCAAAATTTCCAGACGAATTGTTGCCAACGGAAGCATTAGGAACATGTAATTTTCCACTCGCAGAAGAACCATAAGAAGTGACTGCATTACTGTTACCACCTTTTCTTTGAGCAGCAATAAAGGCATATTCAAGTGCACGCTGTCTAGTCTTGTTTTTTTGGAAAGAGATTCTTACAGCAGTAGTGTGCATAATGCATCAAACTTGACAACTTCAGGATTTCCTTGGGTCATAAGTCTCCAAGTACTATCAAAAGTCTTGTAAGAATCTGGCAAGGCATCAAGAACAATATGCACAAGGGAACTGTCTGGAATGACTTCATCTGTAGAAATAAGTTTCTCATTGATATCCTTGACACCAGCAAGGAAAGTGTCCATATCATCTTCCTCATGCATAATCTTTGACTCCAGCTCTTTAAGCAGCAATGCAATTTTTGCCTCATTGCGACTTGCATAAAGACCAACCCAAGCCTGTTTTGCAGATTTCACTGAACGAATGAGAGGAGAAATAGTGCACTTCACAGACAACACAATCAATGTATGAGCTTGCACATCTTTTACATTTCAAAAAGCTTGTTCTTTTGTAGGCAAAAAAACTCTAACAACAGCAAGACCTGCAACATCCTCAACATCGCCTACATGCTCAGAACCAAGATGTACATCAATGCCCTTCACAATATTCCAAACGCCCTTTGACATAAGAACATGTTGCATCATGTAAGCCCACATGTGCTCGAGCTACTGGCGACTAAGCCTGGGAGGATGCAACCTGGTCTAATACCAATTGTTGGAATTATGGTTGCAGGAAAACACACACAGCTTGGAGAAGATGAAGGAAGCTCAAGGCAAATAACAGAGAGTGTTTTACTTAGTGTGCAATGGAAAGATAAGTTAGCCCTAGAGTGATGGGCGTATATACAATGCACGGGGGAAAAACCCTCCTAGTGAGGGAAAAAATGCACGGCGGTCCTAAGCGTGTTCACACACATCACTACCACATGTATATGGTAATAGTGTCTTGGTATCATTGCTCAAATAGTTGCAGAGAAAGCCGTGAAATTGGACTATTTTACAGATAGCTGTAGAGGTAACCAATCATCATATATGCAATTTTAGAAAAAAATGGAAAATGTACTTTGTACTTATTTACTTTAGTGAGAGATGCTTGATGTCAATCTTTGTTTGTCTTGTCATGTTCTATAAATGTTCTATAGCAACGCCCACCAAGCAAGACTAGTTTACAACCCACCTCCTCTTCCCACTGTCGGGGGATTAAGGGTTCAAAGGCTAGCCAGGACAACACCGGGCTGTTAGCTGTGGGAAAAGAGAGGAGAGGAAGATGCACCGCACCGTACAGTAGACCAATAGTTGCTTTGAAATAAGATTATGTATGAAAACATATGAATTTGCTAACATGAACAAGAAAAGACGCATGTTGACCAAGCGGCACCGTTATCAGCACCATACTGAAATTAAGCTGCATAATACGAAGTTTAAACTCCCTTACAATGGGTTAACCCGATTGATTAAAGATAAATAAAGAAATTAGCCAAGGGAGATACGTAGAAGAAGTGTAAGCCGATGCGGTCGATGCGATCTCGATGAGCAGTCCGAATGCCACCGTCTCCGCCTCCCAAAGACCTCCTCCTAATGATCTTCTTTCCCTTCCAAAATTCTATGATTTTGCTCTCCCTAGGAAAAAAAACTCTCCCTTCAATAATCTTTCACAACCACTAAAAAATGGCTAAAAAATCTGTTTTATAGCCCATATGCTCATTTTTTAGTAAGTTCACGTTATTGCATGTCGAACTACCCCCTTATAGGGCATCGAACACTTGTCCTTTCAACCCGAGTTATTGCATGTGAAGCTGCCCCTTATAGGGCACCGGACACTTGTCCTTTCAACTTGAATTATTGCATGTGGAATTGCCCCTTATAGGGGGTGACTTCTCTCTCTCTCTCTCTCTCTCTCTCTCTCTCTCTCTCTCTCTCTCTCTCTCTCTGTGCTTTGTGCACCGTGGGGAGGGCCCCTTGCACTAGCGATATCGCTAGTGGGGCTCCCCTCTTTTGAATAGTGGGGCTCCCCTTTTCCCTTCAAAGGAGGAGCGGCGGCTAATGCTCGTGGGAACCTGACTGACAGTAGTTGCCACATCATCATTTGCTCCGTCTTGTTGCTACTGTCAAAACAAGTGGCCCTGCTGATGCGAACAACTACCGCGCACACCGTCTTCGTCAAGTACAACAATCAGCCCACTAGGCAGCAGCGCCACGGGCGCAACCCCATAGTCAGGGCTCACAAGGCTCCACGCCCCCTTGGTGTTGGTTAAAGAAGTTCTTCTTAGCACATATATACCACGCCGTCCACGTTAGGCTCCTCCCATGTGGGCTAAAGCATCACCACATTGCAGCAGCATGGCAACCCTAGCCTTAGGCCCTCACAAAACCCCCAAATTTACTAAAAAAAACTTCTTTTGTTGCCCTGTTTCTCTTGCCACAATCCTTTGCTCAGGACTCCAGTGACCCGACCGTAAGATCTCAACGCAAGCTTGGTTATCCTGCTTCAAGCCATGCCAATACCACTACTCTAGGACAATTCCAAGCCCTCGCACTGAGGTGGAAAAATTCACGAAAATTAATATGGCCTTAACCGACTGGCAACTGCTGCCGACTGCAATATTTCACCCTTTCAACCTCCAATTGATGAATTGTAAATTCCTACGGCCTTCTCCTACTGCATTGAACACATACAAACCCTCGTGGGGCTTCAAATCCTTCAGACAACACATTAACCAGGGCGACCAATCTGATACAGATCTGGTCCCCGGTAAAACTTAAACTGGCAATATCTTGGCAACCAAAACTCTGATCGTTGATCTAAAAAGACTGATGTGCTCCTCAAAGTGAGCACTTCAGGCCCTTGCATTCATATCAACTTTGACCCTTCATCAACAGCTGACCAATGTGATACTGATTTGCTATCGACTCAAACTTCAAACTGACATAACTTCCTATTCGTAGCTCCGATTGACGAGCTGTAAAGACAAACCCGTAGAGGACTTCAAGTACTACAATTCTAATCAATAAAATCCCAGCTATGATCATTTCAAGAATACCCTCTTTTAGCATTATCAAGGAACCTTTTGGCCCTTTAAAGCCGCATCTCGCATTCTTTTAAATTAAATTGGTTTGTTATCAAGCCCCAACCACTAATCACTAAATACATATGTAGAAGGCGAAGACAGCTCCATTAGGCGAAAACTATTTCTTGGAAGCCGGACAGTGGATTGGTCACACATCAGTAATTACCACTACAGTTATTATAGTAACTTCCAGAGGCTATAAATAGACCCATTACTTTGTAATCGGGCTGCTTGTCTTTTGACTTCTTACTTCTTTGTTCTCTTGGTTTTAGCCTCCTAAGCACTTCCTGAGCTACAATCTCTTCACCTGTAACTCTACTTTGTAATCATTACTACTATAGTCAATTGAGCTTCAATCGGTTATACCTTGTACTGGTTATTCATAAACTATGAATCTGAATCTGAAACTGTAAACGCTTTTCCAATCATCTAGTTCATTTCTCATTTCATGTATACTATTTCAGTTCAGTTAACTATTCAGTCCAGTTTCCACCTTCTATTCCAGTTTCTCTGACTGAACTGCCGACTTACCAGTAGCTGTAGGTTCTAACACTGGAATCAGCTATCTGAAGAGATTAGCTCCAATTCCATTTTGGTGATCACGGTGGTTAGAGCTGTTTGCTCGTTGACCAGAAAACTCTTCTCCCGATTAGAATTTTCAGCTGAAGTGATGGCACTCAAAACCAATCGTGGTTGTTGGAATTAGGGTTGCATAGAAACACACACAACTTGGAGAAGACGAAGGAAGCTCAAGGCACACAATAGAGAGTGTGTTACTTAGTGTGCAATGGAAAGATAGATTGCCCTAGAGTGATGGGTGTATATACAATGCACGGAGGAAAAAACCTCCTAAAGAGGGAAAAAATGCCCCGACGGTCCTAGTGTGTTCACACACATCACTACCACATGTATATGGTAACAAATCCCCCCTGGAGTGATGCGGTGAACGAGAGCTGGCACATGAGTAAAGGGAAGTGCCATGCCCTGAGGACAGGATCAGCCCACAAAGGGGAGTAAGCCCAAAGCTTTGCGGAAAGCTTCAATCTTCTCACGAGACAATGCCTTTGTGAAAAGATCTGCAAGGTTATCCTGTGTTGGCACATAAGCCAAGCTGATCTCTCCTGCTGAGATCCTCTCCCTGACATAGTGGTAATGCACCTCAATGTGCTTTGTGCGAGCATGAAAAACTGGGTTCCTCGCAACTGCCAATGCGCTCTGACTATCAGTGTAGATAGTGTTGGCAGTGTCCTGTCCAACATCCAAATCAGCCATAAGGCGTCTGAGCCATACACACTCAACCGTAGCTGTGAAGACTGCCCTGTACTCAGCCTCACAACTTGAAGTGGCCATAGTAGGTTGCTTCTTGCTCAACCATGATATACACGAACTGCCAAGCATGAAACAAAAACCACTTGTGGACACTCGCGTGTCAAAACAACCAGCCCAATCTGAGTCCAAAAAAGCATGTAAGTCTGGCGGCAATGATCCCCCCTTGGGATAAAACAAGCCAAGATGTAAAGTGCCACTAAGGTAGCGGAAAATCCTCTTGACAGCCTGCCAATGCTTAGACCCTGGGCTATGCATAAATCTGCTGACCTGTGAGACTGCAAACTGAATATCTGGCCTCGTGTTGCATACATAAATGAGGCAGCCAACAGCAGTTTGGTAAAGAGTGACATCAGCAGGATCACCAGCATCATGTAGACTCAACTTCAAACCTGTTTCCATGGGAGTGGCAATAGGTTTGCAATCCTCAAGTCCAAACTTACATAGCAATGTCTCAATGTAACTTTTCTAACACAAGGCAATACCACCATCACACTGCTTAAACTGTATACCCAAATAATGATGCAACAGCCCCAAATCTTTCATCTTGAAAGTAGCATTCAAATCAGCCTTAAATTCAGCAATATGTCTCTCATTTGGTCCAGTGATCAGCAAATCATCAACATAAAGAACCACAATGAGAAGTACATCACCCTCACGCTTTACATACAATGTGCTTTCTGTTGGACTGTTTCGAAAGCCTTGTTTGAACAATTGAGTGTCAGCTTTCTCATACCAAGCACGAGGAGATTGCTTCAACCCATACAAAGCCTTGTTACATTTGCACACTTTGTCCTCTTGTCTTTTTATGACAAAACCGCGAGGCTGCGTTACATAAACTTCCTCAAATATGTCACCATTCAAGAAAGCAGTAACAATGTCTGATTGATGTACATCCCAACCAAATTGAGCTGCCAATGCACATAGAAAACACACAGTAGTCATACGACAAGTGGGAGCAAAAGTCTCTTCATAATCTGTGCCTTTTTGTTGTGCATAACCCTTTGCAAGAAGTCGAGCCTTATGGCGATCGCTCTCACCATCCGGCTTGCGTTTCAACTTGTAAACCCACTTCGTACAGTTGGCCTTTTTGCTAGGAGGCAAATCACATAAAGTCCATGTGTCATTCTCTATAAGTGCATCATATTCTGCTTGCATGGCAGCCATCCAATTTTTTGAATTCTGTGCTTCATCAAAAGATAGAGGCTCCTCAACATCATGTAAACTAGACACAGCCAAAGCATAACAATCTGATGCATAAGATGCATGGCGAGAGCCTGAACGAGTACGACTAGACAAAGGTGCATCCAATTTACTGTCACGCAAAGTGTGCACCAACCATTTTGGCATACCTCTAGCCTGCTCATTTTCAGCCCTTTCCTCATCAAGTACATCATGTACATCTGCATTAGTAATAGGCTGATCTAAAACATTTTCAGAAACCCCCATAGGCTGTACATTTGCCTCATTGGAACTTACATTCGTATTTCCACCACTGAAAAGAGGCAACAAAGTGTCATAAATGTCCTGTGAGCTTACATTACTGTCTCTAGTACATGACAGCAAGGGCTGAACAGAATCTTCCACAAACACTACATCCCGAGAAACCAGAATAGGTTTTGTTTGTGGATGATACAACCTGTAACCTTTTCTTTTAGCACTATAACCAACAAAAATACATTTGACAGCCTTATCATCTAATTTTCTGCACTGCACTTGTGGCACCAAAGTATATGCCAAACAACCAAAAACATGCATGTGCTCAATAGAAGGCTTTCTATCATGCCATGCTTCATATGGAGTAATAGACTGCAAAGCTTTCGTAGGACACCTGTTAAGTACATAAGTGGCACACATGATGGCCTCAAGCCAAAAAGAATGCGGCAAAGCTTGACTTTTGACCATACATCGTGCCATTTCCGTCAGTGACATGTTTTTCCTCTCAGCAACACCATTTTGCTGAGGTGTATAAGGCACTGTACATTGGTGTTTTATCCCACGACTAGCCAGAAATGCATTAAATTCATGAGACATATACTCCCCCCCTCGATCGGAATGGAGGGTGCCCATAGTACATTTCAAGACATTTTAACCCATAGCCAGAAATTGTTTGAAGCACATAAAAACTTCGGACTTCGCTTTAAGCGGAAATACCCATGCATGCCTGGAGTAATCATCAATGAAAGTCACGAAGTACAGGTAATTGCCCAAGGACGGAGTTTGCATGGGCCCACAAACATCACTATGCACAAGCTGCAACCTGCATGTGGCCCGAACTGAACCATCCTTTGGAAACTTAGAACGCTGCATCTTACCCAAAATACAGCCTTCACAAACATGTTTGAGAGGTGCTTCAAGAGGCGGCAAAGAAGCAACCATATCAGATTTTTGCAAACGCAGCAAACTGGCAAAATTCAGATGACCAAAACGTGCATGCCCAAGTTTTGCATCTGAAATAGCCCTTGAATCTGCAATAGCATTTGTAAAATTTTGTCCACACTTGTCATACAAAGCGATCTTATACAGCCCACGACACAAAAGCCCAGCTGCAACAATTTCATCACCAAAACTGAGATCATGAACTGTACATCTGACATCCACAAATTTGACTACAAGTCCAAGTCTAGCAAGTGCGGATACAGACAAGAGATTCTTCTTGATCCCAGGTACATAAACTGCATCAACAAGTGTGAAAGAACTGCCATTAGCAGTAGTGAGCACAATCTTTCCAACTCCTTGAACTGGATAAGAGGCGTTGTTGGCACAAGTGACTGAATTCCCATGAGGGACAGACTCGAGAGAGGTAAACAATTCACGATGTGAGGTAATGTGCTTTGTAGCACCACTGTCGAAATACCACACATGTGAATCTGCAGCAACTGACAAGCATGCATCATGGACAACAGGATTGTAAGTGCACTCTGCGCTAAACGCCCATTCTACATCAACATCAACAACACAGCCTCCTTTCACAGAAGACTCAACAATGGCTGCATTTGTAGTGGAACCAGCATTTGCAGTGGAACCACCCTCTTTCTTCTTAGCCTCTTTGGTCTTCAACTTAGGACATGACTTGATCATGTGATCATTGGCTTTACAATAATGGCAACGCATCTTCTTTTTGCCCTTATCACCAGAATTGCCAGACGAAGTACTGCCACCAGAGCCATTAGGAACAGAATTTTTGCCACTCGCAGCAGAACCATAAGAAGTGGCTGCATTACTGTTACCACCCTTTCTTTGAGAAGCAATAAAAGCCTGTTCAACTGCACGCTGCCTAGTCCTGTTTTTTCTAGAAAGTGACTCTTACAACAGCAATGTGCATAATGCATCAAACTTGACAACTTCAGGATTTCCTTGGGTCATCAGTCTCCAAGTACTAGCAAAAGTCTGGTAGGAATCTGGTAAGGCATCAAGAACAGTCTGCACAAGGGAACTGTCTGAAATGACTTCACCTGCAGAAATAAGCTGCTCATTGATATCCTTGACACTAGCAAGGAAAGTGTCCATATCATCTTCCTCATGCATAATCTTCGACTCCAGCTCTTTACGCAGCAAAGCAATTTTAGCCTCATTGCGGCTTGCATAAAGACCTGCTAAAATATCCCAAGCGTGTTTTGCAGATTTTGCTAAACGGATGTGAGGAACAATGGTGCGCTTCACAGACAACACAATCAATGCATGAGCCTGCGCATCCTTAACATCCCAACGAGCTTGTTCTGCAGTAGGCAAAACAACTATAACAGCTGCAATCCTTGTAGCAAGACCTGCAACATCCTCAACATCGCCTACATCCTCAGAACTAGGACGTACATCAATGCCCTGCACAATGTTCCAGACACCCTTTGACACAAGAACATGTTGCATCATATAAGCCCACATAGGGTAGTTTTCCCCATCCAACCTGTCCTCAACAGCAAACATCTTGAACACATCTGTGTTGTTGTTGTCAGCCATGGTAAATGCTACACCTAATGTGAAAACTGCCCGAAAATAGGAGAAATGGAGCGGAAACAACCTGTGATATATAGCACAAACCGTAGAAGACTATAAGGCACCTGTTATGCAGAAAACGGTACTGACAAAAATTTTGCACAAAATGACGAAATAGCCTGTGCAGTACTGCCTATAGTGGAAACGGAGGCCGAAATGAGCCCAAATCAAAAATCTGAGCAGACCGAACTCTTTGAGCTCGCCCAAAATTTTTGTCGACCTGCGAACGCTCACCAAAGCTCCTTGAAATCGGAGAAAGTGAGCAGGCGTGTATTGGAGCAACTGGTGACTAAGCCAGGGAGGACGTGACCTGCTTTGATACCAATTGTTGGAATTAGGGTTGCAGAGAAACACACACAGCTGGGAGAAGACGAAGGAAGCTCAAGGCACACAATAGAGAGTGTGTTACTTAGTGTGCAATGGCAAGATAGATAGCCCTAGAGTGATGGGCGTATATACAATGCACGGGGGAAAAAACCTCCTAAAGAGGGAAAAAATGCCCCGGCGGTCCTAGTGTGTTCACACACATCACTACCACATGTATATGGTAACAGTGGTCGTAAATCATCCTACCACGTTGACCCTATCCCTGAGGAATCAAGAAGAGATTCTGATCCTAAGAATGAATTGGTGACTGATACTGAGGCTCCGGAGGAGCACAGTCATGTTGATGAAGCCAAGGATTCTCAGCACTCCAGTCAGTCCAGAAGAAGAAGGGCTGAGAGGGAAGAACGCAAGGTCAGGAGTTCTCGGACCACATAGAGGGATGAAGGAGCCAAAGGCAGTAAAGGTAGTTGCCACAGTTCCAGCAGAAAATCCAGGGAGGAGATAGAAACTGAGACTGATGAAGAAATTGATTGGGATGCCGATACAGACCATTACAAGAAAGCTTCAAGAAAGAGTCAGGTTCCTAAGGTCAGAAGAGGCAGAAACGATGTTGATCGACATGATTATACCTCTTCATTATAAATTTCCTTTCCAGTGTTCAAAGGTGGGAAGAAAGATGATTTGGATGTTCATGTCCAAGCCTTTGAACAATATGCTAAGTTGAAGAGTATCGATGAAGATGATTGGGGAGAAAACTTTCCTCAAACATTGAAGGATGCAGCAAGGAAATGGTACTACCATTACCCAGCTTGCCAACTTAGATCGTACAGCAAACTACTCAAAGCTTTCCAATTGGAATATTCAGACAACAGAGGAGATGAGGATATCCTCTATGAACTGGATAAGATAAAACAAGAAAAATTATCAGTCAAAAAGTTATGTAGAGAAAATCAAGAAGCTCACTGCAGGAACCACCATCAGAGAAGAGGTTGCGAGCATGGTTTCTAAATGTTTTCCGTAGTAAAAAGCTTAGGGAATAGGAGGTGCCCACACCAACAAAGAAAATCGATGATTTGGTGCAGTGTGCTCTAAAGTTGGAACAATAGGCAAAGAAGGAAAGGAGTCACAAGAAGAGGAGGTCCGGTAGTAGCAGTACTTCTATTGAGAATTTTGATTCCAATAAGACCTCCAGTAGCTCGGAAAGTAGCTCAGATGAAAAGAGCAAAGACAAGGCCAAGAAGGGGTCTTGGTCCAAAAAGATTGATGAGATGGTCCGGCAGATTGCTGAAATCATCTAGACCAGACAACCAGTACGAAGAATGGAAACCTGGTGTTCAAAGTGTAAATCCAAAGATCATATTTCCAATGAGTGTCCACAGTGTACTTACTGCAAACCCTATGGTCATTTATGGAACAACTGTGGCATTTGTATTCATCATTTCAAGAAGGGAAAAGATCTATCTGTGGTGGAATTCACAAATGTTGAACCAGTTAGAGCGGAGACTACCAGTGTACCCCAAGAAGAGAAATCGAGTACCAGTGGCACTGGTGCTTGGCATGGCAGATACTAAGGAGGTACTGGCCGGGGCCGGGGTCGTGGTACTTTCCAAAACAGAAGCCTGAATTTTTATACTTGTGGCAAGTATGGGCATTTTGCGGCTCAGTGTCCAGAAACACCTACTACTACGGCTACTGAGGCAAAGGCCCCAGAGCCAGTTCTTGTACAAGCAGTTACATGCAGTAAAGGGGTGGTCATTGAGGAAATTCCAGATGAGTAGGTAAAACCAGTCAGTCTTGAAGGTAGCAAATGGGCTCAGCAGAGAGAGGTGTGGAAGGTGAAGGGTAAAGAAAAGGTGGTTGATGAATGGCAGGAGCAGAGAGAATTGGCAGCGAAAATCACTAAGGATTTAGCCAAGAAGCTGCCAGAGCAGCCAAAGAGTTCTGATGCTCAAGTCATTCAAAAGATATCAGCCCAGTCTTTAAAAAACACACAACCAAATCAGTCAAGATCTGGGATTCCTGAGACCATGTTGGCTGCAGTTCAGGAACTGATGGAAGAGTTGAAGGCACCAAAACAAAGGAATCATACTGTGCGAAATTTTTTGATTCTTCAAGTTCTGATAACAACTCTGATCATGAGAGGGAGGAAATTCATGTCAAAATTTGCGACAGAAGTGAGCTAGATGACATTAGAAAAACTTTGCCTGAAGCAGCGAAATTCATCAGACAACGAAGGAAGGCTGAGGCGGAGGCAAGAGCTGTTGACTTGGCCGTTGTCAGAGATGATGAAGTGCCGGTGGTCCAGGTAGATTACAAGGTTAGAAAACAGTGGGAGCCACTATCTGGTGTCATACTGGATGGAGGAGCAGGAGTAAATATCCTGGGGGCTCACCTTTAGCAAAGAATGGGTATCAGAAACCTGAAACCAACACCTTTCAAAGTTTGAATGGCAGATCATCGAGTGGTGCAGGCAACAGGAATGATAGACAGTCTGTAGATAAGAGTAGGCAAAGAAAAGGTCAAAACTAGCTTCCCAGTACTGGACGTGCAAGGTGCATATGGAATGTTATTGGGGCACACGTGGTTGCAAGCAGCGTAAGCTGTTCACGACTATGCCAATTAGACTCTAACAATACAAGGTGCCAATAGCAGAATTCAGATCCAGACAAACAACACTAGGAGCTAGAGAAAGGAACTAAGACCTGAAGAGATTTGCCAGAAGTATAAGGTGAGGAAAATGAGAGGATGCTAGTGGCAATGAATATTTTTCCACTAGCTGAAATAGACCTCAACACAGTCTTACTGGACAAGGATCAGGCTGAAAAGCAAAAGAAGCAATATCTAGACCAGCTCATTGAACTGAATTTTGGGGAATGACCAGTTCAGCTAACTGGAAGACTAGAAGACCCAGTTGATTCTAGTATACCAGCGGCTTCTGAACAAAAATATGTTGTACACGACACTGAAATTCAGAATAGTGGTTTACAGCTCAGAGGATCGTCTTGGAATTATGATGAGGAGTCAACCAAACGAAAAGGTGGTGGGCCTAACTGGTTGCTTCCAGATGATCAGGAACTAGAGGAATGGAATCTGGGTTCATAGGAAAATCCTAAAATGATCAAAGTCAACTAGCCTCTGAATCCAGTAATGAAAGAAAAGGCCCGATACATGTTTCAACACTACAAAGATGTGCTCACATGGGAACATACTGATCTCAAGGGAGTAGATCCATAGGTATGTCAAAATTGAATACCATTAAAACCAGATGCCAGACCAGTACGATTGCAAAGGTACAGAATGAATCCCAATTGTGCTAAGAAGGTCAAGGAAGAGATTGATAACCTTCTGAAGGCTGGATTCATTACTGAAGTAGCCAGTAGTGATTGGTTATTTCCCATTGTGGTGGTACCTAAGAAGAACGGAAAGCTTCGAGTCTGTGTGGATTATCAGAAGCTGAATGCTTAGACCATCAAGGATCCATTTCCCTTACCTTTTACGGACATGCTACTTGACGAAATTTCAGGTTATGAGATGTATAGCTTCATGGATGGTTATAGTGGTTATAACCAGTTACAGATTGCTCCTGAGGACCGGGGTAAAACAACCTTCATTATTGAGTGGGGAGCATTCATGTATCTGGTGATGCCATTTGGTCTTTGCAACGCTCCGATGACTTTTCAACGATGTATGATGGAAATATTCAGTGAATTCCTCCACCATTCCTTGCTACCTTCATGGATGACTTCACTGTATATTCAACAGAGGAGAAGCGTTTACTTTTTCTGGAAATGGTTTTCCAGCGCTGTAAGGAAAAGCGGATCTGTTTGAACCCATTCAAATCTATTTTCTTGATCTAGAAAGGATAGCTACTGGGACATGTAGTGTCCAGGAATGGTATAGAAATGGCCAATGACAAGATTCAATGTGTCCAATAGGCCAAGGTGCCTCACAATGCATCAAAGTTAAGTTCTTTCTTGGGATATATCAATTTTTATAAAAGATTTGTGCACAAGTTTGCTTCCCAGGCATTACCTTTGTATGAACTCACAAAAAAGACCAGCTAGTTCAGTTGGACCGCTGAATGTGAGGAAAAGTTTCAGAGTTTAAAGAATGCTATTATCAGCAAGCCAATACTTCAACAATTGAATTCGGATGTCATTTTTCATGTACATGTAGATGCTTTAGGACTGGCGATGGGAGCAATATTGGCTCAGCCAGAAGGTAGAACTGATTATCCATTTTATTTTGCCAGTCGAAGATTCAGTCAGGCTAAACAAGGGTATACCACTACTGAAAGAGAAGCCTTAAGAATGGTTTTCAGTGCTACCAAATTTAGACACTATTTGTTGGCTATTTCCATTTTATGTGGATCATCATGTATCATTATTTTTTATCAATAAAGTCATTATTCAAGGCAGACTGATAAGATGGATGATGTTCTTGATGGAATTTGAGTTTTACATTTTTCATAAGCCTGGTAAAACCCATTGTGGTGCTAATTTCTTGTCCAGAAGTACGAATGGAGCATCTTTGAGAGATGAGCCAGTGGATGCAGAACTATTTCAGATAACAGCTGAAGAAACAACTGATCCAGAGTGGTATGATGTATATTAGTTTCTTTCTTAAGGGAGAATTTCCAGACAACTGGACGCAGAATTAGAAGAAAATGCTGATTATTAAGAGTCTGAAGTTCACTATCATTGGCGGATCACTTTACAGACTAGGAATAGATGGAGTTCTTAGAAGATGTGTACCTATGGAAGGCAGAATGAAAGTAATTTCATAGGCACATAATGGGGATTCTAGAGGACATTTTTATTGATATCACTACAAGAAAATTTTGCAGGCAGGTTTGTGGTGGCAAACTTTAATAGTTAGAGGCTTTTGTAAAACATGTGATATGTGTCAGAGGATGGGCAGACCCACAGCAACAGACATGACTCCTCTAACTCCAGTTCAGCCACTAGGAGTGTTTATGAAATGGGGTATGGATTTTATGGGTCCATTCAAGAAAATCACTCCTAGGAAGAATAGGTATATATTGATGGCTACTTGCTATGTCACCAAATGGGTGGAAGCTAAAGCTCTTCCTGACAACACTACAAAGTCCACTATTGTGTTGTTATTTGAAATTATCATATGCCGTTATGGATGTTCTATGGAGATTGTATCTGATCAAGGAACACACTTCATAAATGATATTATGGACATTTTAATGGGAATGCTCTCAGTAAAGGATCGGAATCAACACCATATTATCCTTGGCGCAATGGGCAAGCAGAGGGCAGTAACAAAACTGTCAAGACCTTTCTCGCTAAGATTGTGCAGAAGGAGCCACACCAGTGGGATTTGAAACTCCAGAATGCTCTCTGGGCATATAGAACAGCCTATAAGGTCACCACTGGACTAACACCATTTTAAATGGTGATGGCACTGAAGCTGTTGTGCCTATGGAGTTTGTAATTCCCAGTCTTAGGATGGCAGTGAAGTATGGATTGGATTTTAATCACAATCTGAAACAGAGACTGGAGGAGTTAATACAGGTGGATGAGTTAAGTCAACATGCTATGCTGGAACAGGAAATTGTTCAGCAAAGACGAAAACAATGGCATGATCGAAGAATTAAAGTTATGAAATTTCAGGAGGGAGATTTGGTTCTGCTGTATCAATCAAAACTGGGTCCTAAGAAACCAAACTTAAAGATAGCTTGGGCTGGTCCACATGAAGTTGATTAGGCATTTTTCAATGGCAGAGTAAGATTGAAATATTTCTTTGGATTACTATTGCCAGGCATTTGTAATGGGGCCAAAATCAAGCTATACTATTCCAATGTGACAAAGAGATTTCCAGGGATGAGGAGACTAGTATTTTGGGAGCTGAAAATTAGGAAAATTCAGAATCAGTTATTCTAAGCCTGTTTCATGTATAGCCAGTACCAGAGCCAGTCAAAGAGGTAGCTCAAGGGTCAGAAAAGTCCCAGTACCACAAAACTGTGTCAGTAGTAGCAGAATTTGTGAAGTGCCAGCACTAGTATCAATTTTTATGGGGAAAAGGACCAGTTGGACCATCAGTAGTAATCATTTCAAGGAACATGGAGAGTATTAGCCAATGCATGTATGCCACATCATTTGTGGTGCAGAGGACTCTAGGAACGATAAGTAGTGGATCTTTTATGGCGCAAACGCGTATAACAGTAAGGGGAGTAAGCATTTTTCCTCATAAATCTCTTGCGCGACAGTTGTCTGCTGCCACACATTCGCCATCACCAAGCTCCGAAGCCTCGTCACTACAACCACGGACTTCTTCATCTGAAGCAACAGTCCAATTGCTGTTTGTCTCTACCCCACACACCTGGATACGGATTTGAATATTCAGGTAAGTCTTCTTCTTCTTCCGCAGAGGCATTGTCTTCACCTTGTATGGGCCGAAGAAAAATGTCAGATAAGATGCAAGACACTATAGAAGAAATCCAAGCACTTATCACCTCTATCAAAGCCCCCCTACCACTCATTCCCCATAGTAAGATACAGCAGTATGTGTTTATTGAGCAAGTGGAAGCGTTGCTACGACTGTGGATTTGCATGTGGTGGTGCAAGCCACAAGAATAGAGTTTGATACAGCCATCATTAGGCAAGTTCTGGATTCCTTCAATGCTGATGAAGGCAGTGCTATGGTGTATGGAATGAAAGTGTCAGCAACTCCGAACAACATTGCTTATGCTTTCAAGATTCCAAATGAGCCGAAGCCGGCTGTAGCAACTGCGGAGCAGATAAGTGCAGCCCTGAAGGAAGATGACATAGCCAAGGAGAAACGTAAGGCCAGTGCGCAAGGAGTTCCAGTAGTTGGTATGGACATTCCCATTGCTTACCGATTTGTGGCTGAAGCTGTGAGTCTGAAGAACAACGGCACATATGTTTTAGAAAAGTTGTTTGCTATGTTACTGGCAAAGAGATTGGATGCCAAGGGTTCAATCAACCTATATCATATTCTGTCTCATAATGTGCTTCAGCAGACCACCAAGCTAAAGTCTCAGACTATTTTTAAAGCCTGGTATGTCTGGAAGTTTCTCTACTGGGCAACTTCCCCAGATGCTCATCATCAAGTACGGATGGTGTGGAGTCAGAAACCCATCCCAACAACTAACAATATTGACTTATCCTCTAGTGAAGAAACCCTAGGCACTTAGTTGGCTCTTACTGGTCAGAAGAGAAAGATCACGCAGGAGGAAGCTGACAGCTCTAAGAGACCAAAAACTACATTGGCTAAGAGCAGTGTTCTCTTAAAGCAGCTAGAAAGGTAGGTCAAAACTGTGTCTACTGAAAAATCTCCAGCATACCAGACTTCAGTTGGTCAGACAAACCAACCTCCAGTGAAGGCTACTATTGGGACTAGGCAACAAACTGAGCAGAGTTCACCAATCATCGATGCTGGAAAAGACCAGCCTGACAAGACTAGTGCTCAACAGTTGGCAACCCACACTAATAAGGGAAAAGGTCCAATGCCTGCTAGTCCACTCGGTAATTCTAGTATCCCTTTCAGTGATATGGCTTTGGCCTTAACCAAGAAGGACAGATTACAATAGCTATAGAGTCATCCTCTCAAAGGATGATTAATCCTACACAAACCTGCTTATACTACACTACCATGTATGGCTCCTGCTACAGTTTATGAGCCAGTTGCCTTTGACCCAGCAAGGATCAACGATGGTTTCTCAATGTTAATCCAATCATCATGGAATACGATTGTCCATGCCTTGGGACAAATGATGGATGCCTCAGCGTCCACTGATGAACTGACCAAGTTACAACTTGAACTGAGGAATAGTGAGCAGCAAGTTGAGAAGTTAAAAGAAGATATAGGGTCACAATCCTTGAGGCATAGTGTTCATGGAAATCATTTAGCCAAGACAATTCAGACGCTGGAAAGTAAGCTGACAAAGATTGAGTTTGAGATGAGACAGTTGAGAGAAGAAAAGGCGGAGGCTGAGAGAGTTGCTGACAGATTTGAAACTATGCTAAGGATGAAGAGAGTTGACTTCAACTCATTACTAACCAGCCACACTACATTGAAAGCCTCTTTAACAGAAAGATCCATATATAATAATTTGGCTGATATTTTGAATCCAGATGGCAATGCAATCTTCAATATGGATAATCTGAGGGCGCTCATGGAAACCATGCATAGTGATTTGCAGGATAAAATTTCTGAGTATAACAGTGCTTTGGCAAATCAAGCCATTATGGACTATTTTGAGAAGCAGAATGACCTTGATGAGGATTTTGAGAAGCAGAAGAGAAGGATGAAGAGGAGGAGGATGAACCAGCAGATAGGCACAATGATGATAATGACTCTCCTCCATCTCCACCTTCAGGATCTGGTGCTGGTGGATCAACTGCCCCACAGGGGGCAGTCAACCTAACATGGACCAACCAGACTAGTATAAGGGTCAGCAGTTGGGAGATCAAGGAACTGAAAATCAACAAATAGGCAACACTGAAGACTCCCCAGTACACCAGTCACACAATACGTGCAAATTTGAAAGGGAAAGCTAAAGTTGTGACTGAAACTCTGGAAGGTGATGAGCAACATTCACTATAGCTCATCCCACTGAACAAAAGGCTAAGACATCAGCAAGCTCCAATAACCAGGATGTATTTGGAGGATGATGTTCTTCTTTCTGATTTGGAATGTTTTCAGAGACTATATGTAGGTGCCAGAGAAATGGTCCAGCATTGGAAATTAGTCGCCTTCCATGATCAGGAAGTGTACCAACTGCCTGAGCATCCTAGCCGAATTCAGTTGCTAGAGAGAGTACCTGAATGGGTACTAACCTCTAATGATAAGCAAGTCAATGCACACTGGCAGTAGTAGTCTACTGCAGACTGTCATTCCTTAGCCATTGAATTAGAGCTCTTACTTGGGAATAGGCCCACATACAAGTGTATGAGAGAGGTCAAAAATCAATTGAAAGAAGTCCTACTGCAAATGCAGATTTCTAGAGGAGTTCTAGACCAGAGGGTACAAGCTATGATTGAAGATCAAGCTTCCAACAGTAAGGGACCACAAACTCAAATGATAGTAGGGGCACATGAGACGGCTCTCCGAAGTTTGCTCTAGCTGGTTAGAGTCACTAGGAAGATGATGTAGCAAGAGAACCAGACTGTTTTAAATTTTTTAGTATTTGTCCTTGATTCCTCAGTTCTCCTGTATGCCTTACCTGCTGGAGAGACTGAGCTACCCATATTTTTTTCAGCTTTGTATCCTCAACATCCAGAACCAATGGATCGGCTTACATATTATAA
Organism: Adiantum capillus-veneris; assembly: GCF_014529385.1. NCBI lineage: Eukaryota > Viridiplantae > Streptophyta > Polypodiopsida > Polypodiales > Pteridaceae > Adiantum > Adiantum capillus-veneris. Next base: position 143,257,225 of record NC_140934.1, read on the forward strand.
CATCACTGATGATCTTCAACACTGTAGAATGGAAAACCTGGCAGTTGTTGATCAACGATGCTCTCCAGTTAAATGATGTTCTTGAACTGAAAGATAAAATGCAGAGGATCAAGCTTTGTATGGGGCAATGGAAAATCCAGCTTAAAGGGCTCACCAAGATCACAAATCAGCTTCTGCAACTTAATGTGGAGTCCTCTAAGATTCCTAAAAAGGATATTACGACTAAAATATGTAAGAACTTGGGTGACTAGACTTGGGATCCTCCTCCCAACCTCCCAATATAAAGGCAGGCTCCTAGCCTCTTGCCCTTGTCCATACTGCCTAGCCTGGCCCTTGGCCCAGTCTGTGACTCCCTGGCCTTGCCCTTGTCTTGACATTACTCCCCCCTTAAGGAAGAGTTTTCGTCCTTGAAAAAAAAAGTGGGAAACTTCTTCTGAAGGGCACTAATGTTTTCCCAAGTGGCACCCTCCTCAGGTCGATCTTTCCACTTTGTTTTAAGCTTGTCGACGTACATGATGACGCGTACGTAAATCATGATAGTCAAGAATTTGTTCAGGTTCATGCGGTAGGGTAGGAGGTTCAACAAAATTGACCAGAATATGTTGGTCAATTACATTGTCATCCTTATGTAATCGCTTACGTAAACGGATTATATGAAACACCGGATGGATACGAGAATGTGTAGGTAGCGATAGTTTGTAGGCATGATCACCAACTTGCTTGAGTATTTTGAAAGGCCCATAATATCTTGGAGATAATTTAGGTGTTGTCCCACTTTTAGACTTTTTGAATGTTTTGGCACACGTAAAAATACTTCCCCCCCTTCCTCAAAAGTAACTTACCGACGTTTCTCATCAATGTACTTCTTATACCGATCCTGCGCTTGTCGGACTTTGACGAGCGAGTTTCAGCATATCCATATGGTCTTGGAGAAAATCCTTAACCCGTTGGAGTTTTTCAGTTGCCAACCCCACCGTAACAGGTGACCTAGGTTGAAAACCATACATGAGCATGAAAGGACTAAATCCAGTCGTGACATGTTTAGCATTGTTGTAAGCAAACTCAAGAAGAGGTAGATATTCTTCCTAGTCTATTTGTTTCCTGCTATCGTATGCGCGTAGCATATCCTCTAGCACTTGGTTGACTTGTTCAATCTGACCATCCGTTTCTAGATGATCGGTCGTACTGATGTTGAGATGTGTACCTAATCATTTAAACACAGCTCTCCAAAAATGACTGTTAAACTTGGGATCACGATCACTCACAATGCTACTTGGCAAGCCATACAACTTGTATAGATTGTCCACAATTAACTTGGCTAATTCTGGAGTCTTAATCGCTGATTTGGTTGAATAAACTTACATAGTTTAGTCAACCGGTCTATGACCACCCATACCGAGTCATGACCTCGTACAGTGGTTGGTAAACCCACAATAAAATCCATAGAGATGCTTTCCCATTTCCCATTGGGAATCTCCAAAGGATGTAAGATTCCTCCTGCTTTCAGGCGCTCTGCTTTGTTAACTTGACATTTTTGGCAATCAAGACATAATCTTGAACAAAGCCATGTAAACCTGGCCAGTAAACTATCGTCGTACGAGAGCATAAGTTTTTTTAATACCCGGGTGCCCTGCACATGGACTGTCATGACATTCATAAAGAATTTGGCACCGAATGTCTGTGTCCATCGGTACACAAACTCTCCCCTTATGGAGTAGGTACCCATTGTCAATAGTAAAATTCTTCCATCGCTGTAGTTCATCACTTGATAGAGGAGAATTGTGTGTGGTGGTTAACGATACACTACCAACATTGGACTGAGAAGGATCCCTCATTTACACATGGCTCCACACTTTGGCATATGCGTCATCCTGCTCATATTTGCCCTTTGAAGAATCCAAAAATTCATTGCGAAGTTCCGTGAACAAGAGAGAATTGATCTCAGGCATACGACTAAGAGCGTCAGCCACCATATTGTATTGTCCTTTACAATACCGGAGCTTTGCGTCATATTCCTGAAGAATCTCAGCCCACCTGGCTTTTTGACCCTTCAAGTCGATTTATTGTGTAAACCATTTAATGCTTTCATGGTCAAACACAATCTCAATTTGAGCGCCATACAAATAATGTCTCCATGTTTTCAAGGCAGACATTATTGCATAGAGTTCACGTTCATAAGCAGAATAATTCTGCTGTGTTGAATCAAGCTTCTTGCTTTCAAATGCAATTGGCCGCCCTTCTTCTAGTATCCGTTTCCAAAATGAATGGTTTCAAAGGATCTACAATAGCTAGAATTGGAGTTGTAGCTAATGCATCCTTGAGCGTATCAAAACTATGCTGCTGAGTGGGTCCCCACTGAAAGGTCTTGCCTTTGCCTTTCAGTTGGTCCGTCATGGGAATAGCAATGTTAGCATAGTTTTTAATGAACCTTCGATAAAAACTTGCAAATCCTAAAAAAAATGTAACTCTTCCAAATTTTTAGGAGAAGGCCACCGTTGAATGGTATCCACTTCGGATTGATCCATGCGTAGCCTAGTAGTTGAAATAACATGCCCAAGATAGCAAATTTCCTCCTTCAAAAAATCACACTTAGATTCCTTGGCATATAATTGATTTGTTCGTAACAATTCAAGCACCTGCCTCAGATATTGTAAGTGTTCTTCCGCAGAAGCACTGTATACTAGAATGTCATCGAGAAAAACGATGAAAACTTTGCCCAAGTACGGTTTCAAGACACTATCTATAAGTGTCATGAATGTTGCGGGCACATTCGTTAACACAAAAGGCATAACCAAAAACTCATAGTGTACAAACCTTGTTCGGAATGCAGTTTTGGGTATATCAGCAAGTCGAATATGTACTTGATGATAACCCGACCGCAAGTCTATTTTCGTAAAAATATGAGCATGAGTTAGCTTGTCGAACAACTCATCCACGCGTGGTAATGGGTATTTGTTCTTAACAGTAATCGCATTTAAACCACGGTAGTCTACGCACATGCACATACTACCATCTTTTTTCTTCACTAATAGGATAGGAGAAGCCCATGGTGAAGAACTGGGTTGGATAAACCCTCTGCTAAGGTAGTTAGCAAGCTGACGTTCCACCTCAGCAGCTTCAGAGTAGCTCATGCTTTAGGGTGGTTTACTTATTGGTTTACTGCCTGCGACCACATCGATGCTATGTTGCACCGATCATGTGGGCGGTAATCTTGATGGCAAATCATTAGGAAAAACATCGTGAATTCCTTTAATAAATTTTTTAAAGCACTAGCAACCTTTGCTTGTTGAGAAGTAGCCGTTAGTGGAAGAGATGAGAGAGAAGCATGCGGCGTTGAGGAATATTCACGAGATTCAATATTGGAAAGAAAATGAGACAATGAGTAACACAAGAAAACTTGATCTATTTCATTATTAAAAATGAGTTGCATAAGCTCATTTGTACATATCAGTGGTGAGGAAGGCACATCCTTCTCTCCTAACAACAACACAGGTGCGCCATGGGATTCAAACATCAAGCTGTTGTGCTCATAGCTACGCTTCAGTGATGGCCCTAGGCTATGCAACCATTTCCTACCAAGTACCACATCTGCCCTCTCCATGTCATAACTTGAAAATCCAAGGATGTGGAGTAGCCTTGTATTTCCAACGGCACAACTCGGACTTGAGTATCCCAGATTTCGGCATCATAATCATTCATCATTGCTACCTTGTAGTGGTGGGAACTCAGAGTTTGAGGCAATTTGAGTTTTTTCACCAATGCATAATTAATGAAATTGTGACTAGCACTGTCATCTACTAAGATGTGCACCTTGTGCCTTGCAGAGATCCATGCATACGCACTAACTCATGTGGTTTGAAGGTCTGTTGCCACATGGAAGCTGTGATACATCATTCATGCACCACCTCGGTGTGTGTTACTTCCACCGTAGAGAATCGTGAGGAAGACTCAAGAGGCAGCAGTTGCACCGTGTGCACTGCTTTCTCCTCTCATCGAGATTGCTGTGGAGAGAGTCACGCCTTCATGCACATGCAAGAAAAGCTCTAAAGAGGTGTGGCTATCCACGCCTTTGTGTCCCAAAAAGTAACTTGGCTCTTGATACCAATGTAAGAACTTGGGTGACTAGACTTAGGATCCTCCTCCCAATATAAAGGCAGGCTCCTAGCCTCTTGCCCTAGATGGATCCCCTTGTCCACACTGCCTAGCCTGGGCCTTGGCCCAATCCGTGACTCCTTGGCCTTGCCCTTGTCCTGACAAACTAGGTCTGGGACCACAATACAGAGAAATGGCTGAGATACTCTTTGAAGTTAGGATTAAAACAAATCAGCCTCTCCTAGAAGGATGGATCCACACAGCTTCGCATTGTCATAAATTGTCCAGAGCTCGTCTGACAAAGGGTAAACACACGCTCTATGATCCTGACACCAAAACCTATCATCTTCTCACGCCCTATGAAATTGAGATGACCACAGAAAGGCGGGATCAGCTTGAGCAGGAGGTCATTTACAGACTTATCCAGAAGGACAATGCTGAGACTGGAACTTCTGAGACACCAACACGGACAAAGGGCAAGAGGAAGCGGGTTCAGTGGAAGGATACTGGGTAGTTCCATCTCAGAATCAGATGGTGGATTTTCCCAGTGAGGTGCTGGAATTTATTCGGCTAGACACCCTTGGAATTACAATTATAGGGGTGTCAAGCACTCAACAAGCATGAAATATGGCATAAAGCTAGCAATACCAGTAGAGCTAGCAGCTTCAGAGTGGTACTATCACGAGGAACATCGGCCAACTCACGAAACAAACAAATGGGTTTAGGGTTTGGCACTCAACCAAAAACCCAAACGAATTCCTCAACACCATTTCAGGATCAGGCGGTGGATTTTTTAAAATTTTTGGAGTTATACCAAAATTCAAGAAAGGAGGGAAGGATGTAGAAGGCGAAGACGGTTCCAACTGGCGAAAACTATTTCCTAGAAGCCGGGCAGTGGATTGGTCACACAACAGTAATTACCACGTCAGTTACTATAGTAACTTCTAGAGGGTATAAATAGACCCATTACTTTGTAATCGGGTTGCTAGTCTTTTGACTTCTTACTTCTTAGTTCTCTTGGTATTAGCCTTCTAAGCAGTTCTTGAGCTACAATCTCTTTGCCTGTAACTCTACTTTGTAATCATTACTACTGTAGTCAATTGAGCTTCAGTTAGTTATACCTTGTACTGGTTATTCATAAACTATGAATCTGAATCTAAAACTGTAAACGCTTTTCTAGTCATCCAGTCCACTTCTCATTTCATGTATACTATTTCAGTTCAATTAACTATTCAATCCAGTTTCCACCTTCTATTCCAATTTCTCTGACTGAACTGCCGACTTACCAGTAGCTGTAAGTTCTAACACTGGAATCAGCTATTTGAAGAGATCAACTCCAATTCCAACATAGCCTTCAAATAAGCTTAATTTGTATTCCTCTACTCACTTTCTCTCCATGGAAGCGGAGCTGCACGCCTCTGAACCTGCACAGCCTCCGATCTGTGCCAATTGCACTTAATCAGCATCATCAAAAGCATCATCAGATACATTGTCTGATGCATACATATAACATTATCTTTTGGAGGTTGATCCGAATTGAGATCTTCAAGAACAATCTCGCCTTCTCGCTTCTCGAACAACTTAATCCATTTTCCTACAATAGGCACCTTGAGCAAAGTTTCATCAAGTTTGCATAATTGATATGTTGCATTATCAAAAACATGAAGAACCATATATGGTCCAAACCACCGTTTAACCATTTTCCGCATAGCAGTATATTGATTCTCCAAGCTACTGTCATAAACAAGTACCCACTCACTGTCTTTGATAGCATGAGATCATAGTCTGTGCTTTCCATCAAATGCTGCTTTATTCTTCAACCTTGCCTCCTTAAGCTTCTCTTTAGCCCGTTTGATATCTTCTTGACGCCTCTCAAGTTGGTGAAACCATAGAGCAAGCAAATCTTCTATAGACATACCCTCTTCCCATGGCATTATGGTCCAAGTCATAACCGCTTCCTTTATAGGCATAATGGGCTTTTGCCCATACATAAACTCAAACGCCATAAAACCTTGTAGCAGAAATGTGTGTAGTGCGATCAACCCACGAAGCAAATGGTAAGAATTTAGGCCAATCACCAATATGCATGTGACATGCCTTTGCTAAAGCTTTAACAATAGGCAGATGTCCTCTTTCACATTTCCCATTACCTTCCGGATTGTATGCTGTAGTGAGAGCCAGTATAATGCCCATACGAGCAAAAAACTCTTGAGCTTCATTTGCATCCAACTCTCCTCTATCGATAGTAATTCTGCCAACACATCCATACCTAGAAATAACATCTTCAAGCAAGAATTTGCATACTGAACTTGTAGCTTTGGTACGCAAAGCTCTACCTTCAACGTGGTTAGTAAGATCTTCTTTGGCAAGAACAATGTACCTCATTTGCCACACACCTACTGGCATCATAATTAGGTCCACCACCCACTTGCAGTGCATCAATAGTGGATAGGTGGGATGCAATCCATCTCAATGTCGCACATTAGAATATTGTTGGCATATTAAGCATGTTGCCACAAATTGAGCCACATTTTTGTATGCCATTGGATGTTTGGTCAATGAATATCATTGAGATGGTTGTCTCTACCTGCCCAAAGGGTGGTAGTGCTAAAGGCGTAATTTCAATTGTTGATGAACACTTAGTTTAGTTTAAGTATAGGTGATGTGACACTTTAATTTAGAAATATCCTTCTTAACTTTTTAGAATTTTCCTAGCTAAAAGTGGAGTATGATGCAAGGGCCACATTTAGATGTGCAGCTAGGATTTGGTGTTTTCGGTTTCATGGAAGGTTGGACCTTTTGCCAGGCCATGGCTAGATAGCTCAAGGAATCCCTTTCTCTCTCTCCTCCTCTCCCTCCCTTATGTACACTCTCCTTGCACACAAAATTCACCTATCCTTTCAAAGCTTACATCTACCTTTATGCTCTACTCCCATCTGTTGTTTTATTAAATATTTTTTGTGCACAAGGTTCAAAGTGAGGTTGAAGCCATGGCCTCAATGGGCATGGATATTGTAGCTCGCTAGCTGCCTCTCATTCTTATCAATACGTGATTGTTTACAAAATGTTGTGGAATCTCACCCAACATGGAAGCTTTCACTCTCTACACACATGATTTATAGGTTGATTGACAAAGCATGCCATTGTCATTCACATGGGCTTGTTCTTTGTATAGATTGTAAAAGTTATAAGTAGTACTCTTGGTTTGCAGCAAACAAAGAGGGGACAAAGAACAAGGTGTCACCTCTTGTGAAAACCATCCTAGGTTTTAAAGATGCACTGATGGTCGTGTTACGCCGCATTCACACTTTGGTCTTAAAGCAGCTTATATAAAAGGGCTCACACCCTTCCATTTATGTCAAAACATAAGAGAAAACAAATAACCATCTTAATTAAAGCATAACCTAACTATCCATGCTCGTGTCAATTGTTCTTGAGCCACCATAGCTTTTGTGAGGAATTTAAGGCAGCAAAAGCTTGCTGCAATTTCCATTGCCCCTCTTTATCAACAACTACACTACTATGGTGCTAGAAAACTAGTTCCATTGTACATAAGCATTGATAATGCTTCCTATTAGCTCCCTATTAGCATGTAGCCACTATCTCCTTGTAGCTCTACCTTCATCATGGACTTCAACTATGCATGAGCATCAAATTAGATAAGAAGAGGGAGTGTATCTTGCTCTTGTGTGAGCATAGAAAAAAAACAAGCTCCCAATCAAACCTCATCCTCTAACCAAACCTTGTCTACTTCCTCCTCCATCGCCTTACTCCACACGAGGTGGAGGATCTTGGGAGCATGCTAAGGTGGGGCAACATAAAATAATGACATGACAATTGAGCCTCCCATTGTCACCATAAGAGTTTGCCATCTTCTCTTTCAATAACTGCACACGATATTTTACGGGTTGATTTGGACATGGTGATTATGGTCCTTATTCTAAAGGATTTGGGTTGATTTGGCTCAAAGAGTTTTTGTTTAACATACTTTGTGTAGTGTTGAAAGCAATGGAAAAGGTTTTTTGATGGGAAGCAAGGTGTAGTTGAAGATTATAAAGCAGATGAAACATGAAAGAATTTTCTATAGAGTTGGAGATTTTACTTTCAACTTGTGAATAATTCTCTACGCTATAACAACAAAGAACACTAGTGAGAATACAAAGGAAATGGAAGCAAAAAACAAAAGTGCCACAAGTGTAAAAGCTTAAGCTGGAAGAGAAATCCTAGCTTGATTTTGGTACGTCACTCACATGTACGGCCTATGGTACTAGAGCCCTTGAGGTTCCTAGTGTGGGCGCTTTTCTTTGAGAAGCAAAAAGGCATGGGCATACAAGATAAGCACACACATCAAATGACTTTGAATCAATGTGAGAAAAAAATTGAAAAAAGAGAAAATAAAAAGGCAAGAAAAATGAAATGAAAAGACTTCCATTGAAATTCAAGCTTTTGTTTGGAGTTGTGAGAGTCAATTAGCTAATGAAGCTGAAAAACACAAATAGAGAATCCTGCATTTAGATCATCTTCTTGACTTAGCTAGCACTAAAGTGATTGTTTTAACCCTTAGTCATAGGTAACTAATTGATAGACTCATCCATAAGCCCAAAACTCTTGACTAATTAATTTTAGTAACTACAATTTGTTTTTTCTTAATGGTAGTGTATCATTTCATAATTCTTTGTATATGTACTCATTACCACATGTGCTTTGCCTTCTTCTTATGCATTATTGCCATATGATTGAGCTTGCTGCCTCATCAATGTTTTTATTTTGCAAGTATATTCTTCATTGAGCATCTACCATGACATGGTTTTGTCAAAGGCGACAAAGCTTAGGAAGGGGGGAATGTTAGCAGCACCAACAAGAAGCAGTGGACCAACTTCAATAATGCTATTTTTAGCATACAATGCTTCATTTTTTGACAAAATATTATTTGTATATGCACTTTTGATGTATTTACAGGCTCTACATGAGTTCCAAATTGTATAACTAACCCTACCATGATGCCTAGGAGCTATAGAGATGCACACATTTTATGCATCTCATGGGGGTGGTCAAAAATATTTTTTATGCCCTAGGTATAAAAGTGAAAGTTTGGTCATTTTTCACTTATCCTCTTGAGAGTGGAGCTTTCATGGAAAGCTTGTAAAGAAGGTGGAGATGGTGATGCTTGTAGTGGAGCTTCCCTCGTGCTTCCACTCTTTTTATGACATGTAATGGAAAGCTAAGTGCTCTTGTTCTTCTATCTCTTTGTCATTTGTGTTAACACTAGAATGGTAACCTAACAGGACATAAAAGTGTCCATTCAGGGTTTTGGGAAAAAATTCCAAAACCATAGTAGATCCACTCATTTTGAAAAATCCTTTCATGAGCTTATAGTTCAATAACTACTACACATGGAAAAAATGAGAAACTTGTAATTTTTCTCATCCCTTGGTCACTACAAGCCTCCAAAGTTGATGGACCAGTGCATTTTGCCCAAAACAACAATTTCTTACGGTTGATTGCATATAAATAAGAGTGGATATTTTTGTAGGACATGAGATAAAATGCCCTGTTAACTTCAATGGGTTGGTGACCAAAACATATGGTTGCTTTTACCTCACTAATTTGTTTTTGGGCAAAAAAAATAGGTACAAAAAAGTTGCATTTTTGCCATTCTGCGGACCTATCATCAAAGTTTCTATAGTCACGCTCAATACAGATACTATATATATATTCTCTTAGTTCCCTTTGGGCCTTTGGATTCAAAAGGAGCCATGGATCATGTCAAAATGATAGTGGATCTCTTACAATTGGAACCTTGGGGGCAATGATAAAGTGCTAAATACAGCAAACATGAAAAAACTGGGTTTAGCATCATGACCTCTAGAATCCCATAGAAACTACTCAATATCTAGCCAAGTTTGTAGTCTATGATTAGATATGGTTACTACCTACAAAATACACACAATTGGCCTAAGAAACTAGCAATATTGAGAAAGTTATACTTGCTACTCTAAAATGTATCGTATTCTTCAACAATCAAAAAACTCAACCATCATCATATACTATGCTACATAGCATATTAGGTCCCCCAAAACTCAAGGAAGATTAGCTTTATGTTATACATTACACTTACTCAATCAAAATTGAATTTGGATATCAAGAAAGCCACCAAAAAAATCATAAAAGTGCTAATTTTGGCAAAAAAACAGGATTATGAAATTCTTGTAAATTGGTCATAACTTTCAATTTTAACACTTAGCTCTCCCTTCAAGCATCAAAACATGTTGAGAACTATGAAGGCCTAACCTCTAGCCATCTAAACGTCACAAACATGAATTTTAGAGTGGTATAGTTGCCAAAAATTGAAAAAAAGCCAAAAACAGGACCCGTTTTTTCACACAGTTTAGGTTCAAAAATGTTGTGCAAGAGTACGGCTAATGGTGAGATCGATACTCCAAAAAAAATGCTAAGTTTTTTTCAGCTGATAAGGCAACTTTGTGGATATATAGCACCTAGAAAAATCATTTTCATACTCTTCAAATAATTCAAGCAAAATGGTCACTTAACAGGACACAAAAGTGTCCAAGGACATAAAAGTGTCCTGTTACCATTCTAGTGTTAATGATATGTGGTTAATGAAATTGCAGGTTATGAGATGTATAGCTTTATGGATGGTTATAGTGGTTATAACTAAATACATGAAGACAGAGAGACTTCCAGGGATAAGGGTACTGGAAGTCTGGGAACTGAAGACCAGGAAATTCTAGAATCAGCCATTTTAAGCCTTTTTCATGTATAGCCAGTTCCAGAGCCAGTCAAAAGGTCAAAAAAGTCTCAGTGTGACAAAACCATGTCAGTACCAAAATCAGTAAAGTGTTAGAACCAGTATTTGTTTTTATGGGGAAAAGGGTCAGTTGGACTATGTGTGATAATCATTTCAAAGAATATGGAGAGTATTAGCCAATGCATGTATGCCACATCATTAGCGGTGCACAAAACTCTAGGAACGGTAAGTAGTGGAGCTTTTATGGCGTGAATGCGTATAACAGTAAGGTGAGTATGCATTTTTCCTCGTAAGTCTCATGCACGACGTATGCCTATTGTTATCCATTCACCATCCCCGAGCTCTGAAGTTTTTTCACTGCAACCACAAACTTCTTCGTTTGAGGAAATTGTTGATTGCTGTCTATCTTTACCAGCCACACCATGATACGAGTTTGGGGATTCAAGTAAGTCCTCTGCTTCTTCTTCTACTGATTCATCGTATTCACGGTGTATGGGTAGGAAGAAAATGTCGAAAAAGATGTAGGAAACTATAGAGGAAACCCAAGCACTTATTGCTGCAGCAAAAGCTTCTCTTCCACTTATCCCTCACAATAAGATACAACGATATGTGTTTACTGAGCAAGCCGAGGCATTATTCCGACTGTGGGATTTGCATGTGGTTGTGCAAGCCACAAGAATTGAGTTTGACACAGCTATCATTAGATAGGTTCTTGATTCCTTCAATGTTGATGAAGGAAGAGCTATGGTATATGGTAGGAAAGTGACAGTAACTCCGGAAAATATTTCTTTTGCCTTCAAGATGCCAAATGAGCCAAAGCCATCTGTGTTATGGAATTGATATCTTATTATTTATTGCATCTGTGACAGGTGGAAAAGGCTTGACCGAGCTAAGCTATTGCAAAAGGATATCATATTTTATGTACATTTCATTATTCAAGTGCTCTTTATGAGCTTTGGACATTTATGACCGGCCGGCCAGTTTGTACTCACTTTGACCATTCAAGAATTTATAAATTAAATACGTGCAAGAGGGAAATGGTCACTCTTGCACGGGGGGAGATTGTACCCAGTGTTTGCGTTGTTCTTCTCTCCTCTTCCCTATTCTCTCTCGTCGTGCCGGCGTAGCACTCCACTCTAGGAGGTGCGCCTGCACGTGTTCTTTCGCTCTCTCCTGCTCTCTGTTTCTCTCTGTTCGTATTGTGCTCGATTATGGATTTGTGCGAATCGATAGGTACGTAGATTTATGCGTTTATGTCTTGCTATGCGCTATTTGGAGTATTTTGCAGGGTTCTCTACGCTCTCGACTGTAGCAGTGGTATTAGAGCGCAAGGCTACGCTCTTGGACATAACAGAGAATCAAGGAGGTCGACAACTTGGCATCTGAGAAAAAAAATTAGATCTTTGTGATTCCTAGAGATAAGTACAACTACACAATTATTTTCTATTTCATATAATTTTATTGTTTTGTCTCTTTGTTGTGGCAAAGTCTTCGGAGATCTTAACATCAATTTTTTTTAAATTAATCTGTGATTAGTGTAGACATTCAAATAGAGATCGAGTACAAATAGCAATATTTTATGTAGTAAGAAAAGCCTGAATATTGCTTATATAGTGAATAGCACTCCTTATTAATAATAATAAGTGAATATTGCTTATATAGTGAATAGCACTCCTTATTAATAATAATAATATTGATATAATTAGTCTACATACTAGTAGATTGCATATGATTAAGAGGGTGGATCGTTAACTGCCACAACCAGGCCTTTGACATTAAGCAACAATCTGCCATAATAGCGGCATCAGCAGAGTTGTTGCACCAACCAATTTTCGTACAGTAGCGGCATGAACCCCGATAGCAACCTTGCATGCAGTGGGGTAGTAGAATGAAAAAAAAAAACCCATAAAAACAATGAGGAGCTATAGTAATCGCCAACGGCCAACCACAACTTGCATGCCACCCGGTCGCGTATGCGACAAAGTCTGCATGAGATGAGGGTTCAATTTTTTTCGAAGCAAAGCTTCACTTGAACCATATATTTTTCTCACACACAACCACCTCATGCAATTCGCAGCCTTTCACGACCAACAACTCTCCTCAAAAGTAATGGTTGTAAGCGTTTCTCATCATCATCCCTCCCCCCCCCCCCCCCCCCCCCCCTCTCTCTCTCTCTCTCTCTCTCTCTCTCTCTCTCTCTCTCTCTCTCTCTCTCTCTCTCTCTCTCTCTCTCTCTCTCTCTCTCTCTCTCTCTCTCTCTCTCTCTCTCTCTCTCTCTCTCTCTGGCCGCTCAACCAACTACCGGTTGAGAGAAAAACTACGAGAAACTGCATGGCGGCTTGATGGATCAGAGAACAACTAGGAAACTACCAAGTCACAGCTCTCTATGCACACTGAGTGCCAGTGCAAGAACACACACTCTCTCTCTACCTATCTGTCCTTCTCTCCCTCTCGACACTCTGCGAGGCTCATTAGCTGCCAAGATCAGACTCAATAGTTCTCTCTCTCTCTCTCTCTCTCTATCTCTCTCTCTCTCTCTCTCTCTCTCTCTCTCTCTCTCTCTCTCTCTCTCTCTCTCTCTCTCTCTCTCTCTCTCTCTCTCTCTCTCTCTCTCTCTCTCTCTCTCTCTCTCTCTCTCTCTCTCTCTCTCTCTCTCTCTCTCTCTCTCGCTGTCGCCCCAAACTCCGGCCCTACCTAACTCCAGCCACCATGCACACACCCACCCACCCACACAAACGCCATTTAACTCTCTCTCTCTCTCTCTCTCTCTCTCTCTCTCTCTCTCTAGTTGGTGACCACACCGACGACTACACACACACACACACACACGTGCACACTGGCATGCGGGCTCACTCTCTCTATCTGCTGTAACGTCCAGTAGTTGACACAAGATATCAACCTCACGAACATTGACAACACACATACTCTCTTTCTCTGCCCCTTATTTGCACGGCTATACACACACTACGCCGCCAACCAACCTTACTTTTTCTCACTTGTGAGCAGCAGTAGCGGCAACCAATCTTTTGATTCCTCTTCACCCACCAAGGTCCAAAACTCTCCCTCGAGTGCATGGCACCCACAACCACCCGCCTCTAGATCAGAAGAAGCACGCTATGCATGCCGGCGCCCAACCACAACACACAGACATACGTACGTACGTTTTGTGCTCACCTTCTATGTACCGACCCTCAGTGCTCGTTTTCCTCTTGCTCTGCTCATGGCAGCCCTTGGCTCGACTCTTCATACCCTTCGTTTTCCCTTTCAACCCCAGGCCCGAGAGCAGCGCCATCCTGCCGGCAAAGCCCAGCCAACACCTCCCTTTACAACCTCCTCCGACATTGATGAAGCTCTTTCGCGACCGCTGCACTATTTTGTGCGACACCGACGCTGCAGCTCTAACGATGTTGAGGATGATTTTTTTGAATTCTTTTTACTTTTCATTTTATTTTATACCCAGACATAGTATTACAACCCTAAGGATTGTATGAGGTAGGTCCCATAGGAAAACATTTCATTACTCCCTCTCCTCCCCCCCTCGTCTCTTGCTTTGGATGCAAACACACCTATGGCAACCCCCCCACTACTTACAGAGCCGGACATTGATGAAGTTATCAGCAATTAGTGTAATACTTTCTCCAACAACGCGTTATTGGGCATTGCCACTGATGATGCTGGCTTTTTACTCGTCAAGTCTTTTACTTTATTTTGTACCCTGACATTGGAGTAGATCCCCAAGGATTGTATCTGATTGTTTTCATAGGTAATTTTAGCATTTTGAAGACTGTTAATATAACATTTCATTTCATTTCTTTCCGTCTCTTTCTTCCCCGTTCCCAGTATGCCTATTTACAGAGGCGGTATTTGACGATGCTGACGACACTTTTTCTTTAATTTTTATTTCCTTTACTTCATTTTCATATGTACCCAAGCATTGGATTAGGTTGCTAAATTTACATGGATTGTATCAATTTGGCCTATCTATAATTTTGGCCTTTTTGAAGACGTTTAATACGACAATTTCATTTCATTTCTTTATCTCTCGTCGGCCTCCCAATATGATTTCTAATCACGATGGACATTGAGGAAACTCTTCGGCAAACATTGAGGAAGCTTTCTCAGATAAACACCTGCTGTCGGGCAACCACAAAAATCGAAAATGATGTCGATGATTTTTAGAATGATGCTTTTAGGGTTTTAATTTTAGTATTTCACTTTACTTCATTTTATTTTAGTACCCAAACATCGGATTAGATTCACACTAATTGTATCAATTTTGACTCAAAATGTAATTCAACGACGTTTAATGTAACATTTTATTTCATTTTATTTCTCGCCTTTTTGTTGCATCTGAACCTCCACACCAGTGCCCCCCCCCCCCCCCCCCCCCCCCCCCCCCCCTCCACAACTGAGACTACTTGTAGAAGCTGACATCCACAAAACTCTTCCATGACTAATGCAATACTTTTAGCGACGACGCCTAATGCCGCGCATCCACGGGACTTGACGACGATGACACTGATTTTAGTTTATTTTTTCTATACAGACATTGTATTAGATCCATAAGAACTGTATTAGTTTGCTCTTATAGGTAATTTGTATAAGTTGCAGACTCTCATACTACATATCTAGTACAAGTTCAGAAGAGAAGCTTAAGTTTTTGGTCTTGCCAGACATTTTCTTGATGCATATTCTTTTACATATTTTGATGTCTGATTGGCAATGTCCGACAGAGCAACTAAGGTCAAATCAATTTTGCATTATTTTCTTTATTCATGAACCAATCTACTATTTATAATAGGGCCTTCACCTGATGTATGCTCGTGATATCATGACTAGACACTAGTATGCTCGTGATATCATAATTAAACACTAGTCAATACCCTTTAACAATTATAAATAATAAATTTTACAATGTTAAGCACTATAGAGACAACAACTTGCGATATCAAGGGGACAACTCCATTTATTCAAACAAAAACAATCTAGAATATATTGATTCCATCTCACGTTTCGATTAATCCAAGGCTCATCATTGTAAATGACTTTTGCTAATTACAGTTCTCTCCCACTTGTATCTCTCTCCCCACGCACAGACTGGTACATATTTCAGATGCACTACATCATCTAGAGTCTGATGATTTACAGAGAGAAAACAGGTAAGTTCTCTTTGCATTTTCATTTTGGGTTTTGAAAAATCTTGTCAGAAACAGAAGTAATTATACACTGATATCACTCTCTCAGATACTCATAGTCCTACACATATTTCTTAATACCATTCCATAGAGAACACCAACGTTACATAAATTCAACACATCTAGCTTACTTATCAGCTTGATTACCATTTATTTCTTGAAAGAAGGCATGGCTCTTTTAATTACCTGCATTCTCTAACATTGTGCCAGTACTTGTATTAAACAAAATTGCTATTGTGATCATTTCACATTGAGATATGCAGCTAGTCACGTGAGTCGCGGTGCTTTCCGTTAAATACAAATTTGCCAGTACTTTGTTACTCAATCTTACTCCAATGTGGTGTGGAACATGTAGTACATTCTTTTATGTTTTTATGCCTTGCCTCGTCCATTGGTCACATGCACACAGATTCGCCGATTTAGGCAGTGTGTAAATGCTCACCTTGGTGTAGATTCGCCGATTTAGGCAACACCAGTTATCTGTGCAGATCCGCCTATTTAGGCAACACACTGACAACTTGCAAATTCACAATGGTAAATGTAGATCCGCCGATATAGGCAGCATTAGTGTAGATTCGCCGATCTAGGCAGCACGTCTTATTGGTGTAGATTCGTCGGTTGAGGCAACACCGATCACAAAATCATGCTGCAGTGGCTGGCCACCACTGCAACTAGTATGATTTTGTTACCCGGGTACATAATGAAAGTGATTTGGATTTGGACTTATATTGTGGAATTGGAATTGGATTGGGACTTGGTATCTAGTGATTATTATGGCAGTGTTTATGTGATGAGACTTGACATTATGAGATTAACGATGAGTGTGACCAATGATATCTTGATTCATCAGGGTATGACATATACTGCTTATTCTAGTGATATGGGACACTAGAATAGGTAGTATGTGGATGACGGCAGGCATAAGATACTGTTGTTTAGTTTCATAATTTTTTCTTTTATTATGTGATGTTTTTGACACAACATATCAATCACCATTTTTGACAAGTATTGTTTGCAGACTTTTATCTTTGCAACTGAGGACAGTTGCTTTCCAACGGAGAGGTATGTTATGGAATTGATATCGTATTATTTATTGCATCTGTGACAGGTGGAAAAGGCTTGACCGAGCTAAGCTATTGCAAAAGGATATCATATTTTATGTACATTTCATTATTCAAGTGCTCTTTATGAGCTTTGGCCATTTATGACCGGTCGGCCAGTTTGTACTCACTTTGACCATTCAAGAATCTATAAATTAAATACGTGCAAGAGGGAAATGGTCACTCTTGCACGGGGGGAGATTGTACCCAGTGCTTGCGTTGTTCTTCTCGCCTCTTCCCTCTTCTCTCTCGTCGTGCCGACGTAGAACTCCGCTCTAGGAGGTGCGCCTGCACATGTTCTTTCGCTCTCTCCCGCTCTTTGTCTCTCTCTCTCTCTGTTCATATTGTGCTCGATTATGGATTTGTGCGAATCGATAGGTATGTAGATTTATGCGTTTATGTCTTGCTATGCGCTATTTGGAGTATTTTGCAGGGTTCTCTACGCTCTCGACTGTAGCAATCTGTGGTTACAACAGAATAGATTAGTGCAGCTCTGTAAGAAGATGATGCTGCCAAGAAGAAACGCAAAGCCAGTGCACAAGGGGTTCCAGAGCGGGTCTGGACATCCCCGCTGCTTATCGCTTTGTGGCTGAGGTTGTGAGTCTCAAAAACAACCCGACTTATGAGTCAATTTTTTTTTTTGCTATGCTACTGGCAAAGAGATTAGATGCCAAAATTTCAATGAATCTATGTCAGATTCTGTCGCATAATGTGCTTCAACAGACTACTAAGTTGAAGTCCCAGAACTGTTTTAAAAGCTTGGTATGTTTGACAGTTTATTTACTGGGCAACTTCTCCGACAGCTCATGACCAGGTAAGGATGGCTTGGAGCCAGAAGCCCTTGCCAGCAACTAACAATGTGGATTTACCATCATATGAAGAAGCCCCAAATAACCAGTTAGCTCTCACTAGACAGAAGAGGAAGGCCATGCAGGATGAAGATGGTAGTTCTAAGAGGCAGAAAACTACATTGGCCAAGAGCAATGCTTTCCTAAAGCAGCTTGAAAGTCAAGTCAAAACTGTGTTTACTGAAAAATCTCCAGTAAACCAAGCTTCAGCTAGCCAGACAAACCAGCCTCCAGTCCAGACCACTGGTGGAACCAGCCAACAATCAGGGCAAAGATCAGCGACCACCAGTGCAAAAAAAGACCAGCCAGATAGGACTAGTGCTGAGCAGCCGGTGGTTTAGACTGATAAGGGAAAAGGGCCAACACCTTCTAGTCCAATTGGTAAAGTTTCCATCCCTTACAGTGAATTGGCTTTTACTTTAACCAAGAAGGACCGATTACAACAGCTGTAGACTCATCCACTCATAGGACAATTAGTCCTTCATAAACGTGATTATACCACATTGTTGGGTATGCAAGCCCTGGTGATCAATTGTCATCTCCTTGTGGGAACACCGTTCATAAGGCATGCGGTTCAGAGTCAGTTATTGGTAGAACTTTGCATGGCAAATTCACCCTATATGTACAAGGGCTATTGAATAAAAAGATATAACAAGCGTTTTTCCTTATTCTGTGCATCGAAACTCTCTGCTCTCTCTCTCTCTCTCTCTCTCTCTCTCTCTCTCTCTCTCTCTCTCTCTCTCTCTCTCTCTCTCTCTCTCTCTCTCTCTCTCTCTCTCTCTCTCTCTCTCTCTCTCTCTCTCTCTCTCTCTCTCTCTCTCTCGTCCTCTGCAGCACCGCTCCTCGTCGCCATGGTTTGTCATCGGCATCACCCATCATAGCCTCTATGCACTGTAGCCCATATACCTGTCCACAAAAGCATCTCAAAATGCTGTAATACAACCTAATACCAACAAAGACACCTTTTGAAATGCTATCTAGCATAGCTAGTCATAAAAGGCACAACAAGTTATGGCCGACTCAAAGCTGCACCTTAAAACACCATTTGTGGTGCATGCAAACCAACAAAAGGCTTCTCAAAACACCGTCCAGTTTGGAAAAGATTTGTTTGCATGAGAAGAAAGCTGCAAATGAACAAAAGCAAGCACTGGAGTTCCATTGTGGCAAAATGGTTATCCAGTCTATTAAAGCTAAACGTGGAGGTAGAGTGAGGTGTCAACACTTTCTTCAATACATGTTGATCTAGAAAAAGACAAAGAACATCCAAAAGCAAATGGTTTGCTTCCAGCACCAAGAGGTACATCAACAGATGTAGAAGATGAAGATCTGCTTTGAGATTGTGGTACAAGACTTCACAAACTATTTTTATCTGCTTAGTGTCATAGAAGTTTTATGTTTGTTTGTCAACACAGTCATATACTTTTCAGTCAAAGCCTTCTTTTAGCTTGTCTGTTGTCAATTACTGCCATGCCAAAAACTTTGTACGGGTTATAGACACTGCCATAAAATAAAATGGTAAGACCACCCTTTGTTGTTTGGTCGAGTTCTAGTATGTCTCACACTGATGGTTGTTTGAGGGAAGTACACACACACACACACCTACGCTATAGTCAAGGGGGGGACTTCTACTCATGGTTTCAGGTGAATGAACTCTGCCATGGTTTGTCTGTCTCGAGTCCATTGTCAGTGGTTTGGGGGGGGGGGGGGGGGGGGGGGGGGTTGTTGTGCATGCAAGCCCTGGTGATCAGTTGTCATCTTACTGTGGGAACACTGTTCATAAGGCATGAGGTTAAGAGTCAGTTATTGGTAGAACTTTGCATGGAAAATTCACCCTATATGTTCAAGGGCTATTGAATAAAAAGGTATAACAAGAGTTTTTCCTTATTCTGTGCATCAAAACTCTCTACTCTCTCTCTCTCTCTCTCTCTCTCTCTCTCTCTCTCTCTCTCTCTCTCTCTCTCTCTCTCTCTCTCTCTCTCTCTCTCTCTCTCTCTCTCTCTCTCTCTCTCTCTCTCTCTCTCTCTCTCTCTCTCTCTCTCTCTCTCTCTTCCTCTGCAACACCGCTCCCTCCTCGCCATGGTTTGTCACCGGCATCACCCGCCATAGCCTCGATCCCCAACACACATTACCATATACGGCTCCTATTACAGTTTATGAGCCAGTTGACTATGACCCAGCAACGGTGAATGATGGTTGTTCAGTACTTATTCAATCATCCTGGAACACAATTGTTAATGCTATATGAGCACAAATGTTGGATGCCTGAGTGCCTAATGATGAAGTGACCAAGTTAAAGGCTGAACTGAGGGATAATGAGCAGCAAGTTGAGAAGTTGAAGCAGGATATAGGAGCACAGTCCCTGCGGCACAATATCCTTGAAAATCAATCAACTAGGACCATTCAGACTTTAGAAAATAAGTCGTCAAAGATGGAGTCTGAGATGAGGGTGCTAAAAGAAGAAAAGGTAGAGGCTAAGAGAGCTGCTGACAGATTCAGAACCATGCTGCAAATGAAGACAATTGATTTCAACTCATTGGTGACCAGCCGCACTGCATTGAAAGCCACTTTAATTGAAAGATATATCTATAATAATTTGGCTGATATACTGAATCCAAAGGGAAATGCTGTTTTCAATATAGATAATCTGAGGGCGCTCATGAAAATAATGCAGAGTAATTTGCAGGAAATACAACAGTGCTTTAGCAAATCAGGCCATCCTGGACTATATTGAACAGCAGAATAACCTCGATGAGGATGATGATAAAGTAGCAGAGGAAGAAGAGAAGGAGGATGAACCAACAGAAAGGCATGATGATGATGACTCTCCTCCATCTTCCCCTTCAGGATCTGGTGCTGGTGGATCAACTGCAACAAGGGGTAGTCAGCCCAATACAGACCAGCCAGACCAGTATAGGGATTAGCAGGCGGGAGATCAGCAGGTTGAAGATCAACAACCAAGCAACACTGGAGATTCACCAGTACGCCAGTCACAACATAGTTCAGATGTGAAGGGGAAAGGTAAAGTTGTGATTGAGATTCTAAAAGGTGATGAGAAACATTCATTATAGTTCATCACACTGAACAAGTGGCTAAGACATCAGCAAGCTCCTATAACTAGGATGTATCTGGAGGATGATGTTCTTCTTTCTGATCTTGAAAGATTTCAACGACTATATGTCGGCGCCAGAGAAATGATCCAGCATTGGAAATCAGCCACTTTTCATGATTAGGAATTGTGCCAGTTACCTGAACGTCCTACTAGAATTCAACTGCTAGAGAGAGTACCTGAATGGGCACTAACTGCTGATGATAAACTGGTTAATCCACACTGGCAGCGGCAGTCTACTGCAAACTGTCATTCCCTAGCCATCAGATTAGAGCTCCTGCTAGGGAACATGCCAACATATAAATGTATGAAAGAGGTCAGAAGTCAATTGAAAGAAGTCTTACTGCAAATGCAAATTGCCAGGGGAGTTTTGGATCAAAGGGTACAAGCTATTATTGAAGATCAGACTTCCACCAGTAAGGGGCCCTAAACTCAAATGACAATAGGACAACAGGCAACTGCTCTCCGAAGACTGTTTCAGTTGGTTAGAGTTACCAAAAAGACGATACAGCAGAAGAACCAGGCTATCCTCAACTTTCTGAAGTTTGTACCTGATTCCCCAGTCCTCCTGTATGCTTTACTAGCTAGAGAAACTGAGTTGCCTAGGTTTTTCCCAGCACTGTATCCTCGACATCCAGAACCAGTAGATCGGCTCACATACTATAATATCACTGATGATCTTCAGGATTGGTATGAGCGATCCACTGTAGAATGGAAAACCTGGCAGAGACTGATCGATGATGCTCTGCAACTGGATGATGTATTGGAACTGCAAGGAGAAATGCAAAGAATCAAGTTATGTATGGGCCAATGGAAGATCGAGCTCAAAGGACTCACCAAGATCACAAATCAACTGCTTCAACTTACTATGGAGTCCTCTAAGATCCCTGAAAAGGATATTATGGCTAAACTAGGTTTAGGCCCACAATACAAGGAAATGGCTAAGATACTCTTTGAAGCTAGGATTAAAACAAATCAGCCTCTCCTTGAAGGATGGCTCCATACGGCTTCGCATTGTCATAAGTTGGCCAGATGCCGTCTGACAAAGGGAAGACATACACTTTATGATCGCGACACTAAAATGTATAATCCTCTCATGCCTTATGAATTGGAGATGTCCACGGCAAGGTGGGATCAACTAGAGCAGGAGTCCATTTATCGACTTATCCAGAAGGACAATGCTGGCACTGGAACTTCTGAAGCACCAGCATCAAAGAAGGGCAAGCGAAAGCGGGTTCAGTGGAAGGATACTGGATAGTTCCATCTCAGAATCAGACGATGGATTTTCCCAGTAAGGCGCTGGAATTTCTTTAGCAGGACACCCTTGGAATTACAATTATAGGGGTGTCAAGCACTCAACAAGCATGAAATATGGCATAAAGCTAGCAGTACAGGAGAGCTAGCAACTCCAGAGGAGTACTATCATGAGGAACATCGGCCAACTCAAGAGGAACATCAGCCGACTCAGGAAACAGACATATGGGTTTAGGGTCCAGGGTTTGGATCTCAACCACAAATCTAGACGGGTTCCTCAACACTAATTCAGAATCAGCTGGTGAATTTTCAAAATTTTTGGAGTCATACCAAAATTCAAGAAAAGAGGGAAGGATGTAGAAGGCGAAGACAATCTCAGCAGGTGGGAACTGTCTCTTGGAAGCTGAACAGTGGATCAATCAGTAATTACCATGACAGTTACCACAGTAACTTCTAGAAGGCTATAAATAGGACCCATTACATTGGTTTCCTTGCTTCTTACTTTGGAGTTCTTTTTGGCTTAATCTTTGAGCAATTTCCTAACAGCAATCTATTCGCCTGTAATTTTGTAATCCTTACTACTGTAATCATTCGAGTTGCAAACTATTCCATCTTGTATTGATTATCTTGAATATGAATCTGAAACTGCAATCACTTTTCCAGTTGTCCAGTCTGTCTATCATTTCAGTTGGCTAATTCAATTTAGATAACCATTTCAGTCTAGTTCTGGTCTCTATTCCAGTTTTACTGACTGAACTGACGACTTACCATTAGCTTTGAATTCTAACACTGGAATTAGCTATCTGAAGAGATCAACTCCAATTCCAATAGCTCATGCAGATTCAAAAACCCTATGCCCTCGGCCATCCTTCAATGTTCATGGAAATGATATGCACAGGTCCCCATGTCTAATTTTCAAGATTCACACCAATTTTTTTCCGTGCAGTTTGCCCTTGCAACACCAAGCCGGACATAATCGGATTAAAGAAGTATCGGAGACCTTTCAAACCCTGGTTATAATACTTTGCAAATCATCAAGCGTTAAAATAATTTGCGGATCATCAACCTGGAGGGTACTTTGGATGCTTGCCGACGTGATGAGAACTCTCAAAGATCAGATATTTTGTGCGATCAACCCATGGCAGAGGACTGTTCTAGTGTTACCGAAACAGAAGATATCAGATTTTGATCGATGATCGGTTGGCCTAATCTGGGGTTGAATCACCAAAACTCATTGCCTTAGCAGGCTCGTTCAGCACATTTTTATGTTGATGCTATCAGGCTGTTGGCGGAGCAGATGGCAGAGGCCGAAGAAATGAAAAGAGTAAATGTCGAAGTGGACAGGAGGGCACAAAAGCTTAACAAGATCGATCACACGAAAGCTTATGATGGTTAACCTCAAGTAATTAATATTAGCCAGCAGATTCACTGCTAGCTGCTTGCACTTTTAGCAGAGGGTGTGAGGGGATAGTGGCAGACAACTCAATGTCAAGGGAAAGACATTTTGGAATATTACCACTAGTGCAAGTCATGGTCTGAAGAGTTGTTGGCTTTAGTTGCACTCCTCGTCCAGCTACTCCAGGGTGGGCAGTGAAAATCTATTCACATCTTTTCAAAGGTCTTTTGTACAACAGGCGGTCAAGGTAGAAACTCCATATAACAGCTATAGTATGCCGAACGGGCCGAGTGCAAATATTGCCAACAATGACTTAACATTCCATAGTGCAGGGCATGCTGCTATTAATATATTGTCTGAGTGTGGTGTTAGGAAATAAGACATAGCTAAATAGATAATTGAGTAGATTACTTAATGGAGAGAGATAGATTTACATACATGAGATTATAGAGTAGAGTAGAGAGAGAGAGAGAGAGAGAGAGAGTACACACGATATACGTGTTTCACCCAATGTGGGCTACGTCCACGAGAAAGCAGCCACTCAATGGCTTTAGTACTTCAAAACAATAAGTAGTTTACAAAGGGATTATACCCTTAATGGAGCTCCCGCCTTGCTTCACTTTCACCGCCTCTCACTCACCTTGTTGCATCAACTTCACACTCTATGAAATGTGTGTAGAAATGGCCTCCTTTTATAGGCCAAAAGGGCTGCCCTCTCTCATGAGAGGTAGCCATGTGTAGCCGCCCTTGTGTAGATAAGTCCAAATCGGACCCTTCAATCCGCCCATGTGTGGCCGCCCTTGAGAAGACAAGTCCGCTTTTGAATTCGGCCACCGGCCACCGGCCAACCGACCGGTTGTTTTCCGACCAGTTTCCGGCCGCCGTCCGGCCATAATATTCCGGCGAAAAGGAATATTCCGGCGAAGGAAAAAAAAAGTCTCCCCTAAAGTTGCCCCTGATTTTTGGCCGTGAAAATTTTCGTTTCCAGCGAGTGATTTTCCTTCACGCACGATGGATTCTCCTCATAATGGGGGCCTTACAAATGTGCGCTTTTACCACAGAAGATTACAAGGTAAATCAGGCTCCATACTTAACAATCTCCCACTTGGAGACTGATCTCAAAACCAAACCTGTGACTGCTTTCCATCCTGGCTTCTTATCCTTGAATGCCGATTGAGGATGAGCAAAAGCTCAACTTCTCCTTGTTGACCACCTTTGTAAACATGTCTGCAGGATTTTCACTTGTATGCACCTTACCTAGCTTTAGCTGTCCCTCTTCCAAAAGAGTGCGTATGAAGTGATATCTCACCTCAATGTGCTTTTTCCTTGAATGAAAGGCTGAGTTCTTTACAAGATGGATAGCGCTTTGGCTATCACAGTACAAGACACAATTGTCTTGTTTGAATCCAAGCTCTTCTAAGAATCTGTGAAGCCACATAATTTCTTTGCTTGCCTCCGTCATTGCTACATACTTTGCTTTCGTGGTAGAAAGTGAAACCACTTTCTGCAGCTTTGAAGCCCAGCTTCCTGCTGTGCCTCCAACCGTGAACACATAGCCAGTAGTGCTCCTTCGAGTATCTTTGTCACCTGCCATATCTGTATTAGAATACCCTTCTAGAAAAATATCAGTTCCTCCAAAATACAAAGCATTTGTTGTCGTCCCTTTTAGATACCTGAGTATCCACTTCACAGCTTGCCAATGCTCTTTACCTGGGTTGTCCATGAACCTACTCACAACTCCCACTGCATGTGCAATGTCTAGCCTTGTCCAGACCATAGTATACATTAGAGAACATACAACATACAACATGTCATCAACATGTCATCAACATACAACATTAGGATGATGAATTTTCCATCTCCCAAATTCTTCGTGTAGACGCAGTGATCCGAGTTGCATCTTGTGAATCCATGATCCAACATCCATCGATCAAAATTCAAGTACCATTGTCTTGATGCTTGCTTTAAACCATACAAGATCTTCTTTAATCTGCAAACCATTTTCTCCTTACCTTTACTTCATACCCCTTTGGTTGAAGCATGTAGATTTCCTCCTCTAAGTCACCGTGAGGGAATGCCATATTTACATCAATTTGCTCAAGATTTAGATCATGAGCAGCCACAAGGCTTAAGACAAGCTTAATTGAGTTCATTTTTACAACAGGAGAAAATATTTCATTGAAGTCAATACCTTTCTTTTGAGAAAAACCTTTTACCACAATCCTAGACTTGTACCTTTTCTTCCCACCTTCTTCTTCCTTCACCTTGTACACCCATTTGTTTTGAAGTGCCCGCTTACCTTTAGGCAACTCAACCAATTCCCATGTTTGGTTGCGATGTAGTGAGTCCATCTCCACTTGCATGCTCTTCTTCCATTCTTCTTTGGATCATGTTGCATAGCTTCTTCGTATGATTCCGGCTCTCCAGAATCCGAGATCAAGAGATGGTTGAAGGAAGGAACAAACCTTTCTGGAGGTCTACTTGCTCTTGTAGATCTTCGAGGAATAGGTTGAGGCTCCTCATTTGGTTGACGTTGTTGCACATTGTCACCGTTTGCAGTCCTTGAGTCTTCCCCGTCCTCAAGCTCCATGTACTCATCACTTGTTTCTTTTGTTTGATTTCTTTCCAAGTAATCTTTGAACATATTTGTTCGTTAAAAATTACATCCCTACTCCTTAAGATTTTACCATCTTCAAGATTCCATAGGCGATACCCAAAGTCACTTTCTCCATACCCGATGTAGAAACACTTTTTGGACTTTGCATCTAGCTTTGATGTTAGGATTCTATCTATGTGCATGAAAGCCTCACACCCAAACACTTTGAGAAATGCATAATTCACCGGTTTACCTGTACATGCCTCTTCTGGAACTCCCCTATCCAATGCCGTTGAGGGTGACCGATTGATTAAGTACACAGATGTACTTACAGCTTCCGCCCAAAGCTCAAGTGGTAGGCGAGCATGTAGCTGCATGCTTCGTGCTCGCTCCATGATTGTCCTGTTCATCCTTTCCGAAGTCCCATTTTGGTGAGGTGTCCTTGGGGTTGTCCTTTGCCTCCGAATACCAGTGCTAGCACAAAAGCTTTCAAAAGCTTGGCTGCAATATTCACCTCCATTGTCGGATCTGAGGCATTTAACCTTGGTACCTGTTTCATTCTCCACAAAGGCTTTCCACCTTTGAAATATGGAAAATGCATCGGACTTATTCTTCATGACATAATGAATGTTACATAGTACAATGAGCCACCAAGTGATGGTGTATACTTGCAGGACCCCAAACATCAGAATGAACCAACTCAAGTTTTTTATTTTTTCTTTCATTTCCTGATTTTTGAAATTTCACCCTCTTTTGTTTACCATAAACACAATTTTCACAGAACTCTAAGTCCACTTCTTTCAAACCTGGTAGAAGCTTCTTTGTTTGAAGGATTTGCATTCCTTTGGCACTCATATACCCAAGCCTGTAGTGACACACCGCACTGTCAACTTTTGTAGTTGCTGCACAAGCTGAAGGTTGCGTGCTAACAGTACACAAGTAAAGTGTACCAACCTTTTCTCCCTTGGCAACCACCAAAGATTCCTTTGAGATCTTCCACCGTTTGTTTCCGAATGCAATGTTGTGACCTTCATCGTCCAATTGTCTTGTAGAGATCAAATTTTTGCGATGAGAAGGAACATGCCTAACATCTCTAAGCTTCCATTCATTTTCGTTAGCAATTTTGACAGAAAGTGTACCTTTGCCGACAATCTCACAAGCTTCATCATCTCCCAAGTATACATATCCAAAATTACCTTTCGTGTAGTCTTGAAAATGTTGCTTGTGTGGTGTCGCATGTAATGAAGCCCCGGAATCTACTATCCAGGAATTAGACACATTGTCTAATGAGAGAATTAGAGCATCTTGCTCTACTTTACCTGCCACATTGGCCTCCGATGTTGGCTTGTTGTCTTGAGACTGTGTCTCCTTCTTCTTCTTGGACCAACAATCCTTCTTGACGTGGCCCTTCTTGCCGCAGTTCCAATATTCAAGAAATGACTTTGTGCGTGACTTGCTCCGCCTTGAGCGATCACGACCCTTTTGGTTTTTGAACCTCTCCTTAGGCCTTCCTCTTGTTTCCACTGACAGTGCACTTGTGCTTCTCCTTCGTATTTCCTCACTTAGGAGAACACCCACAACATCATCAAACCTAAGAGTATTTGTGTTAGAAATAGAATTACTTACAGCCATCACAAGGCTGTCCCAACTATCCGGTAGAGATGATAGTATAAGAAGAGCTCGCACTTCGTCATCGAAATTGATTTTCACCGATCAAAGTTGACTTATGTTTGTGTTAAAGTCATTTAGGTGTTCTACAACTGAACCATTCTCTGCCATCTTTAGATTGAACAAGCGCTTCATAAGAAATACCTTATTGGATGCCGATGGTTTCTCGTAGAAGTTGTCAAGTGACTTTATCAAGTCCTCCGTGGTCTTCATCTCCGAAACATTGAAGGCCACCGTTGACGCCAAGCTTAACCGGATTGTTCCCAGTGCCTTTCAATCAAGAACAATTGTCACGGCTAGGGACTTGCTACGCGCCGTGTGCGAGCCACAAAGGCTCCTAACACACAGTCATACAACAGACAAGCTCACAAGGAAGAATGGTGTGTCACTCACCTTCCTGCGTAGTTGCGAATGAAGGATTCCCGCGCCGCGAAGAAGAGGGAGACGCCGCTACGCCGCGCTCAACCGCCTCGCCGCCGTCGTGCCGCCGCAATGCTCGATCACACACACACTCTCACACTCTCTCTCACACGTACACACACACACACACACACAAGGAGATGGTGAAGGAGAAGGTGGAGATGGAGCAAGAGCGGCTTCTATTGCACAATGAGAGAATGAGTAAAAATTAGGTTTAGTGGCTTTTATATGAGCTCACCCCATTCACACTTGTGCGCCCATACTTAGCAAACTAACTCCTTGAATATTCCAGTTAGAGTGCGCCTGTCATCGGCGATCACCCTTACCCTGTTCCTATTGGTCCGACAAGCCCGGTACCTGACTCTAAATAATACAACGTTTATAGATCATAGGGTGTCCGTGTGCCGTGAGGGTTAACATGCCCCCCTTCCAGATGTAGATTCCGTCCTCGGAAGCTATCCAGTTGAAGCTCGTTCGTCGAGATGGGAGAGCAGTCGACATGGATGTGCGTAGTCTTCTTCAATCACTGCAAAATCAAACAACATTGCCACAGTAATTGCATTCTCATATACAATTAAAAATCATATGCAATAGACAGTCAAATTGATTGGTAACAGAATTTTAGACAATTTGTCAGCAATAAACATTAAATTGCAATATAATCAAATGCATAAACAGATGTAAAGGTAAAAAATTAAACAAGTCCGGGGTCGCTAATTTAACGGTCAAAAGGCACTAGAGCTCGACTATTAATACCATGGGTAACTTCTCAATTTTTTCTGGTCAATTAAGTTGTTTAATCGCGAGAGCTAAGTATTTGATGTTCGAGGGCTGACTAGAGGCTATACCTAGAAGACCTTGTAGTTAAGCTACGATAAAAGGAATTTCTCATGAAATCATCGCCTGACTGATTACCTTTTCTTTGACCCCCAAAGTCTTTTCACATTGATTCAATTTTGATGTGTGTGCTTATTTTGTATGCCTTGGGTTTTTTGCTTTTCAAGGAAAAGCGCCCACACTGGGAACCTCTAGGGCTCTAGTACCATAGGCGATACATGTGAGTGAAGTACCAATTTAAGCAGGGATTTCTCTTCCAGCTTAAAATTTTACAATGTGGCACTTAGATTTTTTGTTTGTTCATTTTCAGCATTTTAATTTTGTAACTTTGGGGGGTCATATAACACTGTTACCCTCCCCAGGCTCATCACATTAGTAAACTCCCTTTATAATACTTAAGCTAAAGGTCAATAGGGTTAAGCCCACTAGAAAGCCCTAGTACATTTCACACAATTCTGCCTAAATCGGATTAAGAACCTAAGTAACCATTGCTTATTAGGAAGGCATTCCCCATGGTATTAAGAGAAGATTTCTAATACCTAGCTTGGTCAAACTAGCTTAGTCGGACTGCTTGATTTTTAAACCTAGACAAGTGATTATGACAAAACATTACATTGAATTAAATGTTTGATACTAAGCAAATGCGCTGAATATTATGCTACCAATCACAATCAAAGCAGACAAACATGGATGCAAAAAGATAAGGGCAATGCTAATGGACATAAAACACCTGTTTGTGTTGATGGTCGCGCTTGATTTGAAGTGTGAACGAGAGAAAGGTTCCATGAAGGTCCAAATCCTATCAATAGCAACACGCTCCTGTACACACTAGGAAACAAAAGGAATACCTCCAGGAGGCACATTAGTGGGAAAAGGTACCAACACTTATTGAACACAACAGAAAACATAAGGAATCCTAACCTAATTATTTGCACTCCCCCTAAAGATTCAAGGGAATAGGATATTGTAGAGGTTGGGGGGAAACCCTAAGGCTAAACCCCTATCCTCGTCGTTGAGATAAACAAAGTCATCATCCATGAGACCATATGTGCCATCCGTGTAGTCATGTAAATTTTCTTCTTCATCATAGGTGCCCATGTTTACTAAGAAGGTCACTAGACGCCTATAGTCATCTTGGTCAAAAGGGTAGGCTTGTGCAATGGGAGAAACGTTCTCTACTAAGTATGGATCAGACGTGGTCAAGAGACGTATCAGCCATTCTAACTCCTCAAAATTCCTCTCACATGCTAGCATACCTATCAAATCCCATTCACATGCAAGCACTGGAAAGACCATGTGAAACATTTGTGAAAAGTAACGAGGGTACCTCTCACCCAAGGCAGGAGTGGATGACTCTAGCGTACTAGCCATATCTGTACACGCAAATAGATGATGGTTAGAGTGCAAATATTACAAGGGTCGTGTTCTTGTGCATAATTTGTTTTTATGATTTGTGTGATGGCTCTTGCTCTTTTACTTTTTTATCTTGTTTTTGTGAGTATAAGGCTTTATATATACATTCCCTAAGATCGGAGATTAAGAGGTCAGGGAGAAAGGTTGAGAGGGAAGCAAGTGAATGATGGATGTCCACAAACACTCCCCCCTTCCTTGGGTAGATCATACCGTTTGAAATGAGCTTGTCACCCTTTGAAACCAATTGTTCCAGTTGGTAATAGGTGAGGATTTTTGCCAGTAGTTTTCTATTACCCTAGGTGCCTCGTCAAGTTGCAAGGGTGGTAAGGTACTCTCCCAGGATCGAACTTGAAGTGGTTCATCAGGTGATTCTTGAAAACTGGGAGGTGTCGATTCTTTTGTAGCTTCATTGAGGTCCATTACTATAGATGGAGGCTGTGTAGAAGCTTTTACCTCTATGGATGTATTACATGAGGAGCTAGAAGCTTCATGGAACTCCCCCCTTCCTGAGCTAGGTGGAATAAATTGGGTTTGCCTTGGAGTCCAAACTAGCTCTGGACTAGGTGTCTAGCATTCTGTGATCTTTCCCTTCCCACGGTCTGCCATTGGCTTTAGCGTTACACTGTTTGACTCATATGGGTTTGTTGTCGATAGGGAAGGACACATCTTACGTTTAGGTACCCAAATTTGCTCATTTCCATCATAGTATCCTTGGGCTTTTAATAGTCGTTTAGGAATCCAGCGCCACGTTTTCTTACATTTCTTGGAGCGAGTGGGATGTTTCTTACGAGGCTTCCGTTTTTTAGCATCAGCCATGGTTACTAAAGAAGCTTTAGGGACCCACTTGTATGCTTTCTTTGTTATATTAGGATGGTTCTTGTGTGTCTCAAGCTTTCTTTCAACTACATCAGTTGAAGATCTAGAGAGTTGGGCTATGGGGACGTATGGTTCAACCTCCTGGACATGCAATGTCTTGGGTTTTATTTCCTTAGGCAATATCTCAGGGACTATAGCTTGAGTGGTAGGGATAAGAGTTGGTTTTTGCGTTGTGACACCCCAAGTCCCCCAATCAATAGTGCATTTGGTGGCTATCATCCATGTGCGTCCTAGGTTTATATTACCCTCCATAGTTCCAGTAGGCATGACCAAAAAGTGTTGAGCTACAATTCCATTGTCATAACTGACAGAAGTGTGCTAGATTCCAAAAACCGTAGTTTTTTTCTTGTTGACACCCTTGACTTGGATAATACTCTCAGATAGAGGTGGCTTCCCTAACTGACACCACACCCCATAGGATAGCAGATTATATTTAGCACCCGTGTCCAATAAGGCGTTATATAGCACTTTTCCATAGGCACTATTTAACTCAATAGGGTATCGTAGAGGTGTGTCAGAGTCCAACCAATCCTCTTCGATTTCCACGTGGAATGCATTTGTGACTCCAAGGTTAGCCTCTCGTTTTTGTCTTATACGTTGTTGTCGCTCCTTAGCCTCAGCTTGAGCTTGTATCTTCTTTAACTCGGTTTGTGCTTTGGCGGCCTTCTTTTGATGAATGGCCCATAGTTCTTCTTGGCTTAAAGGATCATAATATCTTTTGAATTTACTCCCATTGAGAAATCCAATGGTTTCAACTCCATCAAGAGTTTCCACACGAAGGGTACCTTGTGGGGTAATTTCACATACTCTATATGGTCCTTTACCAGCATATTTCAACTTTTTCTTCTCTTTACGTACTCCATACATAAGGACTTTATCACCAACTTTGATGTCCTTGTCCTTCACATGGCGATCAAACCACTTCTTTCTCCTATCCTTTTCCACAAGAGCATTTTGCACAGCCAACTGTCTCTCTTCGTCTAGTTTTTCTAAGATATACAAACGCTCGGTTAAGGGGTTACCATTCCATCCTTCTTGCGAAGCTACCCTAAGACTAGGAACGACAAACTCCCAAGGCATAACCGCTTCTTGGCCGTATACCATTTTGAATGGCGTACAATTAATAGCCACTTTATAAGCAGTACGATAAGCCCATAGAGCAGATGTCAACTTCGAATCCCAATCAGTGCGATGAGCTTCTACCGTCTTGGTTAAAATAGAGATTAGAGTTTTGTTGGTGCTCTCGGCTTGTCCATTAGCTTGCGGGTAATAAGGTGTAGACTTATGGTGGGATATCATAAAGGTCGTGGTAAGCTCTCTTATTACCTCATTTATAAAATGGGTACCATTATCACTAACAATTTCAAAAGGGCAACCAAATCTTGTGATAATGTTCTCAAAAAGAAACTTAGCTGTTGTCCTCGCGTCAGCTTTTTGTGAAGCCTTAGCTTCAGCCCACTTTGTTACATAGTCCGTAGCAACTAGAATATATCGAGATTGAGTGTTACGAGCTGCGGGACTAATTGGACCTACAAAGTCTAAGCCCCATTTTTCAAATGGTTGGGTTACTTTAATAGGATGTAAGGGCATTCTGTCTTTGCGCTGTGTGGTCTTGTAACGTTGGCACTCATCACACCCTTTTGTAAAAAGTGATGCATCCTTAAATAAAGTTGGCCACCAATAGCCTGATTGCAGCACCTTTCTAGCAGTCAGGTCTCCTGAAAAATTTCCTCCTGCTATGCCCATATGTGCTTCTTGCAAGATATACAAATATTCATCCTCGCGGGCACAACGCCTAAGAATATCGTCCTTTCCTAGTCTATACAGAGTTCCAGCAATCAAACAATAGGGTTCACATTCTTTTACTAGCCTTCGAGCGATATCCTTACGAAGTTCCTTGGGTGGAAAACCATTAACTAAAAAGTTAACAATGTTCTCACTCCATTCAGGCATAGTCTCAACTATGAATAGGGAAGTATCGGGTAATTCATCATCAACTCCTGTAGGGGCTTCACCATTGGGTATGCGAGACAAATGATCAGCCATGACGTGCCTTTTACCGGGTCTCACTACAATCGTGAAATCAAACTCCTGAAGAATTAACAACCATCGTGTGATTCTTCCTGTGGAGCATGGCTTGTTTACCAGATACAGCAACGCTTGATGATCCACATAAAATACAAACTTGTTTGCCAGAAGGTAGTAGCGAAATTTCTTTACTGCATAAACCATTGCTAAACCTTCTTGCTCTGTAGTGGTGTAGTTCCTTTCAGCATCGTTCAATTGACGGCTTGCAAAGCTAATGGGATAGTCCAATTTATGTTCTCCTGGTTGAGTGAGAACACACCCAATAGCAAAGTTTGATGCATCAATATGCACATGGAAAATGACATCCCAGTTAGGTGTCCTTAAAATCGGAGCACTTGCTAGTGTTTTCTTCAATTGTTCATAGGCCTGGTCACACTCTTCAGTCCATTTAAATTCAATGAGAAGCTTGTACAAAGGACGTGCTATCTTAGCGAAAAATAAAATAAACCGTCGATAATAACCCACGTGTCCCATGAACCTTTGAACTCCCTTGTAATTGGTTGGTGGTGGTAACTCTAGAATCACTTTAATTTTGCTCTCATCGGTTGAGATACCATTTTTAGATACTATATGCCCTAAAATAACTCCATGCTTGACCCAAAATTGGCATTTGAACGGGTTCAATGAGATACGATATAACCTACACTTTTCAAACACCTTCCGCAAACATGATAGATGTTCTTTCCAAGAAGAGTAAACACAAAGGTCGTCTAAGAAAGCTTCACAAAACTCTTTCAAATATTCTTTAAAAGCAGTGTTTATTAATCGTTGGAATGTAGCAGGGGCATTTGTTAAGCCAAAAGCCATCACACGAAATGCAAACACGCCAAATTCTGTGATGAAGGCAGTTTTAGCTTGGTCCTCTAGCTCTATCGTGATTTGGTTGTAGCCTGAGTACTCATCTAGAAAGCTATAAGCTTCCTTGCCTGCAACTCTTTCGAGTACATGTTCGGAATATGGTAGGGGGTAATGGTCTCTTCTAGTAGCTGCATTAACTTTTTTGAGGTCCACGCACACCCTGAGTTTCCCATTCTTTTTTGGCACGATAACTATTGGAGACACCCATTCAGAGTGTTCAATAGGATATATGAACCCACATTTGATAAGCTTTTCTAGTTCTTCTTGAATGATCTTTGCGTACTTAGGATTCATCGGGTACGGTCTTTGTTGTACGGGCTTCGCAGTGCTAATCATAGGGATTGTATGTTGGACCACAGAAGGTGGAACACCTTTCATATCATGGTATGTCCAAGCGAATACGTCCTTGAATTCCTTGAGAAGCTCTTTGAGGACCGCCTCTTCAACTTCTGTGAGGTCTTGGGCAATAAAAACAGGTTTTGATTCTTCATCGGGGTAGGCTAATTCTATTTCTTTAACTATTGCCGGACCATCATAGATTCCATTATTCCCATCGATAGGTATTCTTTGGGCTTTTGTGTACACAACCTTTGCTTCCCCGGTGGTGTAAGATTTGAAATGTTCTGGTGCAGGATGCAAGTCTGTGGATTCTGGTTGTGCTTTGGTCTGTGCTTCCATTTCTGCTTTCTTGTGTTGTCGAGCTAACTCTTGGTTTTGACGCCTCCTTGCAGTGCGGCTCAACTTTAGCTTGTCTATGATCTCTAATTGGGCTATGTCATGGGGTCGCGGTCTACACCACATAACATTTTGGAGATATTCACCCCAATCGTCTACCAATTTTCGATGAGCATCACATGCTCCTATATAACTGAGCCATTCTGCTGAGGATCTCTTCTTTTTTATCCTAGCACGTACATTGGCTCGATATTGACGCCTCTTAAAGTTTTTCTTTTTCTTATTTGAGACCTGCTTTTGATTTGCATTTAGATCTGGCTCACTAAAGGAGTCCTCGTTGGTGTCCTCTTCACTCTTGGAGGAGCTATCATCGGTTGATGTGCTCGGTCCTTCCGAATGTTTTGACTCTGAACTTGCTTCACTCTCTAATTCATGAGATTCAGAATCCGTTTCACTCTGGGAGTCCGTGTCTGAGTCGTGTTGGTCAAAGTCTTCTATTGAGCTACTGATGTCACTGTCAGATTGGTCTACAATTGCCTTGCCCTTAGAAGATGCATGTATGGCACTTATCATGTTCAGAGGTGCAATTTGTGGTACCTCTTCCCCCTCTGGTGTGACCCAAGTGTTTCCTCTATTTCCCCAGGTATCTATGGTTGCAGCTAGGTGTACCCAGTCTACGTTGTCTGATTCCGTCATACCCGGTAACACATCCATGTAAGGAGAATCTTGGCCAATGTCTGTATCCTTCTTACAAGTGTAACAATATTGTAGTGGGGCCGAGTGAACTGTGGTGTCAGAGCGATGATCAATAATGGTTTTACTCCCTAAGGGGTGTACCTTACCAGTCACCAAATCCACTCTAAGGACAGAGTCTTGGAATTGCAAATAGACATGATTTTTAGACCAATCATGAACCATTTGTGCTTCCCTCATGAATGGTCGTCCTAAAATCATTTCATATGACATAAGGTGTTTAGAGAAATCCATTACAATGAATGTATGTCGTACCTTGTGTCCTAGAACTTTGATCTTAAGATCCTTGAGCATCCCCATAGGTTTGGGTATGGTGCCATTTGCCATCTTTACCACAATGTTAGTAACACTGAGGCGGGGTTTTCCCATGGATTCCCAACAATCTTTTGTAACGATGCTAACTCCCGCACCACCATCGAGAATTCCCTTTATAGTTAATCCCTTGGTAGTGATGGGTAGGGTCGCATTAGACTCGTCGCCTTCAAAATACTACCCTAATTCGTTAATGGGTACCTCGATCACAGACTCGTGTCCATCTAAGTCAAGTGATTGCACATGATTTTCCTCATCAATCATAATTGAGTCAGGCCTATTTGGTTGCGCAAACTGTGGTAATCCCGTTTGTAGCTCTCCGTTAAGGAATGCTCGAAGTGCAAAGAATAACTCAGGATCTCCATACAGCTTTGCTATGATCGTGGTTCGGACCTCAGAAGACATGAAGTCCACTAGTTTGGCAACATTCATTGGCATTTTGCAGGGTGTAGGTCCTTGACTAGGAACTGGTGAGGATGGAATCTCATATTCCTCAATGGGATCAGGTATTCCTTCGTTAAACATCCTTTCCAACAAGAAAGGTGTATGCTCACTTTCTGATGTCCCGTCCTCACTCCCTTCTTGGATGATACTAGATATGGCTAACGGTCTATGGTTCATGTGGGGTGGATGAACTTGCGTGGGAAACATTGTGTCATGAATTTTGACATGCATGGGTTCTGGTTCTAGTTTCCTTTGAGTCTCCTCCACTAAACCTCTTAGATGTTTCACCTGCTCAATCTCGTCTACTGGGTTTGGGTACGTCCCAATCTTCTTTTTACGATTCTTCCCTTTTTGCCCCTGCGGTTTATCTTGGGGGTCTTGGATTGGATTTGGAAACACTTGTGGTGTTTTCAGAGGCTCTTTATGGTTTTCTCTTATTCGGTTTTCATTTGGTTCCATGTTACGGTTTTCTTTGTCGGTCTTTCCCTTTGTGGTATTGGTTCTAGTCTCCATTGTCTCGATTGAATCTGAATCATCCTCGAGGTCATTCATATACACGGGGTCATCTCCTGTTCCTATGTTTGTTTTGGAACTTGGCTTTGAATTTCCCGTATTCTGCGACCTCTTCCTTCGTGTCTTCTTTTTCTTTGCTTGGATAACTGACGCGGTATCTCTCTCTTCGAGGATATGGCGTGGCCCTTGAAGCATGGACCGTGTAATCGCATAAGCGGGTGCGACGGGTGGTATTGGCGATGTCACACTAGCAATTTTGACCAAATTTAGGGGTGTGATTTTAGGCGCATTTGGGTTATAGGGGCATTGGGCAATCAAGTGATCTATGCCACAACGATTACATGTGAGTATTGGCATTGCAGACGTGCTCCCTTGATTCATTTGCATCTGTGCAGCATTCTTTTGCAGCCTAATAGGGCACTCCGCTGCCCGATGTGGTCCACCACACTCGTAGCATTGAAGAGGTGGCCTCCTAGCCTGGGTTTTGATATTTTGACCTCTGGATGCGAGAGCAGCAGCTTGATAAACCGGCTTGACTTGCCCCCAACAATCTTCCATGTAGTATATAGGACACTCTTCCAATGTATCAAGTCCGTAGGCAATACTAGTGTCTAGTTCCTCCTCACAGCCATCTGCATAAGCATTGGATGGCTCGCAACCCACTTGGTTCATAGGGGCGACTCTTGGATGCGGGGGCTGCGGTCCTAGCACAGGAGGTGGTAGCGGTGTAGCTTGTACAACATTTTGAGATCTAGGGACCATGTGTTGCGGTAGTTGCTCAACAGGTGGAGCAGGCATCAATACAGGAGCTCAAGGTGCATCCGTCCAGGCTACAGGTGGTCTGTTTGCCATCATACGTTTGATCATTAAACAATCCTTAGCTTGGTGACCATACCTACCACATGCGTTGCAAGTTCCATTAAATTTTACTCTAAACGTAGGGCACTCACTAGTGCTATGTGGACCTAAGCAAATGGAACACCATTGTTGCTCCCTTCTTGGATACATGTGACTATTTTGAGGGGGTCGATTATCCTTAAGAGACTCTTGGATTGCCTTGGTGAGGTCTGTCAAGAATGTCTCAAATACCTTTGGCTCATTGGCAATGGGCTTTGCAGTCATGGGTTCATACTCAATGGCTTGTGAGCTAGTGGATCTCGTGTCAGTAGACACCCTCATGCCTGCTATCATCAAGTTGTCCTCTAATTGGATTGCATTGGCAGTGACATCTTCCAAGGTTGTGATACCTCTAATCACTAGTCCATTATAGATTCCTTCATTCCTCAACCCTCGAATGAATCGATCAAGCAGTTGGTTATTGTTGAAGCGCTCATTTACAGGGCAACAAGAGTTTAAGTGCTTTAGACGACTGATGAAGTCCCTTACTGACTCTCCTTCCTTACGTTCGGCCTTCTGTAGCTGAGATGCTACACCCCAAAGCACACCTTCTCGTATGTACTCCTTTAGAAACAACCTTCGAAGGGTAGGGTAGATTGTTTTCTCGTCCACCCTTAGGGTTCTATACCAATTTCCAGCCTTCCCACTTAATGTCAAGCTTAAGGCATTGCACTTATGTAGTTCGTTGCGTTCCCCTAAGGAATCACATACTTGTTCAAACACTTCAATGTGTTTTCTAGCATCTTCGTCCCCATTGAATTTTTGCGTGCGTTTGGCAATTTGTACTGCCTTACTTCTAGGCTCTCTATCAGATGCATGACGCATATTTTCCACGATAGATCGACCTATGGTTTGAGCAAACGCTGCCAAGTCACCTATGTGAGGAGGCAGGGCCGGTGTAGGTACTCTTGGAATCATATGTGGGAGAGGGACGG
Organism: Adiantum capillus-veneris; assembly: GCF_014529385.1. Taxonomy (NCBI): domain Eukaryota; kingdom Viridiplantae; phylum Streptophyta; class Polypodiopsida; order Polypodiales; family Pteridaceae; genus Adiantum; species Adiantum capillus-veneris. The sequence continues at coordinate 143,296,270 of NC_140934.1, forward strand.
GTACCGGTCTTGGCATATATGTGGATGATGCAGGATATGGAACATAACCGGGCATAGGTCCACTCGGATAAGGGCTAGGGAGCGGCACTCGAGGAGCATAAACAAGTGGTACAATTGGAGGTGTGGGGGCCATGTGTGCATAAGGGGCTAGAGGCACATACGGTCGAGGCCCCATATTAGGTACTACGACACTAGGTAGTGGCACTGCGCTAACCGTAGATGTCATCGGTACATTCTCTGTCAGGCCTATCCCTGGAGTGAGCACTGTGTTTTCCTTAATAGAGGGTTGAGCCAAGTTAGGGAAGCTAAAGTTGTCGCTCGGAGGCTCAGATTTCATAGAGACCCCAGGTGAAATGACGTAAGATGGGTCCATGGGACTCATTAGAGGAGTCTCCATTTGTGATAGAGTAGGCTGTTGAGCCTTGCTCGTATCCAGAAATCTCATGGGGCCAGTTGAGAGTATATTTACCCCTCGGTTTTGCCTATCTGATTGAATAATGCCATGGATAACATTACAGATCATTTTCTGTTGATCTTCGATGCTCGTGGCACTAGAGGTGGATTGTACAATCTCTATCCATCCTACATGGTAGGCGTGGCCAGAGTGTAGATCCGTCAACACCTCAGTGTGGAGGTCGTATGTCCAATGATCATTAATGAACAATCCTTCTAGAGTCGACGTGTTAACGGTTTCTTGTGAGGTAGAAGCAATGTTGCTCCCCGTGGTTTTACTTGTCACCAACGGTACTCTAGAGGGAACTTCTGAAGGAGGCAGCTCAACAGGGCCTTCTTGGTTAGAAGTTGGCAGGATATCCACATGGACACTCTTTGGGGGTGTGGGGTCCACGTGCGATGTGAAAGGAGAGTCCACTTCCCCACCCCCTTCGTGTGCTTCATTTGCATCAGGTTTCGAGCGAGTAGCTCTACCTAATGTTTCCATGAAACGGCTAAACATACTAGTACTAGGCTGTGGAGCTTCGGGAGGTGCATGGCCTTCTCTCTCAGTGTTTTGGGTAGGGTATGCTTCCATGATTTCTGAGTCGGAGGAGGAATCACTAGCGGCTATTTTGGGGTCTTGGGTGGTGCTACCTTGTGTCCCCGCTGAGGGTCTAGAGCCTATCGTGGATGGGTAATGGGTGTCCGTATGAACAGAGGCACCCTCAATATGCTCGTGTTCTAGCACCCGCCCAGAGCGTAAGTGCATGTGCTTTTGATACCCTCAGGTGTCAAAAAGCTGCTCTAGGAGGCCTTGTGACTAGTTTTTTGCGTGTTTTTTGTTTCTTTTTTTGCTAGATTTTTTAGAGCGTGTCGTGGAATGGGCCGTGTGATAGCTCGAAACGAGCGTATTGCTAGGAGGGACGCGCTGTGCTTTACAGCCCACCGTTTGGTTCTATTTTGCTCCAGAAAAGCCCGAAACAGTCTTTTCCTAGCTGGGGAACTAGGCTCCAAATAGCAAGTCTAAGGGTGCAAGTGGGAAGAGAAGGGAGGAGAGTGGAGGACTTGCCCCACATGCTCTCATTCCCTCTTGAGGGGGTAGGGTATATATATAAGAGTGAATCTAGTATGTATCAAAAGACTGAGGACTGAAGCCTGGGCTTGGGCTTGGGCCCGATCAAAATTTTAGTGATCCCCCCTGTCACTCACGCTTAAATATTTTCGATTTTTTCCCGTCCGTTTTTATAACCTCCCCCTCACTCACGTTTTTATTTTTCGATTTTTTTAAATTTTTTTTGTTGGATATTATTTGGTACGCGTTTTGGTGCGCGTTGACCTCACCTAACTATTTACTGTCCCACCTACCTATTGACCTGCTAATCAGTGGTTCACCTAATTACTAACCTACTTAATTAACTAACTGTGCGCCTAACTGTGCACAAACCAGAAAACACAGAAAATGCAGAAAATTGAAACTTGACAGAACTGTGCAGTGCAAACCAGAAAATGCAGAAAACGCAGAAACGCAAGAAATGCTAACTGTGTAAGCTGAAATCTGAGCTTAATAGAACTAGCAAAACAGAGCTTAACAGAACACAGAAAACTTGAATGCAGTCAACAACATTGTGTCTTTCTCTACTATTTTTGCATAACAACAATAATCAAACTTAAGCCGTGCCTTTCCTACATAAAAAATAGCTTCAATACAATTTACAGGTCGCCATTGGAGCTTCACGCGCAGCAGCTCCCCGACAGCGACGCCAAAAATGTCACGGCTAGGGACTTGCTACGCGCCGTGTGCGAGCCACAAAGGCTCCTAGCACACAGTCATACAACAGACAAGCTCATAAGGAAGAATGGTGTGTCACTCACCTTCCTGCATAGTTGCGAATGAAGGATTCCCGCGCCGCGAAGAAGAGGGAGACGCCGCTACGCCGCGCTCAACCGCCTCGCCGCCGTCGTGCCGCCGCAACGCTCGATCACACACACACTCTCACACTCTCTCTCACACGTACACACACACACACAAGGAGATGGTGAAGGAGAAGGTGGAGATGGAGCAAGAGCGGCTTCTATTGCACAATGAGAGAATGAGTAAAAATTAGGTTTAGTGGCTTTTATATGAGCTCACCCCATTCACACTTGGGCGCCCATACTTAGCCAACTAACTCCTTGAATATTCCAGTTAGAGTGTGCCTGTCATCGGCGATCACCCTTACCCTGTTCCTATTGGTCCGACAAGCCCGGTACCTGACTCTAAATAGTACAACGTTTATAAATCATAGGGTGTCCGTGTGCCGTGAGGGTTAACAACAATCCATGGTTCATCTGCCATCGTTGCGGGCTTCTTTGCAAAACCGCCTAGTGGCAAATAGAGGTCCTTCTGGTAGAGATAGTTTTCAATCTGCATCTTCCAATGTTGGTAGTTTTGCCGTTGAACTTTGCAATCTTGAGATTCCCTTCCTCCGCCATAACTCCCACTCAATTCAAGGAATCCTTTCCTTGAGATAATTTAGCTACGAGCAAACCTTGCTATGATACCAGTTGTTAGGAAATAAGACGTAGCTAAATAGATAATTGAGTAGATTACTTAATGGACAGAGATAGATTGACATACACGAGATTATAGAGTAGAGAGAGAGAGAGAGAGAGAGAGAGAGAGAGAGAGAGAGAGAGAGAGAGAGAGAGAGAGTACACACGATATACGTGTTTCACCCAATGTGGGATACGTCCACGGGAAAGCAGCCTCAATGGCTTTAGTACTTCAAAACAAGAAGTAGTTTACAAAGGGATTATACTCTTAATGGAGCTCCCGCCTTGCTTCACTTTCACCACCTCACACTCACCTTGTTGCATCAACTTCACACTCTATGAAATGTGTGTAGAAATGGCCTCCTTTTATAGGCCAAAAGGGCTGCCCTCTCTCATGAGAGGCAGCTACGTGTAGCTGCCCTTGTGTAGATAAGTCCAAATCGGACCCTTCAATCCGCCCATGTGTGGCCGCCCTTGAGAAGACAAGTCCGCTTTTGAATTCGGCCACCGGCCATTGAATTTGGCCACTGGCCCCATCGGCCATTGACTTCCGACCACCGGCCACCGGCCATTGACTACTGGCCACCTGCCAACTGACCGGTTGTTTTCCGACCACTTTCCGACCGCCGTCCGGCCATAATATTCCGGCGAAAAGGAATATTCCGACGAAGGAAAAAAAACTCTCCCCTAAAGTTGCCCCTAATTTTTGGCCGTGAAAATTTTGGTTTCCGGCGAGTGATTTTCCTTCACGCACGATGGCTTCTCCTCATAATGGGGGCCTTACAAATGTGCGATTTTACCACAGAAGATTACAAGGTAAATCAGGCTACATACTTAACATGTGGAACCAATTTCACCGTCAGGAAGACAGGGTTTGTTTATTGTTGAATGCATTTGCAACCTCAAGGTTTGAGTTTTATTTTATTTAGTTATACACTCAATATATCATATATGTTGGGTGCCAAGCACCCTCTTATGCAAATACATTCCTCATGATGCTACATCTTGTCTAGGTTTTCTTGTTGAGATGAGTCAGCTTTCTTTGCATCTCTTACTGGCTTAGCATATAAGATCCATTACATCGGCAAAAATTTGAGGAGGGTTGTCTGGAGAGAGGGGTTGGCTGGGGTGGCGGCGGCACATCGATTGAACTAAATATATGGAATCTGGTTGTATGCAAAAAATGGCTAGATTTCTCGCAGGCTTCATGTCGCCACCTCAATTGCATCATTAACAGAACTACTAGTACCTCTGTCATAAGCACTGGCTTCTTCGTCTTTTAAAGGGATCGTACCTTGACAGCCTTTAAGTTGCATCCTTTAACTAGAGATACTAGTTTCTAATGGATGGTTATTATGGCCCCTGCACATAAAAAGTGGTTATTGGAGGTCCAAAATCGATGGATCTTTAGAGTTGTTTTTGGCTCATTACTGCTCAAAGCACGGGACTCACGGACTTATAATTTTTGTAAAGACCACAGTGCCAACTCTCCACCATACTTTTGTATGGCACCTCTGTATGACATGCACTATATACTTTGCACTTTAACTCTGTGACGTTCATTGCAAGATGATATGTTTAACTATTCACATTGCTTTTTTGTAGCTTCACTCAAATATTGGCCTATAGATTGGACAATCGAAAAGCAGCAGTACAACAGTGCAGGTCAAGAAAGCACCTCACTTATTGTTGCAATTCATTCATGCTTTATCTATTTGCTAGTTTTATAATTTTCCGCATTACTTCCCTTGCTTTGGTTTATTTGGATCTCGTTTTTAGAAGTATACACTCGATGTCGATCAACATCTGCACATGTTAGTTACACACGCAAATCTTTGCATATGGTTGCATGTAGACAATGCATGTGATGTATTACAATAGTGAATACACAAGTAGTGAATGGATGTGGTGTATCACAGTAGTGAATTCACCTTGTGCATCTTTATTTTAGCTCTAAATAATTGATACCATACTAGGTGTCTAAATAATTGATCACATATTGTATATGTCCTCGTTTCTCCCGCACTAGGTGTCAATATGAAGTTCTCAATGAGCTAGGGTCAAACTGCAGCCAACTTGAAACTAGCTTATCGTTCATATGCTAGGTCATGGTTTGAAATTACTGCATTGCATAAATATTGGAGCATGCAATGTGGCATCTTTGCTCACAATCTAGAAATATGTCCTTCCAGTGCACGATGGCATACCTCACATATATAGAGATAAACGAGATCAACAGACAAATGCAATAGACACTTCTGCTGCCCTCACTTTTGTATTATTGTTTCTTTGTCATCGGAGTGGTAGCAACAAGACTTAGCACCATTGTATCTACAGTCCATTATCACTTCAAGATACCAACCACGAATCAACAACATCCCCTCTCTATTCATGAGACCGATGAGCGATATTTGGACATAAAAGAGGTAGATATTATAATTATAGACAAGCTATCCATGTTAACCCAAATGACTTTTGACCTTATCGTAAGAAAAAATGTCAACGTAACAAGCAGTACATTGGCAGATCCCTTCAGCAACAAATGTGTTCTCTTGCTCAATAATCTTGCCCAGCTACCCCCAGTTTGTAGTCACACATGAGAGCTTTGTAACACATGCCATATCACAAGCTTGGTCCACTAGCTACATGCAACTTTGTACAAGATGTCACTCTCTGTAAGACATGCAACGAACCTTGAATTGCTTCAGTTCTTGACCATTATTCGTGAAAGAAAACCAGACTTAGATGATATCAATTGTACCTTGGGTGCATGCATTATAGATGAAGCGCATGTGCATGACTACATCAACAACTCTACTACGATAATTAATCTATACTCACATATGAAATGTCCAACACTATAACAACAACAGTAAGATCCTAATCCCTAGCTATGGCGTAGGCTTTAGCAACGCCCTCTCAGGGGTCACGTCGCCTCATTAACCTCCCACCTCTGGCTAGATGAGATGACCTCCCAGGCTACCTCACCTACTCCAGGCCAGGATCATAGGGTGCCAAATATCTGGGCCTCGGGAGCATTGCCACACCACTCCCCCCCCCCCCCCCCCCCCCCCCCCTTTCTGCATACAATTGGCCCAAGCGCTCTGCAACATCTTCACTGCCTCCATTAGTCCCAAGTTGAAGGGCTATTCCCTGAGTTCGGGCTACCACATGATAGCATAGAGCGCCTTGAAGCTGCAAGAGCCATTCTCCATGGAGCCGGGTTCTTCACACAACCCTCCCTTGCCTTCACACCAACAAGGGTATCTGCTGGGGGTGATGAAGGCCCTACTGCTGCAACCTCCCCTCAACCTACCAACGACGATCAATAGTCTTGAGGCGAAAGCCCTGCTCCAACAGGCCATCAACAGACTGTAGGAGGTAAGCCTGTCGTCATCCTACTTGTTCAAATCCGTAAAACACAAAATGATCTGGAGAATCGGGCTCTGATAGGGCTTTTGGCTGGCCTGTGACCTCCTGCTGATATCTTGAGAGGCTATATAAAAAACCAGTGGGGAACCTTAGGGGTAGAAGTTGAGACCATTCAGGCTCTCCCTAAGAACCAATATGTCTTTGTCTTTCGCATGGCAGAAATGGTGTTTTGCATTCTAAGTTCAGGGCAATGAATTTTGAGAACTACACCTCTGTGCCTATTTAAATGGAACAAGCATTACAATGCTGACACACTTTCCTGTATGGTTAGAGTTCCTAAATTTGCCAACCACTGCACTTCCATAACCATATGAGAATTATTGGGTCTTAGCTAGGAGGAAGACCTAGGGGAGATTACATCCCCGCGTGGCATTCTCAGGCCCTGATTGAAATGGATATCTCTGCAGATCTCCTCAAGCCATGATCATCACCCTAGATGATGGGGAAAATTTTGAGCAACCCCTCGTCTACAAGTATCTCCGTAACGCCTGTTTCCACTGTGGGGCCAAAGGGAATTTAGTTAGAGACTATCCTATTAAAAAGCCTAAGCCAGAATCAGTGAGAGAACAAAAGGACACCCAGACCCCTAAACCCAAGGCCCCTCCCACTAGCTCTGCTCCCCATTTCTCAAGGTCAGACAGGAATATACAGGAAAGAAACACCATGGACAAGAATAAGGCAAGAACCCCCAACCGATTTGCGTTGTTAGCCTCATTGCCTGAATGGGAGGACTCCGAGGTAGCAGAATCGACTGGTCCCGATTCAGAAGAGGAAGACGACACTATGTCTTGTCTTGAGTCTCAGGTCAACAAAGTCGACCAGGAAAAACTAACCAACCTTAACAAGGCTTCTTCATCAGCTGAAGGCAACAAGGGAAACGTTGCTCCAATTCAGACAAAAAGCCAAAATGCAGGCCCCAACCCTATGGAGGTTCACAAGGACAATAAACGTGTCCATAAATCTAGGGCACATGCCTCGCCAAGGACTCATATAAAGAAAGGCAAAGACCGTCGCATTAATAGATGAAGCTACTTTCTTGGAATATAAAGGGGCTCTCGGACCCCATCAAAGCTAGGAAGATTAAGGCCTTGGTGCTCAACTACCCAGTAGACGTCATTTCTGTACAAGAAATCAAGACCAACAGAGATGCTCTCTCAAAGATTCACAATAGCGTATAAGGACCACCAGTGGCACGTTTCTGATCATGCTTGAGGTTCTGAAGGAACAGCTCTTGGAACACCCAATCTCACTGGAACACCTCTAGTGGTGGTGTTGGAGAATTTTGGGTGGCTATCATGGTTGATGCCCCTGTTAACTACACTCTGGTCTTGGTATATGCTGGAGGCTCTGTAAAAAACAGAAATGACCTTTGGCACGAACTTCTATCCCTCATAGGACCGGTCATCCTCTTTGGAGATTTCACCATGATGGAAAGCAAAGAAGACCGATATCTCCAAAAGGGCAACACTATCTCAGGGGCTGAGCATAAGAAATGGGAGGACCTCAAAACGCATCTAGACCTGGTGGATATAGGTACGACAAGAGAATTCTCCTAGCAGAATTACTCTAAAGGAGACAATGCAAGGCAAGCTAGGCTGGACAGGTGTTATATAAGTATGGGAGTAGCCAAAGTGTACAATAGAGTCAAGGCTAACACCTCTTGTGCCTCTGACCACTACCCCTTAGTCATAACCCTAGATGACAAGAATTCCAAAATCAGAAATCATTGGTTTCACACAGACTCTTCCCTCTTTCAGATAGAAGACGTTCAAGACAATATCAAGGCCATATGGGTTCAAGCTTTCTCAAAGGGAGACTCACCTGCAAAGTCTTGGTCCAAGGCTGTTGCCAGCACTCAAAAAATACTAATCTCATTCAGAAAGAGGGTCACTGAAATAAGGCAACATAGGAAAGACCAGTTATACAGTGAACTCATAGTCTTGGAAGACTTCTCCATCGAGCAGCCCGAGGTTTAAGACAAAATCAGCACTCTTCGGCACCAGTTAAAAATGGAGGAAGACCTCATCCTTCTCCACACAATGGTTTTCTTTAGGGAATGGTGGGCAGGCCAGGTGGACAAGCCCACCAAATCCATGTTCAAAGCCCTCAAAAAGAAACATAAAAAAGACATGATACCGTTACTATCTACTGAAACAGGTCGGGCCACCACCCAGGAGGAGAACATCCTGCTAGTCCACACCCATTTCTCTAATCTTTTTAGTCCGGTAGAGAGCTCCAACCAGGCCAAAAAGAGCAAGAGAGCAGATTCAAAAGAGTAGGAAGCAGGTTATCCCTCTCCACATAGCCAAACAACTGGATTCTGATCTCACCTCACAAGAAATCAAGAGGGCTATCGATGCTCTTAAGATAAAGAAAACCCCAGGGATAGACGGGCTGCCGGCTAAATTCTACCAAGCCTTCAAAGACATGATGGCACCAATCTTGAAGTTGGTTTGGGAGGAGGCAATCAAATTCTCCGCTCTCCCAATCAGCATCAACACTGGCATTATCAAGCTTCTTCATAAAAAAGGCCCTAAGGAACAACTGGCCAATTGGAGGCCCCTCACCATGTTAACGTCCGCTTATAAAGTGTTTGCGAAAGCCATTGCTAGCAGAATTACCCTGGCCTTGACAGAGTGGCTGTGTGCTGAGCAGAAAGGGTTTATCAAAGGAAGAAGGATCACGGAAGCAGTTATCTCCATATGGGAGGGAATCGAACACGCTGAAGCTTCTGGACAGGATTTCATATTCGTCAAAGTGGACTTCGATAAAGCCTATGACAGGCTGGAATGGTCGTTTATCATTCAGAGTCTGTCTATGATGGGGTTTGGCCCCATGTTGGTAAGGTTTGTCCTCACCCTCCTCGATAATGCACATGCTAGAGTTGCCCTCAATAACTCTCTATCTGACCCCTTCCCTCTACACCGTTGAGTAAGACAAGGTTGCCCCCTTGCCCCTCTCCTGTTTGCTATCTCTGCAGACGCCCTTAACTGGTTAGTCAAAGCCAAAATGGCTAGTGGCAATCTCAAAGGTATTCTATTACCTAATGGCCAGCAAAACGGTGTCTCTCACAATTCACTGGACGACACCAATGGTCTTCTCCAGAACGACAACCAATCCCTAGCTTCATTCTGGGAATGCTTGGACATCTTTTACAAGGCCTCAGGTTCTCATATCAATCACAACAAGACAGGTATTCGATCTTATCTCTCTCCTCTCCCGAATTGGATTGTCGACCAGGGTGCAAGATTCTGCAAGATGGAGTGATATTCATATTGCTAGGCATCCCGTTTGGATTCAGAGTTACGCTTGGACAAAGATGGCAATGGGTCCTTGAGAGGTTCTCAACCAAGCTCAACAGATGGCTGGGGTTTCAATCAAACATAACAGGTCGTTCTTTAGTTATTAAGCATTTTCTATGTAGTTATGTGGTCTTCTTCCTTTCTTGCTGGCGTCCCCCTGACTCCCACTTGAAGAGCATCATTAAAGTCTTCCGAAACTTCTTATGGTCAGGAGATCCCTTAAAGAAAGGAATGGCCAAGGTGCAGTGGAACATATATTGCCTCCCGAAGGACGAAGGGGGACTAGGCCTTACGAACATCACGGCTTGGGTTGACAAACTTGCTATCAAATTAATCATCAGAGCTCTTGAGCAAAGGGAAGAAGAGTGGGCGGTGCTACTGTTCAGAAACCTCCACGAGTTCAAGATCAGTCAACCGAACGACTGGGATTGCCTCCCTTGGGTCCCCATCTTCTTTGGGGCAAATGAAATTAGTGCTAGCGGATCGGATCTCCTCAAGTCACTGTGGAACTCGTGGAACCATTATAGAAGCCACATCAGAATCAACTGGGACTTTAAGCACAATTTCCCTTTCAGAGGACAGGATTCTGTATGGTGGTCTCTCCCCCCTATTCCCCCTCTCAACCTACAGCAACTCAGAACAGCAAGGAGAATTCACTGCAAAGACCTTGTTAAATGGCAAGACCTTTGGCACAAAAGCGAATGCAGGTGGCTTAATGATACAGAGCTAATCCACAAGGCTGGCCTTCAGCCGTCGGAATTGAATCTAGTCAAAACAAGGAGGTCTAGCTTCCCCAAAACATCTGAATGGATGTTGGCCCTTAGTACTTCTCCATCAACCAAGGCCATTTACTGGCAGCAGGGGAGTATGTTCTCCCATCCACCTTCCTTTGCCCCCTATTTTGCCTACCCCTGTGCATGTTCTACTTAATGCTCGCTGGAATGTTTCTCTGGACAGGAAGCAATGGAACTTTAAGTTCAAAGCTGCGTGGAATAGAGGAATATCTGCTAAACATTCAGTTCTGCTTTGGTTAATCCTGCATAAAGCTGTGTGGACAGGTAGTCGCATTCAGAAAGCAAGGTTAGGGTCGGGCGTGTGTGTCAACTGCCAAAGGGAAGTGGAGGATATCCCCCACCTGTTTATGAATTGTATTAAAATTCAAAAAATACTGGCTCCGCTCTATACTGCACTGGGCTTTTGCCCGAATTGGAAGCATTTGCTACTGGGAGACTCGGTCTCCATCTTTTCAGTTGTATGGAACAGAATTAGGGGTGAATTTTTATGGATCATTTGGAAGGAGAGAAATAATAGGTTATTTGACGGCTCTTACCAGACTAAATGTCTGAGAAATGTGTTTGCTAATGTCAACTTGCAAATTAACCAACTGAATGGACCAGTGCCGCCTCTACCAAGCTAACTACAAGGTGCTGACCGACTGTATGGGATTTTACAACATCTCAAATATAAACAAGCAACAAGAGGTGCTGCTCGATGGGTCTTATACTCACCTTCAAAGGATGATTGACGAATTCAAGAATGAAAGAGAAAAGCTTCATAGGCAATATAACAAGGGATCAAGCTGCTCCAACACATCCAAAAAGTTTTTGAATGATCTCCCTAGATACTGAACAATATGATGTATATGAAGTTAGCCTTGTAACTAGGTGGTGGTCTGTATTTGAAGTTAGCATGGTAATCAGGGTTGGTGTATATGGTCATGTACTATTTTGTATCCGAGTCTATCATGTAATTTTGCCCCTCTAATTTAATTCACAAGCGCCGAAAAAAAAAACACTATAACAACCTTGCCTTGAATAAGCTGTACAATCAAACTGACATTACAAAAGTTGAAATAAAGACAAAAGCAGGTAACATAAATGTCCTTCAATAAGGGCTTCTAGAATCTAGACCTTAAGTTCAATAAGCTCGATTCGATCGCAATTGGCACTAGGGGCTTCTAGAATCTAGACCCTAAGTTCAATAAGCTCCATTCGATCGCAATTGGCATTGGGGGCTTCTAGAATCTGGACCCTAAGTTCAATAAGCTCGATTCGATCGCAATTGGCGTGCGCTGCATGATTATTCTATAGATGTTATATAGCAAGTCCCACCAAACAAGACTAGTTCGTTCGGACAATGTATTCTGCAAAGAATGAGGGATGAGTGACAAGCCTAGGTTGGCAACCAGCTCTACGGGACAGCTGCATATTGTCAAGGTAAGAAACGCTGTTTCTCTTTCTCTTTGGGGTTTGTCACCCCGCGCCAAACCAAAAAAAAGTCTTTTCTCGATTTTTGTGGTTGATGAATATCTCTTTAACTGTCGCCAGCTTTGTACTGTTTTCAGAGCTGCAGCAAATCCAGAGAAGAAGCAATATTCGCTACACAAGTCAAGCATAGACAGGAAGAGCATAATGAGGAGTCAAAAACAATGAGTTTTTCTTTTCTGAACAGACTAAAAGTCTGTGGTCAGAAGAAGGATTTGTACCATGTCAGTAGGATACACACTCAACTTCACAATAGTGGGTTACTCCAGAAAGATGCATATTTAGGGAGCACATTGGTGAGTGTGTATGCTAAATGTGGTGTCCTAACAAAAGCACAAGAAGTTTTTGATGTGCTTTCTGTCCGGAATGTCATTCACTTGGAATGCGTTGATTGCAGGATATGCCCAACATGATTGTGGCAAGGAAGCTCTGCGCTGTTTTCACAGGATGCGAAGGGAAGGCCTCTCTCCAAATGCAATCACCTATGCTTGCACCTTGAAATCCTGCGGCCTTACGCAAGACATTGACATGGGTGAGAGAATTCACGACGAGATTTCTAGTCAGGGGCTGTTAAAGAAAGGTGTCATGCTTGGTGGTGCTTTGGTCGATATGTATGCCAAATGTGGTGCTTTCACAAAAGCACGAAAAGTTCTTGATGGACATCCTATCTGGGATGCGGTCTCTTGGAATGCCTTGATTGCAGGATATGCCCAACATGGTTGTGGCAAGGAAGCTATGGGCTGTTTCAATCAGATGCAAAGGGAAGGCTTTTCTCCAGATGCAGTAACCTATGCTTGCATCTTGAAGGCCTGTGGCCTTATGCAAAACATTGACATTGGTGAGAGAATTCATGATGAGATTGCCAGCCAGGGGCTGTTGAAGAAAAGTGTCTTTCTTGGCGGTGCTTTGGTTGATATGTATGCCAAATGTGGTGCCCTTATGAAAGCACAAGAAGTTCTTGATGGGCTTTTTGTCCGGAATGTTATCACTTGGAATGCATTGATTGCAGGATATGGTCAACATGACTGTGGCAAGGAAGCTCTCTGCTGTTTCCAGCGGATGCAAAGGGAAGGCCTCTCTCCAGACGTAGTCACCTATGCTTGCACCTTGAAGGCGTGTGGCCTTGTGCAAGACATTGACATGGGTGAGAGAATTCACGATGAGGTTGCTAAACAGGGGCTGTTGAAGAAAGGTGTCTTGCTTGGCGGTGCTTTGGTTGATATGTATGCCAAATGTGGTGCCCTCATGAAAGCATGAAAAGTTCTTGATGCGCATCCTCTCCGGGATGTGATCTCTTGGAATGCGTTGATTGCAGGATATGCCAAACATGGCTGTGGCAAGGAAGCTCTTGGCTGTTTTAACCAGATGCGAAGTGAAGGTTTCTCGCCAAACGAAGTCTCTTGGAGTGCTCTTGTCGGAGGATACGCCCAGCAAGGGCTGGCCGAGGAAGCTCTGAACTGTTTTTGTCGGATGCAACATGAGGGCATCTCCCCAACTGCAATCATTTTTCTCAGTGTGCTTAATGCATGTAGTCATTCAGGTCTACTGGATGAGGGCCAAATGCTTTTTGATAGCATGACGAAAAAATATGGCATTATACCAGAGAAAGAGCACTATGCTTGTCTGGTTGACCTTTTCGGTCGGGCAAGGCATTTTGACAAAGCTATGAGAGTAATCAAGATGATGCCATCATCTGATTATCCACCAGTTTGGTCAACTCTTCTAGGTGCTTGTCGACTCTTCTAGGTGCTTGTCGGAGCAGTCAGGATGTAGCTGCTGGACTGATGCAAGTAGAAAGGTTCATAGATTTGTTGTTGGGCATACCGAGCATCCGCAAAGCAGACAAATCTATTTGAAGCTACAAGGTCTTGAACTTAAATTGTCCCTACAAGGGTATTCCCCAAATTTGCATTGGGTCTCACAAAATATTCCCCTTGCTTGAAAGAAGGTTTCGGGTTTTCAGCATTCTGAGAAACAAGTCATTGCTTGTACAATCATCAATATGCCACAAAGGACGGATATATGCATCACCAAAAACATGCCGGTATGCGGGGATTGCCATGCTGCCACCTCACTGATATAAAAAATAGAGAAGCATAAAATAGTGGTAAAAAATGCAAATTGCCTGCATGCTTTTCAAGGTGGAAAATGTTATTGTCGTTATTAGCAGTAAAAAAAGCGTTGGAAAACTTGAATCTGGGGAACTTGAAGTTTCATCAGTTCTTTTGGTGTCCAATTCCAAAGGAAGCCCATACCCTTGTGGCAAAAGGTGATTACAACAACATTTTAAGAACTATGATTGTATGTATTCACCATGAGAATATATATACATATATGAAGGCGGAAAGGGTTCCGGAAGAGGGCAGGGCATGAGGAAGCATTTCCCTCTTCTGAAATCCCTTCCCCCTCTCCATGGCCTTCGAGAGGACATATCAAAGGAGAAAACTCAAGAGTACCATGTGTCGGACTGAGCCTGTGTGCCTTTACCATATCTCTACACTTTATGGGTCCTGCTGTCCACCCGTCACTTTCGTGGGGCATTGCCTCTCTGTGGACAGGTGCTATAGTGCTCGCCCTCCACTCATGCTACCTGAGCTTACGTGGGCCGATAATGCAACTCCTGATATCGTACCCTCTTTCACTGTGCAAGGGAGTAGTGTACCAAGGATCTCCGGCTCAGATGCAACAACAAACAAACCCCCCCCCCCCCCCCCCCCCCCCCCAAACAACACACACTCCATTTCCCTTCTTTCACGATCTCTCTCTCTCTCTCTCTCTCTCCCCCCGCCCCCCCCCCCCCCCAAAACAACACACACACACACACACACACTCCATTTCCCTTCTTTCACGATCTCTCTCTCTGTCTCTCTCCCCCCCCCCCCCCCCCCCCCCCCCCCCCCACCAAAAGAACACTCGGCCTCTATGGCACCTTGAACGGCAGCCACTGACTCCTGATGTGGCTTAGCACTATGAGAGGCACAAGTATGTAGCAGCTTTGTGTGCATGTTGCTAGAATCATGCAGCTCTCAGTTAGTTAGGGCTCATGTCCGCTCAGTGGCCTTGAGCAAATGGTAGCCTGGGACAGCTAACAGCAGCGACTAGAGGACGAAAAGCAACAAGTAAAGATGTTTGGTGGGAGGCTGAGAGGTGACCAACCCCTAAGGCCAATGCCATGGCTTGAGTATGGGTAGAGGTGGGCTGTGCTGGGGGTCGATGACAAAGGTGTAGCAATGTTGCAGGGCACCTTAAACGTCCACAAGGTCTGTTGGAGCATGTATGCTTCTTTTGAGCACAGGAAGTCAAGCCGTGTACTTTGAAGCGGCAATGTCGCATAGGGCACATGTGAAGCAAGCCAATGGGTACAATGCAGGAGTCCAAGCTGTTGACCTTCAAGGGGCCAAGTTACACACAATGTAGATACGGCTTGCAGCTGTCAACAGCAATGAGGACTTTTAACATGACTAGCCGTGGCATGAAGCTCTGGGCTATTTTCAGCAAACACAGAGAGAGGATTTCTCTCTAAATGCTCACCTTTGCCTTTGTTTTGACGGCATTTGGCATCATCCAAAAAAACCACCTGGGCAAACAAATCTATCATGAGAGTTGTAGGCAGGGTTCTGTTGAAAAGAATGTCGTGCTTGGTGGAGCATTGGTCGAGAGCACGTCAAGTGTCAAAGTCGATGATTCGGAAGCGTAGGGCAATGGGGAGAATACACGAGAGAGAGATACCGCTGAACCAACCAACTAGGCAATAAATTAGTGATTTACAATGGGTTGGATGCACCTTATAGACTAGCTTTGTTTCGTGAAGTACCCCCCTCGGCAAATTGCCCTACCCAAGACTTTGACATTAAGTAAATTAAATACCTAAAGCCAAAATAATTATTGGGATCACATTGGGCCATTCAGCTTTAACTTAAACACCAAGAACCGATCACCTTTTAAAATAGATTGTGATGTCACTGGCTACCATGTTGTAATGCACTTGTCAAAGCCCTTTTTGTTGCCATTTAGCACATGCAATTTCTTACATCGCTGATAGTTCCATGATTGAGAGATACTAGAGGGGACAAGTAAATCATCCCCCTCAGTTTGTACTGAACCCTCTGGTAAATTCTCTCGGAAGATGATGATATTCTCAATTTGGAATCAGTGATATTTCTACCTTGTTTGAGACTGATAGGCTTTTCCATGACAGAAGATGCTGATTTATTCAGCGAGCCTTCATGTGCAAAGAAAGAAATAATGTTGTCTCTAGCGCAGAATGCAGGACTGTTTGTGCACCAGGATAAGAACAGGTCACACAAAGCATGCAGCTCATGAGAAGGGTCTCCTCCTCTACCCTAGCCAAATACAATTTCACAGAAAGTCAGCCAAATGTGACATGTGTTGGGCAAAGAAGCTCTAGGTTGTTTTGGTCAGATTCAAAGTGAGGGCCTATCTCCAAATGTGACACCTGTACTTGCTCTTGAAGGCATGTAGCATTATGCAATGTAGCTAGCATCATTGAACATACGAGCTGGAAGTTTTTTATGAGCTTCTTGCTGGGGATGTGCACACGCACATCGCGCTTGCTGCTGCTTGGATCTATTTAGACACAATCCAAATAGATGCCCTTTTAATGTTTGTAGCAAGTGCAAAGGACACAATATGATTGGGCTTTCTGTGTCCCCTGTACATCGGGCCGTACTTCTAATTGGGTCCCATCAGAACATCAAGTTACATTGCAATCAGACACCTATTTCATAGCTGCTGCAACAGAATTCACGATGTGATTGCTAGTCAGGGGCTGTTGGAGAAACATGTTATGCCTGTTAAAAATCCTTGATAGGCTTCGTGTCTGAAAGCTCCTCTCTTGGAGCGCGTTGATTGCAAGATATGCTCAATATGGCTGTGGCTGGGCTGTTTTAACCAGATGCAAAGGGAAGGCCTTTCTCCAGATGTAGTTGCTTATGCTCGCACCCTGGAAGCCTGTGGCCTTATGCAAGACAGCCAAATGTGGTGCCATCTGAAAGCACAAAGAGTTTTTGATGGTCACCCTTTCTGAAATGTCGTCTCTTGGAACCTGTTCATTGCAAGATATGCCCATCTTGGCCGAGGCAAGGAAGCTCTGGGCTGTTCTAACCGGACGCGAAGTGAAGTCCTTTCTTTCAAAAGCAATCACCTATGATTGCATGAAAGTATATGGCCTTACACAAGACTTTTGTTTATGCCTTGGTCGATATGCATTCAATTGTGGTGTGCTTACAAAAGCACATAAAATTCTTGATGAGCATTCTGTCCAAAATGTTGTCTCTTGGAATGCGTTAATTGCACTGGCTGTGGCAAGAAAAGCTCGGAGCTGTTTTCAGTAGATGCGAAGAGAAAGCCGCTATTCAGATGCAATCACCTTTGCTTGCACTCTAAAGACCTGTGGCCTTATGCAAGATGTCGACATGGGTGAGAGAATCACGATGAGATTGCTACTGAGGGGCTGTTGGAGAGAAACGTCGTGTTTATCAATGAAATGGTCCATATGTATGTCAAAATGTGGTGCCCTTGCCCGTTTGTCTCTCTCTCACACACAGAGTATTTGAAATGTCATCTCTTGGAAGGTGTGGTTGATATGTTTGTCTCTGTCTGTGACATACACACAAGCAGTGTCCCACGATGAGATTGCTAGTCAGGGGCTGTCGGAGGCATATTGTCCTGTTTAATCAACTCTGGAACAATTGGACCCGACCCTTTCATTCTCTCGTCGAAGATCTGGCACGTTGTATCAATTTCTTCCGGTCCTGTTAAAAAGAGAAGGATATCACCTTCTGGCTTAGTTACTAGGTCATTTGGCAGCCCAAAGAGGACATCAGTGTGTAATGTTCTTTCTGGTGCTTCATCAAGCACGATAACATAATAAGCTGAAAGCTAGCTATCCACAAGCACTTCATACCATGTGTCATGTACTTGATTACTGTCTCAGACCCATGCAATCCTCACAGCTAATCGCTTAATCTGCAACCAAATTCTTCAGCAACCCTTTTGGCTACAGACATTGTGGCCACTCTTTTAGGTTGTTGTGTACCTTGCTTCTGCTAACATTATGTAAATCTGTGTCGTTTTCCCTGAACCAGTTTCTCCAATCTGGTTCTCATGGACTACGCTAACCAGCTCATTTGTCAGCTTGTAATTGGGAAGAGTTTGTCTTTGCTCCTGTAGTGATAGCTTTGACCGCTGGCCAAATGTGGGTGCCTTACCAAATGCATCCTTCTTCCGCTCTGAAATGTCATATGAAGAGAGTCGTACACCACCAAGTTTTTGAGTGAGATGCTGCTCTCTTGTTTAGTGTCCACACTGCAGTTCGTTATTGTCAGGTGCGACGGAATTGAAATGGTGAAGATGTAGACTTTACATTCCACAAATCTTGTGCTACTTAGCATCACGAATGATGGTTCCTTTTATTTCTTTGGAGGGGGCGCGGGGGGCGCGGGGGGCGGGTGGTGGTCTGGAAATGAAATGTAATATTAACGTATTCAAAAGGCCAAAATGACCATAAGTTTACATGTGGTGAATCTAATACCTCCAAAATGACCAAAAGGTTACATGTGGTGAATCTAATACCTGGGTACAAAAAGTATAAAGAATTGAAAAGAAAATAGTGGGAGGGTGGGTGCATGGGTGGGTGGTGGGGGTGGGGTGAAAGCTGATACAAAGGGGACACAAAAGGAGGGGTGAGCTGATACAATGGAGTTCTCTTACAATAGGGGTATCATATATATATACGTCAATATCCAAAAGGACGGCTCCTATGTCGCGCCAGTATGGTATGGTCCTCTGTTTGCAGTCTGCGTCGATGTCGAGAGAGCCCCCTCATCCGTGGGCAACGGGACCTCCCTAACTCTATCGCCTGATCAAGCAGTATGCCTCTGGTGCCTTTGGAGCTACTTTGCTGTGGGGGTTGCCCGAACTCCTCTGTTTGTGACTGAAAGAAATCTGTAATCTGTCGCTGTCCGCGCTGGATCTCTATCATTGTGCCCCTATTCAAGAGGTCCTCTCTATGTCTGCAAATCTCCATTAAGTATAATCCGAGGCATCTTTGATCCTGGTATCTCATGACTCTAGAAAGTGGTTCAAAACCCTCTCTGAATAGATAGTGAGAGCAGCCTCGTATCTCACAGTATACTGGGCAGTGCCATATGTGATGTAGCTTTGTCTCAGGCTCAATCAAGCATGCCTGACAAATCCTGGACTCAGCGGGTACTCCTCTAAATCTGCCTGTTTCGATCTCTAGCTGATGTACGTGAGGATGTGCGTATCTGACTAATAGCACATCGTATTCCGTGGGATAGTGGAGTATCCATGTATCCTGATCTGATAAGAAAACCATCCTCCGTAAGCTAGAAAAAGCAATCTTCGTACCCAACTCATGTGTAGGCTGTATCCATGTCCTCTTCGTATCCAATTGAATCAAGTCCTATTTTGATGAGTTTGGTAATCTCTGCTCTAGTGAGAGAGATGGAGGGGGCATCCAGAGAGTACTGAAATGGGGGTAGCCAATCCATACTAAAGCCATGTAACTGAAACCAAGATGCCATCTTTGCATACCAACATGATCTAGCTCCCTCCAATGCCAACTGTCACAAAGACTCTAGTGCTAATCGAGCATATCTGTCTCTAGGGAGAGCCCAGGTGCTATGCATGAATGAAACTGATCGAGTGAGTTCCTCCACTATCAATGGAGGACCAACGAGCTCCGCCCTAACAATGTCATGTGGTACTGAGGCCTTGGCCCTAATCATCCGACAAATCATAGACACCAAGGGCCTATCCATACATCTCCATCCATTAGTACTACTAGCTATGCTATGATGATCAACTGAGGGGCCCCATATCTCCACGCCGTACAGCATGGCCGAAGTGACCAGAGTGTCAAAGAGTCAAAGCTTTGTCCGAGGTTCGTGGAACTGAATCCCTGCAAAGATATCCTCTCAAGTCTCCCCAATGTTGCATATGCTTTGGTCAATCTCGTATTTGCTGCACGCCTTAGGGAAAATACTGGACCACTGAAAATAGCCCCAAGATAAGTATATGTATTTACATACTCCATACATTATAACACATCGTGCAAAAATCGGCGCAGATACCGACGAGATAATGTTTCTTGTAAAAGTGAAATACGTTGGAATAAGCATCGTAATAAATGTCGGTATCGTAGCATCAATATATGTATCGGTAATAATCGTCAGAATACATGCAGTTTTACGTGTCGGAAATTGCCTCTCATACCGACGCTCCTTTCGAGCACTATACCGACGCTTATACCAAATTCTGTTCCGACGACTAGACCTGCAAATTTTTTTTGGGCAGAGAGGGCTGCGAACTGATGCTGCATATACTTTAGCAACAAAAAACAGCCCTCTCTACAAAATTTTTTCGGTAATTACCGTCAAAATACACGTAGTTATCTACGCCTGTATACATGCAGTTTTACATGTTGGAAATTGCCTCTCATACCGACGCTTCTTTCGAGCCCTATACCGACGCTTATACCAAATTCTGTTCCGACGACTAGACCTGCAATTTTATTTTGGGCAGAGAGGGCCGCGAACTGATGCTGCATGTACTTTAGCAACAAAAAACAGCCCTCTCTACCCAAAGGAAGAGTGCACAAGCAACCGCACTCCACCTACAAGTTGACGCTAAGGAGCGGGTGTATAGAGATTAGCAAAACTGTAAAAAGAACAAAACCACGAAATCAAAAGCTTAATCATGACAAGTTCTCAAAAGCATAACCATAACGTTGACTCCCAAACCATAGGCACAACGGCATAAAGATTTTATAGCCATAACTAAAACATGATTCGAAAATTGCAAAATCATAAACATAACCCACTTCCCATACCATAACCATTACCATAACTTGCTTGTCATACCATAACCATAACAACCATACCATCATTGCAAAACCATAACCATAACCATAATCTGATTGCCAAACCATAACCATTACATGATTGCCATACCATCCATTGAAAACCATAACCATAACTTGATTGCCAAATCCTAATCATACCATGATTTCCATACCATCATTGCAAAACCATAACCATAACTTGATTGCCAAACCATGATCAAAACCTATGTGCCATACCATAACCATAACCTCTGCGCCATACCATAATTGCGAAACAAATCATAATCACAAACAGAATGCAAAACTATAAACATAAGCACTACAAAATTGTACATGGAAACAATCACTGAGTAAGACTTTATCAAGAAGATGACAGCTACAAAAAAGAATGTACAAAGAAGACTGTATGAAGATGACTGAGTAAGGTTGTATCAAGAAGACCATCATGGTAATGTCTCCTAGTCGTCGACGTCCTCTCCCTCCTCCTGCAGCTGGGTCAAAAGGGCCACAAGTCCATGCTTGTACCCATACTTCTCCTCTCGGCGTGTCGGAAGACGCTTCACGGCGACTTCCTACAAAATTATGGTTTAATCATAAGAAAAATCTTCAGACTTCATATATATTTTCAACAATGCAAAGCATATGTATAATACTTACAAACTCATGTCAAAGTGTGTCGTAGCCTCCACTCCCAAGATGTGACGCTCAACAGACTCCAAACGTGCTCTAGCTACATCTCTCTACTACTGAAATTAGTCTGAATTGTCTTGTGTCTTTTGTGCAATCCCCGCCCACTCCTCTGCGTCCAACCATACCGGCTTTAAACTGCCTGTATTGTACCTATCTCTCGCCTCTAACCGAAAGTGTGACATTGTGGCCTTCGCCACGTCCAAAATCCAGCCATTCGAGATTGGATCATACCCCTCTGACGGCATGTACTCTCTGTAAATGGCCTCGACGATGTAACTCTTTCTTTCATCGTCGAGATTATCCCAAACCTCCATCACAAAGTGACCAAACTGAACTGTACAAAGCTGTGGAATCTTCTACCGCATGGCCTTTTCGACCCTATCTGCTACAACAGTCCCATCCATGCTCTTGTACACCTTGCTAGGATCATGCTCGTGTGATCCCCAAGGTGTACGTGGTGTGCCAATCAGTGAACTATCTACTGAAGAGAGTGGGGGACGCTCTCTCGGTGGTGTGGACGCATCGATAGAACCACTACTATAGCAACCACCTCCTCCAGAACGATGCCTACCTCATCTCGAGGATGCACCATCCGTCAGTTTAGGGGACACCCTAGTCCTAGGCGTAGGGGACACACTCGACTAAGGTGTGGGGCCGGTCGATGTAAGGACCACACTAGTCCTAGGCGTAGGGTCGGTCATAGTAGGTCTAGAGGAACTTATTGTCCAAAGGTTCTGTGCCATCGCAATCTGCTCTGGTGTGAACTGTGTAAAAAAGAGACCCATCTGCTCTGGTGACATGCCGGCCAGAGTGACAGGAAAACTAAAACTAGGAGAGTATGGCTCATCGTCATCGGCCATGGCTACAGATACACAAATAACACCCACAAAATACGTTAGTTTATAGAAAAAACCGCTTAATCAATACAAATAACAAATAAACGAATCACCAACACAAATGAATAAATATAAAGTATATGGTAGACTAATAAAAAGAGTTTTACAAAAGGAGATTAGGACCACAGGGTCTTTATTGGTCAATGACTATATGTTAAGGTTTTTTAAGTCTGTGTGTGCTTTTGAAGTCTGATTGCGTTATTTCACTTCGTTTATCAATTTCTATTTGCGTTTTGAAGTACACAAGATGTTTCTAAAGTCCGTTTGCGTTTTTTTAACTATTTGGTGCTAGCTCTAACAATCTCACATTCTCTAGCCATGCCCGATCACCACACACCTCGGTCTAGAGGTACACGGGATTAGGACCACAGGGCCAATGACTATATATTAGTGTTTTTGAAGTCTTTGTGCGTTTTTGAAGTTCAATTGCGCTTTTGAAACATATAACCTAAACCTAACCTATAACATATAACCTATAACCTATAGCTTAATATAACCTAACCTATAACCAAATTAAACCTAACCTATACGATCACTTATAACATAACCTAACCGAAGTTCGTTTGCATTTTTTGAAGTACACGAATCATTTTTGAATTCCGCTTGCGTTTTTTCTACTATTTGCCACTAGCTTTAACCTAACCTGTAATCTAACTTAACCTATAACCTAAACCTAACCTAACCTAGCTTAACATAGCCTATAATCTATAACCTAAACCTAACCTATAACCTAACCGAAGTCGAAGTCCGTCTGTGTTTTTTGAAGTACTTGAATCATCTTCAAAGTCCGTTTCTATTTTTTCTACTATTAATTTGTCACTAGCTCTAACCTAACCTATAATCTAACCTAACCTATAGCCTAAACCTAACCTAACCTAACATAGCCTAGAACCTATAACCTAACTTAACCAAAGTCCGTTTGCGTTTTTGAAGTACAAGAGTCATCTTTGAAGTCCGTTTGTGTTTTTTAATACTATTAATTTGTCGCTAGCTCTAACCTAACGTATAATCTAACCTAACATATAACCTAAACCTAACCTATAATTTAAACCTAATCTAACATAACCTATAACTTAACCTAACCTATAATGTATAACCTAATCTATAATTTAAACATAACCTATAACCTAAAACTAATCTATAATCTAACCTATAACCTGAAATAATCGAAGTCCGTTTGCGTTTTTTGAAGTACACGAGTCATCTTCGAAGTCCATTTGCATTTTTCTACTATTAATTTGCCGCTAGCTCTAACCAAACCTATTATCTAACCTAACCTATAACCTAATCTAACATAACCTATAACATAACCTAACCTATAACTTAAACCTCACCTAATCAAAGTCCGTTTGCGTTTTTGAAGTACAAGAGTCATTTTCGAAGTTCATTTGTGTTTTTTCTACTATTTGTTACTAACTATAACCTAACCTATAATCGACACAATCTTGCATGGTGAAGGGTGTGTATTCTAATCCAACCATTGCTGTCAAGGTGTTATCTTAAATAGATCTTCCTTTGATGAAACCTTGTTGGCGAGGAGTGCTACCCTTATCCAGAGTGGGATAGAGTCTTAGGGCAATTGACTTGGCAATAATTTTGTAAGCTACTGACATCATGGTTATGGGCCGCCAATGTTTCAGTTGGGAGCACAACCTAAAAATCAACATGTTGCCTAAACCTGACCTAGTCTATAACCTATAACCTAAATTTAACCTAGAACCTAACCTATAAGTTAATCTAACCTAACCTATAAGCTAACCTAACCTAATTAACCTATAACCTAACCTAACCTAGTCTATAACCTAACCTATAAGCGAACCTAACTTAACCTAACCTATAACCTAAACCTAATCTAACTTAACTTAATCTAATGTATAACCTAACATATAACCTATAACTTAACATATACCCTATATCCTAACCTAACCTATAACCTAAACTAAACGTAACCAAAACCTATAACCTAAACCTCATCAATCGCATGATGATGATGAGATGGTAGCGTAATTTTTCAAATTAAAATTACCCCAAACCATAATTTCAAAGCAATTTTTTTTCCAAAGCATAATTTCTAAACAAAATTGCATAAAAATTTAAAGCATTGAAATCTAATGAATGAAATTTTATTTTGTCAATGTACAATATAATTTTAAATTAATTAAATATGCATTAAACTTTTGAGCACTCACACTACAAGAGGTTGTGTGCTCTTGTCACGCTGTTAGCGACGGAAATACACTGGGTTTTTATAACCCCCGGCGTCGCTAAAACCGTCGCTAATAGCGTCGCTATATTCGTCGCTATATAGAGACGCTCATAGCGACGCTCATAGCGACGGTCATAGCGACAGTTATAGCGACGTTTGCACAGAAGTCTATAGCGACGCTCATAGCGACGCTACAGAGCCATAAATAGCGACGGTTATAGCGACGCCCGAGAGAATTTTTTTTTGGTGACAAGGCATTGAATGCCCTGCCACCCATCAAGCATATTGTACTTGATTCACTTTTTAAAAAAAGTGCAAGGGTAGATAATAGACCCAAAATAGTCATCCACAAGACGCATTGTTTGCAAAATTGACAAGCGTAAAATTGACAATTGTACACATCATAGGCAAAATGAATTGATTGGAAAATGTAATAATGACAATTGTACAACATCATAGGCATAAAGAATTGATTGGCAAAATGAACTGCGGTGACAAATGTAATAATATACATGGTTCAGAAAGACGTATAAAATCCGTCTCATGATACATAAGCTATGAGAAACCCTAAACTAATGCTATCTAGCTACGGCTAAACTGACGTCGTCTAGTCAGACGTCTCATCGCGTCCAAGCGGCATATCTGTCAGATTCTGCAAAAAAAGACAATAAGACAGCTTTCAGTAAGTATAAACATATAACGACATTTATAAAACAATACAAAAAATAGAAAAGAGTAAACCCTAATACTAACCATGCCGCCGCGAGAACTGAGAATGTCCATCAGGGCGTTTAAGCCCTTCCTGCCTGCGTACTCGCGCTCGTACGGTGTGGGATCACGTCCTGTCATCGACCACTGTCAAAACATACAAAGATTTCATTATGTTAGAATTAAAAAACTCATAAACCCTAAACTATCGAACATAAAGAGCAATGCGAAAACACTTACAAAATCGGCCTCAAATGATGCCCATCCACCGCTCCCCAAGTGGTGCGAGCTCCCTGCCTCTACTCGCGCTCTGGCTGCATCCTTTTGTTGCTTCCACTTGTTGGGATTCTCGCGCGCTGCTTTTTTCGCATTCTTCCAATCTTCTTTGGCCAACCAATCTGGCCTGTTCCACCCATGCTTGATTGCTTTTTGCTTTTCAGAACGCTTGTGTTTGCAGTATTCGCGCATTCGAATCTTCATCAGGTCTTCATTGAAGCTCTGATCCCGTGTTGGAACGGGAAACTCATCATGAAGTATGCTGATGACTCTGTTTTTTAAATCACTTGGTACTTCACTCCATTTGTTTAGTATGTAGTGTCTAAACAGCTGAGAGCAAAGACCACGCATGCGAGAGATCACCTTCTTGCCGTCATCATCCATGATGATGCCGCCGCTGAAGTCGACGGAGTAAGGCAAGCCCTCTGGCCGGTGACGCGTGAACCTGGGTGTCCCGACAGGGGTCTCTAGCGGCGTGTCGATGGGGGTACGGACGTCAGGTGTCTCCACCGGCGTCTGGGCCCCGAAGCGAGGAGTGTCGAGTGGGGTGGCTCCTGGCGGAGTAGGTAGAGGTGTGTAGCTGCTAGGAACAGCCAGCCGCGCAAAACCTGGCGTAGATGGCGATGCTGTGGCTGTTGTGGGGGCGGGCAAAGAAGGGGATGGTAAAGAGCCTCGTCGAACACGAGGTGGTGTGGAGGCATCGGCGGCGGAATCCCCACAACAACTGCCACCGCCACCACTAGAGCGCCGTGTCTAGACGAGTGTGAAGCTCGTCTCGTCGACGCCAAAGCTTCGGAGCGCGCCGAATGCTCCGAAAGAGAGGGAGATGCGGATGGAGTAGGAACGTGTGATGATGCGCCAGAGCGATGACGCTCCACGTACCACTATCTCTGCTGCGGTGACAAAGAAGAAAGAAACTCCTCATCATCCATACCTGCATTAAACACACGAATATTTAAACTTAATATTGAATGAATAGAGTAGACAATGACGCAAAGACCATTAAATACAATGACGTAATGACGCATATAAATACAATGACGCAATGAATTGAGTGATAGAAGAGGCAAGTCGAAAACTCAGAATTTTCAATCAAAAGATGTGAGCGCGAGTAGAAAAGAGCGTTATACACCATGGAAGGTACTTAGAGAGCCAGAGCTTTTACAACACGGAGCAAAATTGTTCAAATACAATATTTGTGGCTTTAAGAGATCTCTCTCTCATCCTCGCATAACTCAGCATAACTTCCTATATCTATATAGAGCTCTTCGTTTAAACACATATCCTCTGTTTCATTTTGTAGCTCCTCTGCATGCACCCCATATAGAGTAGTAGCATCTTGATGCTGGTCTGGCACCACCGCAGCGGCTTCTGATTGAGCATCTTCTCTGATCTCCTCCATTGATGCCGTTGTGATTGGCACATGGTAGCCTTCATACGTCCTTGCACTACGAGGGGCTACCTCTATGACGTACCACCAGTTTGATGTAGACTTTGTAGGATGAAATATTACCTGCTAGAGCCACATAACTTACATGAGAGCTTTCAAGCACATAACTTGTAAAAGGGGGATGTTAACTATTTACATACTTACTTGTTCACAATGCTCGGGTAGTACGAAAGTGTCTCTTAGGCCAGTCCATTTCTTAGTAGAATCCACCTCAAGAAAACCAGACTCTCCTCTACGCACAGTAGCGTTGCGACCCTCCATGATTATCTTGAACCATTGCACGTCGAACAAGTCAACAAAAAATCCTCTGTAATCGATCCTCAAAATCTCTTATAGCATGCCGAAGTAAGTGAGTTCTGCCACCACAGGATCTGCATCAGAGGAACGTCGTCGACTAGACTGTTCAAATTTTGCCATGATTCCACAATCTTGAGTAAAACGCTTTTTGTCGATTCGTTCCACCCTAAAATGTCGACCTTTACACCATGCTGCTGTGTATAACTTATACTACAACGAACAAAGATTATGAGTGGCTGTTCAAACGTTTAGAAATAAAGTCACTAGCTAGTCGTACATTGCAAACTTACCTTGGTCGCGCAACCCCGAGAGTACTCCCACTCTTCCTCAGTCACTTCGTCACCGCATTGTTGTGCGCTTTTCAATTGGTTGTGCAACCATCTTAAGCTCATGAATATTGGTAGGCTCTCCAGAACCGTCGGATAGTGCATTGGTGGTCGTCTTCCCCGTCTCCACTTGATTCGTGCCCTTTGTCGCTCTTGCTTTGCATCCTCATATTGTGAAATCCACTTTTGCATCACTGGATTGTGAAGCATGCAAAATCGGTTGATTTTAGCCTCTAGATCTTCCGTCATCTTCTTCTCAACACCGAGATTGCACATGACAATCCCAGATATGCGCTCATCATCTATGGTTCGCCATAGCATGTCCCGGGCTTTATCAAATCCGTCTAGCCACTCTCCAATGTACACTAGGGACTCTGATACCAACCAACCTTCAACCATGCTACCCTCTGGACGTGCCTTTTGACACACATATCCCTTAAGCGTTTTCATGAAACGTTCTAAGAAGAACATCCATCTGGAATGAACTGTGCCAGCTATTTCCACCTCATCAACTATGTGAACAAGAAGATGCACCTGAATGGTTAGCATGGTAGTAGGAAAATGTTTCTCAAACATGCACACAAGCTCCGCAGCATTTAGTTTGGCGAATGGTATGGAGTCTACGTTGATCTCCTTTTGTGAGATCCATTGGACCAGCTTTGCAAGTTTGTAGATTGTGTTACGGATGTCGGGAGACAAACATCCCTCAATGGCAACCGGTAAAATAAACTGTAAAGTATGTGCAGCAATGATATTAAAGTTCACATTTTATGCAATGATATTAAAGTCCACTATGAACGTACCTGACACATTTTATGCCAATCGTGTGACTTCAAACCGTTAAGCTTTCCTTCTTTAGTAAAACACGTTCGGAGCGAGTGCATTACGCCAGTGGGGGTCCGCAAAGATCGAATGGTCTCTTTTACTTTGCGTTCTTGGGCTCCTTTGAAAATCCATGGTGCTTTAGGGAGTTTTATCGATCCATCAGACGCTGTTTGCGGCCAATATTGCTCCATACGATCCACATTTCTAAGGTTAACTCTGGCTCCCAAAGTATCTTTCTTGCCGGTCAGATGGTCCCATAGTAGATTACCCACATTCTTGAATATGTGCATTGGATCAAGCAAGTGATTGATCATGAGTCGGGGCCAGTATTGTAACTTGTACCATAGAGATAGTCTCTTCATCCCTGGAGGCAATCCGTCATCGCACATCTCCTTCTGCTCTAACCATGCTTGTGCAGACATCCTTGGTGGCTCTCTTCCCAAAAAGCCGTCGCGTAACACATGATTCTCTGGAAGATACGCTTGATGACCTTCGTAGATTTGCTTCTTTAGTGAGGGCGCCGTACATGCATTCAGTCTAGGTCCACATGTGACACATGCTCTGTATCCGCTTGTTTGAAGCCCTGCATGTATACACATGATAATAGATCAACTATGGAAAAAAACAAGATTTACAGTGTCTGAGTGAGGAGTGTCAATAGATCACCTGAGCATTCTGTTAGCCCGGGATAGTCATGCATGGTCCACATTAGAATGCCTCTGATCAAAGCATTCCGTCGTCCTGTGTGTCGGCTCATATCCACCACCTCTATGCCAATCCACAATTGTTGTAGCTCTTCCAATAGTGGACGAAGATACACATCCATATTCTCCACTTTATATCGCCCTGGCACAATCAAGCTTAGCCATAGGTGTCCCTTCTTCGTAGTCAACCACGGGGGAATGTTGTAGTTGACGATGACAACGGGCCATACACTGTAAGATGTTGATCTTTGACCAAATGGATTTACGCCATCCATAGCCAGGCCTAAGCGCAAATTTCGAGCCTCCCTGGCAAAATCCGACCATGTTCCATCTATATGTTTCCAGGCTGCGCAATCTGCAGGAATTCGTAGCACACCATCCGAAGATTTATTCTCCTCATGCCATGATGCTAGGGCGGACATGGACTTACATTCGAAGAAATGCTTGATGCGAGGAAGCAGAGGAAAATGTCGCAAAACCTTTTGTGGAATTTTCATCCCGTGGAGATCTACTCGATATCTTTCGGAATCACATTTCGGACACTTCTCCATGTCTATGTATTCCCCTCTGAAAAGAATGCAGTCATTAGGACAAGCGTGGATAGAATTGTAATCCATCCCCAAGTTTCGCAAAATCTTTCTTGCTTCATCTCGGGAATCTGGCATCACATTGTCAGCTGGTAGTATGTGCTCTTTAAGCAATCTACACAACATAAAAATACGATACAGTCGTTTAAAAATCTATCAGATCATTATACATTTAGAGTTTTATTAAAGTAAACTAATTGTAATAGATCACCTGAAAAGCGCTGTGACGCTAGTGTCACTCCATCCAAACTTTGCCTGCATATTGAGAAGAACCACGAGTGCTTTCAATCTAGACATACGTGCTCCATTATACAATGGCGTATCGGCTTCACTTTTCATATCATCATAGATAAGCCTTTCTGAATCCATGATCGTCTCGATCATTTCATCAATCTCGGGCTCAAACATTGCCTCGTTGGGAATGTGCTCTGCATGATCATCCCCCGAGCCGTCAGAGGCTACATCTTGTGGCCTCACATATTCTTCTTGACCAAAGCGCCTGCGAACACGTCTATTGGGTTGCAAGATTGCTGCTTGTTGGCCAGCGTCCTCCATACTTACTGCGGGCTTCTGCCGCACGTATCGAAGCAAGGGACTTGCCTAGCACTGTGTGTGAGTCATAGATGGCTCCAAGCACACAACTAGTCTAAACTAGTAAGCTCAAAGATGACAATGGTGTCTCACTCACCGCTCTACGCTTGCTCTCGTGGAGGATTCCTCGTCGCGAAGAAGAGGGATCCGCCGCTGCGCCGCGCTCAACTGCCTCGCCGTTGTCATGCCATTGCAATTCTCGATCACACACACTCTCTCCCTCTCTCTCTCTCTCTCTCTCTCTCAAGCACACACACACACTAGTACACAAAGGAGATGAAGAAGGAGATGGAGCAAGAGCACTCTTCTTGCATTGCATAAATGAGAGAATGAGGTATTTTAGGTTTAGATTGACTTTTATATGGGCTTGCTCGTTCACATTTGGGTGCCCACACTTAGCCAATCTTACCCAAACATTATAGGTTCCAGTTTTAGAGTGCACCTCTCATCGGCGATCACTCTTAACCATTCCTACCTTGCCGACAAGCCCGGCCAATAACATAATACACTACTAACGGGTCCGACAAGCCCGGTCCATGGCTACATAAAAAGTGATCACTTGGTGGTAAAATGCCCCTATTCGTGATGTAGATTCCACCCTCAGAAGCTAGTGAGAGAAAGTCCGTTTTGTCCAGGTTGTAGAGCATCTAGATTTGAATCTGCAAGGCAAAGTCACTGTTTTATGCAAGCAAAATTATATGGCAATAAATCATGAGAGGAATATAAAGTATATGTGGAAATGATTAAATGCAAGATTTATGAAATGCTAGACTGCCATTAAAGACAAATAAATTGCACTTTGATGAAATTAATTAATCAAGAGTTTTGGGTTTATGGATGAGTTTATCAATTAGTTAGCTATGACTAAGGTTAAAACAACTACTCTAGTACTAGCAAAGCTAAGAAGATTATCTAAATGCAAGATTTCCTAATTGTACTTTTTAGCTTTGATTAGCCAACTAGCTCTCACAACTCCAAACAAAAGCTTAAAATTGTATCTGTAAGCTCGATGGAAGTCTTTTAAATGTCATTTTTTTCTTTTTTCTTTTACTTTGCTCACAATCATTTGACGTGTGTGCTTATTTTGTATGTGTGGGGATTTTTGCTTCTCCAGGAAAAGCGCCAACATTGGGAACCTCTAGGGCTCTAGTACCATAGACGATACATGGAAGTGAAGTACCAAATCAAGCCAGGAATTCTCTTCCAGCGTAAGATTTTTCATTTGTGGCACTTAGGTTTTTTGCTTCCATTTCCTTGGTATTCTCACTTAGTATAGTGTCTTTTTTTGTTTAAGTGAGCAAGCTTCTCTGTGCGTAAAACATTCCTAAGATCTCAAACACTCAGATAATTTTATCAACTAGGCCTAGTGGTCAAGTAAATGAGTTAACCTAAAGTCACGGTCTCCTAATCTCAAGGCTCATCTATAAGATTAAACTCTAGTTCAATCAAGTTAAGAAAAGACAAATTTATACATCTATAATGGCGTATAACAAACATAACTATTGCACTCAAACAAACCATGAAAAACCACAATTAGCAACTATACATATCCACCAACATGAATCATGGAAAGTAGTACACCTGGAGGTATGGAGTTGCTCATTTTGTTGAAGCAGATATTCCAGCCAAGTGGATGGAAATCCATATAAGTCCTATATAACAATATCAAACAACGAGGCACTATACCTCTAGGAGGCATGTCCCTATGCGTTTCATCTAGTTGCAAGGGTGGTAAGGTACTCTCCCATGATTTTATTTGCAACGTTGTTGTAGGTGGTGAACTTACAACGAGAGGTGAAAACTCTTTCTCGTTTGTATGGATATGTATAATGGTAGTTGGAGGTTGTGTCGAAGCATCTATTTCCATATAGGAACTACATGAAGAGCAAGAAGCTTCATTTGACTTCCTTGTTCCTGAGGTAGGTGGAACAAATCGTTCTTTTTTGGTACCCAAACTAGCTCTGGAGCGGCTATGTAGCATTCCATGAGTTTTTCCTTTCCACGATCTTCAATCTGTTTTGGAGCTACGGGATTGGGCTCACATGGGCCACGTAACAAGTAAGAGCACAATTTACGTTTTGGCACCCATATTTGATCATTTCCTTCATAGTAGCCTTGGGCTTCCAATAGTTTTTTAGGAATCCAATGCAACGTTTCTTTACATTTCTTGGGGCGAGTGGACGTCTCTTACCAAGCTCCTGTCTTAGAGCCCTAGCTATAGTCGCTAAAGAAGCTTTATGGACCCACTTGTATGCTATATTAGGATGGGTCTTGTGTGTCTCAAGATTTATCAACTAAAACAGTTGAAGCTCTACAGAGTTGGGCTATGGGGACATATGGTTCAACCTCCTAGACATGCAATGTTTTGGGTTTTATTTCCTTAAGAGGCAATATCTCAGGGAGTATGGCTTGAGTGGCAGGGCTAAGAGTTGGTTTCTGCATTGTGACCCCCCCATCCCCCAATCTATAGTGCATTTGGTGGCTATCATCCATGTGTATCCTAAGTTTATATTGCCCTCCATAGTTCCAGTAGGCATGACCAAAAAGTCTTGAGTTACAAGCCCATTGTTATAACTGACCGAAGTGTGTCAGATTCCAAAAACCGTAGTTTTTTTGTTGTTGACACCCTTGAGTTGGATAATACTCTGAGATTGAAGGGGCTTTTCCAACTAACACCATACTCCATATGACAACAGATTATACTTAGCACCCGTGTCCAATAAGGCGTTATATAGCACTTTTCCATAGGCACTATTTAGCTCAATAGGGTATCGTAGAGGTGTGTCAGAGTCCGACGAATCATCATTTGTTTCAACGTGGAATGCATGTGTAACTCCAAGGTTCGCCTCTCGTTGGCGTCTTATGCGTTGTTGTCGATCTTTAGCCTCAGCTTGAGCTTGTATCTTCTTCAATTCTGTTTGTGCCTTGGCTGCCTTTTTTTTATGGATGGCATGTTGCTCCTCTTGGCTTAAAGGATCATAATATCTTTTAAATTTTCTACCATTGAGGAATCCGATGGTTTCAACTCCATCAAGAGTCTCCACACGAATGGTTCCTTGTGGGGTGATTTCACATACTCTATATGGTCCTTTTCCCGCATATTTCAACTTTTTCTTTTCATTACACACTCCATACATAAGGACTTTATCACCAACATTGATATCGTTGTTCTTTAGATGACGATCAAACCATTTCTTCCTCCTATCTTTCTCCACAAGTGCATTTTGTGCAGCAAGTTGCCTTTCTTCATCTAACCTTTCAAGGATATATAAGCGCTCAACTAAAGGGTTACCATCCCAACCTTCTTGTGAAGCTACACGCGTTTTTGAATTATTTGTGCATTTTTGAAGTTCAATTGCGCTTTGAAACATATAACCTAAACCTAACCTATAACATATAACCTAATCTAACCTATAACCTATAGCTTAATCTAACCTTATCTATAACTTAACCTATAACCATATTAAACTTAACTTATAACCTCACCTATAACATAACCTAACCGAAGTCCGTTTGCATTTTTTGAAGTACGAGTAATTTTTGAAATCCGTCTGCGTTTTTTCTACTATTTGCCACTAGCTTTAACCTAACCTATAATCTAATCTAACCTATAACCTAAACCTAACCTAACCTAACATAACCTATAACCTAAACCTAATCTATAACCTAACCTAACCGAAGTCCGTTTGCGTTTTTTGAAGTACACGAGTCATCTTCAAAGTCTGTTTGCATTTTTTCTACTATTAATTTGCCGCTAGCTCTAACCTAACCTATAATCTAACCTAACCTATAACCTAAACCTAACATAACCTATAACCTATAACCTAACCTAACCGAAGTTCGTGTGTATTTTTGAAGTACATGAGTCATCTTCGAAGTCCGTTTGTGTTTTTTCTACTATTAATTTGTCGCTAGCTCTAACCTAACCTATAGCCTAAGCCTAACCTATAACCTAAACCCAATCTAACATAACCTATAACTTAACCTAACCTACAACGTATAACTTAACCTATAATTTAAACATAATCTATAACCTAAACCTAATCTATAATCTAACCTATAACCTAACACAATTGAAGTCCGTTTGCGTTCTTTGAAGTCCGTTTGCGCTTTTTCTACTATTAATTTAATGCTATCTTTAACCAAACCTATAATCTAACTTAAACCTAACCTATCACCTAATCTAACATAACCTAACCTATAACCTAAACCTAACCTATAACCTAACCTATTCGAAGTCCATTTGTGTTTTTGAAGTATAAGAGTCATTTTCGAAGTTGGTTTGCGTTTTTTCTACTATTTGTTACTAACTATAACCTAACCTATAACCGACATAATCTTGCATGGTGAATAGTGTGTATTATAATCCAACCATTGTTGTCAAGGTGTTATCTTAAATAGATCTTCCTTTGATGAAACCTTGTTGGCGAGGAGTGATACCCTTATCCAGAGTGGGATAGAGTCTTAGGGTAATTGACTTGGCAATATTTTTGTAAGCTACTAACATCATGGTTATGGGCCGCCAATGTTTCAGTTGGGAGCATCAGATTTTTTTCGAACCAAACCTATAACCTAAACATTAGTTACCTTAACCTATAACCTAACCTAACCTTTTATGTACAACCTATAACATAACATGTTGTCTAAACCTGACCTATAATCTAACCTAGTCTATAACCTATAACCTAACTTATAACCTAAATTTAACATAGAACCTAACCGATAAGTTAATCTAACCTAACCTATAAGCTAACCTAACCTAATTAACCTATAACCTTACCTTACCTAGCCTATAACCTAACCTATAAGCTAACCTAACTTCACTTAACCTATAACCCAAACCTAATCTAACCTAACTTAACCTAAAGTATAACCTAACATATAACCTATAACTTAACATATAGCCTATACCTTAACCTAACCTATAACCTAAACTAAACCTAACCAAAACCTATAATCTAAACCTTAATCGCATGATGATGATGATGAGATAGTAGCGTAATTTCAAAACAAAATTTCTTCAAGGCATAGTTTTAAAACAAATTTTTCCATAGCACAATTTTGAAACAACAAAACAAAATTTCCCCTTAGCATAAGTTTAAATTAAAATTATCCCAAACCATAATTGCAAAGCAATTTGTTTTTCCAAAGCATAATTTCTAAACAAAATTGCATCAAAATTTAAAGCATTGAAATCCTAATGGATGAAATTTTATTTTGTCAATGTACAATATAATTTTAAATTAATTAAATATGCATAAAACTTTTGAGCACTCACAAGCGGCCTATTTGAGCAAGAAAGGGTCTTCTACATGTCTTCAAACCTACAAAAGCACACACACACATACACACGCATGCGCGCGCACACACACACACACACACACACACACACACACACACACACACACACACACACAATGTTAAACCCTAAACCTACAAGAAAACTTGAAAAGAATCTCACCTTGATGCTAAGGAGTAGTCCACAAGCAAGATTCTCACCTCTGGCAAGTTGTTGGGCACTAGATCTGCAGTAGGTGAGGAGGAGGAGAGCAAGAGAAGAGGCGCAAACTAGAGAAATGTGCAGGGTAAGATCCATGGTTTCGGTTTTTGCAAAGTCTATTGATACAGGTGCTGGTGCAAGCGTCGAAAAAAACATTGGAAGAGGCGTCGAAATACATATCTATGTAGGCGCCGGAAAATACATTAGTACAGGCACCAAAAATTTAAAAATGAATTTTTTAAAAATGTTAATCTCCCTCCATACTTACTGCGGGCTTCTGTCCCACGTATCGAAGCAAGGGACTTGCGTAGCACTGTGTGCGAGCCACAGATGGCTTCAAGCATTCAAC
The DNA here is from genome assembly GCF_014529385.1 of Adiantum capillus-veneris. Classification (NCBI taxonomy): domain Eukaryota; kingdom Viridiplantae; phylum Streptophyta; class Polypodiopsida; order Polypodiales; family Pteridaceae; genus Adiantum; species Adiantum capillus-veneris. The sequence continues at coordinate 143,332,527 of NC_140934.1, forward strand.
TAGCGTAAACTAGTAAGCTCAAAGATGACAATGGTGTGTCACTCACTGCTCTACGCTTGCTGTCATGGAGGATTCCTCGCTGCGAAGAAGAGGGAGCCGCCGCTCCACCGCACTCAATCGCCTCACCGCTATCGTGCCGCCGCAATGCTCGATCACACACACACTCTCTCCCCCCCCCCCCCCCCCCCCCCCCCCCCCCCCCCTCTCTCTCTCTCTCAAGCGTGCGTGCACACACACACACACACACACACACACACACACACACACACACACACACACACACACACACACACACACAGGTACACAGGAGACGGAGAAGGAGATGGAGCAAGAGCACTCTTCTTGCATTGCACAAATGAGAGAATGAGGTATTTTAGGTTTCGATTGACTTTTATATGGGCTTGCCCGTTCACATTTGGGCACCCACACTTAGCCAATCTTACCCAAACATTATAGGTTCCAGTTTTAGAGTGTGCCTCTGATCGACAATCACTCTTAACCATTCCTACCTTGCCGACAAGCCTGGCGAATAACATAATACACTACTAGCGGGTCCGACAAGCCCGGCCCATGGATACATAAAAGGTGGTCGCTTGGTGGTAACATGCTCCCCTTCCTTGATGTAGAGTCCGCCCTCGGAAGCTAGTGAGAGAAAGCCCGTTTTGTCCAGGTTGTAGAGCATCTGGATTTGAATCTGGAAGGCAAAGTCAATGTTTTATGCAAGCGGAATTATATGGCAATAAATCATGAGAGGAATGTAAGGTACATGTAAAAATGATTAAATGCAAGATTTATGAAATGCTAAACTTTCATTAAGGACAAATTAATTGCACTTTGATGAAATTAATTAATCAAGAGTTTAGGGCTTATGGATGAGTTTATCAATTAGTTAGGTATGACTAAGGTTAAAAACAACTACTCTAGTACTAGCGCAGCTAAGAAGATTATCTAAATGCAAGATTCCCTAATTGTGCTTTTCAGCTTTGATTAGCTTTGATTAGCCAACTAGATCTCACAACTCCAAACAAAAGCTTGAAATTTTAACTGTAAGCTCGATGGAAGTCTTTTAAATGTCATTTTTTCTCTATTTTCTTTTACTTTGGTTCACATCATTTAACGTGTGTGCTTATTTTGTATGTCCGCGGATTTTTGCCTCTCCAGGAAAAGCGCCCACAATGGGAACCTCTAGGGCTCTAGTACCATAGACGATACATGCAAGTGAAGTACCAAATCAAGCCAGGATTTCTCTTCCAACGTAAGATTTTTCATTTGTGTCACTTATGTTTTTTGCTTCCATTTCCTTGGTATTCTCACTACTGTCTTTTGTTGTTTAAGTGAGCAAGCTTCTCTATGCCTAAAACATTCCTAAGGTCTCAAACACTTAGATAATTTTATCAACTAGGCCTAGTGGTCAAGTAAATGAGTTAACCTAAAGTAAAGGTCTCCTAATCTCAAGGATCATCTATAAGATTAAACTCTATTCCATAAACTTAAGCAAAGACAAATTTATACATCTATAATGGTAGATAACAAACATAACTATTGCACTCAAACAAACCATGAAAACCACAATTAGCAATTATATATATCTACCAAAATGAATCATGGAAAGTAGTACACCTGGAGGTATAGAGTTACTCATTTTTTTGACGCAAATGTTCCAGCCAAGTGGATGGAAGTCCATATAAGTCCTACATAACAATATCAAACAACGAAGCACTATACCTCTAGGAGACATGTCAGTGTGAAAAAATTAAAACTTTTACAAACTCAAAACACAATCCAGATCTCTAACCTACCTATCTGTCATCCCTTTTAGAATCAAGGAAAGAGGATATTATATAAACCGGGTGGCATCCCTAAGGCTAGGCCTCTATCCTCATCATCTAGATAAACGAAATCATTTTCCGCGAGGCCGTAGTCTTCCTCAGTCTCTATTATTTCTTCTTCATCATCCTCTTGCGCAAGTGTGTTAATCAAGAACCTCGCTATGCGTAGAGACTCATCTTGTGAAAAATAATAAGCATGTGCCACTGAAGAAACATTCGCTACTGGGTAGCGATCACTAGTTAACCATAGACATATCAGCCATTCTAACTCCTCAAAATTTCTCTCACATGCAAGTCTCTCTACCAAATCCCATTCGCAAGAAAGTACAGGGTAGCAGATGTGAAACAATTGAGAAAAATAAAAAGGGTACCTTTCATAAAAAATAGAAGCGCATGCTCTGGTGAACTAGCCATCTCTGAGAAAACAGATAGATTTGGTTAGGTCTTTAAAACATAAGAGTTGTTTTCATGTGCTGCTTGATGTGACATGGTAAATTTGGACTTATGTGTAGGATTTGATAGGGTATTCTCTCGTTGGTAGTCGCTCTTGCTCTTTTAGTATTTGTTTTTTTTTCCTAGAACTAGTATAAGGCTATGTATATACATTCCCTAAGATTGGTTATTGAGAGGTTAGGGAGGAAGGTTGAGTGGGAAGCAAGTGAATGATGGATGTCTGTAACACTCCCCCATTCGTTGGGTAGATCATACCTTTTGGAATGATGTCATCACCTTTTGAAACCAATTGCTCCAAGTTGTTATGGGTGAAGGCTTTAACCAATAGTTTTTGACCTCCCTTTGCGTTTCATCTAGTTGCAAGGGTGGTAAGGTACTCTCCCATGATTTTATTTGCAACGTCATTGTAGGTGGTGAACTTACAACAATAGGTGCAAACTCTTTCTTGTTTGTATGGATATGTACAATGGTAGGTGGAGGTTGTGTTGAAGCTTCTATATCCGTACAGGAACTACATGAAGAGCAAGAAGCTTCATTTGAATTCCTTGTTCTTGAGCTAGGTGAAACAAATTGTTCTTTATTCGGTACCCAAACTAGCTCTGGAGCGGGTATGTAGCATTCCATGATTTTTTCCTTTCCACGACCTTCAATCTGTTTTGGAGCTACGAGATTGTGCTCACATGGGCCAGGTGACAAGTAAGAGCACAATTTATGTTTTGGCACCCATATTTGATCATTTCCTTCATAGTAGCTTTGGGCTTCCAATAGTGTTTTAGGAATCCAATGCAATGTTTCTTTACATTTCTTGGGGCGAGTGGGACGTCTCTTACGAGGCTTCTGTCTTTGAGCCCTAGCTATGGTCGCTAAAGAAGCTTTAGGGACCCACTTGTATGTTATATTAGGATGGGTCTTGTGTGTCTCAAGCTTTTTTCAACTACAACAGTTGAAGCTCTAGAGAGTTGGGCTATGGGGACGTATGGTTCAACCTCCTAGCCATGCAATGTTTTGGGTTTTATTTAATTACGAGGCAATATCTCAAGATTTATGGCTTGAGTGGCAGGACTAAGAGTTGGTTTCTGCGTTGTGACACCCCCCGTCCCCCAATCAATAGTGCATTTGGTGGCTATCATCCACTTGCATCCTAGGTTTATATTGCCTTCCATAGTTCCAGTAGGCATGACCAAAAAGTCTTGAGCTACAACCCCATTGTCATAACTGACCAAAGTGTGCAAGATTCCAAAAATCGTAGTTTTTTTCTTGTTGACATGCTTGAATTGGATAATACTCTCAGATAGAAGTGGATTTCCCAACTGACACCATACTCCATATGACAACAGATTATACTTAGCACCCATGTCCAATAAGGCGTTATATAGCACTTTTCCATATGCGCTATTTAGCTTAATAGGGTATCATAGAGGTATGTCAGCGTCCGACCAATCATTATCTGTTTCAACGTGGAATGCATGTGTAAATCCAAGGTTGGCCGCTTGTTGGCATCTTATGCATTGTTGTCGCTGTTTAGCCTCAGATTGAGCGTGTATCTTCCTCAATTCTGTTTGTGCCTTGGCTGCCTTTTTTTCATGGATGGCACGTAGATCCGCTTGGCTTAAAGGATCATAATATCTTTTAAATTTGCTACCATTGAGGAAGTTTCAACTCCATCAAGAGTCTCCACACGAATGGTTCCTTGTGGGATAATTTCACATACTCTATATGGTCCTTTTCTCACATATTTTAACTTTTTCTTTTCGTTACGCACTCCATACATAAGGACTTTATCACCAACATTGATATCCTTGTTCTTTAGATGACGATCAAACCATTTCTTCGTCCTATCTTTCTCCACAAGTGCGTTTTGCACAACCAGTTGTCTTTCTTCATCTAACCTTTCAAGGATATATAAGCGCTTAACTAAAGGGTTACCATCCAAACCTTCTTGTGAAGCTACACGCAAACTAGGAATCACAAACTCCCATGGAATAACTGCTTCTTGGCCATTTACCATCTTAAATGGTGTGAAGTTAATGACAACTTTGTAAGTAGTACGATAAGTGTAACATTTAATGGCCTAAAATCTTATGTGTAGCGGAAATTAGCATGAACATAGTGAGCATTTCATTAGAGTTGATTCCTAATGAGAATTACAAGAGTGCTTGGGTGGAGAGAGCAACAAAAAGCATAACACCTAGTTAGATAGCATCGACAATACTTTCAAAAGAGAGAGCAATTAAGCTATTGACAACAGTTGAGGACCGGGTTTGCATGGAGCCGGTCCCCCCTCCAAAAGGCTTTGTATTATGGTTTCTCCCATCAAGAGAGACATTGTACAATACAATTCTTTGTGTTCCTTCAAGACGAGCTAGTGCAATGAAGATGGAAGCTTCATACACCAAGCAAAACACTTAATCAAACACAACTTGAATTATCCCCGTTCTCAGACCCAAGACCTCACACACCTTCGAAGATGGTGAGAGCTAGCAGGGTATGAGAGTAGATTGAGAGGAAAAAGAAGTATCTTACGAGAAAGAAGTACATCTCCTCACATAATCACTCATATTAGCATAGCTTAGCTTAGTAATTAGCTTGGTAGAGAAGATGAGCATGCATTGAAGCTTGGCTCTTGGTTGGATTTGCATCCACATGCCAAGAGAGTGTTGATGTAGGCTTCTATCTCACAAGCTTGGAGTAGGTGATGAGCTCTCCATTAAAGCTTGGGAGGAGATAGATTATTTTCCCTTCACACATGGTCAAGTGTGAGAGTGTGTGTGTCAATGCCAAGCAAAAATCAGCCCCCTCTCTCTCTTGGGCGAGCCCTAGCTGCTAAGTTAGTCTGGCTTTTGCCTCATTGGACCTCCCCAGGTCAAGCCAATAGGGATTAAGCAGCATAAGTGATAGCCTTCTGACATGTGTCCCCCTTTCCCCTTTTGTGAGAGCTTTAGATAATTAAATAATTAAACTAAACTCTCATTGGACCCCTTTGCCTCCTGGCCAATAGGAATCAGGCAAGCCATGGGGCTCCTGAATGCTCATTGGACCCCTTGGGAGACTGCCCAATAGTCTTCTAGGACACTTAATTCTTATTGGTTTCTTTTATTAAATGTTTTTAAATTAATTAAACTAGATTTACTCTAGCTTAATTCTCATTGGTCCACTTCAAGGGTCTTCCAATAGGAATTGGGCACACCTTGTGGGCATCTGGCCTAGGGAGCTGACATGTGTCCCTCATTCCCTTTGTGTAAAGGGAGCCTGTGTGTGTGTGTGTGTGGCTTTCTCTCTCATCCCCTAGCTTTGGGGCTCGCCCCCTCCCATGTAGGGATGTAGAAAGACTTTTTGGGCACACACTAAGCATCCAATTTTCCCTAAGGTTGACCTTTGGACACAACCTTTGAATTTTGGAACCTTAGCATTTTGGAAGTCTTAATGGGCTGAACCTTAGGGTCTTTTTAGCCCGTTGTTTCACATGGCTCTTTTGCAGATGGCCCCCCCTTTGGATCCCTATTTTCCCTCCTTTGGATCCCTACTGTGGCCGGTCTGCTAACTTAACCAATATTCTAGCTTTTTCTCCCTTGGCACTTCCCCACATTAAATGATCAGTTTAATATGAGAAAATCATTTAGGAGAATTAGATATTGATTATTATTACATTACCTCTCTCTTGAAATCATAGTCGTCCTCGACTATGGTGTAGAGAAGATAAAGCATATGCATGAGTCCTTTTCTTAGCGGGTAGAGGATCCCTATGTTACCCTACGACATCATTCCATAATGGATGACTAGTCCATTTGGCGCTTGAGAGCCTGAGGCTGCCGCAAGCATGTCTGCACATTAGTCCTATCAATCTTCCATAGTAAAGTGACAAGCTCTACTTGGTGTTCGGGAGACGTCGTCTCCGCAAACTTGATCTAAGCATGCATACTACTTCATTTTTGTGCAAAAATAAAGAAAAAGAGAGTCTTATAAGACAAAAAAAAATTTTGTTCATTTTTAACATTTTGTACATTTGCTTACTCTTGGGAAGCATTGTAAGCATTGACAAGGTTTAGGTTATCCTTTAATTGTATGCCTTGCATCCATCTAGCATCTTCAAAAGGATAATTCTTAAACTTAATAAGATATCGTCTGATAGTCTTACCGCCTCTTAATACCTTGTCTTCATGTCGGAGAATGGACTCGGGCTGCAGCACCTCCTCGTGGTCCTCGATCTCCGGTGGGTCTTCAATAGTTGGTTCTTGAGGTGGCTCTCCTTTGTAAGGCTTTAAGAGGCTCACATGAAAAGCATTGTGTATGAGCCAATGATTGGGCAACTTAAGTTGATAGGCCATCTCATTGATTGGCCTAAGAATCTGGAAGGGACCATAGTACCTTTTTGCTAGTTTAGCATAGTACTTTTGGTGGCCCGTAGGATTCTTGCCCGTCGTGTGCCTTAATCGAGCCTTGGGAAACTTTAACAAGACCCAATCGTTTTCTTTAAAGGCTTGGGCTCTTCTGTGCTTGTCAGCAGCAGCCTTTTGCCTTTGCTGTGAGATAGAGATAGCATCCTTAATCTTTTGGAAAGATTCTTGTAGGTCTCGGCTATACTCATCTGCAGCGAAGATCTTCCCATGTACCTTAAGTAGCAAGGGACTTTTTGATCTTCCCTCAATTACCTCGAAAGGTGCTTTTCCTGTAGAAGTATGTACAGTGTTATTGTAAGCATACTCTACTAAGGGTAAGTACTTCTCCCATTGGGATCTTTGATCTACTTCAGTTACATAGGCTTTTAGTAGATCGAGAATGGTTAGGTTAGCTATTTCACTTTGGCCATCAGTTTGTGGATGATAGGCCGAAGAGAAGTTTAGCCTTGTTCCTAAATTCTCAAAGAGACCCTTCCAGAAATTACTGGTCATTCTAGGATCTCTATCCGACACTATGGACATTGGCAAGCCATGGTACTTGAAAATTTGTGAAATGAAGAGGGTTGCCATTTGATGGGCTTTGATAGTCTTTTTGACAGGTATAAAATGAGCTTGTTTACTGAACCTGTCTACTATCGTCCATATTCCCGTATTCCCATGGATAGACTTAGGCAATCCAAAGATAAAATCCATGGATATGCTCTCCCACGGTGAATTAGGGATTGGCAAGGGTTGAAGCAATGCAAGTTGGTTTCCTCTATCAAATTTTGTCTTTTGACATACCACACATTTGGAAACATACTCATGTATGTTCACTTTCATGGTAGGCCAATAGAAATATGTTTCAATTCCCTTTAGGGTAGACTGAATCCCTCTATGCCCCGCATATGGGGGAGCATGAGATTCATACATTACTTTCTCACGTAGTGAGTTAGTAACGCATAGTCTATTGCCATAGAGAAGATAACCATCTTGTAAAGTAAATGGTTCTTCTTTCTTCCCTAATGCAAGGGCTGAAATCACATCTCTAAAATCGGGATCAATAGCATACTCATCTATCATTAAAGATAGATCATTGTGAGTTGCTATGGAAACCGCATTCACTCTCGGGCGTCTTGAGAGTGCATCGGATACTTGATTATGCTTGACAGCAATGTGAGCAATATGAAAATGAAATTGCGAAAGGAAATTTGCCCACCTCATTTGTTTGTCGGAGAGCTTGGTCTGCGTCATGAAGTACTTAAGACTTTGGTGATCCGTTCGCTGAATGAAAGAAGTCCCCAATAAATAGTGCTTCCATGCATCAACCTTACGTGTAGTCTTGGCTTCTGCCCACTTTGTCACATAGTCAGTGGCAACAATAATATATCGAGATTGAGCTGAAAGACCCTGGGAATTACTGTAAATGATCCTTTGCTCAACCACCCTTTTTATAGCCCCTTCTCCAGTGGGCAACCGGCCCTTGGCCAGGTCCTTGACCTCCAGGGTGGCCCTTGGCCTGACATTACTCCCCCCTTGGAGAAGCGTTTTTGTCCTTGAAAACAAAAGTGGTAGGATCTTCATAAGAACATCAATGTTTTACACAGTGGTATCCCTCATGGACCCAACTGTTTGTTTGATTGAAACATGGTGCAGTAGGAGGTCCAATATAATCAAGAATAACATCTTGATTTTGCACATTGTTGTCCATTTGCAACCATCTTGTGTTATTGGTTCCAATCCATTCATAATGTGTAGACTCCATTTAGAACGCACATGAGCATGCGAAACAAGTTATCAAAATAAAGGTGTACCTGAAAGAGTACCGCTTTTCACTTTCCATGAAGGTAACTTGCTGAAATAACTCATCATCCAAGTATAATCCCTTGACTTGTTCTCAAATTTCATCAGTAAACAACCCACCATAACTAGTGTTCAAGGTTGATGTAACATTTAATGGCCTAATAACTTATGTGTAGCGGAAATTAGCATGAACATAGTGGGCATTTCATTAGAATAGATTCCTAATGAGAATTACAAGAGTGCTTGGGTGGAGAGAGCAACAAAAAGCATAACACCTAGTTAGATAGCATCGACAATACTTTCAAAAGAGAGAGAAATTAAGCTATTGACAACATTTGAGGACCGGATTTGCATGGAGCCGGTCCCCCCTCCAAAAGGCTTTGTATTATGGTTTCGCCCATCAAGAGAGACATTGTACAATACAATTCTTTGTGTTCCTTCAAGACTAGCTAGTGCAATGAAGATGGAAGCTTCATGCACTAAGCAAAACACTTAATCAAACACAACTTGAATTATCCCCGTTCTCAGACCCAAGACCTCACACACCTTCGAAGATGGTGAGAGCTAGCAGGGTATGAGAGTAGATTGAGAGGAAGAAGGAGTATCTTACGAGAAAGATGTACATCTCCTCACATAATCACTCATATTAGCATAGCTTAGCTTAGTAATTAGCTTGGTAGAGAAGATGAGCATGCATGGAAGCTTGGCTCTTGGTTGGATTTGAATCCACATGCCAAGAGAGTGTTGATGTAGGATGTGCAAAGACTTTTAGGGCACACACAAAGCATCCAATTTTCCCTAGGGTTGACCTTTGGACACAACCTTTGAATTTTGGAACCTTAGCATTTTGGAAGTCTTAATGGGCTGAACCTTAGGGTCTTTTTAGCCCATTGTTGCACATGGCTCTTTTGCAGATGCCCCCCCCCTTTGGATCCCTATTTTCCCTCCTTTGGATCCCTACTGTGGCCGGTTTGCTAGCTTAACCAATATTCTAGCTTTTTCTCCCCTGGCCTTCCCCACATTAAATGATCAGTTTAATATGAGAAATCATTTAGGAGAATTAGATATTGATTATTATGACATTACCTCTCTCTTGAAATCATAGTCGTCCTCGACTATGGTGTAGAGAAGATAAAGCATGTTCATGAGTCCTTTTCTTAGCGGGTAGAGGATCCCTATGTTACCCTACGACATCATTCCACAATGGATGACTAGTCCATTTGGCGCTTGAGAGCCTGAGGCTGCCGCAAGCTTGTCTGCACATTAGTCCTATCAATCTTCCATAGTAGAGTGACAAGCTCTACTTGGTGTTTGGGAGAGGTCGTCTCCGCTGATGGGGGCTTTTCACAAGCCAAGCTCCCATACCCCTCTTCTCTCGTCCCCACCCCATGAAAACCCCCTCTTAGGGAGGGAGTGATAAAAGGCATTGGAAAAAAGTAAGAAAAAAATAAAGTATGATTATGTAAATATATAAGAAAGGTAAAATAGACCACCTCATGCCTCCGGGGTAGCCCATCCCCACCTTGCCTCCTTTTTCTTCATTGTTGCCTCGTCGGGTGTCCCTTTTCCTCTCCTCCACTCAAAAGGTCAACCCCCTCTCTCTTCCCCTTGTCCTTTCTCCTTTCTCTCTCCCCTCAAGCTACCCCACCTCTCACCAATAATGCATCATAACTCACCAATAATGCACCCTAACTCACATGCAACTTACCCTATCTTCCAAAATAGTATACCCCACCCCCTCTTTCTCTCTCCTATCATATCCCATGACCCAAATACCCCCCTCTCTCTCTAAAGGGTGCCATGTCTCTTGTCTTGTAGCTAAATAACCTCCCCCACACTCACACACACTCAGTTTCACTGAAAAAAGCTGCCCACAGACCCATCCCCACCGGGTGGTTACCTGATTTTTCTTGTGTTCACACACATCTGCACTTAGATTCACCTCTGAACACACTCCCCTCTCTCCCCTCTTGTAATTAATTTATTCTCCATGTCACCTCTCACTTTTTTTTCATCAACCCATCTCTCTCTCTTAGTCTCTCTCTCATGAGACTGCTATTCTGGCACATATACCCACAGCCAGACAAGTGGGGCCCACAGTCACATGGCCTATGTAGATAATGATTTCTTTATTTATAAATTCTAGAATTTCTCCCCCCTCCTCCCCTATATAAAGAGGGGTCACCATCACACTAACCACACACACAACATCACCAAAGAACACACTATGCACTGTGTGTGCCTAGTGCACACACACACCCACACCATCACCATCACCGCAATCACCATGCTTGTCTTGAGCATGACCTCTACACCCTTGGCTATGGAAGATGAAGGGCAACTAAATGAAGGATGATGGCCATAACCCTCATGCGAGTCTTCGCCATCAACTCCCACCTATCCGCCATGTGCTCTACCACGCTCTCCTTTCTCATTACCCTACCCTATGCTCCCCATTTCATCGCCTTATTCTCTAAATAAAGCTTGAGGTTTTGTGAGTATGTTTTCTTGCAATGTTTTGCCCATGTGAGGTGTGCGGAATCGCCACCTAGTCTTGTGTTTGGAGTGAGATTGTGTATGTGTGAAGGGTGTGCGGATTCGCCATCCTTTTGTGGTGCCTAAGTACTAAGCCGCTATACCTCCTCCCTCACTCTCTCTCTCTCACTTGATCTCATTCCCTTTCCTCTTCATCATTGCTCCCAAGCATCCATCTCTCTTGGATGAAAACTTTGTTATGGTGGTGTGTTGTTTGCGTCCTAGCCGCTGAAGCTATGTGGTGCCCCCTGTTTGCTTTACCATGACAGGCTCGAGGCGCGCCATTCGGTCCCCGGTGTTTTAGAGGCCGTCGGGGTTCGGGGTTCGCTTTGCTCCCGTCACCGCAAACTTGATCTAAGCATGCATACTACTTCATTTTTGTGCACAAATAAAGAAAAAGAGAGTCTTATAAGACAAAATTTTTGTTCATTTTTAACATTTTGTACATTTGCTTACTCTTGGGAAGCATTGTAAGCATTGACAAGGTTTAGGTTATCCTTTAATTGTATGCCTTGCATCCATCTAGCATCTTCAAAAGGATAATTCTTAAACTTAATAAGATATCGTCGGATAGTCTTACCGCCTCTTAGTACCTTGTCTTCATGTCGGAGAATGGACTCGGGCTGCAACATCTCTTCTTGGTCCTCGATCTCCTGTGGGTCTTCAATAGTTGGTTCTTGAGGTGGCTCTCCTTTGTAAGGCTTTAATAGGCTCACATGAAAAGCATTGTGTATGAGCCAATGATTGGGCAACTTGAGTTTGTTTTAGAGGCCGTCGGGGTTCGGGGTTCACTTTGCTCCCGTCACCGCAAACTTGATCTAAGCATGCATACTACTTCATTTTTGTGCAAAAATAAAGAAAAAGAGAGTCTTATAAGACAATTTTTTTTTTCATTTTTAACATTTTGTACATTTGCTTACTCTTGGGAAGCATTGTAAGCATTGACAAGGTTTAGGTTATCCTTTAATTGTATGCCTTGCATCCATCTAGCATCTTCAAAAGGATAATTCTTAAACTTAATAAGATATCGTCGGATAGTCTTACCGCCTCTTAGTACCTTGTCTTCATGTCGGAGAATGGACTCGGGCTGCAACATCTCTTCTTGGTCCTCGATCTCCGGTGGGTCTTCAATAGTTGGTTCTTGAGGTGGCTCTCCTTTGTAAGGCTTTAAGAGGCTCACATGAAAAGCATTGTGTATGAGCCAATGATTGGGCAACTTAAGTTGATAGGCCATCTCATTGATTGGCCTAAGAATCTGGAAGGGACCATAGTACCTTTTTGCTAGTTTAGCATAGTACTTTTGGTGGCCCGTAGGATTCTTGCCCGTCGTGTGCCTTAATCGAGCCTTGGGAAACTTTAACAAGACCCAATCATTTTCTTTAAAGGCTTGGGCTCTTCTGTGCTTGTCAGCAGCAGCCTTTTGCCTTTGCTGTGAGATAGAGATAGCATCCTTAATCTTTTGAAAAGATTCTTGTAGGTCTCGGCTATACTCATCTGCAGCGAAGATCTTCCCATGTACCTTAAGTAGCAAGGGACTTTTTGATCTTCCCTCAATTACCTCGAAAGGTGCTTTTCCCGTGGAAGTATGTACAGTGTTATTGTAAGCATACTCCACTAAGGGTAAGTACTTCTCCCATTGGGATCTTTGATCTACTTCCGTTACATAGGCTTTTAGTAGATCGAGAATGGTTAGGTTAGCTATTTCACTTTGGCCATCAGTTTGTGGATGATAGGCCGAAGAGAAGTTTAGCCTTGTTCCTAAATTCTCAAAGAGACCCTTCCAGAAATTACTGGTCATTCTAGGATCTCTATCCGACACTATGGACATTGGCAAGCCATGGTATTTGAAAATTTGTGAAATAAAGAGGGTTGCCATTTGATGGGCTTTGATAGTCTTTTTGACAGGTATAAAATGAGCTTGTTTACTGACACTGTCTACTATCGTCCATATTCCCGTATTCCCATGGATAGACTTAGGCAATCCAAAGATAAAATCCATGGATATGCTCTCCCATGGTGAATTAGGGATTGGCAAGGGTTGAATCAATCCAGGTTGCTTCCCTCTATCAAATTTTGTCTTTTGGCATACCACACATTTGGAAACATACTCTTGTATGTTCACTTTCATGGTAGGCCAATAGAAATATGTTTCAATTCCCTTTAAGGTAGACTGAATCCCTCTATGCCCCGCATACGGGGGAGCATGAGATTCATACATTACTTTCTCACGCAGGGAGTTAGTAACGCATAGTCTATTGCCATAGAGAAGATAACCATCTTGTAAAGTAAATGGTTCTTCTTTCTTCCCTAATGCAAGGGCTGAAATCACATCTCTAAAATCGGGATCAATAGCATACTCATCTATCATTGAAGATAGATCATTGTGAGTTGCTATGGAAACCGCATTCACTCTCGGCCGTCTTGAGAGTGCATCAGCTACTTGATTATGCTTGACAGCAATGTGAGCAATATGAAAATGAAATTGCGAAAGGAAATTTGCCCACCTCATTTGTTTGTCGGAGAGCTTGGTCTGCGTCATGAAGTACTTAAGACTTTGGTGATCCGTTCGCAGAATGAAAGGAGTCCCCAATAAATAGTGCTTCCATGAGTCTTAAGGCATGTAGAACTGCAAGGAGTTCCTTTTCGTATATGCCTAGAGCTTGCTCAACAGGGTCGAGCCTTCGACTCTCATAGCCTATGGCATGCCCTTCTAGAAGCAAAACAGCTCCATGGCAATCACCACATGCATCACATTGGACCTCAATTGGTTTTGAGAGATCCGGTAGTGTAAGCACAGGTTGAGAGATAAGCTTTTCTTTAAGCTTTTCGAAAGCATTGTTCTCCTTAGCAGACCATGTATACCTAATGCTTTTCTTTGTTAGGTCATGTAATGGTCCCGCAATTTGTGAGAACTTTTCTATGAAGCGTCTATAGTATGCACACATACCTATGAAGCTTCTTAGTTCATGAAGATTCCTTGGTTTAGGCCATCCTTTTATTACCTCTAACTTGGATGGATCCATTTGGATGCCATCTTGAGAGATAATGTGACCTAAATACTGAATCTCTTGTAAGAAAAATTCACTTTTCTTTCGATTAACGTAAAGTTTATTCTCTCTTAAAACTTGAAATATTACCTGGAGGTGTTGCTTGTGTTCCTCCAATGAATTAGAGTAGATGATAATATCATCAAAGAACACTCCAGTGAAGGTTCGATGAGGCCTGAACAGCTTCTCCATCAAGCGGTTGAATGTGGCTGGTGCATTGGTCAAGCCAAAAGGCATGACAATGTATTCGTAAAGACCAAATGTAGTACGAAATGCGGTCTTTACAATGTCTTGATCAACTATCCTTATTTGATGATAGCCACTTTTTAGGTCAATCCTACTGAAGTAGGTCGATCCTTGTAGCTTATCAAATAGGTCTTCTACCCGTGGAACGGGAAACCTATTCTTGATAGTGATCCTATTTAGTGCTCTATAGTCGACACACATACGATATGTGCCGTCTTTCTTTTGCACTAATAGCACAGGTGAGCAAAATGGAGATGAGCTTGGCCTAACCATACCCTTCTCAACTAACTCATGCACTTGCCGCATAATCTCCTCTTGTTGAGCTTGAGAAACTCTATAAGGAGGTTTATTAGGCGGTGAACTTCCTGGAAGAAGTTCAATTGCATGGTCATCATTACCTCGTTTAGGAGGTAGCTCACAAGGGATGTCGTCAATAAAAACATCTTGAAACCCCTTGAGAAAATTGGATAACTCTAATTCCTTTTGGTTGCTTTTATTTTCTTTTGTTAAAGCATTAGGTTCATTTTGAGAATCTTTAACAAAAATCATGTACACGGAAATAGAGCTCTTTATTGACTTATTGAAAGCTGGTGTATGTACAATGGGGATGGTGTTACCCATTTCCTTAGCATCTATATACATGTCTTTTTCCCTGAACTTAAAGGAGATTCTCCTCTCAGGAAATTTAACATCAGCAACCAGGCGGTCAAACCATGGTGCCCCTAGGATTACATCCTCATGCTTGAGAGGAGAGATAAAGAAGTCCTCTTTCTCCACATAGCCTTGGACATGAAGCCTCAATTTCCCAATTAAGGGAGTGACTGAAGCTTCTTGCCCCTTGAAGGCACTGTCTGCGGGTAGGACATCTCCCATCTCGTAAGATTGTATTCCTAGCTTGGTGGCCAACTCTATAGATATAAAATTGTGAGTAGAACCAGGGTCAAAGAGAATAAAAGCATCATGTTCTCTTACCTTTCCCCAAGCATGGCATAGAGGAGATCCTTTGTGGTGAGTTTGGTGAGTCTCCTCCTCTTGGATTTCAACCAAGGAAGCTCTAGGAGGATCTTGGCGGTTGTTCTTTTGGGGACAAGCGCAGTACGCATGTCCTTGTTCGCCCACTTGAAACACCGGTTATCCTTACGATAACGCTCAAGCTCTTCAGGAGAGAGTTTATTCTTAACTTTGTAAACTCCCTTCTCTTTAGCTTTGTTGGAGTTGCCCATAGGAGACTTTTGGACATTGTCCTTCCCCTTAGGCTCATTGGAACCCTTGTTTTCCGGGGGCTTATTATTTCTTTTTGCCCCCATTTGGAAATTGATTCGAGAGGAGACCATAGTGTGGTGTATTACCGCCGATATGGTACGTGGTCTTTGGGAGTTGACATACTCCGCCATTTCTTCGGTTAAGCCCGCACAAAATTGTTTCTTTTGCTCTCCAAAATCCAACCTTTTGAAGACAGTGGCTTTGAGTTGTAGGTCCCAAAACTTGTCTACATATTTGTGGATGGATTCATTGGGAGAGAGCTTTAAGCTTCGCCATTCGGTGAGTACTTTGTCTTTTGCATCGGTGGCCAAAAATTGCTTTATAATGGAAGCTATTAAAGCCTTCCATGTTCGTGGAGCTTCACCATTGGCTCGTAGGCTAGACCACCATTGTTTGGCGGACTTTTGAAAGTGCATAGCTACATGGCGTAGCTTAGAGGATTCCGTGAAGCCCTCATCTCCAAACGCCGCATCGAATTGCTGGATAAAGGCCAAGACTTTGTCCGTAGCACCAAAGGTACCATCATAGGTAGGGAAAGAGAGGCTCTTCCCTCCCTCTTTGAATTTCTTCAACTTGGACGACCTCTTCCATGTGGCATAGGATTTCCTATGGCCTCTTCTTTTTGATGGTTCAAAGGTTGCACCATCACTTTCTTCAGAGGGTGAAGAATTTGAAGAAGGTAGAGAAGAGGGTGACCTCTTTCTCGCCTTTTTCTTGTCTTGATCTTTGTCATCTTCACCATAGTTTTCATAAGAGGAAGAGGATGAAGAAGATGGAGAAGAGGGTGTCCTGTTTCTCGCCTTTTTCTTCTCTTGCTTTTTATCATCCCTCTTTGAATTATGGCGTGGAGAAGTGTGTGATGGTCTTCTCCGCTTTGGTGGTGATGGAGAGCGTTTAGCCCGCCGTCTTCGTGGAGCCATCTCCGCCGAGGTGGCGGGAAACTCGCTTCTTTCTCGTTCCTTCGGTGGAGGCTCTTGAGTTCTCCTTTGGGAAGGAGATGCATCATCAAGAAGTAAATTCTTGAGCCCTTCATATGGATTCTCTTCTTCTTCCCGAATCGGAGAGAGACCTCTTTTGGTAGTCTCACAAGGCTTCCTAGGTGTTCTCTCGTCATGGTGATGAGCTTGGAGAATCCCGTGAGCACGGAGCTGCCGTTGCACTTCACTTTGGAGAGATGGATTGCCCATGGCTTGTTGAAGCCTAGAAACAAGATAGTTAACAAGCATTGAAGCATCATGAGTAGCTTGCTCATGAGCAAAATCAAAGTTATCAACATTAATTTCACTCTCTTTACTATTGGCAGCCAATCTAACAACTTTTAGGTGTAAACTTTTTAGGTGTACTTTGGCACTTCAAGCCCTAGTTGCTACTCCTCTTTACCCCTTTAGAAAAAGCACTCAAGCTACTGTACCCGCGGCTCGAATACCATTAATTGCAAGGAATAGAAGAGAGGGTCTTTCGACACCAAAATAGCACCGGCTCCTGTCAAGCTTCTAGTAGCTCAATAGTGGTTAAGCCGTAGGCAAGCCCCGTAGGACTCCACTATTAAGACCATAGCTCTCGACGGTGATGCCCCGTTAACTGCACGAAGGCAGGCGCACTGCAAGGCTGAAAAATCCCTATTCTACTTACTCACAGGCAATTAATAATACCAACCATTTGTAGCTAGCTTGAGGACCTCCCTTCTTGAGCAAGAAAAGAGACACCTTGAGCTCTGATACCAATGTAACATTTAATGGCCTAAAATCTTATGTGTAGCGGAAATTAGCATGAACATAGTGAGCATTTCATTAGAGTTGATTCCTAATGAGAATTACAAGAGTGCTTGGGTGGAGAGAGCAACAAAAAGCATAACACCTAGTTAGATAGCATCGACAATACTTTCAAAAGAGAGAGAAATTAAGCTATTGACAACAGTTGAGGACCGGGTTTGCATGGAGCCGGTCCCCCCTCCAAAAGGCTTTGTATTATGGTTTCTCCCATCAAGAGAGACATTGTACAATACAATTCTTTGTGTTCCTTCAAGACGAGCTAGTGCAATGAAGATGGAAGCTTCATACACCAAGCAAAACACTTAATCAAACACAACTTGAATTATCCCCGTTCTCAGACCCAAGACCTCACACACCTTCGAAGATGGTGAGAGCTAGCAGGGTATGAGAGTAGATTGAGAGGAAGAAGGAGTATCTTACGAGAAAGATGTACATCTCCTCACATAATCACTCATATTAGCATAGCTTAGCTTAGTAATTAGCTTGGTAGAGAAGATGAGCATGCATGGAAGCTTGGCTCTTGGTTGGATTTGAATCCACATGCCAAGAGAGTGTTGTTGTAGGCTTCTATCTCACAAGCTTGGAGTAGGTGATGAGTTCTCCATTAAAGCTTGGGAGGAGATAGAGTATTCTTTCTTCACACATGGTCAAGTGTGAGTGTGTGTGTGTCAATGCCAAGAAGAAATCAGCCCCCTCTCTCTCTCTCTTGGGCGAGCCCTTCATGCTAAATTGGTCTGGCTTTTGCCTCATTGGACCTCCCCAAGTCAAGCCAATGGGTGTTAAGCAGCATAAGTGATAGCCTTCTGACATGTGTCCCCCTTTCCCCTTTTGTGAGAGATTTAGGTAATTAAATAATTAAAATAAACTCTCATTGGACCCCTTTGCCTCCTGGCCAATAGGAATCAGGCAAGCCATTGGGCTCCTGAATGCTCATTGGTCCCCTTGGGAGACTGCCCAATAGTCTTCTAGGAGAATTAATTCTCATTGGTTTCTTTTATTAAATGTTTTTAAATTAATTAAACTAGATTTACTCTAGCTTAATTCTCATTGGTCCACTTCAAGGGTCTTTAAATAGGAATTGGGCACACCTTGTGGGCATCTGGCCTAGGGAGCTGACATGTGTCCCTCATTCCCTTTATGTAAAGGGAGCCTGTGTGTGTGTGTGTGTGTGTGTGTGTGTGTGTGTGTGTGTGTGTGTCTTTCTCTCTCATCCCCTACCTTTAGGGCTCGCCCCCTCCCATGTAGGGATGTGCAAAGACTTTTAGGGCACACACAAAGCATCCAATTTTCCCTAGGGTTGACCTTTGGACACAACCTTTGAATTTTGGAACCTTAGCATTTTGGAAGTTTTAATGGGCTGAACCTTAGGGTCTTTTTAGCCCATTGTTGCACATGGCTCTTTTGCAGATGGACCCCCCCTTTGGATCCCTATTTTCCCTCCTTTGGATCCCTACTGTGGCCGGTCTGCTAGCTTAACCAATATTCTAGCTTTTTCTCCCCTGGCCTTCCCCACATTAAATGATCAGTTTAATATGAGAAAATCATTTAGGAGAATTAGATATTGATTATTATGAGAGTTGAGAACCTGACTTATACATAAAGAGAATAAACCTAATTGCAAACATGCTTTATCTGATGGTAAGCAAACTCCAAGTAGAGCAATACATGCTTATTAATTGGATTTCTTGGTGCTAATGTACGCACTTTGCATATCCTTTAGCACAAGATTACACTTTGTAATCTGCATATACCCTTGGATAACTGACAGTACTGAGGTATGTTTCCCCCACGGTTTACATACAGTCTTCCCAGATGGCTGGTAAACGGTGATCACAATATCATACAACATTGCTGAGGAATCAACAATGTACGGAATAACCATCGTGATTAACTTAAAAAATCCACAAGCATCCAAACCAAGCCATGACCTCTATTGGTGATTGGTAGACCCAAAAGTAATCTCACAGAGATTTTGCACATAGAGTGAAAAATGCTTCATAAGCAACAACTTGATGAATATGCATGCCGTTCCAAATCAACTTTTGCTAAACACTAGGGCCCATAACACCTAGTCATTAGGAGAAACTTGGACTCAATTTTGGGCCTTGTAAGAAACGCCAACTCAGCATAGAGAGAGGTAATTATGAAAAATGCAAAAGTTTTTTTTTGGAATTATATTTCTCATAGTACATACGTAAAAGTTTGCTCAATCACTTAAATGCATGCTCGTACAAAATGCTTTTCGAGAGCCCAACTTAAGTTTACACAAAATTCCATGTCTGTGAATCTTAATGAGAATGTGATGTGCGATGAGATAAAACACATAAGAGTCGTTTTCAAAATACAAAAATAATGCCACGGAATAGAGGCACAAGTATCAATCACCTTTTTATGAAGTACTCGCAATTTAAATTCGAATAGATTGTACTTGATTATGATTGATAGGTACTATTTAAGACTATGAAGGAGTCAGAACCAAGCGAATAGAGGAGCTTGAGGGGTCTCTAGGACCTCTATTCGCTTGGTTCTGACCTTATGAGGCCCTAGGATTAAGATAGAGCACTTTTTAAGTTCACGGATGCATCCGGAACGTCCAAAAACCATAGGATAGCTCTTTAAAACACTGAAATCTGACGTCTCTAGCTCAAGATATAGCATTTTTAAGCCTAGGGCCTCATGAGGTCAGTACCAAGCGAATAGAGGCCCTTGAGATCTTTAAGCTTTAAGCCTAGGGCCTCATGAGGTCAGTACCAAGCGAATAGACCTCTATTCGCTTGGTACTGACCTCATGAGGCCCTAGGCTTAAAGCTTAAAGATCTCAAGGGCCTCTATTCGCTTGGTACTGACCTCATGAGGCCCTAGGCTTAAAAATGCTATATCTTGAGCTAGAGACGTCAGATTTCAGTGTTTTAAAGAGCTATCCTATGGTTTTTGGACGTTCCGGATGCATCCGTGGACTTAAAAAGTGCTCTATCTTAATCCTAGGGCCTCATAAGGTCAGAACCAAGCGAATAGAGGTCCTAGAGACCCCTCAAGCGCCTTTATTCGCTTGGTTCTGACTCCTTCATAGTCTTAAATAGTACCTATCAATCACTATCAAGTACAATCTGTTCGAATTTAAATTGTGAGTACTTCATAAAAAGGTGATTGATACTTGTGCGAGATGCACAAGTACAAGTACTTCACTTTATATGATAGCAACAACGGGTCATAAAAAGGCGTTTGGCGCTTGTGCCAGATGTCATTATCAAGCGCCTTACTTTTCTGATGATAGTGACAATTTCACCAAAATGGTTTTCATGGACATTTTCAAAATGAGAAAAAATGTTTTTTCAACGTAACGTTAGCCTTCTTCCTATTGGCTAAGGAGCATTCTCTCACTAGAGTTGAAAGGCCCGAAAATGAGTCTATTTCTTTCCTAATGGTGCATGCATTTAGCAAAAAACAGATCCGAACTTGGATATCCATGATCATCCTCGCCAATACTTATGGCGAATGTGATGTGTGTAGCACACAGTAAAGAGGAATGTAAATAGTTCTAAAAAGAAACTAAATACTTTCAGTTGCAATCATTTTCAAGCCTTGCTGAAATGTTTGAAACATAATAGAAGGTGAAACATTAATCACTTCTAGGGACAGACAATGAAATTTTTGCATTAACAACTCAGAGCCTTGCTATATGTATAAACAACCATATGTAATGTTGTTTAGCAGTACTTGTACCTGAACAAGTCATTCTAAGTATTCGACAATTTTTGGCCATCAAAATTGCTCCTGATACGTTGTGCTTAAAATGGTTTAGAAAACAGATTTGACCAGTACCTAGGGACTATGTTGTGACACATACTTGAAATAGTGGGTGCCAGTGTCAGTCCTTCCCAGAGACTCATATTCTCCACATGTGGAATATGTCTCATGTAAGGGTGTTTGAAAAAGAACATCCGTCAAGTACAAGATGTACTTGTGTGTGGAGGTAACTGCAAACACTCTACAAAGGAAGTGAGAGGGACCCTCATTATTCTTGCTCCACACTGGCTAAACCGAACTCCTCGAGTTCCTAGACCATGTTGTATCCCATGTGACAACATGTGCCAAATAAACCCTACAAGTGGGTCTATAAGTGCATAATGCAGAAACGTATTTTGCGCACCTCAACCCAAATTGTGCGGCTCTTACATGACCTTGTCATTTCTCGAAAGAAAAAACATTGTTTATGCATCCTACGTAAAAAAGTCAAACCAAAAGAAACAAAACCAAAATAGATGCATACCTGTAGCGGACTGAAAAGCACCTGCCCAAATTTTCCACCGGCAAAGGCGTAGGAACACTAATGGAAAATTAGTGAAATGCAAGTAGTATTGCAAATGTAACCTTGGGTGTTGCCTTTGCAAACCAAACCCCTGGGTTAAAATCAACATTCTCAAACCCCTTGGGTAAACTATGCAGGAAAACTGCTCAACTAGCAACCGATAGTATCTTAATTCAACTGGAAGCTGAAATTATCCACGAGCCCTTGGCAGCTTATGGACTTCTTTCCTTGAAAGTGCAAGTGTGAATATTCCAAAAATTGACTATCACACTTAATAAGTGATTTAATCACGAGCTGGGTCTTACCCGAAAATTGGAGGCATCTAGACACTCGTAGTGCTAGAGATAAAATAGGAGATCCATTGAAGTTGGTGTCATATTCACAACTAGATCTTTTCTAGACCCAGAAATCCATAATCTTGGGTTTTTGTGAACAATCGTGCTATTTGAAATGCTGGCGTCATCTATACACCTTTGTAGTGATAAGCCCTTACGAGTTTAAGACATTCAAAAAATGCAACTTGAAGTTCACACTCAAATTTTGTAGTGCTAAAATAATGCCCAAAAAATCACTAATGGCAACTCTTGCTTGGCCACTGTAATTGATGGATACTTAACTGGATATAAGTCTTCGATCTTGAAATCAATCACACTGGACTACAAACAGATGGCTCTTAGCCATTCCAAAATAGGTGGTAATAGATGATTCTTATCTTTTCTTGTTCGCATATTGACATAGAAATATTTCAATAAAAGCATGCCTAGTTTACCTTTCCCGCATAGAAGTTGGGAAGAAAGAAAGAGAGAGATGTTGGGCTGAGGAAAACCCATTATTCAAATGTGGTGTATGCCCCGTGCATATAATCTCGTGCAGACCATGTCTGTGTCATAGCTTAGCGTGTAAGCGTACAATGACACACCCTCGTAGAGAGAGGTGCAGACCATGTCTGTGTCATAGCTTAGTGTATAAGCGTACAATGACACACCCTCGTATAGAGAGGTGTAGCGTATTGTATAAGAGGACAACTGTGTACTTGGACCCGCCCTCATAGAGAGAGGTACTATAAGTAACTTCTTGACCCACTGACCTTTTATGTGAGCATGATTGTATCAGGGTTACTTTAAATATGGCACATTTCCTGTGAATAACGTAAAAAAGATGGTAAGATAGCAGTTACTTACCTTGTCATTGATAGAGTATTTAGTGTCATAGCGGAAGCATATACAAGGATGCTATTAATATCATACGTCCAACGGACTAGTACGCCGTGCATACATAGCAAAAAATAGAACAATAAGCCCATGACTGCGATGATAGTCTGAACCATGTGAGCCATTGGTAAACGTGCCATGCACGATTACACCGGTATAGATACATCACAATGCACGGTTGCGTAAACTGTGAGCTTATATCCACATAGTGCCAAATATGTGTGCTATTATTGGTGTGCTAAATTCAATCAATAATACCTTTGCACATAAGAGAAGCCTTGCTTCACATGAAAAGTGGAAAAGCGTTGTCATTTGTACAGACTGCCTATGGAATCTTCCCAAACACTTGCTTTGCACAACAAAGAGATATTTTCCAAAAGTAAAACATAGACAAAAACAAACAGAAGATGAAAATTTTCGAACCTTTCACCAAGTTGTGGCGAGGTGTCTGGTAATTCAGTTGAATCTGGCTCTTAGCCATGTACGATGATACCTTGAGAGCTATTGGATGTCTCTTGCATACCCTCTTGGCTTGGTTCATTCTGATATCTATTGAACAAACATGCAAACATGTTGCAAAGTTTCCACAGGTTTGTATGCAGATGGCATAATTCAAACGTAGGAAACTACTATGCAATATGTCTTAACATGAAGACTTACTTCCTAGAAGTCCATCAGAAGGATCAGACATAGCTCTCCTAAGTGCTTGTAGCAAACCAATGCGTCTATTGACGCACAAATGTCAAAGAGAGTTGACCTTGTCGAGCAGCTTGCATAGAAAAACGGCCTTGCCAAATCATGCAACATATTTAGAATCATGCGAGTGCTCAATATTGAAAGAGATAGCGGTTAACATCTAGCCATTAAATGTAAAAATCAATTTGTGTAACCACTACCCTTGGCATTGGAAGTCATAGCATAGCTGGTGAAATCAATGGGCTGTATGTACGGGTGGTGCCCGCATTATGGAAAGCTATAAGGGTGATGGAGTGACCGTGCATCCAATGCATATACAGAGGGACAGAGCCATGCTCTTGAAAGCCTTGATTTTCCATAGATTTAAGCTTCAAACATTTTGAAAATTATAAGACGATACATAAGGCTTGCTCATGGGTAGCCACATACAGAGTCCTACTCCGTACGTGGTGTTGAATGTATTGAGTCCCAAAAAGGTTCTTGAGGATCCATGCTCAAGAAAATCTATAACTCCAAATTAGAGAGAAGGAGTGCCGGGCGCTTTTTCAATTAAAAGGATTGATCGGCCTTGCCAAATACGTATATCGGATAATTCACAAGCCGTGCTTGTACTTGCTTTACCATAGGTAGCCTACATAAAGGTGTCTTGCCTGAACGTGGGTATTAAACCGAGCTTTTCTCATTGATGCGAGTAACTGTCACAAGCCTTGCTTGTATTACGAGGGTTAGTAAATTTTTGTTTTTAAATCATGGCATCACACATAGCCATTGCTGCCATACTATTCAACATGTACTTGAAAAATTTGGCAAACAGAATCAAAATTGATCTCATACCTCATAACATACTTGTATAAACGTGCCATCTCAATTGCATGGTTGGGATGTTCGAGCTTCCATGAACCTCGAACAGAGCATCGACATCGTTTTTGCCTCTAGAAGCCTTTCTTGAAACCTTGTCGAACACAATTGGTAGGGTTTGTCATTGTGGAGCCCATATGGAAACTGATTTGAAAGAATCTGCAGCCTTTGTTGCTTTTGCCTGCCTCCTAATTTGGAAGCTCAACGGCTTTGTATCCCCGAGCTAATTGAGATCCTAAGATCTTGAGGGGGGTGTGCCCGGTGGGCATGCATGCTTGCTTAGGGTTTTAGGAAATGGCCAAGAGTAGGTGCCCGTGTATGAAAATAAAAGCTCAAAATTGAGACATGGCGGGCTGCCGTCTGTGTTGCAGGGAAAACGAGCGAGGGGTGCCGATGCCTTGCTTCCCGTCCCTTGTCATTGCGTCACAACTTGCTGAGTAGGGCCATGCGACCTCGTGAAGCCCTCATGCAAGCAGAACTGTGGAGGTCGATGCCTCATCCCTTCTCGCCCTAAGTGGCTCTGCACACGGTCGTCCTCGACCTTGGCTGCTCCTCCTTTCAAAGGCTCTTGCCCACGATGGAACTTTGAGAGAGAGAGAGAGAGAGAGAGAGAGAGAGAGAGAGAGAGAGAGAGAGAGAGAGAGAGAGAGAGAGAGAGAGAGAGAGAGAGAGAGAGAGAGAGAGAGAGAGAGAGAGAGAGAGAGAGAGAGAGAGAGAGAGAGAGAGAGAGATACAGTCATGCAAAACCGCAACTTCTCCCTCCTCCATGGCTTCCCCCTCCCCCTGAGCTCTGATACCAGTGAAAGACTCTGGGAACTTCCATGAACAATCCTCCACCCAATCACCCT
Source organism: Adiantum capillus-veneris (assembly GCF_014529385.1). Taxonomy (NCBI): domain Eukaryota; kingdom Viridiplantae; phylum Streptophyta; class Polypodiopsida; order Polypodiales; family Pteridaceae; genus Adiantum; species Adiantum capillus-veneris. Next base: position 143,357,773 of record NC_140934.1, read on the forward strand.
TTTTATAGCCCCTTGGCTTACAGGATCCCTTCTCCACTGGGTAGCCAACCCTTGGCCAGGTCCTTGACCTCTAGGGTGACATGAGTGCTAGATGTCAGACTAATTAGGCCTACAAACTCCAACCCCCATTTTTCAAATGGTTGAGTTAATTTAACACTAGAACAGGACATAAAAGTGTCCTTTCAGGGTTTTGGGAAAAAATTCCAAAACCATAGTAGATCCACTCATTTTGAAAAATCCTTTCATGAGCTTATAATTCAATGACTACTACATATGGAAAAAATGAGAAACTTGTAATTTTTCTCATCCCTTGGTCACTACAAGCCTCCAAAGTTGATGGACCAGTGCATTTTGCCCAAAACAGCAATTTCTTACGGTTGATTGCATATAAATAAGAGTGGAGATTTTTGTAGGACATGAGATAAAATGCCCCGTTAACTTCAATGGGTTGGTGACCTAAACATATGGTTGCTTTTACCTCACTAAGTTTTTTTTGGGAAAAAAAAAGGTACAAAAAAGTTGCATTTTTGCCATTCTGCGGACCTATCATCAAAGTTTCTATAGTCACTCTCAATATAGATACTATATACATGTTTTCTTAGTTCCCTTTAGGCCTCTGGATTCAAAATGAGCCATGGAGCATGTCAAAAGGATAATGGATCTCTTAGAATTGGAACCTTGGGGGCACTGATAAAGTGCTAAATACAGCAAACATGAAAAAACTGGGTTTAGCATTATGACCTCTAGAAACCCATAGAAACTACTCAATATCTAGCCAAGTTTGTAGTCTATGATTATATATGGTCACTACCTACAAAATACACACAATTGGCCTAAGAAACTAGCAATATTGAGAAAGTTATACTTGCTACTCTAAAATGTATCGTATTCTTCAGCAATCCAAAAGCTCAACCATCATCATATACTATGCTATATAGCATATTAGGTCCCCCAAAACTCAAGGAAGATTAGCTTTATGTTATACATTACACTTACACAATCAAAATTGAATTTGGATATCAAGAAAGCCACCAAAAAAATCATAAAAGTGCTAATTTTGGCCAAAAAACAGGATTATGCAATTCTTGTAAATTGGTCATAACTTTCAATTTTAACACTTAGCTCTCCCTACAAGAATCAAAACATGTTGAGAACTATGAAGGCCTAACCTCTAGCCATCTAAACCTCACAAACATGAAGTTTAGAGTGGTATAGTTGCCAACAATTGAAAAAAGGCCAAAAACAGGACCCGTTTTTTCACACAGTTTAGGTTCAAAAATGTTGTGCAAGAGTAAGGTTAATGGTGAGATCGATACTAAAAAAAAAATGGTAAGTTTTTTTCAGTTCATAAGGCAACTTTGTGGATATATAGCACCTAGAAATTCATTTTCATACTCTTCAAATAATTCAAGCAAAATGGTCACTTAACAGGACACAAAAGTGTCCAAGGACATAAAAGTGTCCTGTTACCATTCTAGTGTTAACAGGATGTAAGGGCATCTTATCCTTTTGTTGTGTGATCTTGTAACGTTGGCATTCATCACATCCTTTTGCGAAAAGGTGAAGCATCTTTGAATAAGGTAGGCCACCAATAGCCTGATTGCAACACCTTTCTAGATGTTAGTTCCTGAGAAATGTCCTCCGGCTATACCCATGTGGGCTTCTTGCAATATGTATAGATACTCAGCCTCAAGGGCACAACGTCTAACAATATCATCCTTCCCTAGCCTGTAGAGAGTTCCTGCAATGAGAGAATAAGGTTCACATTCTTTTAACAATTTTTGAGCTATGTCCTTACGAAGCTCTTTGGGTGGAAAACCATTAATTAGAAAGTTCACAATCTTCTCACTCCATTCAGGTATGGTTTCGACTAGGAATAGATAAGTATCGGGCAATTCATCATCGACTCCAATAGGGGCTTCACCATTGGGTATGCGAGACAAATGATCGGCCATGACATGTCTTTTACCAGGTCTCACCACAATGGTAAAATCAAACTCAAGGAGAATTAACAACCATCGTGTAATTCTTCCCGTGGAGCAAGGTTTATTTACTAGATACAACAAGGCTTGATGATCAACATAGACAACAAACTTGTTGGCTAGAAAGTAGTAGCAAAATTTCTTCACTGCATAAATAATACCTAAACCTTCTCACTCTGTAGTGGTGTAGTTTCTCTTGGCATCATTCAATTGACAACTTGCAAAGCTAATGGGGTACTCCAATTTATGTTCTCCTGGTTGAGCTAGAACACACCCAATAGCAAAGTTTGATGCATCAATATACACATGGAAAATTACATTCCAATTGGGTACTTGTAGAATAGGAGTGCTAGTTAAGATCTTTTTCAATGACTCATAAGCATGGTCACACTCCGCGGTCCAGTGGAACTCAATAAGAAGCTTGTACAAAGGACGAGCTATCTCAGTAAAGTTTAAAATAAACCATCGGTAATAACCAACATGGCCCATGAACTTTTCAAATCCTTATAGTTTGTAGGTGGTGGCAGTTCACCAATGGATTTAATTTTGCTCTCATCTGTGGAAATCCCATTTTTGGACACTATATGCCCTAAAATGACTCCATGTTTAAACCAAAATTGGCATTTGAAAGGGTTTAAGGAGATGCTATACAATCTACACTTCTCAAACAATTTTCGTAAGCATGATAGATGTTCTTTCCAAGAGGAATAAACACAAAGGTCATCTAAGAAAGCTTCGCAAAACTCCCTCAAATATTCTCTAAAAGCACTGTTTATTAATCTTTGAAAGGTGGCAGGGACATTGGTTAAGCCAAAAGCCATAACACGAAATGCAAACACTCCAAATTCGGTTATAAAGGCCGCTTTATCTTGGTCCTCTAGTGCAATTGTAATTTGATTGTAGCCAGAGTACCCATCTAAAAATCTATAAGCTTCCTTCCCTACATCTCTTTCAAGCACATGTTCTGGATATGGCAAGGGGTAATGGTCCCTCCTAGTGGTGGCATTGACCTTCTTGAGATCCACACACACTCTGCGTTTCCCATTCTTTTTTGGCACAATCACTATTGGAGACACCCATTCTGAGTGCTCAATAGGGTATATGAATCTACATTTCACAAGCTTTTCAATCTCTTCTTGGACGATCTTTGCATATTTAGGATTCATTGGGTAGGGTTGTTGCTGGATTGGTTTGGCCATGCTATTCATGGGGATTGTGTGTTGCACCATAGAAGGTGGAACACCTTTCATATCATGATAAGTCCAAGAAAATATATCCTTGAATTCCTTGAGATGTTCTTTAAGTACACACTCTTCAGTCTCTGTCAGATCTTGGGCAATGAAAACAGGTTTGGACTCTTCTCTTGGGTATGCTACCTCTATTTCCTTAACTATCGCTGGATCGTCATAGACTCCATTGCTTCCATTGATAGGTTTTCATTGAGCCTTTGTATACACAACCTTACGTTACTCTGTGGTGTAGGATTTGAAATGTTCAGTGCAGGGTGTAAGTCTGTGGGGTCCTATTGTTCTATGGACTATGAATTCACTTCCGATTCCTTTTGTTGTTGAGTTAACTCTCAATTTTGTTGTCTCCTTACGGTATTTCTCAAATTTGGCTTCTCTGTAGCCGCCAGTTGTGTGATGTCAATGGGTTGTGGAGTACACCACATAACGCTTTGAAGGTATTCACCCCAGTTATCTACCAACTTCTGATGAGCATCACATGCCCCTATATAATTAAGCCATTCTGCGGTAGATTTCTTTTCATTTATTTTAGCACGCACATTTGATCGATATTGTTGCCTCTTATATCTCTTACTCTTCTTGTCTAATTTTTAATTACGGCCGATCTCTAGTGAAGAGTCACTAGATGAATTGCTACTTGTGTCTTCTGCTCCCTTGGATAGATTGTCATCTAGGGTACCACTGGGCCCTGAATGGTTTGTCCCCACATTTGCACTAATATTTAACTCAAATTCTTCATCCTCAGAGTCAATTTCACTTGATGATTCTGACCCCAAATCATGTGGGCTATAGTCTTGTGAGACGCTATTGGTTCCAATGCCAGTCAAACCTTCATCTTGTAGGTCATCACAAGCTATGTGCATTGCTTCTAGCATATTTAAGGGTACGAATGGTGGAATTTTATCCCCCTCAGGTGTTACCCAGGTCGTCCCCCTGTTTCCCCAAGTGTCTACGTTTGCTGCTAGGTGGACCCAATCTACATTGTTAGACTCAATCATCCCAGGTAGTACATCCATATAAGGAGAATCTTCCCCAACATCAGTGTATGCTTTACACATGTAACAATACTGCAATGGGGCCGAGTGAATTGTGGTGTCATATCTATAATCAATTATAAACCTATTTTCCTAGAGGATGTGTTCGACCAATTACAAGATCCACTTGAATGATAGAATCTTGGAACTGCAAGTAGACATGGTTTTTAGACTAGATGATGCACCATTTTTGCTTCCCTCATGAAAGGACATCCCAAGATCATCTCAGATGCCATAGTGTGCTTGAAGGAATCCATAACAATGAAGGTAATTCTTATTTTATGTCCAAAGACCTTGATCTTGAGATCTTCTAGCATCCCAATAGGTTTAACAATAGACCCATTGGCCATCTTTACTACTATGGCTGTGGTTCCAAGGTGAGGTATTCCCATAGTTTCCCATCAATTTTTAGTCACAATGCTAACCCATTGCCACCATCAAGGATTCCCTTCACAGTCAATCCCTTAGTAGTGATTGGTATGGTTGCATTGGATTCTCTCCATCAAAGTATTGTCCCAACTTGTTAACAGGTATTTCTACAATAGAGTTCTCATCTAGGTTGGGTTGTGGATCTAAGTGTTCCTCCTCTATTGGCATCTCCCTAACTCCATCCATCTGTGAAAATTGTGGTAGCCCGACCTTCAGTTCTCCATTGAGAAAAGCTCGAAGAGCTAAGAATAGCTCAGGGTCTCCATATAGTTTGGACGTGATGGTGGTTCTATCCTCTAATACCATGAAATCCATCAATTTGGCAATATTTAATGGCACCTTTTGGGCGCTTTAGTCCCTTGATGTGGAGAAGATGGGATCTCCATTTCTTCAATACGGTCAGGTAGTCCCTCTATAAACGTTCTTTCCAACAAGAAGTGAGTACGCCCACTTTCCCATGACTTTAAGTCACTTTCTTCTTGGATGGCGCTAGGTATGGCTAGAGGTCTATGGACTTTCTGAGGTTGTTGTTGCGTAGGGAACAATGTGTCTGTAATCTGGATCTGCCTATGTGTTGGTTCTAGGTCCCATTGGGTATCTTCTACCAAACTCCTTAATTGCTTGACTCGATCGATCTCCTCTCTAAGGTTTGAATAAGTTCCTATCTTCTTCTTGGATCTTGGCCATTGTGGCTCATGACGACCTTCCTTGTTGGTTTCTTTCCTAGTGGTCATTTTGGTCTCCATGGTTTCACCTAAATCAAAATCCTCTTCAATGTCATTCATATATACGGGGTCGTCACCAGTCCCTATGTTGGTCTTTGAACCGGGGTCTGACTTCGCTGCTTTTTGCGATCTCTTCATTCGTGTTTTCTTCTTCTTCTGAGATTGGGCAATTGATGCCATGTCTCTTTCCTCAAGAATATAATTTTGTTTTTGGAGCATTGATCGTGTGAGTATGTTTACTGGTACCATAGGTGTACTTTGTGATGGCTCCTTGGTAACCTCAATCAAGTTTAATGGCATGATATTTGGCACATTTGGATTATTTGGACATTGGGCAATCAAATGATCTATGCAACATCGGCGGGCCTTGCGGGTGCGTCCGTGTAGTGTGTTCGCCAATTTTGGGGCCGGCCAGGGCATGCCTTCCAACGTCTTTTCTTGTTTCGCAGTCGGCATCACACAACTAGGCCGTCTTTATTTTGGGCATCGATGTTGACTCCTTTGGTTTTTATTATTTTCTTATGTGTGCGTATATGCGTGCGTATACTGTGTGGATATGTGAGTACGTATGTTTGCTTTTGCTCGTGAATGCGTATGCACGTGTGTGTGTGTATGTAATTGTGTGTGCGAGTGTGAGTATGTGCTATGGGTTGTATGTGCGTGTGTAAGTGTGTGCACGTGGGAACGAGGGTAATTATATTATTGTAGTTTCTATCTTTTTATTTTTTTTTGTGGGCTGCTTACGTGTAGGGAGGGTAATAGAGACAAAGGCGAGAGAGAGGGAGGAAAACGAGAGGGTGTGTGTGTGTGTGTGTGAGTGTGTGTGTGGGTGTGAATGAGCGTGTGTGTGGGTGTGAATAGGTAGAGAGAGAGAGAAAGATTGTCCTGCACCTTTGGGCTATCCCGACACAGAGAGCGAGGTAGAGAGTGTGAGGTTGTGAGCAAGGGATAGAGGGAATGGCGAGGGAGGGAGAAGGTGAGAAGGTGGGTGAGAGAGAGAGAGAGAGAGAGAGAGAGAGAGAGAGAGAGAGAGAGAGAGAGAGAGAGAGAGAGAGAGAGAGAGAGAGAGAGAGAGAGAGAGACTGTATGGCTGCGCTTGTTCGACTGACGAGGGGAGAGAGGACGGAAGAGAAAGAGAGAGAGGGAGCGGCCTCGGGCCCAACATGGCCGACAAAGAGCGAGAGAGAGGGGGGGGGGGGGGGGGGGGGTGGTCCACGGGATGGGGGGTGAGAGGAACGAGGCCAGGGGGTGAGAGAAGGAGGAGAACGAGGGGGTGGTATGGTGTATTATATGAGAGAGAGGGAGTGCTTATTTGGATTGCACCCGCGGGGCCATTCTCACAAAGAGCGAGAGAGAGAGTTAGAACGAAGGAGGGAGAGAGACTAGTGTGTCTGAGAGAGAGAGATATGGATGAGTGAGAGGCTTGGGTGAGTAGCAGTCCGCCAGAGAGAGAGAGAGAGAGAGAGAGAGAGAGAGAGAGAGAGAGAGAGAGAGAGAGAGAGAGAGAGAGAGAGAGAGAGAGAGCTAATATGAATAATGAAAGAGAGAGAGGGAGAATTTTGTAAAAGCATGGCGGCCCGCCAGTGGAAGAAAGAGGGTGGCGCCCATTGGGCTGGGTGACACAGAAGCAAGGTCAGAGAGAGAGATGGTGGGTTGGAGGAGCCAACCAAGAGAGAGAAAGACCTCTATCCTCTGGTGATAATGAAGGGGGGGTGTGGCCAAATTGGTGGCGGCCTGCTGTGGGCGAAGATTGTGATGGTCGTGACAATCATCACTTTGTTGTCGGGTATCTCGATGCCCCGATATTGTCTATGCGGAGCTACATGTGTTTTTTTATGGCCATGTTGACCTTGGCACAAGAGCACAGGTCACCGTCCTAAGGGATGCGAAGCTATACACGGACGATCGACCGCGGGTTGCCTATCATGGTGGGATGCTTGCCATACGGAGGCTTGAAGGTGTGCGGGGTGGCCAAGTCGAGGTTTCTCTTGGCATGCACAATCAGAGCGTGTGAAGTGGGGCCAAGCTACAAGGATTTTTTTGAAGTAAAGCTTGGAGTGAACATTGTAAAAGGGGGACTATTATTGCATGCAAAAGGTGATGCCACTGCAGGTTGCAGGAGGGGACAAATGGCCAGCAGAGCAGGAGGGCGCTACAATTCCCAGTGGAAAGGGCGCCATCTCTGGTGTTTCATGCATGGTGAGCGGTTAGTGGCATAGAGGGAGAGCGGGCAGTAACTGATGGCGAGCAGGGTCGAGAGTGGAAAGAGGAGGAAACGGATTTCTCTGGCTGGTCAAGGCCACCAAGTGGAGAGATGAGGAGGGCAAGGCGCATGAAGGAAGGTGGCGGTTTCTAAAGTGGGCGGCAGTTGGCATGGCGGGGGTAGCGCCATCAATAGGAGGAGGGAGCTGCGCTATAGGCACTAAAAAAGGTGCCCCCAAGGGATGGCAGTAGGAGGAGCTTGACAGGGGGCGGCTCCATTACATTGGGGGTTGAGTGCAGGGCTTGGAGCAGGTGAGAAAAAAGCTGCTTACCGTATGAGGTGGCCGCCATCTGTTGGGGGATAGAGGGATGCTCACAGGCAAGTCGAGGTGATAAGGAGGGAGTCGGGTGCACCAAGGGTTGATGATAGTGCTGTGGAAGGAGGGCGAGAACGGCTACAGAGTTCTAGGGAGGGCCTTTGAGAGCTGAGAGCCGCCAATGATGGAGGGCTGATGACCTATTGTGCAGGCCTCGCATCCGCCAAGGGTGAAACGGGCTGACGTGCTATGAATTGGGATCGCCAGGGCGGCACCATATGCAGGAGGAGACCTGCTGACGGGTTGAAGAGAGGTAAAGGGCCAGGCGGGCTCCATACAGAGAGGAGCTGCCATACCCAGGAGGCTGAGGGTCAACACTAGAGAAGGGGCCAGGCTTGGGGAATTGTGGAGAACCGCCATGGAGGCAAATGAAAAGCAGGGATTGTAGTGGTGGTTAACGCCATCACGTTACCCACATATATATGTGTTTTGATGCATGATTTTTTTATGGTTTATGCGACTGCTTGACTTACATCACTTTGCTCCTTAGTCTTGTCTTGTGCTAGTCCCTGGTAGCATCGGCTCTGAACCACACGAGTGTGTGTGTGTGTGTGCAGAGAGAGAGAGGGAGAGAGTGATTGTGGTTGCAGATTGGGTGTGGGTTTGTGTGTGGTTGAGATGTGTGAGGCCTCCCGATGTGAGTGTGTTTTTACAGGATTTGGTGAGTGTATGCATTAATGTGTGGGATACGGGTGATGGTTTGTTGTTGGGTCTATTGTACTGAAGTGCTCATGTGTGAGCGTGTATAGCCGGTGGTGTTCAAAGGGGAGTATGTGCAATTGCAGTTTGCAGATTGTGTATCGGTGTGTGTGATTCTGTGTGGTTAGGGGTGCACGTTAATTGCTGGGCTATAGAGAGAGGCAAGTTTGGAGTGTGCTGGGTTTGTTCCCCCTTCCCCCTTTCCATCAGTGGTGCCCCCAGTGAGGACCTACTGATTGCTCCTTATTGAAGATTTAAAGCCTGAAGATGATGCATGATATCGAATTGGTGCTTGTTGGAGAAGAAGAGGCTACATATTGGTTTTCCAATCTGGAGCTATACCTATTGTAGATGAGAATTTGTGGAGATGAGGCCAAATTGAAGGCACTACCATTGGTTCTGCAAGGAGGAGCCAAAGCTTGGTTTGAAGGATTGAAGGTTGCAGATCGGAAGTCGATGAGCGAGATTCGCAAGCGGTTTGTTGAAGGTTTTGAGAAGCAGGGTTCTCCATCGGACTTGGGTGAGCAATTGAGCAAGCTAAATCAGGATGTAAGTGAAGATTCTTCTTTGTTTTTGGATAAATTTGAATCTATTTGGGAGAGACTAACTATTGTTACATGTGTGAAAAATGGAGATCATTTCAAGCGAGAGTAGTTTCTAGCATGCTTGCATCCCCCCGAATCAAGGAGAAGGTCGAGTGTGGTGGTGCAAAGGACTATGTGCAAATGGTTTGCTTGGCGAGGGTAAAGAGCAAGAAAGTAAAGAGGAAGCTAGAGATGGGTTTGTTGGAGCCAGTAGACTATGGATATAGCTCAACAACGGATTTGCATCATGGCATGAAGCCAAAGGAGAGTTCAAGAGTCAAAGAAATAGCTGCTTCATCATTGGTAAGCCGTTTTGGTTCTTCATTTCAATTTGTGCCTCCAGTTGGTGTGTTGCTATACAAGAGTCTGTTAGCCCCGCTAGCAAGGATACTGTCCTACCCAAAGTGTGTATGCATGAAGAAGAAAATGAAGATGTGAAAATATCACAGGAAAGGCTTGAAGTTGTTGGCAAAGCAATGGTCGAAGCTATACAGACAAAAGCTAGCCAGGGGGTAGGCAACCTTGGCCTACCGATTGTGTTAAAGAGTGGCAATGCATTCCAAAAGGTGTGGACGATGTCAACATACCATAGAACGAGGTAATAGATCATGGCTTTCTTTCTTGCTTAGCAAATGATATGGTTGTAGAAGCGGTCCTAGAAGCGCAGGTTGACATTCAAGAGCAAATGATTGAGCAATCCGATTTTCTCTCACCCGAAGTGGTTGAAGATGAAGCATCACAGGCTATGGTGGACGAAGATTGGCATGGCGAGTCAGGTATGGAGTGTGTGCCATTTGAAGGACATACAATAGAGGATATTCTTGAGAGGCAGGGAGTCTTGGTTCTCCAAGAAGAAGTTCCATCAGAAGACAAGTTGCAAAAGATTTGTGCCATGTTGTTGGTGGTCATGTTTCTGACAATTGCTTTACAAGCAGTTTTGCACCGTTTGCAAAGCTTTTTGGATGCAGATTATGGTATAGAGAACCCTCTAGCAGGTAAGAGCATAATGATGTATGGTGCAGCTGCTTTGAAGGTGGGTGAAAGACTCATTTTCTGTACTAGGAAGACTTGTGGGTCCAGGTTGTTCAAGGTTTATGGTGCGGACAACTACATGCATGATTGGCTTATAGATTTACAGGTGCAAAGGGAGAATGGTTTGTATATGTTTTACAGATGGGTGGTAATGCTCAAAACCATCAGTTTGACCCAGGAGGGGCCTACACTGCGCTTGGGAAAGCTCGAGGCTTTCCATTTGATCCGGGGGGATTTTACAACTGATAAAATCTCTCTCTCTCTATCTATCTATACAGTTGTACATACTACATATAGCTTCTTATTATGCTATCATGTTCTCCCTTTCTATGCAGTTTTTTGATACCTAAATAATGCTATGGTTGAGCATGAATGCTCAACGAGGGGGTGGGCAATGATGGTGCACCCAATTTGTGTTGATACAGGGAGAAACCAACAGCACTTGCATGACATTATGCAGGATGATGATATCGGACTTTGGCAGGACTTATATGAATATTGGAGCAGGTATGGTGGGGATATGTATGTCAAATGCGGCAATTTACAAGTTGATGATGGTTTTTTGGAGCTCTACTAGCCAAAAGCTTAACGACATGTGTGCCAATTCGGTAGACAAGTTCACCGAGATCCAAGATTGTGATGGTCGTGACAATCATCACTTTGTTGTCGGGTATCTCGATGCCCCGATATTGTCTATGCGGAGCTACATGTGTTTTTTTATGGCCATGTTGACCTTGGCACAAGAGCAAAGGTCATCGTCCTAAGGGATGCGAATCTATACATGGATGACCGACTGCGGGTTGCTATCATGGTGGGATGCTTGCCATACGGAGGCTTGAAGGTGTGCGGGGTGGCCAAGTCGAGGTTTCTCTTGGCATGCAAAATCAGAGCGTGTGAAATGGGGCCAAGCTACAAGGATTTTTTTGAAGTAAAGCTTGGAGTGAACATTGTAAAAGGGGGACTATTATTGCATGAAAAAGATGATGCCACTGCAGGTTGCAGGAGGCATTATGAAAAATATGAACCCTCTAGGGGCCCTTTGGGATTAAGGTTAATTAGAGGCCAGCCAATAGGAAGAGGGTGGTGGACACACTCTATACCCTCAAAAAAGTAGGGGGACAAGGTAGCCTTACACCTTTTAATGGCCTCTTACCTAGTGAGAAGGTAAGGGAGGTGGCTAGGGGAAACGGAGGGGGGGGGGGGGACCACTTTGACCTTTTTTCCCCCACTTTTTGGCCCGGATTTAAAAATACACAAAAAATTTCAAATTTTCAAAAAATTTCAAATTTTCAAAAAATTTCAAATTTTCAAAAAATTTCAAATTTTCAAAAAATTTCAAATTTCAAGTTTTCTCTCCTTAAAAGGTCCCCCAACCTATTTCATGGTCAAAAAAGTATTTTTGACCTCCAAAAGTAAAAAACATGCACTAAAAAATTTCAAAAAATTAAAATTTTCCAAAAAAATTCAAAACATCATTTTCCACCCTCCAAAGTCTTTCCAAACCTATTCTATAGCTAAAAAGTGATTTTCTCTCTCTACAAACCCTTTTCCAAGCTCTCCATGGCTGCAACAACCACATGCACCCCCTATAGTTCAGCATTATCTCTCTACTAGCTTTCTCCCATCTCCATTGTAGCACCAAGTAAGCTTCTCCCCTATCTCTTCCCCTTGCCCACCACATAGTTCCACACCAAGCTAGCTCCTCTCCCTTCTCTCACCTCCATTATAGCATGAAACAAGTTTCTCCTCCTTCTACTTTCATTCACTCGCACTACATGGAAACCTCTACTCTCGAAGGTGGAAAAAGCATCAACTCACATGACTTGCATACCACAAGAACAGGAGGTGTGGATAGTGCATGGGCATTGCAAGGATTCATTTCCAACATAAAGATAGAATGGTGAGAAAACTACCCTTGTAGCTTACATTTAGAGCTTAAGATGATCTCCATCTTTAAGTTTATCACGGTGGAGGGAATTAACCTCTTTATGGATTTCAATGTTTAGGCTTCACACCTCATAACATTGGGTGGTGCTATTTTGTTGATGGCTTTGGTGCGCCATCTATAGTTTTGTAGCATGTGATTGAGTCTCACAATGTAAGTAAGTTGTGTTATCTATGGAGAGTCATCAAAGATTTTTCTTATAATTTATTCTTTGTATAGTTGTCATTAGATTATTAGAATGATATCATTTTGTACTTTATAACTTTGTGCTCACATAATCTGTTGTTTACTTACAGAGTCAACTTGTTTTGAGAGGACATGAGCAAGCAACCATGTGCAGAGATGGAAATCATCCTATTTTTGTTCCGTGAGGAACCTTTCACTACCGTGTTAAAAGATTTTGATAAGAATAGTAGGAATTTTGTAGAATCTTGAACCAATAGGTACTCTCTAGGAGCTCTTAGAAAAGCCATCCCTATAGTACTACTATCTTCCCTAGTGTCATAGACACACAAATATATACTCGTGTATATGAATCTCTAGATGAGAGACAAATACTTGTAAGAGAAGGCTAACAGCAACAACGTTGTCTCCATTTGTAATTATTTTTATGAGGCTGGATTCTTCTATAAATGCAATATAATTTTTTTTTGTTAAATGGTGTCGCACTGAGTGAGAGTATTTAATTTATATTACTAGCTGGAGTTTCATACAGATTTGAGAAATATTGTTTGATTTTTATGGATATTTTGATTTGCCTGTAAGATGTTTGAAGTTTCAAGTCTTAATCATTCCACCATGAAGAAATTCATGCAATATTTTGATTTCAGTTTAATCACTAATGGTTATTCTTATTAAGTGGATTATAACCTTTGTCAAGATGTCCTCATTTGGGGATGTTGAATATATATCAATAGCAACATTTCAAAAGTTGAGAAAGCTAAATTATTGCTTTCCAAAATGTTATTGTTTCCATACTATGCCTATGCCAAGCTTGACTTAGAGAAATGACAACTTGAGATGGAGGTGTAGATATATAGGGGTGACTTATTATTGATTCTTGTTTCATCATATATATTATAAAGCCTTTGAGTTTCCACCTTTTTGAGTAGTGTTGACAAGTTTTTGATATCAAACCTTCTTAAATATCCCTATTCATTGGCTATTGGTAGCTATTTATTTGGTATTGTTAAAGATCATAGCAATAGCTATCACCTTGTGAACTTAATTGTTGAATTGGGGATTTGATTTTTACTATGTAGCTCATTTGGATAGAGAAAGTGTAAACATAAATTATAGATACATGCATTGTTAACATAGAAGATATGTATCACTAGAACCTACATAACTGCTACTCAAGAAACCTTTGGTTGGATACTATAACAACAGGGGTCACATGTGGTTTTAAATACCAAAGAAATGGCTTAACCAAAACATTCCCAAGAACACGAGGTGAACACAAGGAAGTAAAAATTGGCTCCTTGTTTGGTTGATTTCTAGTGCTAAATGTTCTGAGTGCAAAAAATTTGTGAGGCCTTTGACCTTGGGAGTTCACTAAAGTATATGTAACATAGCACATGTGGCAACAGAAAGGAATTTATATTCTTGTAAAGTTAAAGAAACATGTGTAGGTAAGGCCTATAAGGGCTACTTTCAATCCATTGTGGTGAACACACATGATATAGGAAAATTTTACATAGTGAATACTCCGGACATCAAACACTACAACTCTATCTCATGGACATACATTAAAACAAAGCCCCTATTTGTCATTTTGAAGCCCAAGGCACCCTCAACAAGAGGGACCACAACGGCGCGTAGAATGCCCATCCAGGCACAAATAGGGACCAAGATATTTCCAAGAATAGGGGATGGACACAAGGAAGTAAAAAATGGTTGACAAGCATGATACAAGGTTTAGGCATCTTTCATTTGGGGGGGGGGGGAGGGGTTGCTATGAACACATTAAACTGCCTAGTTCTATCTCATAGCCATGCATTAAAATAATCTTGTACCTTGTGGCCTTTCTTGTTGAGGGTCCCTGGGGCCCTAAAATGACAAGTACAAGCTTTTTGTTAATGCATGGCATGATAAAAATATGGTAGACCTAGAGTGCTCTTACATATCAACAAACAAAAAAGTCCAAATTTCTTCTCATTAACTTTGATAAGCATACATCTGTGAACAACTTCCAAGGAGTAGTGTGGTCATAGTTCTTACGTCCATTCCATGACATGGTATGCTCCTGGGGTGACCTATCACATAAAAATATCTTTGGTAGGAGTGCCCTCATGTTAGGAAAGGGTGTGTTGCTGTTGATGAAAAGTTTTTGCATTGTCCTACTAGGGATCTCTTCATGTTATCATAATGATTTTTGGTGTAGTGGGAGCCACATTGCCGCTGAGGAGATCTTTGTGCCACCGTAAAAGCTTCATGTTATGCCAGTTCCTTGACTCATTCTTGCAAACAACGCCACTCAACTAGCATGGCAATAGGTCACCTTGTAACAAAAACATGTATGAATTCAACATTTGCAAGCTATATAATGAAGACACTTGTTAAGTATATGTTGTACAAATTTGCAAGTATTTCTATCTAACTGGGAATAAACAATACAAAAATATACATTAGGATGAGATTACCACCCCTAATAAGCATGGATTTGAAGCACCTACCTGCAAGATGTAACAAAGAAGACTGTTTCAGAGGAAAAGTGGTGACACTTGACCTCTCTAACCTGCAGCCTTTCACTATTTGTGCATAAAAGCAACCTTTGTGCCAAGCACTACAAAACAAGTAGAGGCAACACCTTAGACTTCAAAGTTTATGATAAGAAGAACACAATCAAAAGTAAGAAGTATATTGTTACCTTGCATAAAGGGGTGTTTTGTTCAAATATGTGATGGTATTGGCAAGATATTGAAGAACCGTCAACATTCATCTCACCGATGGTACGACGTTCTTGGGATGACCTCTGCTACCCTCACGTGCGGCCTTCGGTGCAAATGTTGCGAACAAGAAAATATGTATGCATACGATTTGTGATGTCCTTGAGCACCATGGTAGTTGTTGCATGAGGAAGCAAAGGATGAAAAGAGAGAGGGGGGAGGGAGAGAGAGGAACATGGGCGAAGACAAGGGGGTAGTGGGGGAGAGAGAGAGAGAGAGTGGAGAAGGAGGAGAGAAGGGGGCAGGGAGGGAGAGGGAGGAACATGGGAGGAGACGATGAAGGTAGAGAATGGGAAGCGTCTATTCTGAGATGTCCCATGCTCAATGCCCCAGACCGTGAAAGGGGACAGTGGGGGAGAGGGAGAGAGGGGAGGAGGAGGAGATAAGGGGGCAGGGAGGGAGAGGAGAGGGAGAAAGGAGGGAGGAGGAAGAGAGAAGAAAGTTTTTTTTTTGGGGGGAGTTTTTTTTTTGAAAAATTGGACTTTTAGTGCTTGTAAGTTTAAAAAAAGATCAAAAAATACTTTTTTGATATGGATATATGTTGGGGGGAGTTTTAAGTAAAAAACAAGTAAAAATAATTTTTTTTAAAAAAAAGTCAAATTTTGGCTTTTAGTGATCCACGTTTTTTATGATGTGGCCACACCTCTTTACTCCCTTCACTTTCAAAAAGCTAGAGAGAGAAGGTGACCTCCTAGGTCCACATCCTACATGTGTCTAAAAAAAAGGCTAGAAAAGCCTACTCAAAACTAGCTTCTTGAATGCCCTTGTCCCCTTAACCCTGCACACCATTAGCCTTAATCCCTAAAAATTAGGATTCCTTACAAGGCCCATGCAAGGTTCATATTTCTCCTAATGGGGACAAATGGCCGGTAGAGCAGGAGGGTGCTGCAGTTCCCGGTGGAAAGGGCGCCATCTGTGGTGTTTCATGCATGGTGAGCAGTTAGTGGCATAGAGGGAGAGTGGGCAGTAAATGCATGGCGAGCATGGTTAAGAGTTGAAAGATGAAAAATGGCTTTCTCGGGCTGGTCAAGGCCGCCAAGTGGAGAGATGAGGAGGGCAAGGCACATGAAGGAAGCTGGTGGTTTCTATAGTGGGCGACAGTTGGCATGGCGGGGGTAGCGCCATCAATAGGGCGACGGAGCTGCGCTATAGGCAGAAAAAAAGGTGCCCCCAAGGGGTGGCAGTAGGAGGAGCTTGACAGGGGGCGGCTCCATTACATTGGGGGTTGAGTGCAGGGCTTGGAGCAGGTGAGAAAAAAGTTGCTTACTGTATGAGGAGGCCGCCATCTGTTGGGGGATAGAGGGATGCTCATAGGCAGGTCGAGGTGATAAGGAGGGAGTCGGGTGCGCCAAGGGTTGATGACAATGCTGTGGACGGAGGGCAAGAACGCCTACACAATGCTAGGGAGGTAGGCCTTTGAGGGATGAGAGATGCCAATGATGGAGGGCTGATGACCTATTATGCAGGCCTCGCATCCAGTCAAGGGTGAAACGGGCTGGCGTGCTGTGAATTGGGATCGCCAGAGCGGCACCATATGCAGGAGGAGGCTTGTTGACCGGTTGAAGAGAGGTAAAGGGCCAAGCAGGCTCCATACAGAGAGGAGCTTCCATACCTGAGGAGGCCGAGGGTCAACACTAGAGAAGGGGCCAGGATTGGGGAATTGTGGAGAACCTCCATGGAGGCAAATGAAAAGCAGGGATTGTAGTGGCGGTTAATGCCATCATGGTACCCGCATATATATGTGTTTTGATGCATGATTTTTTTATGTTTTATGCGACTGCTCAACTCGGATCACGTTGCTCCTTCATCTTGTCTTGTGCTAGTCCATGGTAGCGTTGGCTCCGGACCACACGGGTGTGTGTGTGTGTGTGTGCTGAGGCAGAGAGGGAGAGAGTGATTGTGGTTGCAGATTGGGTGTGGGTTTGTGTGCGGTTGAGATGTGTGAGGCCTCCCGATGTGAGTATGTTTACATGATTAGGTGAGTCTATGCATCAATGTGTGGGATACAGGTGATAATTTGTTGTTGGGTCTATTGTGCTGAAGTGCTCATGTGTGAGTGTGTATAGCTGGTGGTGTTTGAAGGGGAGTATGTGCAATTGCAGTTTGCAGATTGTGTATTGGTGTATGTGATTGTGTGTTTTTAGGGGTGCGGGTTAATCCCTAGGCTATAGAGAGGAAAGTTTGGAGTGTGTTGGGTTTGCTCCCCTTTCCAACGTGTTCCCAATCATAATGATCTAGACAATATTCAAACTCATCAATGTTGTCGTCTGCTTCTTCATCTACATCCATGCTATAGCACTATAAAGGTTCGCCTAGAATCTCCTCTAAAGGGGTACATGCATCAGAAAGCTCGTCTATACTATTATGTTCATCTTCATTGGATCTAGAGAAGAAACCATCAATTATGGCATCTTCTTTTGTGATAACAAAATCTGCAAACATATTGTTAGTAGCAAATGTCATAATAATGAATATCTAATTCTCTTAAATGATTTTCTCATGTTAAACCGATCATTTAATATGGGGAAGTGCCAGGGGAGAAAAAGCTAGAAATTGGTTAAGCTAGCACACCGGCCACAGTAGGGATCCAAAGGAGGGAAAATAGGGATCCAAAGGGGGGGGGGCCATCTGTAAAAGAGCCATGTGCAACAATGGGCTTAAAAGACCCTAAGGTTCAGCCCATTAAGAATTCCAAAATGCTAAGGTTCCAAAATTCAAAGGTTGTGCCCAAAGGCCAAACACTAGGGAAATTGGATGCTTAGTGTGTGTCACAAAAATTCTTTATCAATCCCTACATAGGAGGGGGCGAGCCTTGCAAGTAGGGGATGAGAGAGAAACTCACACACACACACACACACACACACACACACACACACACACACACACACACACACACACACACACACACACACACACACACACACACACACACACACACACACACACACACACACACACACACACACACACACACACACACACACACACACACACACACACACACACACACAAGCTCCCTTTACACAAAGGGAATGAGGGACACATGTCAGCTCCCTAGCCCAGATGCCCACAAGGTGTACCCAATTCCTATTGGATGGCCTTGGAGGTGGACCAATGCGAATTAGGCTAGAGTAAATCTAGTTTAATTAATTTAAAAACACTGAATAAAAGAACCAATAACAATTAAGCTCTCTAGAAGACTATTGGCCAGTCTCCCAAGGGGACCAATGAGCATTCAACAGCCCAATGGCTTGCCTGATTCCTATTGGCCAGGAGGCAAAGGGGTCCAATGAGAGTTTAGTTGAATTAAATAATTACCTAAAGCTCTCACAAAAGGGGAAAGGGGGACACATGTCAGAAGGCTATCACTTATGCTGCTTAATTACCATTGGCTAGGCCTGGGGAGGTCCAAAAGGATGCTAGCAAGAGCAAATAGCAAGAGGGGTCGACCAAGAGAGAGAGGGGGATGATTTTTGCAAGGCATTATCACACACACACACACACACACTCAGACACTCTCATGTGTGAAGAAAATAAGACTCTCTCTCCTTCTCAAGCTTTAATGGAAAGCTTACCACCTACTCCAAGCTTGTGAGAAGGGAGGCCTACACCAACAACTCTTGGCTTTGTGATGCAAATCCAACCAAGAGCCAAGCTTCAATGCATGCTCATCTCCTCTACCATGCTAATTACTAAGCTAATCTATGCTAATATGAGTGATTATGTGAGGAAATGTGTATCTTTCTCGTAAGAATACTCCTTCTTCCTCTCAATCTACTATCATACCCCGCTAGCTCTCACCATCTTCGAAGGTGTGTGAGGTCTTGGGTCTGAGACCGTGAGGGCATTGATGTTGTGTTTGATAAGTGTTTTTCTTAGTGCATGAAGTTTCCATCTTCATTGCACTAGCTAGTATTGAAGGAACACAAAGAATTGTATTGTAAAATGTCTCTCTTGATGGGAGAAACCATAATACAAACATCTTTTTGGAGGGGGGATCGGCTCCATGCGAATCCGGTCCTCAACTATTGTCAATTGCTTAATTTATCTCTCTTTTGAAGTATTGTTCATGTACTATCTAGCTAGGTGTTATGATTTTTGTTGCTCTTTCCACCCAAGCACTCCTGTTATTCTTATTAGGAAGCTATTCTAATGAAATGCTCACTATGTTCATGCTATTTTTCGCTACACACAAGTTACTAGACCTTTTAATGTTACATTGGTATCAGAGCACAAGGTTTCTCTTTTGTTGCTCAAGAAGGGAGGTCCTCAAGCTAGCTATAAATGGTTGGTACTATTAATTGCATGTGAGTAAGTAGAATATGGATTTTTCAGCCTTGCAGTGCGCTAACCGCTATTGAGCTATTAGAAGCTTGACAGGATCCAGTGCTATTTTGGTGTTGAACGACCCTCTCTTCTATTCCTTGCAATTAATGGTATTCGAGCCACGGGTACAGTAGCTTGAGTGATTTTTCTAAAGGGGTAAAGAGGAGTAGAAACTAGGGCTTGAAGTGCCAAATAACACCTAAAAAGTTTACACCTAAAAGTTGTTAGAATGGCTGACAATAGTAAAGAGAGTGAAATTAATGTTGATAACTTTGATTTTGCTAATGAGCAAGCTACTAATGATGCCCCGATGCTTGTTAACTATCTTGTTTCTATGCTTCAACAAGCTATGGGCAATCCATCCCTCCAAAGTGAAGTGCAACGGCAGCTTCGTGCTCATGGGATTCTTCAAGCTCCCCAGCATGACGAGGGAACACCTAGGAAGCCTCCTTGTGAGACTTCCAAAAGAGGTCTCTCTCCGATTCGGGAAGAAGAAGAGGATCCCTATGAAGGGCTCAAAAATTTGCTCCTTGATGACGCATCTTCTTCTTAAAGGACAATTCAAGAGCCTCCACCGAAGGAACGAAAAAGAAGTGAGTCTCCCGCCACCTTGGTGGAGATGGCTCCACAAAGACGGCGTGCTAAACGCTCTCCATCACCTCCAAAATGGAGAAGACCATCGCATATGTCTCCACACCATACTTCAAAGAGGGATGACAAAAACCAAGAGAAGAAAAAGGCGAGAAAGAGGACACCCTCTTCTCCATCTTCTTCATCCTCTTCCTCTTATAAATGTGATGGTCAAGACAACGAAGATCAAGGCAAGAAAGAGATCACCCTCTTCTCCATCTTCCTTAAATTCTTTATCTTCTGAATAAAGTGATGGTGCAACCTTTGAACCATAAAAAAGAAGAGGCCATAGAAAATCCTATGCCACATGGAAGAGGTCGTCCAAGCTCAAGAAGTTCAAAGAGGGAGGGAAGAGCATCTCTTTCCTTACCTAGGATGGCACTTTTGGTGCTACAGACAAAGTATTGGCCTTTATCCAACAATTCAATGCGGCATTTGGAGATGAGGGCTTCACGAAGTCCTCTAAGCTACACCATGTAGCTATACACTTTCAAAAGTCCGCTTGGCAATGGTGGTCTAGTCTATGGGCCAACGGTGAAGCTCCACGAACATGGAAAGCTTTAAGAGCTTCCCTTATGAAGCAATTTTTGGCCACCGATGCCAAAGACAAAGTACTCACCGAATGGAGAAGCTTGAAGATCTCTCCCTATGAATCCATCCACAAATATATAGACAAGTTTTGGTACCTACAACTCAAATACACTGTCTTCAAAATGTTGGATTTTGGAGAGCAAAAGCAGCAACTTTGTGCGGTCTTAATCGAAGAAATGGCGGAGTATGTCAACTCCCAAAGGCCACACACCATATCGGCGGTTATACACCATACTATGGTAGCCTCTTGATTCAATTTCCAAACAGGGGCTAAGAGGAATTCTAAGCCCCCTAAAAACAAGGGTTCCAATGAGCCTAAGGGGAAGGACAATGTCCAAAAGTCTCCTAAGGGAAATTCCAACAAAGCTAAGGAGAAGGGAGTCTACAAAGGCAGAAGAAAAACTCTCTCCTGAAGAGCTTGAGCGTTATCGTAAGGATAACCGGTGTTTCAAGTGTGGTGAACAAGGGCATGCGTGCCGGGCTTGTCCCCAAAAGAACACCCGCCATGAACCTCCTAGAGCTCCCTTGGTCGAAATCCAAGACGAGGAAATTCACCACAAAGGATCTCTACTATGCCATGCTTGGGGAAAGGTAAGAGAACATAATGCTTCTTTTCTCCTTGACCCTGGTTCTACTCATAATTTTATAGCTATAAAGTTGGCCACCAAGCTAGGTATACAAGCCTACGTGATGGGAGATGTCCTACCCACAGACGATGCTTTCAAGGGGCAAGAAGCTTCAGTCACTCCCTTAATCGGAAAATTGAGGCTCCATGTCCAAAGCTATGTGGACAAAGAGGACTTCTTTATCTCTCCTCTCAAGCATGAGGATGTAATCCTAGGGGCACCATGGTTTGATCGCATGGCTGCCAATGTTAAATTCCCTAAAAGGAGAATCTCCTTTAAGTTTAGGGAAAAAGATATGTATATAGATCCTAAGGAAATGGGTAACACTATACCCATTGTACATACACAAGCTTTCAACAAGTCAATAAAGAGCTCTATTTCCGTGTACATGATTTTTGTTAAAGATTCTCAAAATGAACCTAATGTTTTAACAAAAGAAAATATACACAATCAAAAGGAATTAGAGTTCTCCAATTTTCTCAAGGGGTTTCAAGATGTCTTTATTGACGACATCCCTTGTGAGCGACCTCCTAAACGAGGTAATGATGACCATGCAATTGAACTTCTTCTAGGAAGTTCACCGCCTAACAAACCTCCTTATAGAGTTTCTCAAGCTCAACAAGAGGAGATTATGCGGCAAGTGCATGAGTTAGTTGACAAGGGCATGGTTAGGCCTAGCTCATCTCCATTTTGTTCTCCTGTGCTACTAGTGCAAAAGAAAGATGGCACATATCGTATGTGGGTTGACTATAGAGTACCAAATAGGATCACTATCAAAAATAGGTTTCCCGTTCCACGGGTAGAAGACCTATTTGATAAGCTACAAGGGTCCACATACTTCAGTAGGATTGACATAAAAAGTGGCTATCATCAAATAAGGATAGTTGATCAAGACATTGTAAAGACCGCATTTCGCACTATGTTTGGTCTTTACGAATACATTGTCATGGCTTTTGGCTTGACCAATGCACCAGCCACATTCAACTGCTTGATGGAGAAGCTATTCAGGCCTCATGAACCTTTACTGGAGTGGTCTTTGATGATATCATCATCTACTCTAATTCATTAGACAGACACAAGCGACACCTCTAGGTAATATTTCAAGTTCTAAGAGAGAATAAACTTTTTGTTAATCGAAAGAAAATTGAATTTTTCTTACAAGAGATTGAGTATTTAGGTCACATTATCTCTCAAGATGGCATCCAAATGGATGCATCAAAGTTAAAGATAATAAAAGGATGGCCTAACCAAGGAATCTTCATGAGTTAAGAAGCTTTATAGGTATGTGCGCATACTATAGACGCTTCATAGAAAAGTTATCACTAATAGCAGGACCATTACATGACCTAACAAAGAAAAATGTTAGGTACACATGGTCTCCCAGGGAGAACAATGCTTTCGAAAAGCTTATCACTCAACCTGTGTTTACACTACTGGATCTCTCAAAGCCATTTGAAGTCCAATGTGATGCTTGTGGTGATTGCCTTGGAGCTCTTTTGCTCCACGAAGGGCACACCATAGGCTATCAAAGTTGAAGCCTCGACCCTGTTGAGAAATCTCTAGGCATATATGAAAAGGAACTCCTTGCAGTTCTACATGCCTTAGACTCATGGAAGCACTATTTATTGGGGACTCCTTTCATTCTGCGAACGGATCACCAAAGTCTTAAGTACTTCATGACACAGACTAAGCTCTCCGACAAACAAATGAGGTGGGCAAATTTCCTTTCGCAATTTCATTTTCATATTGCTCACATTGTTGGCAAGCATAATCAAGTAGCCGATGCACTCTCAAGATGGCCAAGAGTGAATGCGGTTTTCATAGCAACTCACAATGATCTATGTTCTATAATAGATGAGTATGCTATTGATCCCAATTTTAGAGATGTGATTTCATCCCTTTCACTAGGGAAGAAAGAGGAACCATTTACTTTACAAGATGATTATCTTCTCTACGGAAATAGACTATGCGTTACTAGCTCACTACGTGAGAAAGTAATGTATGAATCTCATGCTCCTCCTTATGCAGGGCATAGAGGGATTCAATCTACCCTAAAGAGGATTGAAACATATTTCTATTGGCCTACCATGAAAGCAAACATACAAGAGTATGTTTCTAAATGTGTGGTATGCCAAAAGATGAAGTTTGATAGAGGGAAGCAACTTGGATTGCTTCAACCTTTGCCAATTTCTAATTCACCATGGGAGAGCATATCCATGGATTCTATCTTTGGATTGCCTAAGTCTATCCATGGGAATACGGGAATATGGACGATAGTTGACATGTTCAGTAAACAAGCTCATTTTTTACCTGTCAAAAAGACTATCAAAGCCCATCAAATGGAAACCCTCTTTATTTCACAAATCTTCAAGTACCATGGCTTTCCAATGTCCATAGTGTCGGATCGAGATCCTAGAATGACCATTAATTTCTGGAAGGGTCTCTTTGAGAATTTAGGAGCAAGGCTAAACTTCTCTTTGGCCTATCACCCGCAGATGCAAGGCATACAATTAAAGGATATCCTAAACCTTGTCAATGCTTACAATGGTTCCCTAGAGTAAGCAAATGTACAAATGTTAAAAATGAACAAATTTTTTGTCTTATAACACTCTCTTTTTATTCATTGTGCACAAAAATAAAGTAGTATGCATGCTTAGATCAAGTTTGCAGAGACGACGTCTCCCGAACACCAAGTAGAGCTTGTCACTCTACTATGGAAGACTGATAGGACTAATGTGCAAACATGCTTGCGACAGATTAGGCTCTCAAGCGCCAAATGGACTAGTCATCCATTCTGGAACGATGCCACAGGGTAACATAGGGATCCTCTACCCGTTATGAAAAGGACTAATGAATATGCTTTATCTTATCTACCCCATAGTCGAGGAAGACTATGATTTCAAGAGAGCGATAATGTCATATTAATGAATATCTAAGTCTCCTAAATGATTTCCTCATGTTAAACTGATCATTTAATATGGGAAAGTGCTAGGGGAGAAAAAGCTAGAAATTGGTTAAGCTTGCAGACTAGCCACAGTAGGGATCCAAAGGAGGGAAAATAGGGATCCAAAGAGGGGGGCCATCTATAAAAGATCCATGTACAACAATGGGCTTAAAAGACCCTAAGGTTCAGCCCATTAAGACTTCCAAACTGCTAAGGTTAAAAAATTCAAAGGTTGTGCCCAAAGGCCAAACACTAGGGAAATTGGATGCTTAGTGTGTGTCACAAAAAGTCTTTATCAATCCCTACATAGGAGGGGGCGAGCCTTGCAAGTAGGGGATGAGAGAGAAACTCACACACACACACACACACACACACACACACACACACACACACACACACACACACACAAGCTCCCTTTACACAAAGCGAATGGGGGACACATGTCAGCTCCCTAGCCCAGATGCCCACAAGGTGTACCCAATTCCTATTGGATGGCCTTGGAGGTGGACCAATGCGAATTAGGCTAGAGTAAATCTAGTTTAATTAATTTAAAAACACTGAATAAAAGAACCAATAACAATTAAGCTCTCTAGAAGACTATTGGCCAGTCTCCCAAGGGGACCAATGAGCATTCAGCAGCCCAATGGCTTGCCTGATTCCTATTGGCCAGGAGGCAAAGGGGTCCAATGAGAGTTTAGTTGAATTAAATAATTACCTAAAGCTCTCACAAAAGGGGAAAGGGGGACACATGTCAGAAGGCTATCACTTATGCTGCTTAATTACCATTGGCTAGGCCTGGGGAGGTCCAAAAGGATGCTAGCAAGAGCAAATAGCAAGAGGGGTCGACCAAGAGAGAGAGGGGGATGATTTTTGCAAGGCATTATCACACACACACACACACACACACTCAGACACTCTCATGTGTGAAGAAAATAAGACTCTCTCTCCTTCTCAAGCTTTAATGGAAAGCTTACCACCTACTCCAAGCTTGTGAGAAGGGAGGCCTACACCAACAACTCTTGGCTTTGTGATGCAAATCCAACCAAGAGCCAAGCTTCAATGCATGCTCATCTCCTCTACCATGCTAATTACTAAGCTAATTTATGCTAATATGAGTGATTATGTGAGGAAATGTACATCTTTCTGGTAAGAATACTCCTTCTTCCTATCAATCTACTATCATACCCGCTAGCTCTCACCATCTTCGAAGGTGTGTGAGGTCTTGGGTCTGAGACCGTGAGGGAATTGATGTTGTGTTTGATAAGTGTTTTGCTTAGTGCATGAAGTTTCCATCTTCATTGCACTAGCTAGTATTGAAGGAACACAAATAATTGTATTGTAAAATGTCTCTCTTGATGGGAGAAACCATAATACAAAGCCTTTTGGAGGGGGGACCGGCTCCATGCAAATCCCGTCCTCAACTGTTGTCAATTGCTTAATTTCTCTCTATTTTGAAGTATTGTTCATGCTATCTAGCTAGGTGTTATGAATTTTGTTGCTCTCTCCACCCAAGCACTCTTGTTATTCTCATTAGGAAGCTATTCTAATAAAATGCCTACTATGTTCATGCTATTTTCCGCTACACACAAGTTACTAGACCTTTAAATGTTACAACAAACATAAATTCATTGGCATTCTCATGCACATTTGATGTTGGCTCCATAATCTTTGACACTTCATCAGCTGTTGGTTATATAATAAGTTTAAATGTGCAATCATTTTCAGTAAGCCTAGCAATTTTCTTGATCGAGTTCATATCGTTTCATGATGCTAAAGATTCCATGAACTTCCTGTAAAGGATCATCTTCTTTAAGAAATTCTTGAGAACAACCCATGTGAAGGTTAGGAGCAGGGGAAACACTTGTTGTATAGTCTATATCCTCAATGGAATCACTAATGGGGGGTAACATCCATGCCATCAATCTTTGAAAAAAATTCATCAATTTTTGTTTTAGCATTAATTTCATTGTTTACCTCTGTTAGGTTGCTCCAAATATGGTTCTCTAAGACTGAATGTTCTACTTCCAA
The DNA here is from genome assembly GCF_014529385.1 of Adiantum capillus-veneris. Lineage (NCBI taxonomy): Eukaryota > Viridiplantae > Streptophyta > Polypodiopsida > Polypodiales > Pteridaceae > Adiantum > Adiantum capillus-veneris. Next base: position 143,384,122 of record NC_140934.1, read on the forward strand.
AGTCGTATTTACTTTGGCTTCGCTTCTTGTGGAAATATGTTCCCAAAATTCATCATAGTTAAGGAGTTGCATCTGATCCCCTTCACCTTTACGGAAGACAATTTGGCTTTGTTTAATAATCTACTTCATTGTCAAGTTGATAATCCTTGAGGTTTCATGAACAAATCCATTTGCAAAATAGTCGTATTGTGTGGGATATGTTTCTGCCATCTCTCAAACCTTATGTTTAGACTTGGAGGTTACAACTTCTTCAAAAGCTGCAATCATCCAATCTACTAAAACTCCTCAGCTCTTCATCTACTCTTTATAGCATGCAAGCAGACCATATGGGTCGTGTCTTTGAAAAACACCACACTATTCCCTTACGGAATCAAGTGCCATCTCTATCGCATCGTCAACTTGCTTTTTCGTCTTCATGGCTTTCATTTTGAGCAAACATCCCCGAACCAATTGCAACATCCTTGAAAAAACTGGACTTGCTAGATTTTTATCAAATCCCTTTGAATTTTAATCTTGAATAAATTGCATCAATTGTTCTGGCATCTCCATCTTCACCTCCCACCCCGGCCCGCTTTGCGTCGGGTTCACTAGGAATGTCGGGGGATATGGGTTCCAAATGTGAGCTAGGAAGACGTAGGGCCCGTGGCTTTGGGAGGTGTGTGAGAGAGAGAACAACATAGACAATCAATGTAGATGAAGCTTAACCACTTGAATTTGAGAACTTGAACAAGATTCTGAAGCTTGATTACCCAAAGTGGACTATTAAAAACACTGCTACTTAAATTAAATGTTAATTGAGGAGTTTAAGCTCCTTAGAATGGTTTAACCCCCGTTTAACCTAACTTAATTCAGATGTGATAATAGAGAAAAAAAACTTCAGTGATATCGATGATGATAATGTTGATGATGACGATGCTTTCTGCTGTCTTAATTGGCTTCAAGAAGTCTTCTCCTCCTTACTTAGTCAAGAGAGATTGAGAGCTCATCTTCCTCTCCCTTACTGCTCCACTTCTTCTTCTTCTTTTTCCGTTCCCCTTATTTACTCTCTAGAAAAAACCACGGGCTTACTTTCCTCTTGCATACCTAGTCAAGGTCAAGGTAGAGAGAGAGAGACAGAGAGAGAGAGAGAGAGAGAGAGAGAGAGAGAGAGAGAGAGAGAGAGAGAGAAGAGAGAGAACGATATTTTTTGGCCTTCTTTGAGCTCATTTCATTTCAATCCCTTCATATTCCTACTTCATGCTACACTACTTCTTCTCTACATCTCTTCTCCCATGGGCTTTCCTTGTTCATGTCCAAGCCCTGAGTGGCCTTTACTTCTCTTGCTTAGTTGAGAGTAAGAGTGAGATAAATCTCCCCATTCTAATCTCCTCCCCTTGCCCCTCACTTCCTCATCTTGTTCGTTGTGGATATAGATGACCTATAAAATAGAAGCTCAAAGTGACTAACATTGGTATAACTAACGCTACAAGTAAATAAGAATAAAAAAGGTATATCTCACTCACCAGCTCACAATTGCGCAATAAAACTAAATTGTCATACCTCCCTGTGTGATGCACACTAGAGTCCACCATGTAGAGGCCATTCTCATGTCGTCTAGACACATTTGCAAACCACTTGCACTCAAAGATGAAGCTATGAAAGGTTCTAAAATTAACCTTTAGTATCCTTTCAATAGTTCCACAGTACCTGGCTTCATCACCGTCTGTGTCAAAGTTGCCCATGATGGCACAATCCATGGTGGTTCTAGACTCATCAATGTGGCGCGTACGAAAGTGTGACGACCCTTTGACCACATAGAGTTAAAGGAAAGGCACTACAAAATAGAAAAATATATTAATTTATCAAATACATATTAAAGATAATTTTAAGAAATAGCGAGGCAATATGGTTTAGGTATATGAGTACTCTACCTTTGGTACACAGCCTCGTGCGTACTCCCATTCTTTGATGGTGATGTCTTCTCCGCGCGCTTTTGCCTCGATCATTCTCTCATGAATCCACTCTGCACTAATGAGATCTGGGAAACATGCAAGGTGTCTAAGCACTAGGGGTTCCCTCCTTCCTCCATGTGCTTGTTTCCATGCTTCCCTCTCTTGCAAACGCCTTGCCTTTGCCACTATCCACAAGTCTACCCACTTGGTCATAATCTTTGCATTGAGAATGCAAAAATTATTGACCACTCGGGATAGATTCATATCCATGTTAAGTAGTTCCCCCTTTCCACTTGGCAAGTGTGAAGTCATCCTTGCATCTTCCTTGTCTGACCACATGTGAGGCATTGAAGGATCAACTTGTGCCAAATACTCTCATGTGTAAACAAATGCCTCTTGAACGATCCACCCTTTGGCCATACATGCCTTTGGTTGAGATCGTAGCCGCACAAAATCTTTGAGAGTCTTTGAAAACCTCTCTAAGAAGAACATCCATCGTGCGTGCACTAATCCACATATAGCTATCTCCTCCACCACGTGAACCAAGAGGTGAATTTGACTAAGAAGGACCGATCGAGAAAATGCATCTTCAATGGCACACATAGTGTTTGTTGCAAGTGTTTAAGCAGCAAGGATAGCATCTATTTAGATTTCCTTGGAGCTCACAAATTTGCAAGAAAACACACAAGGATACACTACGTGCTAGTTGAAATTATTGTGTACATAAAAAAGGTGTAGTTGAGTGGAGTCTTGTGGTGTACCTTAATAGCTCTCCTAGTTTGAAAATAGCGTCCATGACTTTCTTGTCCCGACATATACACATACTCACCAGCAGAATGAACTACAATGTAAATTAGGGAAAGGGAAAGTGAGTGATAGTCATACACACAAACTATAGATATAATAGGGAGTATGAAGATTAACTGAAGCATCTTGTGCCAATTGTGGGACTTCAACCCATACAATTGAACGCTTCCACCCTTCTTCGCTTTTGTGAAAGCTCCCTTTAGTGACCTCATGTATCCTCTTCGTGTGCGAATAGAGGTGATGGTACCCTTCACCTTTTCTAATTCCTCTTTGGCTATCATCCATGGTGCTTTAGGAAGCACAATCTTTCCATTTGGGGCATGCCGTGGAGTAGCAGAGGTGGGGAAGACGTTTTAAAAGCCTCAAATCCTCCCTCGCACCCAAAGATTCCTTCTTGCCAATAATGTGGTCCTATAGTGTTTGGGATACATTCTTGAGTATGTGCATGGGATCTAAGAGGTGATGTATTTTTAAGTCCTTCCAATATGGAATCCTTAAAAATATGGAATACATTGACATACCTTTTGGTGGAGGACAAGAAGCCGGATTGTTGTTGTGGTGTTCTTCCCAAATGGTTGCCCAATCTGCCATGGTGAGCTTTAGAGGAGACTTCCCATTTGTTGGAGCCTTGTGCTTGTTATGCCCTTGGGGTAAGAAACGATGGTTGTTTGGATAGATTACCTTGCACAAGGAATTGGGCCTTTTTGTCACCAACAAGGCCCGGAAGTAGGACATGCATTGTGCCCCGATGTGGACAACCCTGCATACATATCATATGGTCAGAGAGATAAGTGAACTAAAGTGAACTAAAGGGAGAGAGGGAAAGAGAGATAGAGGAAAGGGGTTACCAAAAATCTCTCCAAGGCCATGATAGTTGTGCATAGTCCACATAAGGATTCCCCTCACAATGGCCTCTCTCCCCCCCTTTGCAAGTGAAACATCAACAACAGGAATGCCTCTCCATAAATCCTCCAACTCCTCGATGAGGGGCTTGAGGTAAATGTCAATATTTTACACTTTGTACTTCCCTGACACAAGCAAGGAAAGAAGTATGTTGCCCTTCTTGGTTGTCTCCCATGGTGGAATATTGTAGTTGACGATCACCATAGGCCAAGTGCTCCATGAAGTGGACTTAGTACCGAAGGGGTTGACACCATCACTTGCTAACCCAAGCTTCAAGTGTCAAGGCTCCAACCCAAATTCTGGCCATTGAGTTTCGATGTGCCTCCATGCAGGTGAATCGGCAGGGACATGCATCATTCCATCGTTTGAGTGATGGTTCACGTGCCACGCAAGAAGCTCCATGATAGACCTACTTTTAAACATGTGTTGTATGCGAGGAATTAACGGAAAAAATGTCTCAATACCTTGCGGGGTAGGTGTGCCCCACTCACTCCTGTCTTGTATCGTGCCACCCCGCACACGGGACATGAGGTAGCATGTGCATGCTCATTGCAGTATAGCATGCAATCGTTGACGCATGCATGGATGCGCTCATACTCCATTCCAAGTGTAGTGACATATGATCTAGCTCGTCGATGATCTGAAGGCATGTGGTGATCTTCGGGCAACATTTTGCCCATCAGACTACAACAAACATGCGTATTAGTATAATTCCTAGAAGACGACACCATAAAGAGAGAGGAAGAGAGTATATATATAAAAACCACATTCCATACTTACAGAAGTAGTGCATTGACACTTGCATTACTCCAATCCAATTTTGCTTGCAAGTTGAGGACTTCCAACGATGCTTAGAGCACCAAGTACCGTGCACCATTGTAAAGAGGTGTTCGGGCACTCGTCATCAATCCATCCTTCGTTTTGATAGCCCGTTTAGTGCAGGGCTGACAATCCTCCTCGCACACGTCACGCTCATGAGCTAGTAACTCATCATACATGTTGAACATGTGCTCATCCTCTGCCTCAAAGTACGATGAAGACACCATAGGAGCTGCCGACATAGAGCCAATGGGAGGATCACCATGCGGTGCACCCAAATCGCCTAGTCGCTCTTGCCTCTGCCGTTCGGCCTTGCGCGCCGGTGCACCACCACCGAACATAGACCAATGGGAAACCTCCTCAAGTGACGGGTGAATCGCGCTATCATCTCTACGAGCACTTTTTTGAGGATGCCAAAGCCCTTCCTTCTCCACATGCTCCAAACGATGTGCCTCAAGCGAGGGATTGCCCTTTTGTAGTTGGCACAAGGACAAGGTAGTTTTTCCTTGAGCCAACGGTCCCGCTCAGGGCCTCCAGGGGGACCACGATCATCCCAATCGATGTCCTGCACGCGAGAAATGTTGTTTATTTAGTCATGTGTCCTAAAAAATAAATAATTAGAAAAGCACTTAATTCCATTAGAAAAATTACATATACTTAAAGTCAAACGAAATAAATGACAATGAGTGTTAAAATTATTTTTAACTAAAAGAGAATTAAAAAAATGAAATTAATAAACATTTAAAAGTACTACAAAATAAAGTATCCATAAAAAATTAAAAATCTTCATCAAAAAACTCAAAAGGCTAAAAAATGAAATAATGTATAGCTAAGGGTAGAGAGGGTGGTTTGTTGCTCTCCGCCATCGCTCCCAAGATTCCCCCCCCTCCCTCACCCCCTGTCCCGCCCCCCCCCTCCCTCTCCCTTCCCCCTCTCTCCTTCTCCAAGCTTCCCAAGTTCCGTCGAAGAGGGTTTCGTCCAAGTCTCGGCGAAGGGGGTATTCAGCTATCGTCTTTGGAAGTTCAACCTAGTCGAAGCTCAACCGCGCTACAAAGAAAGAGGTAAACACAAAAGCACATCCCCCTCTTTTCCTTTTGTTTTCTACTACCACACACACACACACACACACACACACACACACACACACACACACACACACACACACACACACACACACACACACACACACACAGAGGCATAAGTCCAAAAACAATAGAGAAAATCCATAACATACCTCGTTCATTAAGGAGTGGTTGCTTTGCTAGGCTTCTTTGAAAATGGCTACTTTTCTAGGCACGTATTAAAATGATTGATTTGCTAGGCACATTTGGAAATGATTGTTTGGATAGAATGTTAAATAGAAATGTTAGATAGAGAGAGAGAGAGAGAGAGAGAGAGAGAGAGAGAGAGAGAGAGAGAGAGAGAGAGAGAGAGAGAGATAAATGAAGAAAGATAGAGAGAGAGAAATAGATAGATAGATAGAGAGAGAGAGAGAGAGAGAGAGAGAGAGAGAGAGAGAGAGAGATAAATGAAGAAAGATAGAGAGAGAGAAATAGATAGATAGAGAGAGAGAGAGAGAGAGAGAGAGAGAGAGAGAGAGAGAGAGAGAGAGATAAATTTAAAACGAGGGAGATAAATGGAGAAGGATAAATAGAGAGAGAGAGGAGGAAGGAAATAGAGAGAGAGAGAGAGAGAGAGAGAGAGAGAGAGAGAGAGAGAGAGAGAGATAAAGAGAGTGAGAGAGAAAGAGGGATAGAGGGAGAGAGATAATTAATGAGAGGGAGATAAATGGATGGAGAGAGAGAGAGAGAGAGAGAGAGAGAGAGAGAGAGAGAGAGAGAGAGAGAGATAAAGCGAGAATGAGAGAAAGAGGGAGAGAATTATGAGAGAGAGAGAAAGAGGGAAAGAGAGGGATAGAGATAGAGATAGAGAGAGATAAGATAGGGAGAGAGAGAAAGAGAAAGAGGGAGAGATACTAGATAAAGAGAGAGAGAGAGAGAGAGAGAGAGAGAGAGAGAGAGAGAGAGAGAGAGAGAGAGATATGGATAGAAAGAGGGAAAGAGGGAAAGAGAGAGAGAGAGAGAGAGAGAGAGAGAGAGAGAGATAGCTCTATTATCGTCGTCGAAGGTCAAATATGACCTATGGGACCAAATGAACATGTCACATGGTGTGAGTGGAGGTCATAAGTGACTCTCGATGCTCAAAAATGTCTGAAATGAGCGTCGCAATAGAGAGTCCACATCGTGGTTGAGAGAGGAAGGTATTAGGGAGAGCTCATGGCTAAATATATGGGAAAAAGAGGACCTAATGTGGTCAAAGCTGAGCACTCAAGTAGTGTGTGGTACTCACTCTCTTGCACTTGACAAGGGCATAAGGTGCAAAGTCGATGAGACTCCTCGCTAGTGTCCCAACTTCCTATCTCGCAACGTAGAGAATGCGAGCTAAGACGAATGGAGGTAGTGGTGCGGATCGCACTCAATGGGATGGGCTCAAGGATGTAGGGATGGGTTCGGTTACCGCGCTCGGAGAAGAAGAGAGATTTGTAGTTTGGGGCAATGTGTGTGGTGTAATGGCTGAAGCGAGAACCTTCGGATTTCTCCCAAGTCATGATACATTGGCGTTGTAAGAAGGCCTCATTAACTTGGGAGTCGATCGATGCATCCTTGACCAAGTGACATGCATCCCATCTTCCAAACCATTTCCTGATGTCAAGCATCCACCCCGAACTTAGTATTTTGCTCTTGCATGTCTTTTGGACCTTTTGACTCGCTTCATATGCAATTCTAGGAAGTCGATACAAAGGGCTACGTTGTGTCTTAAGCATGTACTCCACAACCCTTTGCATGCCCAAGACCTCAATGGGAAGCGATCCATACTCAAGAAGTAAGAGCATGTAGGGTGTTTGTGTCTTGACTTGGAAAAAGTTGGTGAGAAAACGCTTTTGGACATTGTCAAACTCTTTCCAAGTAGACTTCCCGATGCTACCACCCCACACCTCTACTCCATAAAGAAGCACCGGTGTCACCAATGTGTCAAAGAGGTACTTTTTGAGATCCCAACACTTGATCTCTCCACCAACACTTTAGAGAGAAAGAGAGGGAGAAATAGAGAGAGATAGGAATAGATAGATAGATAGATAGATAGATAGAGAGAGAGAGAGAGAGAGAGAGAGAGAGAGAGAGAGAGATATAGAGAAAGAGGGAAAGAGAGAGAGAGATAGGAAAGAGGGAGAGTAAGGGGGAGAGAGAGAGAGAGAGAGAGAGAGAGAGAGAGAGAGAGAGAGGGAGAGATAGAAATAGAGATGATGCGGGATAGATTGAAAGAGAGAGAAAGAGAAAGAGGGGGAGAGAGAGAGAGAGAGAGAGAGAGAGAGAGAGAGAGAGAGAGAGAGAGGAAAAGATAGGAAAGAGGGAGAGATAGGAGAGAGAGATAGATAGATATGGAAAGAGAGAGAGAGAGAGAGAGAGAGAGAGAGAGAGAGAGAAAGAGAGAGAGAGTAAATAGAGAGAGGGAAAGAGAGGAATAGAGAGAGATAGGGAAAGAGGGAAAGAGGGGGAGATAGGGAGAGAGAGAAAGAGGGAAAATAGGGAGGGAGAGAGAAAGAGAGAGAGGGGGAGAGAGAGAGAAAGAGAGAGGGAGTAGATAGAGAGAGAGTGATTGCTTTACATGGAGGCATAGGCATGACTCTAAGATGGAGCTTCTGCTTTGTAGTTCAACTGCACGACCGAGAAGGGGAGAGCGAGAGAGAGAGAGTAGATAGAAAGGGAGAGAAATAGAGATAGAGAGGGAGAGAGAGAAATAGAGAGAGATAGGCGAAGAGATAGATAGATAGGTAGATTTTATTATCGTCCTCGGAGGTCAAATATGACCTATGGGACCAAAGTTACATGTGACGTAGTATGTGTATGGTTGATGAGTGACTCTCGATGCTCCAAAATTGTAGTGATGAAAGTCGCAATGGAGAGCCCACACTTTGGCTGCGAGAGGAAAGTGTGTAGGTCTAAGTTATGGCTGAAAATGTGAGAGAAGCAAGTTCGGATGTGATCAAAAGCTGAGCACTCTAGTAGTGTGTGGTACTCAGACTCTCGAACTTGCAGTGAGCATAATGTGCACAATCGATTTGACTCTTCTCCATTGCCCCAACGCCCTATCTCGCATCGAAGGAAATGGGAGCTAAGACGAATTGCTGCGATAGTGCGTATCGCGAACAAGGGAATAGGCTCAAGCATGTAAGTGTGAGTACGGTTTCCTCTCTCAGCGAAGAACATGGTTTTGTAGTTGGGGGCAATATAGGTGGTGTAATGTATGAAGCGTGACCCACCGGATTTCTCCCAAGCCGTAATACATTGGCGTTCTAGAAAAGCTTCATTCACTTGAGAGTCAATTGAAGCATCATGTAGCAAGTGTAATGCATCCCATCTCCCAAACCACTTCTTTATGTCTTGCATCCATCCCGTGCTCAAGATCTTGCTTTTATGCGTCTTTTGAACTTTTTTGCTTGCTTCCCATGCAATTGTAGGAAGTCGATGTGAGGGGTTTTGACGCATCTTTATCATGTACCCCACAACCCTTTCCATGCCCATAACCTCAATTGGAAGAGACCCCGACTCAAGAAGTAGGAGCATATATGGTGTTTGTGTCTTAACTTGGAGAAAGTTTGTAAGAAAACGCTTTTGGACATTCTCAAACTCTTTCCAAGTAGACTTTGAGATGCTCCCGCCCCACACTTCAACTCCATAAAGAAGAACCGGTGTCACCAATGCATCAAAAAGATACTTCTTGAGAACCCAACACTTGATGTTTCCCGCATTACACATGTTCTCAAATGCATAATATGCTCTCTTTCCCGCTTCCAAACGACGCATAGCACATTCATGCCACTTGTGATTGGATGGAACCTCAAGGCCAAGGTACTTAAAGCTCTCAACAACTTCACGTGTTTCGTTGTTGTACACAATGCATGGCTTCTCCTTATGGTTGGTTTTCACAAGCATAACCTTTGTTTTGGATTCATTTACAATCAGCCCACTATGCAAGCAAAATTTCTCAAGGACAACCATAAGCTTTTGTGAATCTTCTAAAGTGTGTGCTAGAAGCACTACATCATCCGCATACAACAAAAGCATGATTACCGCATTGCAAATAGTGACCTCTTCAATGCCTTCTTCTTGCATAAAGTCAAGTACCATTTGTTCCAATTGATCGATGCATAGACCAAAAAGAGTTGGTGACAATGGACATCCTTGTTTAACCCCAATAGTGCTTACAAAAATTTCTGAAATTTCTCTTCCCATGTGCAATTGACAAATCACCTTCTCATAGATTCGAGAAACCGCAAGCATAAACTCACTTGGCACTTGGAGTTCTTCCATTCTTCTCCACAAATTGTTACGTGGAATCATATCAAAGGCTTTCTTAAAGTTCACAAAACAACAATACAATCGCTTGCCTTTCAACCGACTTTCCTCCATGAGAACACGAAGAGTGACAAGATGATCAATGGTGCTATGGCATCGACGAAAACCCTCTTGTCCCTTTGCACGCTTGTCATTCTCTTCAGCCCAATCACTCAATTTCATCTCCATTATGCACCCAAACAACTTTGCCATAAGAGACCCAATCATTATAGTCCGGTAGTTGCTTACATTCTTTACATCCCCTCCTTTATGCAAAGGCTTAACCCAATTAGTACTCCAATCGTAAGGCATACCATGTTGAAGTGCAAGGTTGAACATATCACACATCCACTCATGGGTAAAATCTCCCGTCCATTTGATCATCTCCGGCTTGATACCTTGAAGATCTCCCGCTTTGCGAGTGGCCAACTTTTCAAGCCCACCGCATACATACTCAGTAGTAAAAAAAGACGGCATACATGGGAGTGAACCATAAAATGGCATTTTTTCAGTATTTGCTTGCTCATATAATTGCCTACAATGTGTGTACATATCCACTAGACTCAAGTTACCAAAATTGTCAACCCGCTTGCCTCTCAAGTTTCTTCAAAATCTTCCACATGCATGTGCCTTTTCTTGGACTTGAAATTCTTGTTGCTTTACTTCCCATCTTCTTCTCTTCTTTTGAATCAATGCCTTGTATGTATGCAAATGACTTTGATAGTTGTCTTTGTCCATAGTTGCATCAAGCTTTATCAAGGGCTTTCGAGCATCTTGACATTCTTTACCAAACCACCTTTTGCGTGATCTATCTTTGTTGATACCATGGAGATGCTTTATGGAAAAGCATTCTTCCGCACAAGAACAAATAGCTTTCTTGAAAGCTTCCCATTTAGTTTCCAATGGTGCATCACATTGAAGCTTTGTCATCCATAATTTTTGCTCAACCATTTCAATGTACATTGGTGCCCGTTTGAAATCCATACATAGTTATAACTTCTCTTTCCTTTGGCTGAGATTATCATGCTTAGTTGCTTCTCCACATGAAAGGTCAATACATAAGGTGCGATGGTCGGATTTCGGGGTCCATTGACCAAACATAAAACTCTTTATGCGATACATGATGGCTTCAGAGAGTAGCATATAGTCAATCACACTATCCCCATTATGTCTCCTACATGTAAATCCATTGGTTCCACTCCACAAAGATACACCACATTAGGGGAATTTTGAGGTCACTTTTGTGCCCTGTAAGAATATGTAGAGAGAGAATATATACTTTATTTAAAAAATAGTGAAATGTTTGTAAAAAGGTGAGTTTGCGTCCTTTTTACCTCCACCGAAACATTTCATTGTCAAATCTTTCTAGGATCTTTCATATTCTAAAAAATACTCCCTCCAAAACTAACGAAAACGTCAGTTCTGGCCCAAAATTCAAAATTTCCAAAAGCTGAAACAAACCTTTTCTGTGTCGTCTTCTTCCTCGTATCTGCACAGCTTTTTCCTATAGTACTATCTATGACAAATACTGTTAACAGACTTCCATGAGGAAGAGAAGAAGCTTATACCATCTACACATTGAGCTAAATGAAGAATATTGTCCAGTGCGCAAGAGAAACAAATGTGCAGAGGTATCCTCGCCCATATTTGAAGCAATGCGGCAAGATCAAAAAAATCACATTGATCTCTGGACTGATGGAAGATTGTATCCAGTGGACGCAATGACAAAGAGCACTCCCCCATTCTCAAATTGTTCATCTTTGATAAAATTTGTGGGTGATGGTCAAAGAGGGTTGCTGGGTTATTCACAGAGTCTTGCGGCAGAGAGAGATATTCTTAAGTTAGAAGATCATTTGACCAAAAAAATGATAAATACTCCTAAACAACAACTTGAGGAATGTAAAGAGAGCAACGAAAAGCTACAAACTCAGCTCAAACAAGCTAGAAGCAAGAATACAATGTTAGGAAACAAACAAAGAGAAAAGAAGTTAAAGAACATTGAAGCCTTGAGACGTGGTGGAGGAGGTTGCAGCAGGAGAATCAGAGCAGCAAGGTATTGTTATTTTATATGATTCTGCTTATGCTTATTTTATATGATTCTGCTTATGTTAGGTTGTTAATCTTTTTGTTAAGTTGTATTATGATTCTGCTCCACATTATTATGCTTATGTTATTGTTATTATGCTATTGTTCTTTATTAAATGATTAATATTCAGTTAACTTTAATTTAGTTTGTTTATTTTGTTGGTGTCATTTGGACAATAATTAGTTAATTTTGTACCTTTTGATTTAGGACTTTGCTACAACCAAACTCTGCATCAAACATGGAAATGGCAGCTAAACATTATTGTGATGTTTTACCTCTCAAGGTTGCCAAAAACATTTTCACAGAGAAGAAGTTTAAAAAAGCAAAGGAGCAGTGCATTGAGGGATTTTTGCAGAGCTCTTGCTTGGACAAGGAGGATGTGCAATATACTATGGATAAGGTAGGCATTAGCAGAGATGGTTATAGCAAGCTGTTCAGAAATATGAAGTCAAGGTTAAAGCAATGTAAGGTCAGGTCCTCTTTGCTTCCAAAGCCATCCATTGTGCAGCAGGCAAGGAAAAAGATCAATGAGAGGATAATGGAGATGTTGGGTGAGCCTCACCACATTCATGGTACCTATCATGGTAAAAAGAGGGATCTTCAATTTGACGAGTTCAATAATATTTTCCTTGACTTGAAGACACTTCAGAAGGAAATGATCAGATTCTATGAGCTGGAGCATACAGAAGCAAATGGTGTTGTCAGTTTTGTGATAAAGCTTGATGAATGTGAGATTGTTAAGAACAGAAAAATTGAGAGGATTTCCATAACTTTAATGAACAGAGCATTGAAACCGAAGGATACCAAGTACTTCAGCGTGCAATCGGAGAAGAATGTCTGGTGTCTAGGTGCTTTTGAAGTAGAGAGTGAAGACTTTGATGTTCTGGATTGGGTTTTCCATCAAACAACAATACCCGAAGTCATTAATGCACAAGAATTAGGGGAAGAGCTTGAAGTTGAAGGGTTTGGAAGTTACAGGGTGGAATGGCACATGGGAGGAGACCTTAAAACCCTTAAATGTATGTACAATGTCTCCAAAGGAGCTATGGCAAAGAGCCCTTGTCTGTATTGTATGGCATCAGCAAAAGAATGTAATCCTGCAAATTGGAACAAAGCACCCAATAGGCATACTCAAGATCCAAACTTCAAAGCAGTTTTAAATATTCCACTTGCTAATGTCCACATATGCACTCTGCATGCTCTTTGCAGAATTGTGGAGAAAATTGTACATCTGTATGTGGGGTTTGCCTGGAAGTTACAGCCAAAAGCAGCTAGAGATGCTGCAATCAAATGTATTGAAAGGGTTTTATCAAAAATTGGCCTTCACAGTGGTAAGGTTAAGATTGAAACAGACCTGAAGAGGTATTCAAATGGAAACAATGTGCCTAGAAAGGTATCTGTTGGTGGTGTGAAGGCCAGAGCTTTCCTAGGGTTTCATGGCAAACTAGGAAAGGTAAATGCCAAGAAGGGTTCATCCAATGTGAAGTATAACCAGTGGAAAGCTCTCCACAATGCCATCAAAGATCATGGTCTTGAAGGTACATCAAGAAACAAAAAGGCAGAGGTATGGGAATCACTAGACAAAGTATTTTCCTACTGTGATAAGACATCCTGGGGCAAAAATGATCTGCCAAATTTCAAGAAAGTGCTCAATAACTTCAGAAGTGCAATGAAAGATGCTTGGGATCAGGAATTCACACATTACATGGTAAGTTTTTTATTCCTTTTTAATATGTACATACTTTTAGTTTGGAAGCATATGATTAATCTCATACTTACTAATTATTGACACACTTTTACTTTGCCAGCATATAATTTACAATCACACTCCCTGGTTTGTAAAGAGATGGGGCTCCCTGTCCATATGGTCTACACAAGGCATGGAGAAATCCCATTATCAAGCAAGAACCAAGTTTTTCAAGCATACAAGACATGGAGGAGGTGCAGTGAAGGCAAACAGCTTGCTTGAGGTTTTCCAATGGTTCTATAGACAAATATGGCATAGAACCAGATCAAAAATGACAAAGAAAGCACTACTGAACTCAGATTTAGCAAATGCCTTACACAGGAACAAGCAGAAAAGACAAAATTCATATAATAGTTCATCTGCAAATGAAAAATTCTTACAATGGCTAGCTACAAGAGAGAGACAAGGTAGAAAGTGGGCCAAAGTACAGGTTTGAGCAAAGTCAGTCTTTTGATGAAGGTACATCAACTTCACCCCTAAACTTCAGAAACTTCTGCTTATTATAGCCTATCATTTGTCTCTTGAGGTCCCCAGAGTGGGCAAGCACATAGGATGCCATTGTTGCAAAATAACCAGCTCTAGAACTAGTAAGGCCTGGGAAGAATCCAAAAATTCTGATGGCTTCCTCCTTTTCCACCAATATTAACTTCTCTAACCCTGGAGGAAGCTGATATGAACCAACAACCTTTGCAAGTGCTTTAATTGCAAGCATTGGCAGCAATGGTTCTCTTGTAAACTTGTTATGGAATATAATGACAGTCTCTTTGTTGAGCTTCCCAATAAAGTGTCCCAAGCTCAGTTTCCTTCCTAAATTTAAGGGTCTGGAACCCTTCCCCCTGCCAAGGAATTTGTCTGTGTCCAGTATTTCAATCTGCAAAAATATGTCTTGGTTAATTGTTCAGCACATTAATAAGACAGGGCAAAATGGTCATTAACATACCTTAGGAGACTCATCCTCCTCAAACAAGGCAGGTTCCCATATATCAATGGATCTAGTTGGCCTTACTTCATAATCTCTGGTCTTTTCCTCTCCCATATGCTCTATTTTAAGCCTTTTCTGGATCTCATTGAACTCCTCTTCAGAAGGTACACCCTGTTGCTCATATCTCAGAACAATGTCTTGCACATGCTTTCCAACACTTGAGCTGTCAATAAAATTTTCTGCCTCTGTGTCCAAGGTTGCTAAGGGGCAAGGTGAGTAATCAATAAATCCTATGTCATTAGATCCCCACTCAGCCAAAACTGCCAAAGCATAATCTTCCCTTAGATCAAAAAGATGCTGAATGTCATTCAGCAAAACATATTCCTTTTTGTTAACTTTGTATGTGGGAAATGTTGCTGTGCAATGCAAAGGATCAACATCTTCATCCTCAATGTCAACATTCTCCACTTTAGTGATGTTTTATGCTTTAAATTTTGCAATGTCCAGCATCTCAGTGCTTTGTAGCTTCTCTTCCTCTTCATGGAACTCCATCTCTATCTCCTCTTTCTCCTGGTCCTCCTCAGCCTGGGAAATCTGTGTTGGAATCTCTTTGCCCTCTGGTGTTGGGAGTACACTGAAGAAAATGATAAGTCCAAGGTCATAATCTACCAATTGGCAATGCATATTACCATGAAATTTGCAAGGCTTTATGATCTTTTGCCAGTCTGGATGAAGGCTTGACCACTTCTTTGCAATACTTGTCCTTGACAAGCTACCTGCTTTGCATATATCAACAAAATGAACAAGATTGTCAAGCCTGTGATCTCTGATCAATTCTGTATATATCTCTTTCAAGTCACTAATTTGTGTGAAGCCATCCACAAGTGCTTGAAGATCAAAGGCAGCATTAAAAATCTGTTTGACACTTTGAAATCTTGTAAGTTCATTAACTTTGTAAAGAAAAGACATCAGCCTGTCATCGGCGGTCTCTTGTATATCCTCTGTATCCATTATGACAATCCACAAATGCTCAGCTGAAAAAGAGAAAAGAGAAGTCTATCAAGACATTAACCACCCTTCTTTATATCAAGTCTACAAACAAATTAAAAGAATAAAATTGTCAAGCAAATTAAGCGCACAAATTAAGCGCAAGCAAAAAAGAATTACATAAAATTGTGACATGCTAAGTTTGTCACTTGGTATGTGAACTATGAGGGGTTAAGAGAAACTCGGCACTCACTAACTACGCGCACGGAGTGACACGTGGTACGCGATTTCCTATTGCTAGGAAGAGGTCGACGTCTCCCAAAATCGCGCACGGGTGTCGCAGTGTGTCGCTTGGAGGGTTGGAGGCTTAATTTTGAAGCCTTGTGAATGACAATAAGCGAAAAAACGGGTTGGGTAGGTTCCTTTTATGGCCAAAAACGCCGCCTCGGGGGGTGTGCAAATCAGTTGCCGCCTCGAAGTTTGGTCCAACGGCTAGTTTTTATGCGCCTAGGGACTTGCGCCATGCACCCTATATAAACCTCCTTAGAGCCCAAACTAAGCGCATTTTGAAGGAGGTTTTTCCCGGTTCTCGCACTTCCACAACCCAAAACTTCGAGCGCTTTGACCGTCACCCCGTGCGCGATATTCGTAAGTGAGAAGACATTGCCTCCTTTGTCATTTCGCGTACGGAGTTTCAAAGCAATAAGTTCCAC
Source organism: Adiantum capillus-veneris (assembly GCF_014529385.1). Classification (NCBI taxonomy): domain Eukaryota; kingdom Viridiplantae; phylum Streptophyta; class Polypodiopsida; order Polypodiales; family Pteridaceae; genus Adiantum; species Adiantum capillus-veneris. The sequence goes on from NC_140934.1 coordinate 143,400,433, forward strand.
TATGTCCACAAGTGTGATCATGTTTACGATGTGTACCGCAATGTGTGCCACTATTTTCACCATGCATACAATATGTGTCTCAAGAGGTTTAAGAGGTTTTCACCGCTTGGGACTCCCGTCACCCCCTGCGCGATATTGGTAAGTGAGAGGACTGTGCTCCCTTCACAATTTCGTGTACGGAGTGTCACCGCCTCTGTGTACCACTCCGTCACCCCGTGCGCGATCATCGTAAGTGTGAGGACATTGGTCCCTTTGTGATTTCGCGTACGGGGTGTCACCGCAATGTGTTCCACTATGTACGGAAATGTGTGTCACTATGTCGAAAAGGAGGAGTTTACTTTGATAAAGTAATAATAAAAATTAAATATACATCGTTTACATTTTTTACTAATGTTTGTTGTGTAACAATCATTCCTATCCCTTTTGAAGATGGCAAGGACCAAGAAGACTGCAAGGAAGGTTGATAAGCCGGTTGATAAGCCTCTATCCAAAGATGAAGAAGAGGCTCAGCCTAGCAAAGCTTCAGCTGGTACTTCCAAACCAAAGAAGAGCACATCTCAGAGGAAGGACCCTAAACCAAGCACACCTGACCCTCAACCAAGCAAAAGAAAAAGTACACATCAGAGGAAAGCTTCCAAGCCACTGCAGCTTAAGCCTCTCCTTACAAAGAGAAAGTTCAAGCAGGGGGTCAAATGTCTAAGAGAGATAAGGAAGGCCATAAAGGCCATCAATCTTGCAATTCCCAAACTGCCCTTCCAAAGACTATGCAGACAAGTTGCAGAGGAGTACAAGATTGACATGAGGTGGACTAGAACTGCATTGTCATGTATCCAGGAGGCTTCTGAGGACTTTATGATTGAGCTTTTCCAAGATGCCTATATCTGTGCAGCTCATGTCCATAGGGTTACTTTGATGGACAAAGACATGATCACTCTCAGGAGGCTGAGATACAGGTTTTCAAGAATGTTGGAGCCTGTCCCTATGCATGATATTAAGGCCTTTAATATTCTCAACATTCCTCCATGGAGGAAGGCCAAGGAGCCTGAAGTAGGAGTAGTTGATATTACTGAAGAAGAGGAAAAGGAAAGGAAAAAGAGAGCAAAGGAAGACAAGGAAATTGCGGAGAGAAAGGAGCTTGACCTGTTGGAACCTCAGCTAGTGCCCCTCTTGAGGAGTGTCAATCCTACTGGTTTTGTTGTCGCTCTATTCAGTGAGGAGGATCCTAGGGAGGATTACAATTCACTTGACTCTGAGACCTTGGAAATTCTCAAGGACTGGACCAAGGAGATGAATTCTCCACTCCTTATCACATGCCTCAGGTTGTTTTTGTTTTCCTCTGTATTTTTGTTTATAGCAAGAACTCTTTATATAACAATATCTTGTACCAGGTTAATGATGCATACATATGAGCCAGACCTTCAACAAAAAGTGGAATTTTTAGACCCTTCTATCTCCCACTTTCTCAGGACAGAGACAAATATTAGAGAGCTCACAAAGTGGTTGATTCATGTGGACTTGGAAATCTGTGAAATTTTCTTGATTCCTTATCATGAGAGGTAAGTTTCCTACCTACACCTTGTGAAGAGAATTTACTAATTCATGTTAGAAGGCTAACTGAGGCTTGTTTTTATAGCTCACATTGGATTTTAATTGCAATTGATATTGTGAAAAGAAAATGCTACTTTGTCAATTCTCTTGCTGGAGTACATGGTCAAGCAAAATTGTAGGTATAGTAGCAGACACATATTGTAAACCACAAGCAGAACCTCAAGCACATACTTTTAATAAAGAATTTTGGACAGTGCTGCTACAAGATTTATAGAGACACTGGAGAATTGTCCACCCATGCCAAAGATGCTGATTGAAATCCAATTTTCAGTTGTGAAGGTTGGAATTCTTTATGCTTTGTTCACTTCAATTGATTATCCCATAAATACATGTAATGAGTTGCAGGTTCCAATCCAGCCTGAAAGCCATTCATGTGGATGGAGGGTAGTGACAAATGCCAAGCTCCTCTTGGACTTCATATACTGCAATGACAATCAGAATATAGAAGTATAGCATATTTCATATTTGCCTGCTGTATTTTTTCTCATTTTATTGTTCCTAAAACTTGCTTTCTATTGCCTTGTATAGATCAACAGAGAGTGCTATAGTGAGAACCATGTATGGTTGACAAGAGCAAAGATTATCAAGTATATGATTGAAGAAAATGGACAACTGCAAGAGGTATTTAAAGATGATGATGTTGAAGAGAAGGGGAAAGCAAAGCTAGAAAAGGCAAAGGGGAAAGCAAAACTAGAAGAGGAAAAGGGAAGTGAAGAGGAAGAAGAGAGTGGTGAGAAGGAAAAGGCAAGTGAAGAGATGGATGATAAGAGAAAGAGGAAGCAGCCCTCAAGCCCTCCTGCCAAAGAACCCACAAGAAAATCTCCCAGGACAAAAGAGCCCACTGCAAAAGCACCAACCCCTAGGGACAGGAAAACTCCTGGCAGAAAACTATTCTAGCTTTTTGTAGCCCACTCTAATTGTAGCCCACTTGTATCAAGCTTCCCACTTGTATCCAATTGTCTATTCTATAGCCCACTTGTATCCAATTGTCTATGTAATTGCAAATATTTGAAATTGAATACATTTTGATCACCTTGTTTTAAGACTCTGTTACAAAATCAAATCATTGAAGTAAAATCATTGATGTTTGGAAAATTTGCATTTCAATAACAAAATAAAGATCCTTTTAGATCTTTATTTCAATAAGATCCTTGCAGGTCATGTGATACAAAACAAGATCCTTGCAGGTCATGTGATACAAAATAAGATCCTTGCAGGTCATGTGTTACAAAATTGCCTTGAAGGATGTTCAAGGCACCAAATGTACAATGCCATCCAAGATGTCCTTGCACTGTAGCCTCTTTTCATTCCTTTTTGATACCTACAAAAACAGTCCAAGTTAAATAAAGAACCAATAAGAGAACAAGAGACTTTTAGGGATAAAAGTTACCTTTCCACCATTTATTTGAAAGCAGAATGTTGTGGACAGTTCAATTTCATCATTTTGCAGGTCCAATCTCAATTGATGTAAGCTACACATGCCTCTTATCTTTACAATTGACAGACGCTCATTGTTTACCCATATATCAATGTCTTCTATTGGGCTGTCAATGAAGTCCTCCATGTCTTGATCAAGTGGAGTTAACTGACCACCAACATAGTGCCATCTTCTGTAATAAAATGACATAATGAAGTTTTGTGTCCCTATCATGTATTTGTAAGCAATTGAGCCAGCTTGCACATTACAAGTGATTCCATTCACTGTTTTGGTGTTCCAACCCTCATCCAAAAATTCAAGTACATTTGCTGAGTCTAAAGTCTTCACTGAAAACATTGTTCTAGATTTTCTGACTTCAGCATTAGAGAAGAAGTCTACAAAAACTGTAATGGGCATGAATATAGAAATTCTACTCTGTTTGCTTGCTATGTTTGCTTTCAAACACTTTTGAATCTCACAAAACAGTTTGCACCTGTAGCCCTCACTTGTATTTGAGCTAGGGAGTGACCATTCTCCACTTTTGAAATCAGGCAAGTCTAGCTTGGTTGTGGCTCCAAGTTCTCCAGTCCTTCTAGGTGGAACATAATAATGGTCAAAGAAGAATATTCCATTCTCTGCCAATGAACCCTTAGTCCTTCCCTTGTATATTTCTTCACCAATTGATCCATGACACACATCCAGAATATTTATAACACATTCTACTGGCTGCCATTCCATAATGTTTGAAGGATACAAATCTGTACAACAAATAACCTTATACAACATGCATTACAAATAAGGATTTAAGTTAAGAGACTTACAGTTTGGTCTATGTAATGGCAAAGCAGAACTCTCTGAGTCAATATGCAGATCTTTATGCATGTACACATGCTGCCCCAGCACCTCTTTGATTGATTTTTTGTTGTCGCCAAAGCTGAAATCTTTAACAATACCCTTCCATCCCGCCAAGAAAGAGTTTTTGGTGGAAGACTTTATTCTCTTGTTCTGTTGCATCAGTATCCACGTTCCTTTGTGTATAGTTATTGGAATCCATTCTCCATTTTGATCAGTCGTGTTGTAAGTGACAATGGCTTCAATGGAAGTTCTTGGTCGTTTTGATCGTGATGAAGATTCCATCGTGAAAAAAGAAATGAGCAGAGAAGTTTAGCCTGAGTTCAAGAGAAGAATAAGCAGAATGTGCAAAAAACGGTTCAAATCTGGAAAAGATCATGGGATAGAATCCAAACGTTGTTTTATGATGAAGACGTGCAAAATGAAAACAATATAATATGAGAAGTACGTCTTTCTAAAAGCGACAGCTATTGAATGCCTTTGCACTTTTACTTGTTTACATTGCTATTCACCAGCTCAAAGTTGCGGCAAAAATAGAATATTTTCTTTTTTTGTGAGTTTTCAAAAATAGAGGTTCCGTAACGGAAGCTCTTCAACCATTGGTTGAGACCACTCTCTCTCTACACGCTAAAAGGCACAAAAATGACCTCAAAATTCCCCTATGTTGGCAATGATCATACCCGTGCTATAACACATGTGTAAAAGTAACTTTCCATAGTGATCCGGCTCTTTCTCATCCATTGAAGTACGATCATACAAGTGAACTTCCTCCAACTCCCTTGAAATGTATGGCATATCAAATTGTTGAGTATCATGTTGCAATGTTTTTGTGCGAGCATTCATATCCCCAAATACAATAACATCACCTTCACCTTTGAAATAAGCAATGTCCTCTTCCAAATCAGAAAATGGTTGATCTCTATCCATGCAAGCATAAAAGGGAGAATCATGATGAGGAATGTAGGAACCGGCTACAAAAATGGGTGCTCTTTTTGGTGTCATAATTTTCAGCCATACATAACGTTTGTACTTTTCATCTTTCACAATTGATACAAAATCTTCCAATCCTTTCTTAACCATACATGCTAACCCTCCTTGTCCTCTTCGTTGCTTGAGATTCTTTGACCACATCAATGAATGTACATTGTAATCCTCCAAGCCGTTAATCCTTTGTGTATCATGCTCCCAAGTTTCAACAAGAAGTACAACATCGGCTTTGCTTGTTAGTTCATCAATGCCAACCCGCATTCCATGGGTATCCATTACAATTCCAAAAGCATATTTTCAATTGTAACTCGGTCTCATAGGTCACGCATCCCTATTTTCTTGAGAGACTTGCCTCCTCCTTGGGCAAATTTTCTTCATGAGAGATCTCCTTGTTTTTATTATTCTTTTCCTCATATGCCTTGCGACACATATTTTGTTGCTTAATAGTGCGATCTTCACATACAAAACATTTTGTATCCCTCAAATAGATCCAACTATTATCAAGGATAATCTTTCGCTTGGTCTCATCCGGCATGGTGCATACAATTGGCCGTTCTCCCGAGCGAGGAGCTCCTTGCTTCCCCACTCTATGTGCTCCATAGACCATAACTCCGGACATACCAAAGTGGGTTACGAAGAAATATTCAATAACAATGGCAAGAGAAGGAGGTGTCTCTAACTTCTCTTCGGGGATTCCACGAATAACAATATTCTTGGAACGTCGCTCCCGTTCCTTCAACTCCTCCACATCCACATTCTCAACATTCTTTGTTTGAACCATAGCTTGCATGAGTGAGGAATTAGAAACCACATTGCTACCACATACATCAGCCCAAGACTTGTTTGTGCATACATTTTTCATGTCGCATACATCCCGGCTCATAGTGTCAAATTTCTCCTCTTTCAATACATGGTCATGCTCTACTTTGCTCATCCGCTCCTTCAAAGCATTCAAGTCCACAAGAGAGCGTTTACATTCCTTGACTTCCTCTTCAAGTTGCATCAAACGTGTTGTTTGCATCTCAAGTGTCCTCTTGAGATTCTCATTCTCTACCACAAGTACCCTTAGTGTGCCATTCTCCATTGCAAGTGCTCGTAAGTCTTCGCCTTGTTTGTTTACGGTCTCTTGCAATGATACCAAGTACGCCATGATCATGGTTTCCGATGTCGTTGGTTGGGTGATTGTGTTGCTATCTCCACACTTAGGAGATTTTGGATCATTTTCCACAATGGTTGTGGACCTTGTTGAAGAAGAAGAACCCTTGCGAGTGCCGGAAGATATTGTATGTAAAATAGGAGATGAGAATCAATTTTGTTGAACCTGTTCACTTTGAAAATGCTGCTACAGAAACACCTTCCATAACTCTGAAAATTTCTGTTTTTACATCAATGCGTAGAGGACTTCGTGCTCTTCGATTGAGGCTATAGATCACCCAAATCGGAATTCGGATGAAGAAGTTACGATCAAAAGAGTGGACTGCTGTCTACTAGGTCAAAAAACGGCTGCGTTTTTTGAGAGAGAGAGAGGGGGGGAAGGCGAGGAGAGAGAGAGAGAGAGAGAGAGAGAGAGAGAGAGAGAGAGAGAGAGAGAGAGAGAGAGAGAGTATTAATAGAGAGAGAAATAGAGAAAGATAGGGAAAGAGGGAAAGAGAGAGAGATAGGGAGAGAGAGAAAGAGGGGAAAGAGGGAGAGAGAGAAAGAAGTTAAGGAGATGAAAATTGGGCTCCAAAGGGATACCTGAGCAACCAGCATTAAAATTACCTTCAAGGTGAGGAGGCCTTGTTGAACGAAGTGCTTGCTTTACATGGAGGTGCAAGCATGACTCTGGGATGGAGCTTCCGCTTCGTCGTTCAACTGCACGACCAAGAAGGGAGAGAGAGAGAGAGAGAGAGAGAGAGAGAGAGAGAGAGAGAGAGACTTAGTGAGAGAAATGGAATTACTTATTGCATTACATTAGAATTGTAATGTTATGATCAATTGATCACTTAAACATTGAATCTAGGTGAAGTCAACACAAAACAATGGCTACATTTATAGCCATAACATATATGTGTGTACATATATATTTGTTTATGCATGTATGTAGGCGCTAAGTACGGGAGCATAGCACACAAATATTAGACACTTCCTCTTGGGTATAGTCCCTTTTTAATCGTGGCGTTGCGGTCATTGATCCACTCATGCATGGATTACCGCAATGTACCTTTGGTTTTACCACGGTTGAGACTACGATGATATCTAAAGAGGTGCAGTTGACCTTTGGTACTACTAGCCTCTACTTAGGTCTACTAGTATGTATATGCATCTACGTGTTTGTGTGCTAATATATATATCCTCTGGGATGGGAGCTTCCGCTTCGTAGTTCAACTGCACGACCGAGAGGGGGGAGAGAGAGAGAGAGAGAGAGAGAGAGAGAGAGAGAGAGAGAGAGAGAGAGAGAGAGAGAGAGAGAGAGAGAGACTCAGTGAGAGAAATGGAATTACTTATTGCATTACATTAGAATTGTAATGTTATGATCAATTGATCACTTAGACATTGAATCTAGGTACAGCCAACACAAAACGATGACTACATTTATAACCATAACATATATATGTGTGTACATATATATATTTGTTTATGCATGTATGTAGGCACTAAGTACGGGAGCATAACACCCGAAGGTTAGACGCTTCCTCTTGGGTATAGTCCTTTTTCAATCATGGTGTTGCGGTCATTGATCCACTCATGCATGGATTACCGCAATGTACCTTTGGTTTTACCACGGTTGAGACTGCGATGATATCTAAAGAGGTGCAGTTGACCTTTGGCACTACTAGCCTCTACTTAGGTCTACTAGTATTTATAGATGAGTGAGTAGGGTAGAAAGATTAATCTTATATTGCTCTTTGTAATGTAGATGTCAGACAAGAGACCAATTGGTGAGGAGCAGCCAGCTGGCTCTTCTTTTGGTTGGTTCACATCCGTATGGGCTCCCACTCGGGGTGGACATTGCCTCCAATGGACCCGAGTCTTGAGTCAGTGAGAACAAGCAAAGAAATAAAGAATGTTTCTACGTAGTTAACCCTAAACCATGAGTGTCATAGGTTTTTTTTTTTGTTATTTGCAGGCATGGCCATCCTACACCTATCCTTCTCAGGTTCCTCCACCGGTCGTAGATCCTCACTTACAGCGGGCTATCTCTTTATGAGAGTAGTACCTCCATTTGACGGAGGATTTGTTTGGCCGCTATACTCTGCAACAATTTGCAACCTACGGAATTTACTCGTAGAATTTACCATGGGGGAGTCAGGGAGGGACTCCTTACCTACAAAGCCTTGCACCCACGGCACCTCCCTCTACTCTCACTTCCTATTGTCCTACTCCTATTCCATCGTAGGGTCCTACTCCCCTTGCATCGCAAGGTCCCACTCCCATGGCATCACAGGGTCCTACGCCACTCCATTCCACTCCTACTTCTCCAGAGCATTGTCAACGGACTTCCTCTGGCAGCGCGCATCGACGCTCGTCTCAGGGGAGTGAGTGCTGTGAGAGACAAAGTGGTGGCGGATCTTGTGGTTTCACATGTTTTGGTAGTGGCAGGGGAACAGAGTCCCCACTTTCAAAGCGTGCCGCTCCTGATGCAGAGGACGAGGATACTGATGCACCCATGCTAGACACGCATGGGCGCTACTATAAGGTTAAATATGGTGGGGAGGTGGATTTCGGCACAGCACAGCGCAGGGCATTTCGACGCCATCTACAAATTCTTATACATTTAACATATAAGAACTGTTTTATAAAGTTTAGAGACCCCGATATACATGCATGGTACATTGAGAGCGCTTTGTTAGCTAGATTTCCAAACTCCCTTGATCAATGTTTTTCACAACAATGGTTGGAGGGCTACATAAAGACATTTCTAAAAAACAAGTAGTCTAGTGTGCGGCGTGCAGCAGCAAACCAGGTCAGAGATCCAGACAGGAGTTATCGTGGTGGCAACATGGTAGATGCGGAGTGGGAGTGGGAAATTCAAGAGAAGAGCGATCAAGCTGTGCGATGGGCTCATCATACAGACAACAACGCAAGGCTCGCGCAAGACAAACTCCCACACACTATGGCTCAGGAGGCAAGGGAGCTTGGAAGGATAATTATATAAGATTAATTGAAATATAATGTCGATCGGTGATTATAAAAATTGTAGTTGATGATTTGGTATTGTTATTGCTAACTTAGGAATATCACTCTGTCTCGACCAACCAGAGAGATGGTCAAGTATCGAGAGCGACATACAGAATTTGATACTTGGCAATGGTTGTTCGAAAACAACCACATCTCTCTCGAGCAATTCGACCGGCGGTTGGACCACTACAAGCGGTAAGTTTAAACAAGTAATTTTGTATCAACTGTTTTGAGCTGTTGATAATTGTTTAATTTGGTTTGGGTTTATGTAGACTCAAAGTGATCCAACATACATGCCTCTAGAGGACGACGAGACAGGGGAGGATTAGATAGAAAAAAGTTTTGTCCAAACTTTCGTAAAGTACCAATGTGGCACATTGTATATACAATTATTTACTTTTTATTGTAACTTTTTTAAATAGTTGATCTTCTGCATTTTAAATTTTCAAGGTAAAGTAAATTCAAATTCAGTTCTTTGGTATTTTTTATCCTCTTCCAAAAAACAATTGATATTTCATTGTTTTATGTAGGTCAAAAATAGAGGTGCTCATTTGGGCCACCCAAAATTGGGTGGCCCAAATGAGCACCTTCATTTTTGAATTAACGTGTAGCGACAATACGCGCGATAATAAGCACTGCAACTAGCGCGGTAATAGCTGTGGGTATATTGGCGCGACTACTACCGCGTATATTGCTGAAAACCACTACCGTGTCAGTTGCCGCGCTTATTACTGTTCCCGCAAATTTTTCTCTCTCCTTTTTCCTTTGTTTTTCCGCGGCAATGTAAGCGGTCATAGATAACTCCTCTTATAGTGCCCCCAACCACCTAGCAATAGCTCCTTCCTCCGGCGTGTGTGTCCCACTGCCCTGTTGCCCCGGCCACACAACACAATATATATATATATATATATATATATATATATATATATATATATATATATATATATATATATATATATATATATATATATATATATATATATAGATATAGAGAGAGAGAGAGAGAGAGAGAGAGAGAGAGAAGTGCTACCATCATGTGAGCTTCCTTGCCGCATTGGCATCACTGATGCCTGAGACTTTACGCAGTGACTATCATTGCTGTGCACGAGCCTCACAACGCATTATGAGGGAGCTATTGTTGCGGGCGGGAAAGGCACAAACAATGGAGTTATGTTTTTGGATTTCACTCATGTGCACAGTTCTGACTTTGCATTTGAATGTACTCTACATGGAATTGCGAGCATAATGAAGGCGGTTTGCATGGAGCCATGGAGCCATCTCCTACAGCCCAAGAGCACAACACCGCAACTGTCGACATCTCTTCTTCTCTTCAAAGTTCAACCTTCCTTTCTCACGGGAGCCAACGTCTCTTCTTTTCTTCAACCTTCCTTTCTCACGCGAGCCAGATTCAAATCAAATCTCTCATGCAGGTAGAACTGTATGATGCATTTTAATATGATAGAGAGAGAGAGAGAGAGAGAGAGAGAGAGAGAGAGAGAGAGAGAGAGAGAGATGGTTCTTTTCTGTTGTGTGGAGGCCTCGCAGGTCGTTTAGAGACTGAGCTGGATAGTTTTCATATCAGCCCATTGGAGTTGATGGTAAGATTAATGAGGTAGGTGGGCGGTATCTGTAGGTGCCTCTCTTGAACACTGCAATAGTAATACATGGGGATTGGAGGATGACATGGCTTGTGGTCCAAAGCGTAAGAGATACAATCTTGAAGCTTTCAAATATCTCAAATTACATCTTGAATGACTTCTTCTTCTTCTCTTCTCTTCTCTCTCTCTCTCTATGCAGGTGTCTAAGACGTGTGCATGTAGCTTGAAGAGCTTGTAAAGCTCTGAAGACTATTGTTTCTTCTCTCTCTCTCTCTCTTACATCTTGGTGTCTAAGCGTGCATGCAGATTGAAGAGCTGTAAATCTCTAAAGACTATTGGTTATGGCTCTCTAAACGGCAGTAGGTTGGTGCACAAGAAAAATGTAGAATGATGCTAAATGTTGCGGAGGCTTTGGGGGCTGATTAGTGTGGTTGCACACAAAGGAGCAGCCTCAGCGATATGAAGATGTCAGTACTTACTGAATGCATGGTATGCTAGCAATGATACAAGGAAGGGTACTACACAGAGAGAGAGAGAGAGAGAGAGAGAGAGAGAGAGAGAGAGAGAGAGAGAGAGAGAGAGAGAGAGAGAGAGAGAGAGAGAGAGAGAGAGAGAGAGAGAGAGAGAGAGAGAGAGATAGATAGATAGATTTTATTATCGTCCTCGGAGGTCAAATATGACCTATGGGACCAAAGTTACATGTGATGTAGTATGTGTATGGCTGATGAGTGACTCTCGATGCTCCAAAATTGTAGTGATGAGAGTCGCAATGGAGAGCCCACACTTTGGCTGGGAGAGGAAAGTGTGTAGGTCTAAGTTATGGCTGAAAATGTGAGAGAATCAAGTTCGGATGTGATCAAAAGCTGAGCACTCTAGTAGTGTGTGGTACTCAGACTCTCGAACTTGCAGTGAGCATAATGTGCACAATCGATTTGACTCTTCTCCATTTCCCCAATGCCCTATCTCGCATCGAAGGAAATGGGAGCTAAGCCGAATTGCTGCGATAGTGTGTATCGCGGACAAGGGAATAGGCTCAAGCATGTAAGTGTGAGTACGGTTTCCTCTCTCAGCAAAGAACATGGTTTTGTAGTTGGGGGCAATATAGGTGGTGTAATGTATGAAGCGTGACCCACCGGATTTCTCCCAAGCCGTAATACATTGGCGTTGTAGAAAAGCTTCATTCACTTGAGAGTCAATTGAAGCATCATGTAGCAAGTGTAATGCATCCCATCTCCCAAACCACTTCTTTATGTCTTGCATCCATCCCGTGCTCAAGATCTTGCTTTTATACGTCTTTTGAACTTTTTTGCTTGCTTCCCATGCAATTGTAGGAAGTCGATGTGAGGGGTTTTGACGCATCTTTATCATGTACTCCACAACCCTTTCCATGCCCATAACCTCAATTGGAAGAGATCCCGACTCAAGAAGTAGGAGCATATATGGTGTTTGTGTCTTAACTTGGAGAAAGTTTGTAAGAAAATGCGTTTGGACATTCTCAAACTCTTTCCAAGTAGACTTTGAGATGCTCCCGCCCGACACTTCAACTCCATAAAGAAGAACCGGTGTCACCAATGCATCGAAAAGATACTTCTTGAGAACGCAACACTTGATGTTTCCCGCATTACACATGTTCTCAAATGCATAATATGCTCTCTTTCCCGCTTCCAAATGACGCATAGCACATTCATTCCACTTGTGATTGGATGGAACCTCAAGGCCAAGGTCCTTAAAGCTCTCAACAACTTCAAGTGTCTCGTTGTTGTACACAATGCATGCCTTCTCCTTATGGTTGGTTTTCACAAGCATAACCTTTGTTTTGGATTCATTTACAATCAGCCCACTGTGCAAGAAAAAGTTCTCAAGGACAACCATAAGCTTTTGTGCATCTTCTAAAGTTTGTGCTAGAAGCACTACATCATCCACATACAACAAAAGCATGATTACCGCATTGCAAATAGTGACCTCTTCAATGCCTTCTTCTTGCATAAAGTCAAGTACCATTTGTTCCAATTGATCGATGCATAGACCAAAGAGAGTATGTGACAATGGACATCCTTGTTTAACCCCAATAGTGCTTATAAAAATTTCTGAAATTTCTCTTCCCATGCGCAATTGACAAATCACCTTCTCATAGATTCGAGAAACCGCAAGCATAAACTCACTTGGCACTTGGAGTTCTTCCATCCTTCTCCACAAATTGTTACGTGGAATCATATCAAAGGCTTTCTTAAAGTCCACAAAACAACAATACAATCGCTTGCCTTTCAACCGACTTTCCTCCATGAGAACACGAAGAGTGACAAGATGATCAATGGTGTTATGGCATCGACGAAAACCCGCTTCTCCCTTTGCACGCTTGTCATTCTCTTCAGCCCAATCACTCAATTTCATCTCCATTATGCACCCAAACAACTTTTCCATAAGAGACCCAATCATTATAGTCCGGTAGTTGCTTACATTCTTTACATCCCCTCCTTTATGCAAAGGCTTAACCCAATTAGTACTCCAATCATAAGGCATACCATGTTGAAGTGCAAGGTTGAACATATCACACATCCACTCATGGGTAAAATCTCCCGTCCATTTGATCATCTCCGGCTTGATACCTTGAAGATCTACCGCTTTGCGAGTGGCCAACTTTCAAGCCCACCGCATACATCCTCAATAGTAAAAAAAGACGGCATACATGGGAGTGAACCATAAAATGGCATTTTTTCAGTACTTGCTTGCTCATATAATTGCCTACAATGTGTGTACATATCCACTAGACTCAAGTTACCAAAATTCTCAACCCGCTTGCCTCTCAAGTTTCTCCAAAATCTTCTACATGCATGTGCCTTTTCTTGGACTTGAAATTCTTGTTGCTTTACTTCCCATCTTCTTCTCTTCTTTTGAATCAATGCCTTGTATGTATGCAAATGACTTTGATAGTTGTCTTTGTCCGTAGTTCCATCAAGCTTTATCAAGGACTTTCGAGCATCTTGACATTCTTTATCAAACCACCTTTTGCGTGATCTATCTTTGTTGATACCATGGAGATGCTTTATGGCAAAGCATTCTTCCGCACAAGAACAAATAGCTTTCTTGAAAGCTTCCCATTTAGTTTCCAATGGTGCATCACATTGAAGCTTTGTCATCCATAATTGTTGCTCAACCATTTCAATGTACATTGGTGCCCGTTTGAAATCCATACATAGTGATAACTTCTCTTTCCTTTGGCTGAGATTATCATGCTTAGTTGCTTCTCCACATGAAAGGTCAATACATAAGGTGCGATGGTCGGATTTCGGGGTCCATTGACCAAACATAAAACTCTTTATGCGATACATGATGGCTTCAGAGAGTAGCATATAGTCAATCACACTATCCCCATTATGTCTCCTACATGTAAATCCATTGGTTCCACTCCACAAAGATACACCATTGGCAATGAGCATACCCGTGCTATTACACATGTGTAAAAGTAACTTTCCATAGTGATCTGGCTCTTTCTCATCCATTGAAGTACGATCATACAAGTGAACTTCCTCCAACTCCCTTGAAATGTATGGCATATCAAATTGTTGAGTATCATGTTGCAATGTTTTTGTGCAAGAATTCATATCCCCAAATACAATAACATCACCTTCACCTTTGAAATAAGCAATGTCCTCTTCCAAATCAGAAAATGGTTGATCTCTATCCATGCAAGCATAAAAGGGATAATCATGATGAAGAATGTAGCAACCGGCTACAAAAATGGGTGCTCTTTTTGGTGTCATAATTTTCAGCCATACATAACGTTTGTACTTGTCATCTTTCACAATTGATACAAAATCTTCCAATCCTTTATTAACCATACATGCTTACCCTCCTTGTCCTCTTCGTTGCTTGAGATTATTTGACCACATCAATGAATGTACATTGTAATCCTGCAAGCCGTTAATCCTTTGTGTATCATGCTCCCATGTTTCAACAAGAAGTACAACATCGGCTTTGCTTGTTAGTTCATCAATGCCAACCCCCGCATTCCATGGGTATCCATTACAATTCCAAAAGTATATTTTCAATTGTAACTCGGTCTCATAGGTCACGCATCCCTATGTTCGTGAGAGACTTGCCTCCTCCTTGGGCACATTTTCTTCATGAGAGATCTCCTTGTTTTTATTATTCTTTTCCTCATATGCCTTGCGACGCATATTTTGTTGCTTAATAGTGCGATCTTCACATACAAAACATTTTGTATCCCTCAAATAGATCCAACTATTATCAAGGATAATCTTTCGCTTGGTCTCATCCGGCATGGTGCATACAATTGGCCGTTCTCCCGAGCGAGGAGCTCCTTGCTTCCCCACTCTATGTGCTGCATAGACCATAACTCCGGACATACCAAAGTGGGTTTTGAAGAAATATTCAATAACAATGGCAAGAGAAGGAGGTGTCTCTAACTTCTCTTCGGGAATTCCACGAATAACAATGTTCTTGGAACGTCACTCCCGTTCCTTCAGCTCCTCCACATCCACATTCTCAACATTCTTTGTTTGAACCATAGCTTGCATGAGTGAGGAATTAGAAACCACATTGCTACCACATACATCAGCCCAAGACTTGTTTGTGCATACATTTTTCATGTCGCATACATCCCGGCTCATAGTGTCAAATTTCTCCTCTTTCAATACATGGTCATGCTCTACTTTGCTCATCCGCTCCTTCAAAGCATTCAAGTCCACAAGAGAGCGTTTACATTCCTTGACTTCCTCTTCAAGTTGCATCAAACGTGTTGTTTGCATCTCAAGTGTCCACTTGAGATTCTCATTCTCAACCACAAGTACCCTTAGTGTGCCATTCTCCATTGCAAGTGCTCGTAAGTCTTCGCCTTGTTTGTTTACGGTCTCTTGCAATGATACCAAGTACGCCATGATCATGGTTTCCGATGTCGTTGGTTGGGTGTTTGTGTTGCTATCTCCACACTTAGGAGATTTTGGATCATTTTCCACAATGGTTGTGGACCTTGTTGAAGAAGAAGAACCCTTGCGAGTGCCGGAAGACATTGTATGTAAAATAGGAGATGAGAATCAATTTTATTGAACCTGTTCACTTCGAAAATGCTTCTACAGAAATGCCTTCTATAACTTTGAAAATTTTTGTTTTTACATCAATGCGTAGAGGACTTTGTGCTCTTCGATTGAGGCTATAGATCACCCAAATCGGAGTTCGGATGAAGAAGTTATTATCAAAAGAGTGGACTGCTGTCTACTAGGTCAAAAAACGGCTGCGTTTTTTGAGAGAGAGAGAGAGAGAGAGAGAGAGAGAGAGAGAGAGAGAGAGAGAGAGAGAGAGAGAGAGAAAGAGATGGAGAGAGAGTGTGTGAGGGAGTGTGTGTGTGTGTTTTGTGAGGGAGTGTGTGTGTGTTTTGTGAGGGAGTGTGTATGTGTGTAAGTGTGTGTGTGTGTGTGAGTGTGTGTGTATGGAGAGAGAGAGAGAGAGAGAGAGAGAGAGAGAGAGAGAGAGAGAGAGAGAGAGAGAGAGGGAGAGAGAGAGAGAGGAAACCAAAAACAAGATTCTTTTTGAGGTGGTGGCAACATGCACACTACTCTCATGGCAACCTTATATTCATGGTTGCTTCCATCTCTAGCAAGGGAGGAGGAGGTTGTAGTAGCAAGAAGGATGATCATGTCACTAATATGGGTATTTGTTAATGCATTGATTGCAAGGTGCATATCTTATAGGTGGGGTATGATCTAGCCCATAGGTGGGGCATAAACCACCTTTTGCAGGTGAGGAGTTAGGACAACGACAGATCAAACCAGCAAGACACTAGCAAGGACAAGATGAGGCCATGGCCCAAACTCCCTATCTGTCTTTCACTTACCTTGGCCGACATGGAAGGTCACCGTTGGCATAGAAGGAGAGGGTTGCAGTTAAGGAGCACGGGCAAGACAAAATTGGCAAGGGACGTTAGTGGGTAGCTCAAGGAGTGTGGTCGAAAGAGGTTGAGAGCTACCAAGCTAGAAATGGACACAATGTAGTACGAGGTGAAAAAGCGAGGTGAGGCTATGCTACGGCAGGGGCAGGCCTATGGGGTCAAAGGGTGCAACAGCGTAAGGTCAGCAATGGTTGGCTTGCAAGGTCAAAGGGTGCAATATTGTAAGGTCAATAGGCGGATGAGGGTGGCATGCAGAGGGTTGGGAGGGACAGGGGCAGCAACAAATTGAGAGCAGCGCACTTGGAAATGGATAGGTACAAAGAGAGCCTACCTTAATAGGGTTAGACATGTGGGCCAAGGAAAGAAACAAAAGTGCTATGGCATTGGTGAAGATTTTGCAAAGAGAAAGAGAGGAGGAATTTTAAAGTCGTAACAATCCAAAAAGCCTTCAAAGAAGTGGTCGATCACATGGAAAAGTTAAGGGCATGTTTGAGGTTAGGAAAATGGATTCCTTGGAGTGAGGAGGCCATGTGGCAAGCTCCTGAATAGCAGCTTCAAGGGTGCTCTGTGTGTGTGTGTGTGTTTGAATTCAAAATCCCATCACTTAGAATCATATGCTGAGAGACTTAAATACTGATTAAAAAGGACTTTTGTGTAAAGAAAAAAACAATGAAGCATTTCTTGATTAAAATTCATTACAAAATACTCTGATACATGGCAAAGTAGGAGCTTAAGCCGAAACTCCTATTAGATGAGAGTAGGGATCTTTACCTGCCAACCAACCACATGTTGGGTTAAAGGCCTGTGTGCCCGGCTGACCGTTGTTCAGCCGCCCATGTACAGCCATTCTTTTACTCATTCATAATAACTATACTCGTAACTACACATTGTAGTGTGAGTACCGCCCCGCCACACACTGTGTCTATCTCCTTCTTCGTGTTGGCTCTCTGTGTGTGTGCTCTCCGATCCCAACAAGTGGTATCAGAGCTTGGTAGTGAGAGCATTGAGAGCTTCATCATAATTGTTGAGTGTGCTGAAAATTGATGCTGTTTCATTGCCGTTTTTTCGATCACGCGCACGCGCGTATTTCTAAAGAGCAGAAGGTTTTTTCGAGCTTGGCATTGGAAGGTTCAACATTCCGCAAGTATTTCACCAGGCGTCCTATGGTTTAGCCCCCCTTTCAGAGCCATTCGTGCCATCAGAAACCCTATCCGAGCTACAGACTAGGAGCTGCATTTTTCAGCTCTCTTTGGTAGTTTTCTGTTGCTGCAGAGCTTCCATAGCCATTACAGGTGCCATTGCTGCAGTGTCTTCCACTTACGTGATCCCACAGCTCATTTGAGAGTGTGTAGAGTCTTCTTGGAGTGGCCTCATACACACAGATAGAGTGGGAGTTTGGCGGCATTGTCTTCTTCGACTACAGGTACAAGTGCAGCTACAGGTGCAGGTACAAGTACGGGTACAGGTACAGGTTATAGGGAGCTTTGGATACAGGTTTCTTCCGTGGTTACAAAACATGTATTTTGACTATGGGACAACCATGTATATGGTTGTGGTTTGAGTGGGAGCTTCTACTTTTCTGGGTAGTCTGTTTATGTGTGTTCTTGAGCTACAGGTTTACATCATCTATGTATGTTGATGGATGTGGATATGGCAGTTTGACAGACACTCTTTATGCATGATATTGTGGATATTTGGTTCACTTATACATAGAGCAGGTTTTCTCTTGCTTGCAGTGTTGCGGTTTGAGTACGGACAGGTACTTGGTTGACAGTAGAGATTGGACTTCGTTGAGCTTGTGCATTGGTTATATGCTCACTTGGATCCATTTATGCTCACGGATTTGTGTAAGCTTGGTCAGCTTATGTCTCTATTGTGGTTATTCAGACATGGAGTATGTTTATGCCTCTATGACAGCTCATTGTTGATGCATTTTGTGGCACGGTTTGCCTAGGCCGGTTGATTTACAGGTGTCATAGGTTTATGCATTTGTTTGTGGATTTCTACGTACATTTTTTGACCATATTATGGGCTGATTTATACTCTATGCGTTTGCTCTTTGATTGAGCAGCAGGTGTTGTCAGATTTGCAACACTACTTTGTTGTGGCAGTTTGTTGGTTGGTTACAGGTTTCTGATTGTTGCATTCTTGTTGTAATGGGCACTAAAGAGGACACAGTTTTTAATATTGAGAAGTTGGATGGTGCTAACTTTTCATATTGGAAAGATAAGATTTGGGATGTCTTGGTGCAGAAGAAACAGATTTGACCTCTAAAGTTGCAGGGAGTTAAGCCAGAGAACATGGAGAGGGATGATTGGGAGGAGTTGGATGAGATGTGCAGGTCTACCATTAGGCTTTCCCTTTCAAAGTCTATTTATTACAATGTGAAAGATGCACAGGGTGGAGCTTATGAGTTATGGCAGCGGATTTGCGATATGTATGATAAGCATTCGGCTACTTCTATGGTGTATTGGATTAAAAAGCTTATTGATTTGCGAATAGAGGAAGGTGCTTCCATGAATGCGCATTTGAATGAGTTCAATACAATTTTCAGCCAACTTTCTACGCAGAAAATTACGTTTGAGGACAATGTAAAAGCTATTTTTTTACTTGTCACGTTGCCTGAGTCATGGGACACATTTAGGACAGCCATAAATAACTCGGTTCCTGCGGATGAGTTGACAAGTACTAATGTGGAGTCTAGTCTTCTCACGGAAGAGATTAATCGAAAGAATAATGTAGGTAGTAAGTCTTCTAGTGCAATGGTTGTCAGAGGCAGGACTATGGACAAGTATAAGTCCAACAGGGGTAAATCTAGAAGCAAGTCCCGTGCAGGCACAAGTAAAAAGGATGTGGAATGTTTTCATTGTGGTAGAAAAGGCCATTTCAAAAAGGATTGCTACAAGTGGAAAAGGGAAAATGGAGATGGTAAGATGAAAGACCATGATGCTAAGGACAAGCCTAAGTCCAATGTCAAGATTGAGGTGTTAAATGCAACACAGGGAGAGTGTAGCTCTCAAGACGACCATGTATGTGCTCCGACTAGTGCTACTAGTGAAGAGCTTGGTGATGTGTTGCTTGCATCCTATTTTGATGATGCTTTTCTTCTCACTCATGAGAGTAGTATGCCTATGCATTGGGTCATTGACAGTGGTGCTTCTTTTCATGTTACGCCTCATAGGTCGCGGTTTCATGACTATGATGCTTTGAGCACAGGTACTGTCAGGATTGCCAATGGGTGTTCTATGCAGATTCATGGCATTGGGGATATTCATTTGGCTATGCCAAACTCTACTACGTTTGTCTTGCAGCGTGTGCGTCATGTGCCGGCTCTTGCAAAAAGCTTGATTAGTGTGGGTCAGTTGGATTCACTTGGTTTCAATGTATCTTTTGGTGACGGAGGTTGGAAGCTCACTAAGGGCAGCCTTGTTTTGGTTAAAGGTGCTAAGAGGAATACGTTGTATTCCCTTTGTGTAGCTAGTGTGGTTGATCACATTGTGGGGATCACTAAGCAACCTCCTGCTTCTTTATGGCATCAGCATTTGGGGCATATGTCACTGAAAGGTTTGAAGTTGTTGGCACGTGCGGATTACATTCCCGTTTCAGATTTTGGTGGTTTTGAGTTTTGTGAGCATTGCCTTTATGGTCGATATGCTCGGTCTTCTCATAAGAAGAGTGTTCCACACAGATCTTTGGAAAAGCTAGCTTTGGTGCATAGTGATGTATGTGGGCCGATGCCCAATGCTTCTCTTGGAGGTGCTATGTACTTTGTTATGTTCATTGATGATGCTAGCAGGAAGGTGTGGGCATACCCCATTCGTAAGAAGGATATGGTGTTTGATATATTTAAGCAATGGTTGGCTCTTGTTGAGAACCAATCATGTTGTAAGTTGAAGTGCTTACGTACGGACAATGGGGGTGAATTTATGTCTCATATATGCTTTCACTACATTATGTGTTGAGAAGGGTATACGGCGTGAGCTTAGTGCTCCCTATACACCTCCTCAAAATGGTGTGGTAGAGCGTATGAACAAGACTATACAGGAGAAAGTCCGTAGTATGCTTTCTATGGCTGGTTTGTCAGATGGATTTTGGGTTGAAGTAGTTGCCACTTCTGTGCATTTGATAAATCGTTCACCTAGTGTTCCTTTGGGCTTCAAAGTGCCTGAAGAGGTATGGACAGGTTTGCCACCTTCGTATGGTCACCTTCGTGTTTTTGGCTGTGAAGCTTATGTACATGTACCTAAGGCAAAATGCAGCAAATTGGATCCAAAGAGCAAGAGATGTATCTTCTTGGGTTATGGTAGCTCTGGTGAGATGGGTTATCGATTGTGGGATCCTATTGACAGGAAGATTGTGCACAGCCATGATGTTGTTTTTCATGAGGACTCTATGTATAGAGCATCACCGCGAACGGTTGAGGTTCGGCGTGTGATATTTGAGGAGGATGGTCATCGGTATGATGGTCCCATGGCTGCTCGTGGGCAGCCCATTGACCCTCAGGTGGGAGATCAGCCCTTGTTGGGAGATCATGTAGATGTGGGACAGCCAGATGCACCTCTTGCACAGTTTTTGAGGCGTTCAGAGCGGCGTGCAAGACAGCCTCATCGTTTTGTGCCTTCTATGGATTGTATTGTTGACTGATTGCGGGGAGCCATCATGTTATCATGAGTCCATGTCTAGTGTTGACAAGCTCAAGTGGGAGCAGGCTATGGAGTCAGAGATGGATTCGTTGATCCAAAATGATACGTGGGAGCTTACTCCTTTGCCAAAGGGTAAGAAGGCACTACCATGCAAGTGGGTTTACAAGATAAAATTGTGTTCAATGGATGCAAAGCCTAGGTACAAAGCAAGGCTTGTGGCTAAAGGATTCAAGCAACAGAAGGACATTGATTTTGATGAGATCTTCTCCCCAGTGGTGAAGATGTCTACTTTGCGTATGTTGTTTGCTTTGGTAGCTACAGAAGACATGGAGTTGAAGCAAATGGATGTAAAGACAGCTTTGTTACATCCGGACTTGCACGAGGATTTGTACATGGAGCAACCAAGTGGGTTTGTTATTCATGGTTCAAAGAAGATGGTATGCCGACTTCTTAAGACCTTGCATGGGCTGAAGCAATCACCTCATGAATGGTATCGTAAGTTTGATGCATTCATGAGTTCATTGGGCTATGTACACAGTTATGAGGACCCATGCCTCTATACTCGCAAGGCTGCAGATGGCAGTCTTATTGTTTTGGTTTTGTATGTGGATGACATGCTGATCGCAGGGAAGTGTATTTCTGATGTGGAAGCCTTGAAACATAGGCTACATGAGACCTTTGCCATGAAGGATCTTGGGGATGCCAGTCATATTTTGGATATGCGGATCACTCGTGATCGTTCTCGCAGGGTGCTCTTTCTTAGTCAAAAAGAGTACATTGACAGGGTGCTTGAGCATTTTTATATGGAAGGGGGGAAGGCCATTAGTACCCTGTTGCCTCCATATGTAAAACTCAGCCATGATGACTTCCCTCAGACAGATTTGGAGACTGCAGAGATGTCTCAGATTCCCTATGTGTCAGATGTTGGTTCCTTGATGTATGCCATGGAGGCTACGCGTCCAGATCTTGCTCATGCAGTTGGTGTGGTTAGCAGGTACATGTCTAACCCGGGCAAGCGTCATTGGGATGCAGTGAGAGGTATTCTCAGATACTTGAGAGGGACTTCAGAGTTGTCCCTATGTTATGGTGAGAAAGATATGTTTGTTTGCAGATATACAGATTCAGACTGTCATTATAATCAATATCTAATTCTCCTAAATGATTTTCTCATATTAAACTGATCATTTAATGTGGGGAAGGCCAGGGGAGAAAAAGCAAGAATATTGGTTAAGCTAGCAGACCGGCCACAGTAGGGATCCAAAGGAGGGAAAATAGGGATCCAAAGGGGGGGGGGGCATCTGCAAAAGAGCCATGTGCAACAATGGGCTAAAAAGACCCTAAGGTTCAGCCCATTAAGACTTCCAAAATGCTAAGGTTCCAAAATTCAAAGGTTGTGTCCAAAGGTCAACCCTAGGGAAAATTGGATGCTTTGTGTGTGCCCTAAAAGTCTTTGCACATCCCTACATGGGAGGGGGCGAGCCCTAAAGGTAGGGGATGAGAGAGAAAGCCACACACACACACATGCTCCCTTTACACAAAGGGAATGAGGGACACATGTCAACTCCCTAGGCCAGATGCCCACAAGGTGTGCCCAATTCCTATTGGAAGACCCTTGAAGTGGACCAATGAGAATTAAGCTAGAGTAAATCTAGTTTAATTAATTTAAAAACATTTAATAAAAGAAACCAATGAGAATTAAGTCTCCTAGAAGACTATTGGGCAGTCTCCCAAGGGGACCAATGGGCATTCAGGAGCCCAATGGCTTGCCTGATTCCTATTGGCCAGGAGGCAAAGGGGTCCAATGAGAGTTTAGTTTAATTATTTAATTACCTAAATCTCTCACAAAAGGGGAAAGGGGGACACATGTCAGAAGGCTATCACTTATGCTGCTTAACACCCATTGGCTTGACTTGGGGAGGTCCAATGAGGCAAAAGCCAGACCAATTTAGCAGGAAGGGCTCGCCCAAGAGAGAGAAGGGGCTGATTTTTGCTTGGCATTGACACACACACACTCACACTTGACCATGTGTGAAGAAAGAATACTCTATCTCCTCCCAAGCTTTAATGGAGAGCTCATCACCTACTCCAAGCTTGTGAGATAGAAGCCTACATCAACACTCTCTTGGCATGTGGATGCAAATCCAACCAAGAGCCAAGCTTCCATGCATGCTCATCTTCTCTACCAAGCTAATTACTAAGCTAAGCTATGCTAATATGAGTGATTATGTGAGGAGATGTACATCTTTCTCGTAAGATACTCCTTTTTCCTCTCAATCTACTCTCATACCTTGCTAGATCTCACCATCTTCGAAGGTGTGTGAGGTCTTGGGTCTGAGAACGGGGATAATTCAAGTTGTGTTTGATTAAGTGTTTTGCTTAGTGCATGAAGCTTCCATCTTCATTGCACTAGCTAGTCTTGAAGGAACACAAAGAATTGTATTGTACAATGTCTCTCTTGATGGGAGAAACCATAATACAAAGCCTTTTGGAGGGGGGACCGGCTCCATGAAAATCCGGTCCTCAACTGTTGTTAATAGCTTAATTTCTCTCTCTTTTGAAAGTATTGTTGATGCTATCTAACTAGGTGTTATTCTTTTTGTTGCTCTCTCCACCCAAGCACTCTTGTAATTCTCATTAGGAATCTATTCTAATGAAATGCCCACTATGTTCATGCTAATTTCCGCTACACATAAGTTATTAGGCCATTAAATGTTACACAGACTATACAGGGTCAGTGGACTCGAGGAAGTCTACTAGTGGCTATGTGTTCACAGTTGCAGGTGGACCGGTTTCGTGGGCATCACGTTTACAGCCATGCGTTGCTTTTAGCACTATAGAGGCTGAATATATGGCTGCCACTGAGGCTGCCAAGGAGGCCATATGGCTCTCACGACTAGTGGGAGATCTTGGTATGGCTGGTGATGCTCCGATGCTACATTGTGATAGCCAGAGTGCCATAGTGTTGGCACGGAATCCTATCTTCCATGCGAAGACAAAGCACATTGAGGTGAGGTATCACTTCATACGAGAGGTCCTAGAGGACAAGCGAATAGAGCTTGTCAAGGTACACACTGACGATAACCCTGCTGACCTACTCACGAAGTCGTTAGACTCACAGCGGTTTGCACACTGTAGATCGATGATGGGTATGGCTTGACTTCTTTTGCTGTACTTTGGCCACTTTAAAGGCACACTGCCTTTAAGTGGGAGATTGTTGGGTTAAAGGCCTGTGTACCCGGCTGCCCGTTGTTCAGCCGCCCATGTACAACCATTCTTTTACTCATTCATAATAACTATACTCATAGCTACACATTGTAGTGTGAGTACCGCCCCGCCACACACTGTGTCTATCTCCTTCTTCGTGCTGGCTCTCTGTGTGTGTGCTCTCCGATCCCAACACCACAAGTACAATTAATTAGAATTAATTTGCACTAAATGGGTGACATGTACATCAAGAAATCCCCACTGCTTGTTATTGCTGTCACACCCTAGACCCCAACCATACTCCCAGACATATCTTATGTTTTCTTTGGCCCGTCTATGTAAATAGGGTCGATTGCGGTGTGTGAAAGTTTTATGGGTTTACATGGCTTGGAGATAGGGTCTCTAATTGCTATTGGCTTGGTTCTCTTTTTCCCTTTATGTGCCGCCATGAGCTTGTCTCGAATTTGTTGTAGCTTAAATATGTCTCGAGTGATGCTCATCCTAGGTGTCTGCCTATACCCCTCCTTGTCAGCAATATTTACACAATTGTGGTTAATACTTTTATGTACTCTACCTACTTGTTGCCCCAATTGTTAGTGTATGACACCTATTTTCTATGGTACATACAATTTTTTAAAAATTTCGGCAGCATTCTGTTTGTAATACCACTCATTTTTCAAGAAAAACCATTGTTCACTTTTGACTTATGCCCTCACAGGAGGTAGTCATCAAAACTCTTTCATACCTTGATCCTTAAAAATTCATTTTGGTACATTTAAAGATAATACTTTGAAGGAACTTCATATCCAAAAGAAATTTTGAAAGAGGTAACTTGTATACAATTTCTCATGTATCAAATTACATGGTTATTGCTTGCCTTCGTCATTTATGTTACTCCTCTTATATGGGTTTATTATCGATTGGAATGTATGCCACCCTTGCTCTATCATTCAAGTGACACACTTTGTTTGAAAATATAAATTTTGATACTTATTATCAGTTTTATGCTGCTACTCTTTATCATGTATGCTATATATTTTTTATTCTCAATCCCTTTTCTCCTATGCGTATGAGAGACTTCCCAAGTGTGTTATCCATTCATGTGTTTTTATATGCATATGTGGTTTTATACCCACCTATGTATGTGGACTCCCACACACACTCTATGTGTACTTATGGCCATGACCATCCCTGTTTTTACAGTTCTACGTGTGTAAACCTTGATGGTGGTTCTATTTTTGAGACAAAATATTTGGTATTTCCCAACCATCCGTGTGTACTTATTAAAGTTTCTATCATCAAGCCTTTTGTGTAGTGTATGAATTTAACCTCTGCCTATCGTGTGTGTGAGACTTCAATTATTGAATCCCTATATGTTCTACTTGCTTTTGCGTAGGCACTTGAACAAAAGAGAAATAACCACTTGATTATGTATGCGAAAAAACAAAAAACCGATTACCTATGTGCTTGTTCATTTGCCGAGTATTTGAAGGTAGTCAGGGTAGGTGTTTCCACCCTTTGCAGTGTTGGAGTGCTTGTGCAACAAGAACCCAACCTTCTGTAGTGTTGTATGCTGTAGATGTGCTACTGGGACTTTTTTGCCTCTCTATTGAGAGTTAGCACAGTTGCTCTGAATAATTGAATATGTAGATGCGCTACTGGGGCTTTTTCCCTCTCTGTTGAGAGTTAGTGCAGTTGCTCTGAATAGTTGAATAGCTCTATCAGCATATTTTGAACATGTGACACGCTAGCTATGAGATTTTACAGCATGCGCTATCGAGTTGTAGCTTATGATAATATGCGCAAACTGTGAGAGGTTTCTGCGTGCGCTACAGAGTTGTGGCTTGTATGCTTTATTTATTAGCCTGCTCTTTGTTCAGTGCCTTAACTATTTGCGTTTGCTTTATTCTAGGCAAGTGGCACCGCCTACTACAGCTAAGCCTCACTTACTGGCTTGACCTTGCCAGAGTATCTCTTTAAAGGATTTTTTAGGGATGATCTGTACCTTTTAACCCAGCTTCTTGTAAAAGATATCTTAGCGCGATGTATATTGTGTGTTTAAAAAAAAAAACCCCGTATTTGGGCACTTTATGTAAAAAACACTTGCCACTGAATATGATAATTTTGTTTGGCTTCTACTCTACACAGTTTATGCTACGCTTGTGATGCATTCTTTTCAAAAAAACAATGTCGCGTATGATTTACGTTATGCAGTGCATACTGAAATCGTATGTCAAACGTATATAATATTTTGACCTCGGTGTCCTAACGGGCAATGTGCTCATACCTTCCTTAGTGTAAGCATGGCCATTCTTAGCCAATAATAACACCTTATTATTTTAGGGGCATCCCCTTTGCACTAATTCAAAGAAAAATGCGATAATATCTCTAATATTGAGATTTCGCTTTCTTAGAAAAAAGGTTTGTACATGTTTTCCCTAGAGCCTTGCTCCATGTGAGGGTTTATTATTCAAAAAAACCATGGCTTTTATTAGCACACTTGATGTATTT
Organism: Adiantum capillus-veneris; assembly: GCF_014529385.1. Lineage (NCBI taxonomy): Eukaryota > Viridiplantae > Streptophyta > Polypodiopsida > Polypodiales > Pteridaceae > Adiantum > Adiantum capillus-veneris. The sequence continues at coordinate 143,427,319 of NC_140934.1, forward strand.
CCTGGAGTCTACATCTTCTTCCGGTCACTGCTTGTCATTCGTCTGCCAATGAAGTAGTTGCATGTTGCCAAGTTAACTGATTAATAAAATTGTGGTGTCCCGTCCTCAGCTTATGTGCCATTTTATTCATATATGTTACTGCTACATTATGTATGCATAACTGTGTGTGTGTGTGTGTATGAGAGAGAGAGAGAGAGAGAGAGAGAGAGAGAGAGAGAGAGAGAGAGAGAGAGAGAGAGAGAGAGAGAGAGAGAGAGAGAGAGAGAGAGAGAGAGAGAGAGAGAGCATAGTGCCTCCCTTGACCTATCTGTACCAGAGCCATGGAAACTCCAAGGTTTCTCTCTCTTTCTATCACCCAAGTGTGGTAGATTGGTTATGCCATTTCACTCTTGAATAACCATCTTAAATCAGTGATAGAAGAGGTCCAAGACAACAAATGTGGCTATAACTAGAGCTCTAAAATGAAGGCTGCACACGTGGTGATGGTGAAGGATAGGAGATCATAGACTACTAGAGTTCAGTGGACAGGTGCTTGCAAGCCAAATGGAAGACCTCTTAAAGTTGACATGAAGATAGAGACATAGAAAATAAGTGAGCATACATTAAATAAAGTCGAAAGGTCAATATGTTGTTGGAGTGTATTTTGTTTAGACAAGAACACACAGGGTGCCTTGCTGTGAGAGTCTCTATTGCTGAGATAGAGTAATCAAAGAAGAGAGTAGCAAAGTGTTGATTATCACCCATGTAGTGGAGAGAGACAAGTAGAAGCACATCTGAAGCCTCCAATACACCAAGAGATGAAATCCCAACAATGTTTTTACCCAAAATCTATTCAGAAACCTGTGTTCATCACCCTTTTGCATGAAAGAGAGCTATGGAGATATGATTATGAGGATGTTTTAATGACAGAGAGGCTAGGGAGAGAGAGGGATATAATAAAGAGAGTGTTATGGAATATATTTTATTATTTATTGCATCTGATAGGTGGAAAAGACTCGACTGAGCTAGGCCTATGCGAATGGAAATATATATATTGTACATTTTATTATTCAAGTGCTCTTTTATGAGCTTTGGCCATTTATGACCGACCGGCCAGTTTGTACTCAATTGGACCATTCAAGAAATATATAAATGAAACATGTGCAAGAGGGAAATGGTCACTCTTGCACGGGGGGAGATTGCACTTAGTGTCCGTGTTGTTTTTCTCTCCTCTTCCTCTCTTTGCTCTCGTCGTGCCAGGCGTAGCACTCCACTCTAAGAGGTGCGACTGCACATGTTCTCTTCCTCTCTCATGCTCGCTGTGTCTCTTTGTTTGCGTACACCATTGATTATGTGCTATGCAAGGCATCAGGTATGTAGATTCGCTCATTTAGGATTAACAGTATGTTGTTTCGGGTATTTTGCAGGGCAGGCATGCAACCATGTGTAGCAGTGGTACAGACGGATGCGTGGCTGCCCTGCAAAATACCCGAAACAACATACTGCTAATCATAAATGAGCGAATCTACATACTTGCCCCTCGCATAACACATAATCAACGGTGTACACGAACAGAAAGAGACAGGGAGCGTGAGAGAGGAAGAGAACATGCACAGGTGCACCTCCTAGAGCGGAGTGCTACGCATGGCACAGCGAGAGCGAAGAGAGGAAGAGGAGAGAAAAACAACATGGACACTGGGTGCAATCTCCCCCCGTGCAAGAGTGACCATTTCCCTCTTGCATATATTTCATTTATAGATTTCTTGAATGGTCAAATTGAGTACAAACTGGTCGGCTGGTCATAAATGGCCAAAGCTCATAAAAGAGCACTTGAATTATAAAATGTACAATATATATTTCCATTCGCATAGGCCTAGCTCGTTCGAGTCTTTTCCACCTGCCAGCTATAGTAAATAATAAAATATCAATTCCATAACATACCTCTCCGTTGGAAAGCAATTGTCCTCAGTTGTTGCCAAGATAAAAAAATCTGCAAACCATACTTGTCGAAAATAGTGATTTGTATTCTCGTGGGAGTTCTCTAGTCAGTGCAGGTGGCCAACTCTCCAGCAAGGATGGGCCCTATAGCGTCCTATGAAGCCACTGTGATTAGGTTCTCAGCAAATCTATGGAAGCAGCTTGTGGGCGTTGCAGGAGCTCTCACCACCTATGCTCACTGCTCGTACTGCGTCCTCTTCGAGCTAGGCCTTTCAAGTTCCACAATTGACTTTCTTGATGAAAGGGAGGATGCAGAGTGGGAGACCTTCAAAATCGGGCAAGCAAGCTTGGGAGAAGAAGAGCTGTCAGCCCCTGAGGGCGGCATGTCTAATTGCAAGCCCCCTAGCTAATTTGCATCCGGCTCTACTACCCTCTACCCCCGTCTCACCTCGGCCTTGGCTTTCCCAGCAGATGCATCGGCTGTAGGCCAAGCACAAGCATGGGACGGCAATTGTCATTTGGCGTGCACCAATGGTTTGTGCATGCAAATCACCGAACATGAACCCCAGCAGTATTCGGCCCCAGCTTTTCAACCGTCAACCGTCCGACACGCCACATTCCTCTCTGGGACACACCAGCTTCTCTCCATCCGTCAGTTGCATGCATACTCACGACCACTTCTATCTTGAGCCCCCTTTTTTACCTCGTGCATGGAACACACACATGCATACCCAACAACAATAACAAAAAACACGTTATATAATTGTCTTCACAAGGACAAAATGACCTACAACATCACATTAGTGATACAATCTTGGGGGATCTAATACAATGTCTAGGTACACAATAAAATGAAATAAAGTACATGCTAAAATGAACATCAGTCTCTGGGGATGGTTGGCATCGGGTGCTATCCGAGGATGTATTGCATTGGTTGTTGAAGTACATCCTCAATGTTCGCCTCTATTAAAAAAAAAAAACTAGTCGTCTTGTACATCTCCCATGTTGTGCTAGAATAGTCCTTCTCCTCTGATGAAGCCTCCATCACTGTTGTGGTAGACATGGGCATCTAGCTCTCCCAAGCTTAATGGCTATGTCGGTCAATAAACCTCTAGTATAGGTGGACTCTAAAGTCTGCTGTGAAATTTTCTCCTCTAAATGCGGAGTCTGAAGTCAATGAATTCCCTTTGTGAATGTCTCCCATTGTCTCATCTCCTTTAGAAAAAACAAAAGAAACTCTCCTTGTGTCTACGCAACTATAGCACAAACAACATAAGGAATCCTTGATCCTTATATCTCATGACTCTTCTCTGAATAGACAATGAAAGTGGCCTCATATCTCATGAATACTGGACAATGACATATGTGATGTAACTTTATGTTTTTCTCTATATGATACAACTAGAAAATCATAGCCTCTAGTGGTATTCCACACTTTGCCTCCTGATGTTGATTATGGAAATTGTCGCGGCAAAACATTTCACCTCATAATTGTTGACTAGCCATCGTGACATTATTTTCTGCTACTAAAAAAGAATGCAAGCAGGCAACTTTGACTATAAACGAGCAGATAATGAATGTGTTATATAAATTTGTAGAATGGTTTGCAAGGCTAAGGTGATCAATGGATATTGGTCTCACATCAAAGATTTACTAAGCTTAATCAATAACTATTTGGGCCATGGGTCAAAAGATACCGAACTATTAGACTCATCATTCCAAGATTCCTTACACATCAATTTGTTGCACATAGTTTCTCTTCAAATTTCAATTTCATCATTAAGGACTTTCAAGTGCTCATACATACTTGCCTAAATCCAACACAAAATCATCTTTACTGCTTTGCCTTTGAGAAGTCCTTTTGCAGATGAAGCTAAGTACAATGCTATCATATCAGGCAACCTCCATGTATGGAATTTCACTGCATTTCAATAATCTACATATTGTAAGGTCATTTTTAATTATCTTTGATGTGTAAGCTCTCTCTTTATGTATCTTTACACCCAAATACCATATATATAATACCCAAGATACTGCTTACTCTACTTATTTTCCTATCTTCACGACTCCAGATTTTCCACCACCTATTACAACAACTTTTACATGACAATCCCCTAGTTAATATTGCTTTGATAAATCAATGCTCATTGTATTAAGCTGCGAGATCAATTATTTTTAAATTCATGGTTTGTACTTATATTTATTGAAACTTCTACTAAGATGAATTGTCAAGAAGCTATGCTACTACTTACATAAGCTCCGTTGATTTGAGATGATCGTCAACATTTGGTACATACTTTTGCATTCTAACCTACTTCAATTTCATACCAGGCCGGTCATTGTTTTGTATTTTTTTATGCCTAGCCTAGTCCATTGGTCACAGACACACAGATTCGCCTATTTAGGCAGTGTATAGATATTCACCTTGGTGGAGATCCGCCGATTTAGGCAGCACATTGATAAATTGCAGATTCATAATTTTTAAACAATATCAAATGCAGATTCATCGATTTAAGAGCACGTCTTACTGGTGTAGATTTTCCGCTTTACGCAACACCAATCACGAAATCATGCTGCAATGGCTAGCCACCATTGTAACTGGTATGATTTTGTTGCTCGAGGATTTTGGATTTGGATATTTGGACTTTGAATTTGAAATGGGGCAGATATTTGGACTTAGATTTATGTGGGATTTGGACTTGGTAAATGACATTTTGCTGTCGCAACAATATTTATGAAATTGGATTTGAGATTGACGAGAATTGATTATGATAAGTGTGACCAATGATATCTTGATTCATCAGGGTATGTCATATACTGCTTATTCTAGTGGTATGGGATACTAGAATAGGTAGTATGTGGATGACGGTAGGCATAAGCAATGTCTTTTCGTTTCATAAATTTTTTTATTTTACAATGTGCTATTTTTGACAAGTATGGTTTGCAAATTTTTTATCTTCGCAACTGAGGACATTTGCTTTCCAACAGAGAGGTATGTTATGGAATTGGTATTTTATTATTTATTGCAGCTGACAGGTGGAAAAGACTTGACCGAGCTAGGCCTATGCGAATGGAAATATATATATTGTACATTCAAGTATATATATTGTACTTGAATATATATATATATTCAAGTGCTCTTTTATGAGCTTTGGCCATTTATGACCGGCCAGCCAGTTTGTACTCAATTTGACCATTCAAGAAATCTATAAATGAAATACGTGCAAGAGGGAAATGGTTACTCTTGCGCGGGGGGAGATTGCACCCAGTGTCCGTGTTTTTTCTCTCCTCTTCCTCTCTTTGCTCTCGTTGTGCCAGGAGTAGCACTCCGCTCTAGGAGGTGCGCCCGTGCATGTTCTCTTCCTCTCTCACGCTCGCTGTCTCTCTCTGTTCGCGTACACCATTGATTGTGTGCTATGCGAGGCGTCAGGTATGTAGATTCACTCATTTATGATTAGTAGTATTTCATTTCGGGTATTTTGCAGGGTAGCCATGCATCTGTCTGTAGCAGAGAGTATAGTCAGCTTTGGATTAATAAAGTATAGGCTTATAAACCTCGCCTTAACGCTTCTTATTTCCCTCCCTGCTGGTCACTCCTTCTCCCAGCTTGCAGGTCACCCTTATTGTCTCCCATGATCTCATAGAACCACCCCTCTTTGTGAGAGATCTCAACACTTTCAATAACGCCTTTCCTTGCATGCTTGAGCTACCATCAAATCCATCTTTTGTACATAGCCTTCTCTCCTCTTGCTTATGGCCCTGCTTACAACCATCAAAGGGTGGGCCTCCCTCTCTCCTGCAACAAGTACCCACTCCAATCTTCACTGGTCCTTCCTTGGTGGCTAAGCATGGTCCATGAAGGCCAACCCTCCGTGCCAGTCCCGCCCTGCAGCAACAGGATGCTGATGTACCAAAAACTTCAAAGTGTATTTTGTTTAGCCGGGAACACACGGGGTGCCTGGCTGTGAGACTCTCTGTTGCACAGATAGCGTAATCGAAGAAGAGAGTAGCAAAGTGCTGATTATCACCCGTGTAGCGGAGAGAGACAAGTAGAAGCACACCTGAAGCCTCCAATACACCAAGAGATAAAATCCCAACAATTGTTTTTACACAAAATCTATTCAAAAACCTGTGTTTTTTTTTTTTTTTTTTGAGAAAAATATCCTTCTATTAGTTAATGAAAACTGCCCATAGGGCTACATCCACCTCTGCAAGAGAGGGCTACAACAAGCATGGTGGGGAGACTCTCCCAATGAAAAAACAGCATATGTACAATGGGGCTAAATCAAGAGATGGGAGGAGGGAAAAGCCACACAGGTGGACAGTAGTGCCATCTGAGCACCCCCTGGACCATGGAGTAGAACGGCCCAGGGCACCAGAGTCGAAGGAAAGCCTCGCAGCGCTCCCGCATGCGGTCGGAGCTGCCCTGTAGTCCCTCAAGCTGTCCTCTGAGAGTATGGATCAGCTCTAGCCAAAAGTCACGAACAGTCTCTGCTGGTGGTACAAGGCGAGCCTCAAAGATGCGGAAACAACGGGCCCGCCAGATGAACCAGAGAGCTAGGCCGCTGATGAGCTCCCAACACTCCGCTCTCTCACTGCTCCACTCCTGTGCAGTAAGGTCTGTAGCAGGCTGGAGTGTAGGTCGACCCCCCTGTATCACTATCATCCTGCTGGTGGAAGATAGCTCAAACTAAAGTGTCGGGCCCGTCAGGGTGGACCAAGCCGCTACCCCCCAAGTGTACTGTCGAGCCGTGGAGAGGGCAGGCATCAGCCGAAGAACTCGTAGCCACACCTGCTGGGCCGAGGGACAGTCCCAAAGACAGTGACGCTGACTCTCCACCAACTGGTCACAGGCTGTACATGCGGTCGAGAGACCACTATGTACAAGCCAGCTCCCTACTGCTGTGGCTCTGTGTGAAACCAACCACTGGAACAAGGTGACGCGCCTCGGCTATCTAGAGTCCCACAGCCTCTGCCAAAAAGCTGCCAAGAACTCAACTGTGAGACCCTCCTCCTGCCAATGACGTGCTGCAGCGGGGCGGGCCTCACTCTGTGCTGCAAGTATATGACGTCCAAGCCGAACAGTGTACTGAAAGAAAGGGACTCCTGGGCGGTCTGCAGAAGAGAATGGGTCCCTCCATAGCCACTCACCAGGATCCCACTGTACTCGTGCCAGTGGACAGCACTCCCAAGCCCATAGCCTCCAGTGTCCTGTCTCAAGAGCTGCTGGGTCAGGGTCTATGACGCAAGTCCTCCCACAGATGCCCACAACTCGGATCCTCTGGAAACAACACTCAGCTACCTGTGGGGCCTCTACTGCAACTCTCTGTAGTCATCCCCCACCCTGAAGCTCGAAGAACAGGGCTGGGACAGTCTTTGAGCAAGCCCTGACTGAAATGAGAACCTCCAGTCGTGTGAAGGCTCCCATCCACCGGGGTGCTACTGGCTCGAGAGGCGTGAGCCAGTCAGCTAGAACTGACTCTGAGATGTCCTGACACATGCTCTGAACCCCTCTCATGCCCTGTAGCTGGACAACCTGCACCTCCTCTGACAAACCTGTGAACTCTAGCCAGTCACCTAGAGAGCGCGTTGGACCTGCTGCCATGGGACCCCAAGAAACATGAGACCTACTCCCAACCAAGTGGCCTCGCTGAGTGCTAACCATGGGGTTCCAGACGAGGGGCTGCCGTAGGCGCTCCTCCGTGCACGTCGGCTGTCTCTGCTCTAGGCCACGCCGTAATAGCTCCCAAGAAAGAAGCAGACTCACAGCGAATCGGTCCTCCAGTCTCCTGCTCAAACCAACTCGACGCAACTCTGTAAAGATCCATCTGGTCGAAGGTTGCCAAGGGCCTCCTGACTGAGGCACCCTGGCACGAAGCCTTTGCAACAAGAACTCCTTCCAGGGCTCCTCACCTGGAAGAAGTCCTCTGACGACGAACTTCCCAAGAAGGGCTCTGCTCTGCTGTGCTGGATCAATGATCCCAAGCCCTCCCTGAGAACAAGGAAGTGTGATGACCGACCAAGCCACCTTGGCTCGGGCAATCTGAGTGTCGCGACCTGACCAAAAGAAGTTCCTGATCAACCTCTGTACCTGGCTGATGCAAGAACTCGAGAAGATCCAGCAAGAAGTGATGTACCACATAGTCGCCAACAACACCTGGTTGGCAACTACTACTCTACCAGCCAGCGAAAGTCGGGCTGAGCTCCAATGTAACAACTTTCTCCTGATGGACAGGAGAAGAGGAGCAATCTGCTGCTCAGGGGACAAATCCAAACCAACCTGACAACCCAAGTACCGAACTGCAATCCCTGGAGGAATCCACCTGAAACCCTCTCCTGGCATCCAATCTGGCACAGGAGCACTACCAACCGAGAAAGCCACTGTCTTTCTCCAGTTGATCAGTGCGCCCGATGCACAGCAGAAGGTCTCCAAAGCCTGCCCACATCTGTGTAAATTAGCCTCCTAGCCCTCTAAGTACAAGGCTGAGTCGTCGGCAAACTCAGCGTCCAGAAGCTCATCTCCTCGTAGAGGGAGTGCTAAGCCCCTCAAACCAACCTGCTGTGACACCAAAAATCTGCTCATCGCCTCCGCATAGAACAGAAAGAGAAAGGGGGCAAGAGGACAACCCTGTCTGACCGATCGTGTGAGCATGAAGCGCTCACCTCTACCTCCTGCCAAAAGCACCTGACTGTGAGCCTGTCTGTACAAAGCTGACACCCCTCTGATCCAAGCCTCTGAGAAGCCCATCCTACGTAGCGTGCCCTCTAGAAAGTCCCAGTCGACTCTATCGTATGCCTTCTCAAAATCGAGAAGAAGAATCACAAGGTCCTCCCCACGGAGCCGTGCAAGGGCAGAAGCCTCCCAAAAAGTGAAGATGTTGTCAAGGATACTGCGTTCCTTGACAAAACCTATCTGAGTCCCATGTCTAAGGCTCTCCAAAAGTGGTTGAATCCTCAAACTCAGAGACTTGGCAAGAATTTTGTAGGCTGAGTTGAGAATGGTGATGGGGCGCCACTGTCGAATCTCATCCAAGGAGCCACCCTCCTTTGGAATGAGGTAAATCAGGCCCTCACTCATGCTATCCGGCATCACTCCTGTGTGCAGAATGTACTGAAAGGCACTACAAAGATCTGGGCCAAGCAGGTCCCAGTACTCCAAGAAGAAGCTGGGAGTCAGCCCATCCTCACCTGGACAGCTACCACGAGGGAGGGCCCTAAGAGCCGTGTGCAGCTCCTCAAGCTGAAGAGGTAACTCAAGCCTCTGCCGCATCTCCTTAGTCACAAGACAGGGCATCTGTGCCCAAACCTACTCCCTGCATGCATCCTGTCTCTCTGACTCGGGCTCAGCCGACAGTAGCTCACGGTAAAAGTCAATAGCGACTGCACGCATATCCTCAGGCTCACAAACAACTGACCCATTAGGTCTCCTCAACTGATTGACCTTGGCATGCGAGTGCCGAGGTCCCACTGTCTCAAAAAAACCACCTATCACCCTGTCACCCACCTGAGTCCACTGAGATGCCTGTCGATGAAAGGAAAACTCATGGCGCCTCTCCTCTGTGCAAGCAAGCTCCTGTCGAGCCTGCTGTAACTGCTCCTCCAACCATGGACTGTCTAGATGCTGCTCTTGCATCCTCTGTAGTGAAGCAATGCCTCGTCTGAGACGCTGCTCCTCCTCTCTCGCTGCAGCCCGTCGAGCCAGAGACTCCTGGAGAAAGAAGTGGCTAAGCTGAGCTAGGCCTGAGGCCACTCTGTCTGCAGGTGGAGCTTGGCTATCCATGCCCTCTGTCCATAGAGCCTCTAACCTCTCTCTGAGTGCTGAGTCCAACAAGACCCGCTCTGGGATGCGAAGCATCGTGCTCCCACTCCTCTGCCTATCTGCCACTGTGAGAATCACTGGTGCATGGTCCGAGAAGGATTTCCCTGCCAGGATGCCCACTGATCCCCCCAAGTCACTGAAGTGGTCACTAGTGTAGAAGCGATCTATGCGCGATAGATTCACTCCTCCCACTCTGCGGTCCGATCTAGAGAAGGCAAGACTCTCTGGAGGCCTCACAAAGCCAGAATGCTGCCATGTATCCGAGACCCTCAGCGTCATACAAAACCTCTCCCAAGCTGCTAACTCGACTCCATGCACAGTAGCATGGCTGCCTCCGATCCTGTCAAAAGGGTCCTCCAACATGTTGAAGTTTCCTCCTACACACCACTGGTCAACCTGTGGCAAAGACTCAACAATTTGTGACCAAAACTCTGCACGAGCACTCGCCACATTGGGCGCATAGATGTTCAGGAAACCCACAAGGCTACCCTGAACCTGCATAGTAATCCACTGAGCCCTGCCTGGTACAATAATCCCTCTGCCCACAATGGCCTGCTGTAGTGAGTCCGCAATAGTCATACATACCCCACCCTGGATGCCTCCAGTTCCAAAAGCAGCTGACCAAAAGGTATCATAGCGTCCACGCAAAATCTGACCACATCGCCGAATGCGGCTCTCAGACAAATGGTGCTCCTGAAGCATAAGGAGATCAATCTCTCCTCCCACAGGGCAACGCTGAAGCTCCTGACGCAATCGGCCCCGCTGTCGCTGAAACTGGGGCCCACCTAGTCCCTGCACGTTCCACGAGACGATCTTCATGGGGAGCGAGAGAGAACAGATGCTGCCGCAGCAGCAAGACAAGATATCTTCGAAGCAGGCTTGGATGGGGAGTAATCCGCATCCAAGCGTCCTCTAGATAGGCGAGACTGCAGTGAGTGCCTGGTCCAAGGCCAAGCAGAGCGAGCCGTGCGTAAAGCAACCTCCTCTGTCCAGGAGTCCTCATGAATGAATACATAGCAAGGCAAACACTGCGTATCAGCAAAAAAGTACACCACAATGTGTCTACATCCTGCTGAGTCTGGGGGTGTCACCGCAAACTTGGCCAGTGGCCACAACGTCTGCAGCAAATCTGTAACGCCAAGTTCTCCCATGTGGTGAGAGAACTCGAGAACCTGTGTATGCAATCATCCCACCACTGAGTTGAGGGACCACTCTGTCTCAGTCCTGCCACAGAGGGGGAAGGAGAAACCAACTGCTGAGTCCAAGGCCTCTGCCCCCCTAGCGGCGAGGAACAAAGCGTGGACTCTGAAGCAGGCTGCCTCGTGGTCTGTTGCGGAGTCGCCAAGAAAACGAGTAAACCCGTAATCGAAGAAATCCCAGCGGCGTCGGAGGTCAATGCTCGTCAAACCACGCAGGATAGCTGTAAGAGAAGATGTCTGAATCTGCAGAGGGGGCCGCATGAAGGGCTGACCCTCTCTCACTAGGCGACTCGTGGCAAAGGCGCTGCCAAGAGATCTCCTAGCCGTCGGCGAGGGTCCAGTCTCCTGAGCCGACTGAGGTACTGAAGCAGGAGGAGGGGGAGAAGGGGCTGGGGGGGCGGGGGAGAGGAGAAGCGGGGTGGGACGGCAGAGACATGGGGGGGGGCGAGGTGGGGGGTGAGCGGTAGCAGAGGGCGGGGGAGGGCATGAGGAGGAGGAGGGGAGATCGGAAGGCGGAGCGGCTGGCGAGGGTGAAGCGGAGGTTGAGGCTGGCGAAGGAGGCTCCTCCTGCTCAAGAGGCCCAAAGCGGTTCCCCGTGGGAACCCACTAATGCTGAGTAGGCACCTGGGGGCCACTCTGAGTGCCAGGCTGTCGCTGTGGCCCCTGGCGTCGACGGCCACGGGCCTGTTGCCACCCCTCCTCCGCTGGAGCCCCAGGCTCGGAGGGTGGCGCTGAATCTGTGCTCTGTGTCGCTGGCTGTGGCTGCGGTCCAACCTTGGCAGGTTGGGGCTGAGGCTGGGGTGCGGGTCGTGGTCTCCTCCGTGGACAGGCCTTCGCTAGGTGGCCCATCTGTCTGCAAATGAAGCACTGGTTCGGGAGACCCGAGTACTCCACACTCTGTCGAAACCAACCCCCACTCACCCGAGGCAGAAGGATGACCTTCGGGAGCGTGTGGGTATCTCTGACCAAAACTCGAACTGAAGGGATGCCAGCCGCCTTGGCAGCTACTGATGCTGCCGTACGAGGTGTCTCCAGGACTGTCCCGATGGCGGAGCCAATCCTGGAGAGAAGTGGAAGGTACTCCCTCCGTAAACCCGGAAAGCAGACTGAGATGGGGATGTCTGCCTCCTCTACTAGCACATCCGAAGTCGGGTCAAAACCATGTCACCACTGTCGAAAGTGGGTGCGTGATGCTCGGATGGCCAGTGGACTCATAGCAATGACCTTGGAGGCCATCTCGGAAGTCTCGAACTCAATCTGGTAGTACCCCCGTCCGAGAATCTGGACATCCAAGATCTTGCCCACCTCTGCGAGAAGGCGGGCCTGGAGAAGGTCTCGCAGCTCTCCTCTGCTAGGTCGAGTGCCGAGAACCTTGCAGATGACCGAAGTCGCCTGCAAGCGCTCTACCTCTGCGGCAAGGCTCGCTTGCTCTGTCGGCGAAAGAGCAAGTCAAATGGTGGGCTCAGCGGGGTCGGGCGAGGGGGCTTCAGGCGAGTCCCTCTGTGGCGAAGTTGGAGCCTCCATCTGTGTCTACTGCTGTGGCGTAAGAAGAGGACGACGGGAGGATGCTGCAGAAGGGCGCGCAAACACTGCTCCAAGGAGTTGGAACAGATGCCGAGAGTGCCAAAACTGCAGGGAGCAACCGAGGCGGGGGGCCCAAACTGATCGGTGAACGGGCCGAGACCGGGGGGGGGGATAAAGCGGGTTTGGGCTAAGGGATGAGGGCGTGAGGCGGCAACATGGGATGAGGCTGAGGGCGGGTGGCGGCAGCAGGGGGCTGAGGGCGGGCAGAAAGGCTGGAACAGGGCAGCGCGAGGGGGGGGCAGCGGGGGCAGAGGGCAAGCGGGAGGGACAGCAGGCGGGGGGCAGCGGGGGCTAAGGGCAGCACGAGGAGGACAGCGGGCAGCACGAGGAGGACAACGGGCAGCACGTGAGGGAGGGAGGGAGGGGAGGGGGAGGGGGGGGGGGGGGGAGGAGGCAATGGCGATGGTGCAGCGGGAGAGTACAGCAGCAGCGAGCTCGTCAGCTCTCAAAAACCTGTGTTCATCACCCTTTTGCATGAAAGAGAGCTATGGAGATATGATTATGAGGATGTTTCAATGAAGGAGAGGCTAGGGAGAGAGAGAGGGATAAAATAAAGAGAGTATAGTTAGCTTTGGATTAATAAAGTATAGGCTTATAAACCTCACCTTAATGCTTCTTATGGCCCTCCCTGCTGGTCACTCCTTCTCCAAGCTTGCAGGTCACCCTCATTGTCTCCCATGATCTCACTGAACCACCTCTCTTTGTGAGAGCTCTCAACACTTTCAATAGCGTCTTTCCTTGCATGCTTCAGCTGCCATCAACTCCATCTTTTGTACACGGCCTTCTCTCCTCTTGCTTATAGCCCTGCTTACAACGTCCCTCGAAGGGTGGGCCTCCCTCTCTCCTGCACCTAGTGCCCACTCCAATCCTCACTAGTCCTTCCTTGGCGGTTGTGCATGGTCCATGAAGGCCAACCCTCCACGCCAGTCTCACTCTATAGGTCACGATGCTGATGTAGCTTCTCTCATGCACTCGACCACTTAGCACCGTGCTGCTACAGGTTGCCTCATAGCTCTGGCTTTGGCTTTGCACCCAAAAATCAAGCTCTCCTTCGCTTCTTGAGTGCTTCCTTGATGTAGCACTCTCCTCTCTATCCTGATGGTAGCTCCATGCAGGCAGCAATTGACGCCACTCTCCTCTCTCTATAGCTAGCCCAACTGTTTATGGCCTTCTCTTGCCGGCCTCCCATTGACTCCCCTGCAATTGGTGCTTCTCTTGAGCTCCACCTTCTCACGGGCTTCTCCTCCCTGCTCTTCCCTTGCAACCGCACTTTCCCTCCCGATTCCTGCTGCTCCCGGCCCCTCCTCCCCCTCGCATGGAAGATCTCCCCCCTGCACTACCAAAAGCCCCGCTAGCTCACAACTCCCCCCCCCCCCCCCTGCCCCGCATGCAATCACCGTCCTTTTTTATTTCCCCTTTCCCACGTCGTCGACTACTCACCTCAAGTTTGCGCAAAAAGCTTGCTTTAATACTTCAACTCCACCTCATGCCCACCCTTCGACTCTTGAGTTTGATCACCTTTGCAAAACGATGCTTAGCTTCCTTTCTCAACATTTTCCTTGATGCCCGCCTTGAGCGCGAATCATAAATGAAAAAACTTGAGCAAAAATAAGGCACGATCGTCATGAACACCAACAAACTTGCACTACAATTGCCTCCTAGTTGATGAGCTGCTATCCACCAGTCTCCAAGCATCAGAACTCGCCCAAATAGTGCAAGCACCCGGTATTATATCATGGTAGAATCCCGTGCAGGAATATCCGTTGAACACTGCATCAAGAATAGATTCCTTCCTCGCCTTTGCTGATGCTGCCCTTTAAAGAGTGGCCATACATTGCCCTTATACCTCAATAAACTTTCTGATGCACTATAATTGGAATATCCTTCTACAAATTCACTACAAAATACACATTCCAAAAAGCTCCTCAAGCACTTTTTTACGTCTCGATGACCTGAATAGCATATCCTGCAAATCGGCTCGATCTACATGTTTTGGCACTGTTTCTCATCGTGGAAGTGCAGCAACACGACATCCACCTCCTCTGAACCTGTACAGCCTCCAGTCTATGCCAATGGCTCTTTATCAAAATTTTATTTCATAATCATCACATATCCAGCACATCCAATTGGTCGAAACCTTGTATCTGGAACCCCGCAAACTCAAGTATGCTCTAGCTAATCGTGCACACATCTTGACCATCAAACTCAAGTATGCTCTAGCTAATCATGCACACATCTTGACCATCAAGCTTGATTCTAGAAGCTTTGTCAAGCTCAAGCATGATCTAGCCTCTCTTGCACACGGAATGGTCGTCAAGTCCTCACTTCTGATATCAATCCAAAAGAAGTGAAGATATCTCAATTGCCCAAAGCGATCGAATTAATGAAAGATAGCCCTGTAGGCTAGCTACTGACCATAGAAACCATAAACCCAAAAGAAGAACTTCCCCACATAACATAGATCTAATAACATTGCCATGCAATCTGCTACAAAAACAACAACGACTGCATTCCCTTCAACCTTGATCCGCACTTCAATATCCTCCAGGATCCCAAGGCATGTACATCAAACCTCTTAAAGCAAGTGCACCATGATAACCTCCCGAATCAAATGGTAACAACCACCATATAACATCTGTATCAGGTACCCACATAACTGCATACATTCATAAGTAATAGGCTTCTCCCTTATGTCAAAGGACCACATCATAGAGCTAAGCATTTCTATCAATGATGTACATATCAACAGTTTAGCATCACCCCCTCTAGTTGAAGAGGTCCGAATATCTGAAAGTAGAACATCTAGTGCTCTGAAATTTATCATTGTGTTTTGATCTTGGATCACTACTAGAATGCCATCTGAAATAGGCACAAAATCCTCTCGAGCCCCATTGAGAATCTGCATCAAGTCTTCTTCATATGCATCATGGTTTGGATCAATTTGTCGACTTCTTGAGAAATAAGGGGCTCGAAATCCCTCGAGTGCATCATCCAAAATATCCAAAAGTTCTTTGTCGTTCATATTTGCATAGATTCGTTGCACTACCTTTGCCATCCCTCCAATCTCTCACCCTGGTTGATTCGCGTTGAGTTCACCAAAAATTTCAAAGTGTATTTTGTTTAGCCGGGAACACACGGGGTGCCTGGCTGTGATAGTCTCTGTTGCAGAGATAGCGTAATCGAAGAAGAGAGTAGCAAAGTGCTTATTATCACCCGTGTAGCGGAGAGAGACAAGTAGAAGCACACCTGAAGCCTCCAATACACCAAGAGATAAAATCCCAACAATTGTTTTTACGCAAAATCTATTCAGAAATCTGTGTTCATCATCCTTTTGCATGAAAGAGAGCTATGGAGATATGATTATGAGGATGTTTTAATGACGAAGAGGCTAGGGATAAAATAAAGAGAGTATAGTCAGCTTTGGATTAATAAAGTATAGGCTTATAAACCTCGTCTTAGTGCTTCTTATGGCCCTCCCTATTGGTCACTCCTTCTCCCAACTTGTAGGTCACCCTCATTGCCTTCCACGATCTCACTGAACCACCTCTCTTTGTGAGAGATCTCAACACTTTCAATAACGTCTTTCCTTGCATGCTTCAACTGCCATCAACTCCATCTTCTGTACACGGCCTTCTCTCCTCTTGCTTATGGCCCGGCTTACAACCCTCGAAGGGTGGGCCTCCCTCTCTCTTGCAACCAATGCCCACTCTAGTCCTCACTGGTCCTTCCTTCGTGGTTTTGCATGGTCCATGAAGGCCAACCCTCCACGCCAGTCCCACTGTATAGCTCACGATGCTGATGTAACTTCTCTCATGCACTCAATCACTTAGCACCGTGTTGCTGGGTTGCCTCTTATCTCTGGCTTTGGGATTACACGCAAAAATGAGCTCTTTGTAGACGGCTAGAAGTCACTATGTGGGAACGTCTTCTTAGAAGATGGGCAGCGAATTACTTAGTAATTACTACAATAAACCCGAAGTGTATAAATAGGGCCCATTACATTGTAATCGGGTTGGCAATTGTTATCACTTGGGTTAGCGCTTTGGCTATAATTGTACTTGAGAATCATTGGCAGTATTGTCGGCTATACTTTCTCTCTGTAATCATATTCGCTGTAATCTTGATCTGTAATCCCAATCATGGCCTACATTTCAGTTATACTTACTTCTCGTCCAGTCTTCTGAATCTAAATCTGAACCTTATTCCAGTACCTAAGTCTAATTCTTATTTCAATATCCACATTCCAGTTTAGTCTCTGATTCCTGTTCACTCTGCTGTCTGAAATCTTCCCATACTAGTAGCTGAAATCTTTCAACACTGGAATTAGCTGTCTCAAGAGAATTGCTCCAATTCCATTTTGGCGATCACGGTGGCTCGAGCTGAAGCTCATTGACTGAAAGACTCTTCTCCCAGTTGAAGTTTTCAGCGATGGCACCAAAATCCAATCATGGCCGGAAATCTACCATTCGTGTGGACCCCATTCCTGAGGAGTCAGGAAGAGAGTCTGACCCAAAGCAAGAGAAGATGACTGGCACTAAGGCTCAGGAGGAGCATAGTCAGGCTGATGAGGCGCAGGACTCACAGTACTCCAGTCATTCTCGACGCCGACGGGCAGAACGGGAGGCACGGAAGGCAAAGAGTTCCAAGAATTCTCAATCTCGCCAGAGAGATGAGGATACTAAGGGCAGTAAGGGAAGTCTCAGTACTTCTAGCAGACACACCAGAGAAGACACTGACACTGAGACAGAGACAGAGATTGATTGGGATGCTGACACTGAAAATTGCAAGAAGGCTCCCAAGCGTCATTCTGAAGCCAAGAAGAGAAGTGGCAGGATCAGTAGTAATCGAAATGATTACACAGCTTCTCTGAAGATTTCCTTTCCAATATTCAAAGGGGGAAAAAAGGATGATCCAGATGTTCACATACAAGCTTTCGAGCACTATGCTGAACCAAAAAACATTGATGAAGATGATTGGGGGGAGTATTTTCCACAAACCTTGAAGGAGGCAGCGAGGAAATGGTATTACCATTACCCTGCATGCCAGCTGAGATCATATAACAAATTGCTTAAGGCCTTCAGGTTGGAATATTCCGACAATAGAGGGGACGAGGATATTCTCTGTGAATTAGATAAGATCAAATAGAGGAATTTGTTAGTCCACACCTATGTGGAAAAGATAAAAGAGCTAACCAGGCAGTTGCAAGAACTGTCGTCAGAGAAGATATTGAGGGCATGGTTCCTGAATGGGTTCAGAAGCAAGAAGCTTAGGGAACAAGAAGTACCAGCCCCTACAAAAAAATTCAATGATCTGGTCCAAAGGGCATTAAAGCTGGAACAGCAGGCTAAGAAAGAAAAGAGCCACAAGAAGCAAAGGACCAGTAGCAGTAGCTCTACTACTGAAACTTCTGATTCTAGTGTAATGTCCAGTAGCTCCGAGAGCAGCTCCAATGAACGAGCAAAGGAGAAATCAAAGAAGGGATCATGGACCAAGAAAATTGAAGAGATGGCTAGGAAAATTGTAGAAATTAGCCACACAAGACAGCCAGTCCGAAAGATGGAGACTTGGTGTTCAAGATGCAAATCCAAGGACCATATCTCCACTGAATTTCCACAACGTACCTACTGCAAGGCCTTTGGTCACCTATGGAATAATTGTGGCATCAGAATTCACCATTTTAAGAAAGGGAAGGATCTGTCAGTGGTTGCCTACACTGAACCAGTGAAGGTAGAACCAGTCAAAGTAGCTCAAGAGGAGAGACCAGGTGTCATAATAATCAATATCTAATTCTCCTAACTGATTTTCTCATATTAAACTGATCATTTAATGTGGGGAAGGCCAAGGGAGAAAAAGCTAGAATATTGGTTAAGCTAGCAGACTGGCCACAGTAGGGATCCAAAGGAGGTAAAATAGGGATCCAAAGGGGGGCAGCCATCTGCAAAAGAGCCATGTGCAACAATGGGCTAAAAAGACCCTAAGGTTCAGCCCATTAAGACTTCCAAAATGCTAAGGTTCCAAAATTCAAAGGTTGTGTCCAAAGGTCAACCCTAGGGAAAATTGGATGCTTTGTGTGTGCCCTAAAAGTCTTTGCACATCCCTACATGGGAGGGGGCGAGCCCTAAAGGTAGGGGATGAGAGAGAAAGCCACACACACACACACAGGCTCCCTTTACACAAAGGGAATGAGGGACACATGTCAACTCCCTAGGCCAGATGCCCACAAGGTGTGCCCAATTCCTATTGGAAGACCCTTGAAGTGGACCAATGAGAATTAAGCTAGAGTAAATCTAGTTTAATTAATTTAAAAACATTTAATAAAAGAAACCAATGAGAATTAAGTCTCCTAGAAGACTATTGGGCAGTCTCCCAAGGGGACCAATGAGCATTCAGGAGCCCAATGGCTTGCCTGATTCCTATTGGCCAGGAGGCAAAGGGGTCCAATGAGAGTTTAGTTTAATTATTTAATTACCTAAAGCTCTCACAAAAGGGGAAAGGGGGACACATGTCAGAAGGCTATCACTTATGCTGCTTAACACCCATTGGCTTGACTTGGGGAGGTCCAATGAGGCAAAAGCCAGACCAATTTAGCAGGAAGGGCTCGCCCAAGAGAGAGAGGGGGCTGATTTTTGCTTGGCATTGACACACACACACACACTTGACCATGTGTGAAGAAAGAATACTCTATCTCCTCCCAAGATTTAATGGAGAGCTCATCACCTACTCCAAGATTGTGAGATAGAAGCCTACATCAACACTCTCTTGG
The DNA here is from genome assembly GCF_014529385.1 of Adiantum capillus-veneris. Classification (NCBI taxonomy): domain Eukaryota; kingdom Viridiplantae; phylum Streptophyta; class Polypodiopsida; order Polypodiales; family Pteridaceae; genus Adiantum; species Adiantum capillus-veneris. The sequence continues at coordinate 143,446,601 of NC_140934.1, forward strand.
CATGTGGATGCAAATCCAACCAAGAGCCAAGCTTCCATGCATGCTCATCTTCTCTACCAAGCTAATTACTAAGCTAAGCTATGCTAATATGAGTGATTATGTGAGGAGATGTACATCTTTCTCGTAAGATACTCCTTCTTCCTCTCAATCTACTCTCATACCCTGCTAGCTCTCACCATCTTCGAAGGTGTGTGAGGTCTTGGGTCTGAGAACGGGGATAATTCAAGTTGTGTTTGATTAAGTGTTTTGCTTAGTGCATGAAGCTTCCATCTTCATTGCACTAGCTAGTCTTGAAGGAACACAAAGAATTGTATTGTACAATGTCTCTCTTGATGGGAGAAACCATAATACAAAGCCTTTTGGAGGGGGGACCGGCTCCATGCAAATCCGGTCCTCAATTGTTGTCAATAGCTTAATTTCTCTCTCTTTTGAAATTATTGTCGATGCTATCTAACTAGGTGTTATGCTTTTTGTTGCTCTCTCCACCCAAGCACTCTTGTAATTCTCATTAGGAATCTATTCTAATGAAATGCCCACTATGTTCATGCTAATTTCCGCTACACATAAGTTATTAGGCCATTAAATGTTACATTGGTATCAGAGCTCAAGGTTTCTCTTTTCTTGCTCAAGAAGGGAGGTCCTCAAGCTAGCTACAAATGGTTGGTATTATTGGTTGCCTATGAGTAAGTAGAATAGGGATTTTTCAGCTTTGCAGTGCGCCTGCCTTCGGGCATCACCGTCGAGAGCTATGGTCGTAATAGTGGAGTCCTATGGGGCTTGCCTACGGCTTAACCACTATTGAGCTATTAGAAGCTTGATAGGAGCCGGTGCTATTTTGGTGTCGAAAGACCCTCTCTTCTATTCCTTGCAATTAATGGTATTCGAGCCGCGGGTACAGTAGCTTGAGTGCTTTTTCTAAAGGGGTAAAGAGGAGTAGCAACTAGGGCTTGAAGTGCCAAAGTACACCTAAAAAGTTTACACCTAAAAGTTGTTAGAATGGCTGACAATAGTAAAGAGAGTGAAATTAATGTTGATAACTTTGATTTTGCTCATGAGCAAGCTACTAATGATGCTTCAATGCTTGTTAACTATCTTGTTTCTAGGCTTCAACAAGCCATGGGCAATCCATCTCTCCAAAGTGAAGTGCAACGGCAGCTCCGTACTCACGGGATTCCCAAGCTCATCACCATGACGAGAGAACACCTAGGAAGCCTCCTTGTGAGACTACCAAAAGAGGTCTCTCTCCGATTCGGGAAGAAGAAGAGAATCCATATGAAGGGCTCAAGAATTTACTTCTTGATGATGCATCTCCTTCCCAAAGGAGAACTCAAGAGCCTCCACCGAAGGAACGAGAAAGAAGCGAGTCTCCCGCCACCTCGGCGGAGATGGCTCCACAAAGACGGCGGGCTAAACGCTCTCCATCACCACCAAAGCGGAGAAGACCATCACACTCTTCTCCACACCATAATTCAAAGAGGGATGATAAAAAGCAAGAGAAGAAAAAGGCGAGAAAGAGGACACCCTCTTCTCCATCTTCTTCATCCTCTTCTTCTTATGAAAACTATGGTGAAGATGACAAAGATCAAGACAAGAAAAAGGCGAGAAAGAGGTCACCCTCTTCTCCACCTTCTTCAAATTCTTCACCCTCTGAAGAAAGTGATGGTGCAACCTTTGAACCATCAAAAAGAAGAGGCCATAGGAAATCCTATGCCACATGGAAGAGGTCGTCCAAGTTGAAGAAATTCAAAGAGGGAGGGAAGAGCATCTCTTTCCTTACCTATGATGGTACCTTTGGTGCTACGGACAAAGTCTTGGCCTTTATCCAATAATTCGATGCGGCGTTTGGAGATGAGGGCTTCACGGAGTCCTCTAAGCTATGCCATGTAGCTATGCACTTTCAAAAGTCCGCCAGAAAATGGTGGTCTAGCCTACGAGCCAATGGTGAAGCTCCACGAACATGGAAGGCTTTAAGAGCTTCCATTATGAAGCAATTTTTGGCCACTGATGCCAAAGACAAAGTACTCACCGAATGGCGAAGCTTAAAGCTCTCTCCCAATGAATCCATCCACAAATATGTAGACAAGTTTTGGGACCTACAACTCAAAGACACTGTCTTCAAAAGGTTGGATTTTGGAGAGCAAAAGCAACAATTTTGTGCCGGCTTAACCGAAGAAATGGCGGAGTATGTCAACTCCCAAAGACCACGTACCATATCGGCGGTAATACACCACACTATGGTCGCCTCTCGAATCAATTTCCAAATGGGGGCAAAAAGAAATAATAAGCCCCCGGAAAACAAGGGTTCCAATGAGCCTAAGGGGAAGGACAATGTCCAAAAGTCTCCTAAGGGAAACTCCAACAAAGCTAAAGAGAAGGGAGTTTACAAAGGTAAGAATAAACTCTCTCCTGAAGAGCTTGAGCGTTATCGTAAGGATAACCGGTGTTTCAAGTGTGGAGAACAAGGGCATGCGTACCGCGCTTGTCCCCAAAAGAACAACCGCCAAGATCCTCCTAGAGCTTCCTTGGTTGAAATCCAAGAGGAGGAGACTCACCAAACTCACCAAAAAGGATCTCCTCTATGCCATGCTTGGGGAAAGGTAAGAGAACATGATGCTTTTATTCTCTTTGACCCTGGTTCTACTGAAAATTTTATATCTATAGAGTTGGCCACCAAGCTAGGAATACAATCTTACGAGATGGGAGATGTCCTACCTGCAGACAGTGCCTTCAAGGGGCAAGAAGCTTCAGTCACTCCCTTAATTGGTAAATTGAGGCTTCATGTCCAAGGCTATGTGGACAAAGAGGACTTCTTTATCTCTCCTCTCAAGCATGAGGATGTAATCCTAGGGGCACCATGGTTTGACCGCCTGGCTGCCGATGTTAAATTTCCTGAAAGGAGAATCTCCTTTAAGTTCAGGGAAAAAGACATGTATATAGATGCTAAGGAAATGGGTAACACCATCCCCATTGTACATACACCAGCTTTCAATAAGTCAATAAAGAGCTCTATTTCCGTGTACATGATTTTTGTTAAAGATTCTCAAAATGAACCTAATGCTTTAACAAAAGAAAATAAAAGCAACCAAAAGGAATTAGAGTTATCCAATTTTCTCAAGGGGTTTCAAGATGTTTTTATTGACGACATCCCTTGTGAGCTACCTCCTAAACGAGGTAATGATGACCATGCAATTGAACTTTTTCCAGGAAGTTCACCGCCTAATAAACCTCCTTATAGAGTTTCTCAAGCTCAACAAGAGGAGATTATGCGGCAAGTGCATGAGTTAGTTGAGAAGGGTATGGTTAGGCCAAGCTCATCTCCATTTTGCTCACCTGTGCTATTAGTGCAAAAGAAAGACGGCACATATCGTATGTGTGTCGACTATAGAGCACTAAATAGGATCACTATCAAGAATAGGTTTCTCGTTCCACGGGTAGAAGACCTATTTGATAAGCTACAAGGATCGACCTACTTCAGTAGGATTGACCTAAAAAGTGGCTATCATCAAATAAGGATAGTTGATCAAGACATTGTAAAGACCGCATTTCGTACTACATTTGGTCTTTACGAATACATTGTCATGCCTTTTGGCTTGACCAATGCACCAGCCACATTCAACCGCTTGATGGAGAAGCTGTTCAGGCCTCATTGAACCTTCACTGGAGTGTTCTTTGATGATATTATCATCTACTCTAATTCATTGGAGGAACACAAGCAACACCTCCACGTAATATTTCAAGTTTTAAGAGAGAATAAACTTTACGTTAATCGAAAGAAAAGTGAATTTTTCTTACAAAAGATTCAGTATTTAGGTCACATTATCTCTCAAGATGGCATTCAAATGGATCCATCCAAGTTAGAGGTAATAAAAGGATGGCCTAAACCAAGGAATCTTCATGAACTAAGAAGCTTCATAGGTATGTGTGCATACTATAGACGCTTCATAGAAAAGTTCTCACAAATTGCGGGACCATTACATGACCTAACAAAGAAAAGCGTTAGGTATACATGGTCTGCTAAGGAGAACAATGCTTTCGAAAAGCTTAAAGAAAAGCTTATCTCTCAACCTGTGCTTACACTACCGGATCTCTCAAAACCATTTGAGGTCCAATGTGATGCCTGTGGTGATTGCCTTGGAGCTGTTTTGCTTCAAGAAGGGCACGCCATAGGCTATGAGAGTCGAAGGCTTGATCCTATTGAGCAAGCTCTAGGCATATACGAAAAGGAACTCCTTGTAGTTCTACATGCCTTAGACTCATGGAAGCACTATTTATTGGGGACTCCTTTCATTCTGCGAACGGATCACCAAAGTCTTAAGTACTTCATGACGCAGACCAAGCTCTCCGACAAACAAATGAGGTGGGCAAATTTCCTTTCGCAATTTCATTTTCATATTGCTCACATTGCTGGCAAGCATAATCAAGTAGATGATGCACTCTCAAGACGGCCGAGAGTGAATGCGGTTTCCATAGCAACTCACAATGATCTATCTTCAATGATAGATGAGTATGCTATTGATCCCGATTTTAGAGATGTGATTTCAGCCCTTGCATTAGGGAAGAAAGAAGAACCATTTACTTTACAAGATGGTTATCTTCTCTATGGCAATAGACTATGCGTTACTAACTCCCTGCGTGAGAAAGTAATGTATGAATCTCATGCTCCCCCGTATGCGGGGCATAGAGGGATTCAGTCTACCTTAAAGGGAATTGAAACATATTTCTATTGGCCTACCATGAAAGTGAACATACAAGAGTATGTTTCCAAATGTGTGGTATGCCAAAAGAAAAAATTTGATAGAGGGAAGCAACCTGGATTGCTTCAACCCTTGCCAATCCCTAATTCACCATGGGAGAGCATATCCATGGATTTTATCTTTGGATTGCCTAAGTCTATCCATGGGAATACGGGAATATGGACGATAGTAGACAGGTTCAGTAAACAAGCTCATTTTATACCTATCAAAAAGACTATCAAATGGCAACCCTCTTCATTTCAAAAATTTTCAAATACCATGGCTTGCCAATGTCCATAGTGTCGGATAGAGATCCTAGAATGACCAGTAATTTCTGGAAGGGTCTCTTTGAGAATTTAGGAACAAGGCTAAACTTCTCTTTGGCCTATCATCCACAAACTGATGGCCAAAGTGAAATAGCTAACCTAACCATTCTCGATCTACTAAAAGCCTATGTAATGGAAGTAGATCAAAGATCCCAATGGGAGAAGTACTTACCCTTAGTGGAGTATGCTTACAATAACACTGTACATACTTCCACGGGAAAAGCACCTTTCGAGGTAATTGAGGGAAGATCAAAAAGTCCCTTGCTACTTAAGGTACATGGGAAGATCTTCGCTGCAGATGAGTATAGCCGAGACCTACAAGAATCTTTTCAAAAGATTAAGGATGCTATCTCTATCTCACAGCAAAGGCAAAAGGCTGTTGCTGACAAGCATAGAAGAGCCCAAACCTTTAAAGAAAACGATTGGGTCTTGTTAAAGTTTCCCAAGGCTCGATTGAGGGACACGACGAGCAAGAATCCTACGGGCCACCAAAAGTACTATGCTAAACTAGCAAAAAGGTACTATTGTCCCTTTCAGATTCTTAGGCCAATCAATGAGATGGCCTATCAACTCAAGTTGCCCAATCATTGGCTCATACACAATGCTTTTCATGTGAGCCTATTAAAGCCTTACAAAGGAGAGCCACCTCAAGAACCAACTATTGAAGACCCACCGGAGATCGAGGACCAAGAAGAGGTGTTGCAGCCCGAGTCCATTCTCCGACATGAAGACAAGGTACTAAGAGGCGGTAAGACTATCCGACGATATCTTATCAAGTTTAAGAATTATCCTTTTGAAGATGCTAGATGGATGCAAGGCATACAATTAAAGGATAACCTAAACCTTGTCAATGCTTACAATGCTTCCCAAGAGTAAGCAAATGTACAAAATGTTAAAAATGAACAAAATTTTTGTCTTATAAGACTCTCTTTTTCTTTATTTGTGCACAAAAATGAAGTAGTATGCATGCTTAGATCAGGTTTGCGGAGACGACGTCTCCCAAACACCAAGTAGAGCTTGTCACTCTACTATGGAAGATTGATAGGACTAATGTGCAGACATGCTTGCGGTAGCCTCAGGCTCTCAAGCGCCAAATGGACTAGTCATCCATTGTGGAATGATGTCGTAGGGTAACATAGGGATCCTCTACCCGCTAAGAAAAGGACTCATGAACATGCTTTATCTTCTCTACACCATAGTCGAGGACGGCTATGATTTCAAGAGAGAGGTAATGTCATAATAATCAATATCTAATTCTCCTAAATGATTTTCTCATATTAAACTGATCTTTTAATGTGGGGAAGGCCAGGGGAGAAAAAGCTAGAATATTGGTTAAGCTAGCAGACCGGCCACAGTAGGGACCCAAAGGAGGGAAAATAGGGATCCAAAGGGGGGGGCCATCTGCAAAAGAGCCATGTTCAACAATGGGCTAAAAAGACCCTAAGGTTCAGCCCATTAAGACTTCCAAAATGCTAAGGTTCCAAAATTCAAAGGTTGTGTCCAAAGGTCAACCCTAGGGAAAATTGGATGCTTTGTGTGTGCCCTAAAAGTCTTTGCACATCCCTACATGGGAGGGGGCGAGCCCTAAAGGTAGGGGATGAGAGAGAAAGCCACACACACACACACAGGCTCCCTTTACACAAAGGGAATGAGGGACACATGTCAGCTCCCTAGGCCAGATGCCCACAAGGTGTACCCAATTCCTATTGGAAGACCCTTGAAGTGGACCAATGAGAATTAAGCTAGAGTAAATCTAGTTTAATTAATTTAAAAACATTTAATAAAAGAAACCAATGAGAATTAAGTCTCCTAGAAGACTATTGGGCAGTCTCCCAAGGGGACTAATGAGCATTCAGGAGCCCAATGGCTTGCCTGATTCCTATTGGCCAGGAGGCAAAGGGGTCCAATGAGAGTTTAGTTTAATTATTTAATTACCTAAAGCTCTCACAAAAGGGGAAAGGGGGACACATGTCAGAAGGCTATCACTTATGCTGCTTAACACCCATTGGCTTGACTTGGGGAGGTCCAATGAGGCAAAAGCCAGACCAATTTAGCAGGAAGGGCTCGCCCAAGAGAGAGAGGGGGCTGATTTTTGCTAGGCATTGGCACACACCACTCACACTTGACCATGTGTGAAGAAAGAATACTCTATCTCCTCCCAAGCTTTAATGGAGAGCTCATCACCTACTCCAAGATTGTGAGATAGAAGCCTACATCAACACTCTCTTGGCATGTGGATGCAAATCCAACCAAGAGCCAAGCTTCCATGCATGCTCATCTTCTCTACCAAGCTAATTACTAAGCTAAGCTATGCTAATATGAGTGATTATGTGAGGAGATGTACATCTTTCTCGTAAGATACTCCTTCTTCCTCTCAATCTACTCTCATACCCTGCTAGCTCTCACCATCTTCGAAGGTGTGTGAGGTCTTGGGTTTGAGAACGGGGATAATTCAAGTTGTGTTTGATTAAGTGTTTTGCTTAGTGCATGAAGCTTCCATCTTCATTGCACTAGCTAGTCTTGAAGGAACACAAAGAATTGTATTGTACAATGTCTCTCTTGATGGGAGAAACCATAATACAAAGCCTTTTGGAGGGGGGACCGGCTCGATGCAAATCCGGTCCTCAATTGTTGTCAATAGCTTCATTTCTCTCTCTTTTGAAAGTATTTTTGATGCTATCTAACTAGGTGTTATGCTTTTTGTTGCTCTCTCCACCCAAGCACTCTTGTAATTCTCATTAGGAATCTATTCTAATGAAATGCCCACTATGTTCATGCTAATTTCCGCTACACATAAGTTATTAGGCCATTAAATGTTACACCAGGTACCAGTGGTACTGGTCAGGGACGGGGAAGATACCAACCAGGAATGGGCAGAGGAAGAGAAAGAGGAAATTTCCAGAATAGGAGCATGAATTGCTATACTTGTGGGAAGTATGGTCATTTTGCAGCCCAATGTCTAGATGCACCTGTAACGACTACTACTGAGGCTAAGGCACCAAAGCCAATCCCAGTCAGGGTGGTTACCAGGAGCAAGGGAGTAGTCATTGAAGAAATCCAAGACATTTCAGAAGTACTTGTCAATCCTCACAGCAACAAGTGGGCTCAACAGAGGGAAGTTTGGAAGGCCAAAGGTAAAGAAAAGGTGGTAGATGAGTGGCAAGAGCAGCGGGAACTAGCAGCTAAAATCACGGAGGATTTAGCTAAGAATCTGCTAGAGCAGCCAGAAAGTTTTGAAGCTAGATTCATTCAGAGGATACCAGCCCAATCGATTGATAAAGATTAGTTAGTACCGGCCATGACAGAGACCATGCTGGCTGTGGGACATGGACTAGCTGATGAAATGGGAGTGGATGGAAAGAGTAGAAGCACTGCAAAAGAAGAATGGCAGTATGAAGATACCAGTTCTTCAAGCTCTGACAGTCAGTCTGACCAAGAGAGAGAAGAAATTCATGTGAAAATTTGTGATAGAATCCAGCAGCTGACTGTAGAGCTGGAGGATATAAGAAAGACCTTGCCTGAGGTAGCCAACTTTATCAGACAGCGCAAAAAGACTGAGGCAGAGGCCAGAACAGTGGACCTGACGGCTGTCCGGGATGATGAAGTTCCACTTATCTAGGTAGACTACAAGGTCACGAAGCAGTGGGAACCTCTTCAAGCATTATCTTGGATGGAGGGGCAGGAGTCAACATAATGGGAGCCCATCTTCAGCAAAGAATGGGTATCACTAATATGAAACTAGCACCATTCAAAGTAAGAATGACAGATCATAGAGTCGTATAGGCGACGGGTATGATTGAAAACATGCAGATAAGAGTTGGGAGGGAGAAATTCAAAACCAGTTTTCTAGTCCTAGATGTGCAGGGAGCATATGGAATGCTACTAGGGCACCCATGGTTAAGAACAACACATGTTGTTCATGACTATGCAAACCAAACTTTGACCATAGAAGGGGCCAATGGCAGAATCCAAATCCAGACCAACAATACCAGGAGTTGGAAAAAGGAACTGAGGCCGAAGGAGTTGTGTCAGAAGTACAGAGCCAAGAAAATCGAGCGAATGCTAGCGGCTATGAACATATTTCCTTTGGCAAAAATCGACTTGAATGCAGTCTTGCTGAACAAAGAGCAGGATGATAAGCAGAAGAGACAATTTCCTGATCAGTTTACCGAAGTCAATGCAGGGGAAAGAACAATTCAGCTAACTGGGAGGATGGAGGAACCAACTGATACTGGTATAGTAGAGGAACCAGTATGTTCTGAAGAATACCCACTGGATCAGAATAATGATTCAGAAATGAATGGACCATCCTGGGACTACGTTGAAGAATCGACCAAACGAAAAGGAGGCGGACCAAACTGGTTGCTTCCAGACGATCAAGAAGTAGAAGAGTGGAACCTGGGATCAGAGGAAAATCCCAGAATGATCAAGGTTAACAAGCACCTCAACCCGGCAATGAAGGAAAAAGCACGAAAAATGTTCCAGAACTATAAAGATGTGTTTGCCTGGGAACATACAGATTTGAAGGGAGTAGATCCTGAAGTCTGTCGGCACCGAATACCACTGAAACCGGATGCTAGGCGAGTAAGATTGCAAAGATACCGGATCAACCCCAACTATGCAAAGAAGGTCAAGGAGGAGATTGATAATCTTCTCAAGGCTGGGTTCATTACGGAAGTGGCAAGCAGTGATTGGCTATTTCCCATAGTCGTCTTTCCCAAAAAGAATGGGAAATTAAGAGTTTGTGTTGAGTATAGGAAGCTAAATGCCCAGAATATTAAGGATCCATTTCCCTTAGCTTTTATTGATATGTTGCTTGATGAGATCGTAGGATATGAGATGTATAGCTTCATAGATGGTTATAGCGGCTATAACCAGTACAGATCGCTCCTAAAGATAGAGCTAAAACCACTTTCATCACTGAGTGGGGAGCTTTCATGTATCTGGTGATGCCTTTTGGCGTGTGCAATGCACCAGCTACTTTTCAGCGGTGTATGATGGAGATGTTTAATGAATTTCTTCATCAGTTCCTCGCCATTTTCATGGATGACTTCATTGTCTATTCAGATGAGGACCAGCATCTTCTATTCCTAGAGATGGTTTTTAAACGCTTTCAGGAGAAGAGGATTTTTTTGAATTTATTCAAATCTGTTTTTCTAGTATGGAAGGGACAGCTACTGGGACATGTGGTTTTCCGCAATGGAATAGAGATGGCCAATGACAAAATATAGAGTGTCCAGCGAGCTAAAGCACCTAGAACTGCTTCAGAGTTGAGTTCTTTCTTGGGTTATGTGAATTTCTATAGAAGATTTGTACACAAGTTTGCTTCTCAAGAAGTACCACTATATGAGCTTACAAAGAAGACCAGTATGGAAATCCTATTGAATATGCTTTCAGTCAAGCATCGGAAATCTACTCCTTACTATCCTAGATGCAATGGACAAGCTAAAAGTAGCAATAAGACAATAAAGACTATTCTCACTAAGGTGGTGTAAAAGAAACCAGACAAGTGGGATTTGAAACTTCAGACTGCTCTATGGGCTTATAGGACAGCTTATAAGGTAACTACTGGAATGACACCATTCAAAATGGTGTATGGTACTGAAGCTGTGATTACTATGGAGTTTAAAATCCCCAGTCTGAGAATGGATGTGAAGTATGGATTAGACTTCAACCATAATCTTAAGAAGAGGCTGGATGAACTGATGCAATTAGATGAACTCAGGCAAAGGGCTATATTGGAACAAGAAATTGTTCAACAACGAAGAAAGCACTGGCATGATCGCCGAATTAACGTTCGAGAATTCCAGAAAGGAAACTTAGTGCTTCTATATCAGTCTAGACTGGGTCCAAAGAAGCCGAACTTGAAAATTGCCTAGGCAGGACCTTTTGAGGTAGATTGGGTCTTCTCCAATGGCACAGTCAGATTGAAAGATTTATCTGGACTGATGTTGCCAGGAGTATATAATGGAGCAAAGATAAAGCTTTCTTATTCAAAGACCAGAGAAAATGGATCGGAACAAGGTACAAAGGAACTGGAGGTTGCTGATCAAGAGATACCGGAATCAGACATTTTTGGACTTTTTCATGTACAACCACTTCCAGGTTCAGAACCAGTACTAGAAGGACTAGATCAGGCTGACCTTAGAATCAGTACCAGTATGGTCAAGCCAAACTGGAAATCAGTTCAGTACCAGTATGGACACACTTTCCAAATTTTAAGCGCCCAACGGTCAAATGGCACGCCAGTGGTAATTATTACAAGGATGGGTCGCAGTCTTGTCCAATGCATGTCCACCACGACAGCAACGACGCACACAAGTCTAGGAGCTGCGAGTGGTGGAGCTTTTATGGCACGAATGCGTATAATAGTCAAGAGAGTTACCATTTTTCCTCATAAATCTCTTGCGTGACGTTTCCCTTCTATAAACCATTCGCCATCGCCGAGCTCCAAGGTTTCTTCGCTGCAGCCGCAAACTTCGACCTCTGATGAGACAGTTGACTATCAGATAGTCTTGCCAGCAACACCAGGAAACGGCTTCGACACGACAAGTAAGTCATCTTCTCCTTTGCCTGTTTCATCGTCATCGACCTCATAGTGTATGGGTAGAAAGAAACGCTCAGAGAAGATGCAGGAGTCTCTTGAGGAAACCCAGGCTATAGTTTCTGAGGCAAAGGCAAGCCTTCCCGTTCTTCCATACAGTAAAATCCAGCGTTATGTATTTACTGATCAAGCAATGGCTTTGCTAAAACTTGTTGAGATGTCGAGCTCTACATCTTGAGCTGGCATCCACTACGGGTCTTGGCCGCTTACGACATTTACTCACTGGCGCGTTAGGTGACCGACATGGAGAATCTCTGCCAGTGATTCTACAGCTGGACTACACTTATGGTGCCAGCCTAGTACGCTTCTAGCGAGTTCACACTTAGTGACCGCATGTACATATGTGCTACTTTTCAGCTTTAGCACTTAGTCATTTTGTACTCTCTTTTCTGTGAGAAGAAGAAGAAGCTTTCCATCTCTGTGTGCTTTGTGCTTGTCTTGTGTAGCTCTCTTGCATCCTCTTTCTTTACATGGTATCAGAGCCTGGTGCAGGCAAGAGAGGCTTAGAGAGCAAGAGCGTCACAATCCCTTCATTCGCAATCCATGACCAGATTTTAGGGGTTTTTCGTACAAGTTTCTGAACAGGTCTCCAAAGTGCAGTACACAGAGATTTACTGTACAAGTATAGTGGTTGTATGTACGCTTGATTGTGAACACTTGTTGAGTGTAGAAAGCGTTACAGGTACCACGATAGCAGGTTCAGCAGATTTGCAATTTTTTGCAGATTGCAGCTATTTTGTCTTAGTGCTTCAAGATGTCTGACGGTTTCAGTCAGATTGTCACTGAGAAGCTTGAGAAAAATAACTACCCTGCATGGAAGTTCAGAATAACAAATTTCCTAAAAGGAAAAGGTTATTGGGACTATGTAGAAGGAGACAATGAAAAGGAACCAGAGATTCCCGAGGCAAATGCTACAGCAGAACAAAGGAAAGCTTTGAGGGACTGGCAACAAGGCCAGAGCAAAGTGATGTATTGGCTTTGTATGAGCATCATAGATGGCATGATGGGCTATCTACAGGATGCTGAAACCCCCGCCATTGCATGGAAAAACTTAGGCAGAGTGTTCGAGGTGAACACCAAGGTCAGGAAGCTTCAACTAAAGTCGGAGCTAAATCAGGTTAAGAGGAACAACCTTTCCATCAATGATTATGCTTTGAAGATCAAGAGTATCATTGAGGCTCTTGGATCTATTAAAGTCTCAGTGGAAGACGAGGAAATTGTCCGTGCATGCTTGGATGGTCTAGGAGATGAGTATGTACATTTCAGGTCTTCCATGAATACAAGAGACGACATCCCCGTGTTCCAAGATTTGATTTCTATGCTTATTCTTGAGGAGAAGAACCCCATTGATCATGTAGGGGGCATACCTCTAAATACGAAGAGTGGTAAATCAAAGTACTTAGCAGATGTACTTCATGTCCCAAACATTACAAAGAATCTTGTTTCTGTTGGACAAATGGTTGAGCAGGGTTTGCAGGTTCGTTTCAATTCGAATGGCTATTATGTAGAAGATTTCCAGAATGGTTGTAAGCTGATCACAGAGGGCAAATGTGTGGGCAGAATGTTTACGTTGAATGTAGACATGCCTGAGGTAAAAGCTGCATTATTTGCACAGGACACAGGTGCTGTGGCTGATGTTGACATTTGGCACAAACGCATTGGCCATGTCAATGAGCAGAGATTGCGCATCATGCAATCAAAACAGATTGAAAAAGGTTTTCCCAAATTCAAGGTGGATCGTATGCATAAAGTGTGTGCAGCATGCCAGTTTGGAAAACAGTCAAAGGGCTCATTTCCACATGAGCGCAATGTATGTAAAAATCCACTTGAGGTGGTGCACACAGATGGTTGGGGTCCAACCGATACTGCAAGTATACATGGTTGCAGGTATTATGTCTCTTTCATTGATGACCATACAAGGAAAGTATGGGTCTACTTCATGCGTAACAAAAGTGAAGTGTTTGGTCACTTTCAAGACTTCAAAGTCATGATTGAGAAGGAGGCAGATATGCAAATCAAGACATTGAGGTCAGATGGAGGGGGAGAGTACTTCTCCAATGATTTTTCAGATTTTCTGCAAATGCATGGTATACGCAGGCAATTTACATGCAAATATACTCCACAACAAAATGGGGTCGCAGAAAGGAAAAACAGGCACATTGCAGAGGTTGCACGTGCATTGATGAATGAGAAGAACATGCCTCATCACTTCTGGGCTGAAGCTGTAAATACAGCTGTGTACATTATGAACAGGACACCTACAGCTGCGGTGCATGATGTAACACCTGAGGAAAAGTTTACAAGTACAAAGTCTGATTTGGCACACTTGAAAGTGTTTGGCTGCATAGCTTACGTGCATGTACCAGATGAGTTGCATAGGAAATTGGATCCTAAAGGAGAGAAATGTATTCTTGTGGGTTATTCCCTTGAACAAAAGGGATACAGGTGCTACAATCCTACTACACGAGAATTACGAGTGAGCAGAGATGTAGTCTTTGATGAGATGAGCAGCTGGTACAGTAATGCACATTGCACTACTGGGGCTGATGTAAAAGATGATGTGGTTTTACAAAATGTGAGGCCACAGTCACAGGTTTTGAGTGGACCACAAGAGTCGTCTTCTCGTGGCTCTGTTGAGAAGCCATGGAATGGTAGACTACGTATGTAGGTTACTCCACCAGCAGGTACAGGGAATGTATAACAAAAAGGAAAGGAAAAGTTTAATGAACCTCCCTTTATGGCTGATGCATCATCAGGTTTTTCACATGTAGACATGGATTCAGATGGTTCTGAACAAAGTCTTGATGAGGAATTTGGAATTCCGGCTGTCAGGACACCTTGTGTAAGGAAAGTACAAGAAGATGCTAGAGGGCAAAGGAGTGACCCAGGACCGCGCAGATCTAACAGAGTCAGAAATGCAGTTCAAAAATTGACTTATAATGTGTATCTAGCGCATCACCAAGCCTACATGGCTAAGGTGATACAGGATGTGGAGCCCACATGTTTTGAGGATGCAGTTGGAAATGTGCATTGGGATGATGCAATGAATGAAGAGATGGCTGCATTGGAAGCAAACGACACATGGGAGTTGGTGCCATTGCCAAGTGGCAAGAAAGCTATTGGCTGTAAATGGGTGTATAAAACCAAGCATAAGGCTGATGGTAACATTGAGCGTCACAAGGCAAGGCTGGTCGCAAAGGGTTATGCACAGACGTATGGCATAGACTATGAGGAGACCTTTTCTCCAGTGGCAAAGATGACGACTGTGAGAGTTGTCATAGTAGTGGCTGCATCTAGAGGATGGATTATGCATCAAATGGATGTAAAGAATGCCTTCTTGAATGGTAAGTTGCAAGAGGAACTGTATATGGATCAGCCACCTGGTTATGTCGATCCAGGTTACCCAGATTATGTATGCATACTTCTCAAAGCTTTGTATGGTTTGAAGCAGGGCTCTAGAGCATGGTATGACAGGATTGCCAAGTATCTTGTCAGTATTGGTTTTAGGAGAGCTCATGCTTATCATTCATTCTATGTACGTGAGAGTGATGTGGGGATTGTGGTCATTACCATATATGTAGATGACCTTATTATTGTGGGTGACAATGCTATGGAAATTGACCATGTGAAGGGTCTTCTCAAAAAGGATCTTGAAATGAAAGATTTGGGCGAGTTGCGCTACTTTCTTGGCATTGAGGTGATCAAGACTCCAGAGGGTGTATGGCTGTCACAGAGACAGTATGCTTTGGACATGTTGTCAAAGTATGGTATGGCTGATTGTAAGCCAATTTCTATTCCCTTGGATGTGAATGCAAAGCTGAGTGCAGAGAAGGGTGATGTTGTTGAGGATTTCAAGATGTACAGGAAGATTGTGGGTAGTCTAATCTACTTGACTATCACGAGGCCAGACTTGAGCTACACAGTAGGCTTGGAGAGTCAGTTCATGCAGCTTCCGAGGAGCCACATTTGGATGGAGTACGACGCACACTTCGGTATGTGCAAGCGACTCTTGACTACGCATTGTTCTATGCAGCAGATGTGCCATTAGCATTGTATGGGTATACAGATGCAGATTGGGCAGGTAACATTGTTGATAGGAGATCTACGAGTGGCTTCATGTTCTCTTTCGGGAGTGCTGCTGTTACTTGGAGCAGCAAAAAGCAGCCTACGGTTGCTTTATCGAGCACAGAGGCCGAGTACAGAGGTGCAACAGTTGCGGCGTGTGAGGTAGCTTGGCTACTCACATTACTTGAGGACTTGGGAGTGCAGGTGGACCAGCAGATTGTCATCCATTGTGAAAACCTCAACAGCATGCAGTTGGCTAGGAACCCAGTGTTCCATGCCACGACCAAGCACATAGAGGTCCATTACCACTACGTTCGAGAGTGAGTGTTGGTGGGAGACATCGACTTGGTCTACGTCAGCACAGAGGAGCAGATAGCAGATATCTTTACCAAGGCCCTCGGAGCTGAGAAGCTTAGACATTTCCGGACTATGCTTGGACTCTGCGACATGCAGAGCTCGAGGGGGAGTGTTGAGATGTCGAGCTCTACATCTTGAGCTGGCATCCACTACGGGTCTTGGCCACTTACGACATTTACTCACTGGCGCGTTAGGTGACCGACACGGAGGATCTCTGTCAGTGATTCTACAGCTGGACTACACTTATGGTGCTAGCCTAGTACACTTCTAGCGAGTTCACACTTAGTGACCGCATGTACATATGTGGTACTTTTCAGCTTTAGCACTTAGTCATTTTGTACTCTCTTTTCTGTGAGAAGAAGAAGAAGCTTTCCATCTCTGTGTGCTTTGTGCTTGTCTTGTGTAGCTCTCTTGCATCCTCTTTCTTTACAAAAATCTGGGATCTTCGAGTTGTATTGCTAGACACAAGGATTGCTTTTGATGCAGACATCATCAAGCAGGTTCTTGATTCCTTCGACGCTGAGAATGGCAATGCCATGGTAAATGGAAGGAAGGTGTCAGTAACAGCAGAAGCCATAGCATTTTCATTCTAGATGCCCAATGAGCCCAAACCTTCTGTGGCGACTGCGCAGCAAATAAGTATTGCTCTAAAGGAGGATGAAACGGCTAGACGGAAGCGCAAGGCAAGTGCTCAAGGAGTTCCAGTAGTAGGATTGGAAGCCTCCACTGCTTACAGGTTTGTAGCCGAAGCAGTAAGCCTTAAGAATAACCCAACGTATGTATCCGAAAAATTGTTTGCTATGCTATTGGCCAAGATTTTGAATCCACAAGTTCCTATTAATCTTTGCCAAATTCTCTCGCATAATGTACTCCAGCAGACTGCCAAGTTAAAATCTCAAACTGTTTCCAAGGCCTGGTATGTTTGGCAATTCTTGTATTGGGCTACTACTGCAGATGTTAATGAGCAGGTAAAGCAGGCTTGGAGTGAAAAGCCAATTTTTGACCAAAGAAAATAGAACTGTCCTCAGACGACGAGGAAACAGACAGTCAAACCATTTCAACCGACCTGAAAAGGAAAGAAACTGCAGAAGAGGCTGGCAGTTCAAAGAAGCAAAAAATTACACTGACAAAAAGCAGTGAATTTTTGAAGCAAATAGAAAGCCAGGTCAGGGCAGTAACCACTGAGAAAGCTGTAGTGAGTCAGACTGAGCAGCAATTTTCTCAAAAGACTGTACCTGACCAGTCAATTGTAAAGAATATAGTTGCTACTGGGTCTGGGAAAGATCATGGCAAGCCAGTCACTGTGGAGCAGATAGTAGACCAGTCAGGGGACAAAGGCAAGAGTCAACTGGACAAAGGGAAAGGTCCAGCGTTCTCGACTTTGCCTGGTGGAGTTCCTACAAATACTGGAAACCTTCTGCAATAGGTAAAACAGGATAAGCTACAGCAAATGCAGACTCAACCATTGAAAGGGCATCTTCTTCTCAACAAAGCTGATTATGCAACTCTACCCTATGTGGCTCCAGTGGCAATATATGAGCCTATTGATTTTGATCCAACCACAGTCAAAGACAGATGTTCAGTCCTTATACAATCTTCTTGGAATACCATTGTCAGTTGTATGGGACAACTAATGGAGGCTGCTGGATCAGAAGAAGAAGTCAAAAAGCTCAAAACTGACTTGGCAGAAGCACATCATCAGATTGAAACGCTTCAGAAAGCCCAGGAAGTGCATAACATACAACACAGGGTACTGGAAGCTCTATCAGAAAGGACTAATGAGTTGTTAAACAAAAAGATAGCTAAGGCTGAATCTAAAATCATGATCATTAAGAATCAACGAAATGAAGCACTGAGAGCTACCGAGCGAGCTGAAACAATGCTCAAGATGAAGCGGGCGGAATTCAGAAAACTGCTACTGCACCATACAGCTCTGAAGGCTTCTCTAACTGAAAGATACATCTACAATAGCTTGTCTAAAATTTTAAATCCATCAGGCAATGCTGTTTTCAATTTAGAGAATTTGAATTCCTTGCTGAAAAGTATGTAGAGCGATTTGCAAGACAAGGTGGGTGAGTTCAATAATGCTATGATGAACCAAGCTATAATGGATTATATTGAGCAGCAGACTTCTCCGGATGAGGAAGAAGAAGACGAAGAAGATGAAGCTGATTAGGAGGAGGATGATCAAGAAGCTGGGCATACAAAGGATGATGATGAGGCCCCACCACCATCTCCACCTCCAGGACCTGGTACTGGTGGAATAGGGACAAATGAAGGAGACCAGTCACAGCCAGACCAGCCAGATTAGAATGAGGGCCAGCAAGAAGGACAGGACAAAGAGCACCAGTCGAGTGACCAGCACACTGAAGAGCAGCAGCCAAGTCCCACTGAGAATCAACCAACTTATGGGTCCCATCTCAGCAGAGATGTTAAAGGGAAAATGAAAGTACAGGATGAAGAACCAATTGCTAATCATCAGCATTCACTACAGCTTATTACTCTGAATAGGCAACTGAGACATCAACAGGCCTCCATCACCAGACAATATCTGGAGGATGATGATCTCCTGACTGACTTGGAAAGATTTCAAAGACTATATGTGGGAGCCAGGGAAATGGTAGAACATTGGAAATCAGCAGCTTTCCATGATAAAGAAGCTTGTCGACTACCTACGCATCCCAGTACAGTCCAGCTGTTGGAACGATTTCTTGAATGGATACTCAATGCTGATGAGAGAGTGGCAAACCCGCACTGGCAAAGGCAGTCTACTGAAGATTGTCGCTTCCTCGCTCTGAAATTGGAACTTCTACTGGGTAACAAACCAACTTACCACTGTATGAAGGATGTTAGGGTACAACTCAAGGAAGTTTTGGTGCAAATGCAAACTGCTAGAGGTGTTTTGGATCAGAGAGTCAAAGCCATTCTTGAGGACCAGACAACCACTAGCGGAGGACCTCAAATGCGAATGTCAGTAGGAGCACTGGCAACTGCTCTCCGAACACTGTTCCAGCTAGTGAGAATCACTAGAAAGATGATGCAGCAGGAGAACCAGGCTGTTCTCAATCTTAGAATTTGTGCCTGACTCTCCAGTTCTCTTATATGCTGTTCCAGCAAGAGAAACCGAGGTGCCAAGATTCTTTCCGGCATTGTATCCTCAACATCAAGAACCAGTTGATCGTCTCACATACTTCAAAATTACTGATGAGCTTCAGGATTGGTATGACTGTGGAATGGAAGACTTGGAAGACGTTGCTCAGTGATGCTCTCCAAATCAATGACATTCAGGCACTAAAAGAGGAGATGCAAAGGATCCAGTTGTGTATGGGCCAGTGGAAGATTCAAGTCAAAGGACTGACCAGGATTACTAATCAGTTGCTACAACTTACGGTCAAATCTTCCAAATTACCAGAAAAAGACATTGCAGCAAAGCCGGGTCTAGCACCACAATACAGGGAGATGGATGAGATTCTTTTCGAAGCTCGAGTCAAAACTAATCAGCCTCTTCTAGAAGGATGGATCCATACTGCTTTGCATTGTCATAAGCTGGCCATAACCAGACTGAGTAAGGGTAGGCATACACTCTATGATCCTGACACCAAAACCTATCATTCTCTCACGCCTTATGAAGAAGAGATGACCACCGCCCGGCGGGATCAACTTGAGCAGGAGGCCATTTACCGACTAATTTAGAAGGAGAATGCTGGTACTGGGACTTCTCAGGCACCGTCCCGGTCAAAAGGCAAAGGAAAACGGAAGACGCTCCAATGGAAGGATACTGGGTAGTTTCATCTCAGAATTCAGTGGCGACTTTTCTTCTCAGCAGGCAGGGAGAGATGACAGCTCCACCTTGGCCTCCAGTGAGAGCTCCACCTTGGCCTTTTCCGCTGCCTCTCGCAATCCCTGGTCCTTCTTGAACTCCTACTCGTAATCTTTGAATGGCCATTCTATCAGTGGTCAAGCCGGCATCCCAACACCAGAACCAGACAATGGATTTTTCAGTCTCACATCAGATTCAGACAAGGAAATTTTGTTTTTCAAAAATTTTGTAATCTTGCCAAAATTCAAGAAAGAAGGGAAGGATGTAGACGGCTAGAAGTCACTATGTAGGAACGTCTTCTTAGAAGATGGGCAGCAAATTACTTAGTAATTACTAGAGTAATTACTACAGTAAACCCGAAGTGTATAAATAGGGCCCATTACATTGTAATCGGGTTGGCAATTGTTATCACTTGGGTTAGCACTTTGGCTATAATTGTACTTGAGAATCATTGGCAGTATTGTCGGCTGTACTTTCTTTTTGTAATCATATTCGCTGTAATCTTGATCTGTAATCCCAATCATGGCATATATTTCAGTTATACTTACTTCTCGTCCAGTCTTCTGAATCTGAATCTGAATATGAACCTTATTCCAGTATCTAAGTTTGATTCTTATTTCAGTATCCACATTCCAGTTTAGTCTCTGATTCCTGTTCAGTCTGCTGTCTGAAATCTTCCCATACTAGTAGCTGAAATCTTTCAACACTGGAATTAGCTGTCTCAAGAGATCAGCTCCAATTCCACTCTCCTCCACTTCTTGAGTGCTTCCTTGCTGCATCGCTCTCCTCTCTGTCCTGATATGGTAGCCCCATGCAAGCAACAAGTAACACCACTCTCCTCTCTCTATAGCTAGCCCAACTGTTTATGGACTTCTCTTGCCGGCCTCTCACTGACTCCCCTGTAGTTGACGCTCCTTTTGAGCTCCACCTTCTCACGGGGTTCTCCTCCCTCCTGTTCCCTTGCAAACGTGATGTCCCTCCCGATTCCTGTTGCTCCCGACCCCTCCTCCCCCTCGCATGCAAGATCTTCCCCTTGCGATACCAAAAGCACCCCCCCCCCCCCCCCCCCCCCCCCTCATGCAATTGACATCCTCCTTTTTTATTAATGGCTGTAAGCTATTTTGAGCCTTAAAAAAAACTCTTTCTTGGCCCCCTTTCCCACGCCGTCGACTACTCACCTCAAGTTTTCCAAGAAAGCTTGCTTTAATCCTTCAACTCCACCTCATGCACACCCTTCGACTCTTCAGTTCATCACCTTTGAAAAATGATGCTTAGCTTCCTTTCACAACATTTGCCTTGATGCCCGCCTCGAGCGCGACTCATAAATGAAACAACTTGAGAAAAAATAAGGCATGGTTGCTACGAACACCAACAAACTTGCACTGCAATTGCCTCCTAGTTGATGAGCTGCTATCCACCAGTCTCCAAGCATCAGAACTCGCCCAAATAGTGCAAGCACCTGATATCAGATCATGGTGCCATCCCGTGCAGGAATATCCAACTTCCTTAGGAGATCCGATTGACTGAGCTTGAAAATCCCCTCTGGTTTGCTAAAAGAAACCGTCTGGCATACACATCATGAAGAAACCTATCGAACACTACATCATGAATAGATTCCTTCCCCGCCTTTGCTGATGTTGCCCTTTGAGCGGCCATACATTGCCCTTCTACCTCAATATGATTTTCGATGCACTGTAATTGGCATATCCTGCTACAAATACACTGCAAAAGACAAATTCCCAAAAGCTCCTCAAGCACTTTTTTACGTCTCGATGACCTGCTAAGCATATCCTACAAATCGGCTCGATCTGCATGTTTTGGCCCTGTTTCTCACTGTGGAAGCGCAGCAACACAACAACGTGCATCTTGATATCTACTGTTTGTCCATATATACATAATATGAATATGTTGAAATGATATAGGATAAAGGAAACAAACTAACGTTAAAACAAATGGAAAAATCATCCACTTCCACTTAGAAAAGTTAAAGTTAGCCAAGAAGAAAGCTATTTCAGCTACACAAGAATTTTACTTGATTACACATAGTTGGGAGGCCCTCTGCTCTTGCAGGTTCCCATTCCTCTCTCTCTCTCTCTCTCTCTCTCTCTCTCTCTCTCTCTCTCTCTCTCTCTCTCTCCAAAGGCTAAGTAGTACACCAATGAGTTATAGGTTTAGAAGCTCTAAACCCAAATATCACCTTATAAATACTATGTGTGTCATGGTAAGAGCGAGCGTTTGTACTCAATATTATATTGATCTCACACGTGTGTTGTCTTGACAAATACATACTAAAATTTCCAAGATTTGTCAACTTTTTCACATTCAACTTTATAAGAAAGGTGGATTTAAAGTTATCGAGGTGGGATTACGAGAGAGAGAGAGAGAGAGAGAGAGAGAGAGAGAGAGAGAGAGAGAGAGAGAGAGAGAGAGAGAGAGAGAGAACTTTTTTTGATCCACCTATATGAAATATGTCAAGAGCATGGGATTTGAGGGTAAGAAAGACCATGCTGCCACCGAAGGCAGCAGCGTTTTACTAGTAGCTATAAGATTAAAACTTAATATGGGGGCCAAGTGTCACCATTGCTAGGGTTTCCAATGATGTCTTCACGTCCTCGACTTCAAAATGAGCTTTTTTTGGTAGGGCCTATTGACGGAATTGAAACGATGAGGTGGGTTAGTAACTCTCACGAGGTGGGTTAGTAACTCTCACATCAATCCTCATGGCATGTTCAGAGGCGAATTCAAAAACCTTTGTTCCTTCGTCACATTCATGAACTTTTAGCTTTAGTCTTCTTGGCACGTTGCAACATGCCTCAAGAAGAAGAAGGAGAAAATGCAAACTTTTTAAGTGTGTGAATGGTCCCTTCATTTTAGGCATCATGTGATTTCCTTGTACTTTCTTTGTTTTATAGTGCAAACGTTTAAAGTTCGTAAATGAGTTTGTTCCCTCGTTTTAGGCTTTTACTTTTGTTTAAAGTTTGTAAATGAGTTTCTTCCATGGCAATTCCTTTTCTTTAGGCTTTCTTGGCTTTCTCCTTGTTCTTTGGGACTACTTTTTTTTATTTTATGAGAGTTTCTCAAGAGAGTTGGGGATGAGTAGCTCGTAATCAATGGCCACATGCAAGAAAATTGTGTTTCCTAGAAACGATTATTCAAGATCCAAAAACCTATGAATCTTATATTGCCACCAATGCAGCACTTGGTAAGAGTGGTTTTGCGCGCAAGAGTCAACATCGTTTAGCTGACCTTATTTGCTTTGTTTGTGCAAACACAGAAGGTTCCTCTCAACGAAGAATTTGCTAGGTAGCTCTACCATTTTTGGGGAGTTGGCTCCCACTAGTCTTCTTTGATAAAATGATGTGCTAGAAGCATAAATGCAAAAAAGATTAGGATTAAGAAGTTCATCTCCCAGATATGGAATTTGCTTGTGGCAATAATGAAAAACATGTTCCATTCATTCTTATCTCGCCAATATGTTTGACAAGCACAAGATAGATAAAAGAGGTATGAGGACGAGAAGCATCTTCGTGTACTTCCAAAGAAGATATGGGATGAAGTTCTTCTTAGGGTTTGAGAAAAGTCATAAAATATGAAGATTGAACCAAACCCTAGGTTGTCTTTAAGATACTCAGCATCCAAAATTCTGAAGTGAGTAGGACCAATGGCCTACCAATTGGAGCTTCTTCCCATTTGTGTGTGGATCAAGTATTTCATGTAAGCTTTTCAAGGAAACACTCGCATAAGGAAGACAGTATGGTCAATCAAGGCAATTTAGTCAGCTTCATTGAACCTCTTGGTTTATTGCATAACCTTGAACGGATTATGGACTTCCATGAATTGCAAACATGCAGGGTGTTCCACTTTATGCAAGTGGAAAGATAGACCCAACGAACGTGCCACTTAGGAAAGCATTAGTACTATTAAGAAGAAAAACCGCTTTTCTTTGCAAAAAACGAAAACTCCTCCCGAAGAAAAAAATGATGTAAGGACAAGGGTCCTAAGGAGTGGGCTCCAATGGCAACGAGCCATATGGTCGCATGCATTGGGGCCTCTGTAGGAGGCTAAATATGGATGGTTGGGAGGAGTGCTTAGCTATCCATCTCTATTTTACCCAACACAGTTTTAGATTGTGCTCCCTTGTTGCCCTCTTCCTCACAAATGGGTGCCTCAAT
Source organism: Adiantum capillus-veneris (assembly GCF_014529385.1). Classification (NCBI taxonomy): domain Eukaryota; kingdom Viridiplantae; phylum Streptophyta; class Polypodiopsida; order Polypodiales; family Pteridaceae; genus Adiantum; species Adiantum capillus-veneris. The sequence continues at coordinate 143,470,678 of NC_140934.1, forward strand.
AGCTTGTCGGGTTTACTTGGGCATCATACTTTAGAAGCTCGAAACTTAGCATGGTGGTGAAGTGTTATCATTGCTAGGGTTTTTGTCACTGACATTCCACAGTTTGTTGTCTTTAGATCTCTAGTGGTGATGTCCTCACCTCCTTGACTTCAAAATGGGCATTGCGTGATTAGTGATTAGACAATGTAATGATGAGGTGGATAGTCACGCTCACATCAATCCTCATGGCTTCAACATGTAAATCCAACAAGTGAAAGAATCACGATAACTTTCTAAAATAATTAGAACGTAATAAAATCCTTAGGTTGAGTATAAGTAGAATCAGTGTTCAAGAAAGGATTGCCTCAGCTTAGCCTTAATCGGTTGAAAATGGAGACAGCCTGGTTGAAAACCATGGTAAAGGGAAGAAAAACTAGTGAAATATGTGAGAAAATAATTCAAAAATCTTGCAAATTTTAAATTCATGCCAGTATTTTCGGTTTGCTTCTTTGTGGGAAGAAAACTTAATCGATAGCTGCTTAATAAAAGAGTCTTTCTTTAATATTGATTAGAATTAAGTTATAGAATGTAAGAAAAGTCAAGCCATATGAGACTGTGAAAGGAAATGTGAAATTAAAAAAACTCATTAATATGTGTGTGTATCCATAGAATTTACTAGAATTATGCAAGTGAAGTTTCACTTTAACATTCTGAAACAATAGAATGCAAAAAAAAGTCAAGACATGTCAAGATATGAAATAAAAGTGAAATAAACATTTTAAAGTAAGTCTCCATCGTGCACTTAAAACAATGAAAGTCTCCCTAACCTAACATAACACTAAAGTTTCTCTTAGAAAGCAAAAAAGTTATGCCTTTCAAAATTGGGGGGGGGGGGGGGGTGGGTGGGTGGGTTGGGTTTGCTGCCGACATTCAATTATTTTAATGTAGTTAATAGGTTCATAAATTTCAGCATTAGCATTTTTCATTGCTCATTGAGACTTGAGTCTTCTTCTCTTTATGTACTAAACGACGGTGAGCCACCAAGAAATGACTCACAGCTCACCATCCACCACATGTCCCTCTCTTGTGGCGCGCACATGGTGCGGCCACGACAACCGTTCAATGGATTATTATTACGCTGGCCCAAAATTTTTGGCAGGGAGTGTAACGTTTGGCCAACGTAGCCAACACAACGAGCCCCCCTCCCTCGCTTCGACCCGTTCACGATGGCTAGCAAACCAAAAAAGGCTATCTGCACTTTGAGCACTTCTCCTGCTTCTCATGCTTTACTTCGATACTCTCCTAGCTTGTAAGTAAGCATTGCTATTACTGGTGTACTCTCTCTCTCTCTCTCTCTCTCTCTCTCTCTCTCACACACACACACACACACACACACACACGTACACAAAAGGAGACACATGTTGTTGCCTATTCTCAGCTTCTCAATCTAAATACAAGCAAAGAAAAGGAAGAGCGAGAATCATGCATCATTACAGAGGAAGAAGAAATTTCATCGTCTTTTTCTTCACACACACACACACATGTACACATGCGTTACAGACAGAAGCCACATGGTTTTTTATACACACATAGCATTATGTTTTTCATTCAAAATCTCTCGTTCGTCAAAATGAAAATTGCACGACAAAGCGTCTCATTTGCCAATGGATGGTTTCAAGTTGCACATTAGGTCATGGCCTCGTGTGTGTACACGGATGGGATCGACATAAGATTATGTCCGAAATTTCATTGCATGTTTATCAATAATTTTGATTTGTCATCATCAAACATCATATTCCGTAGTATGTCTTCTCCACCTCTAGTCATAGTTGGCATGCAGAGAGCTAGGCGAGGGAAGGCTGGTGTGCCTTCTAGGCCCTCTTGGGCAATGCACTTGCAGTCGGCACCAGTGGGAGATGAATGTGAGGAGTACGTTCCTCTTTCCGAGGATGCCACGCCTTTTGATCAGGTTTTCTACATCGGTTTGATGGACGAGGCTATGGTTACGCCTCCTTCAATTGGGAAAAAATGATCCAATGTAGATATATCCTTGCAAGCACAGGCTCCAAGTGAGCAGCCAGAGGTCACAAATGCAAGGACTCAACCACCAGTGCAGACACCACAAGAAGCAGACATAATCACAAAAGGGACAAAGCGTGCGAGGGCAACGAAAGTTATATGGGACGACAAAAGCACGCATACTCTCTTGCGAGTTTATGAGGAGCAGTGGTCACACATCAGAAGAAGGGTAATTTTCGCCCTAAAGATTGGGAAGATTTGGTCTTTCCTCTAAATTGAGAGATCTTAGCTAACTTCAATCATGAGCAGCAAATTGACACACTTAAGAAGCTCCACAAAAAAGAGCTTTCAAACAAAATTATATTGGTAGTATCCCCAGCACCTAGCCATTTTTTGACCAGTGCGATACTTTGTGGGGGAAGACTCTAAAGTGCTCAAGCATAGCTGGTGCACTTGATAGCGAAAGCCACATGCCTATATCCTCCACAGCAGATACACCCATAGACCTGTATGGTGTTGAGAACAATGGTACCTCGGGTCAAAATCCACAACCAGATTCTGTGGATTTGGATGGCATATTTGGCAAGAAAGTCAAGCAACCAAAAACATCTAGCTTGGGAACATTGACCAAGACAATGAGAGATGGGATGAAATAGATGTGTGATGCCTACGAGCGTGCAGAAGACAAGAAGACAAACACCTTGCGAGAGCTTGAGACTGCTAGAATGCTACATGAGGAGCGACTCGCAAAGATTAGAGAGGAAGAAGAGGCGAAGCGTCACCAGATCTTCTTGGAGATTGCAAAGCTTATCTCTAAGAAGCCAGAGGAGTAAGTTTATTACACATCGCCGTAGTAAAATCTACATTTTCTTTGAGCAATACCACATTTCATTGCAAAGTAATTAATATATAGAGCTGTTTATTTTTGTGCAAGTGAGTTTTTGCAGTCGCATTCCATTTGGTCATCACATGTGTATCCTTACTCGTATTCAGGTATGTCTTAACTTACTTCGTAGTTTGGATATTTATTTTCTTTGCATTATTTTGTGATTCCAAATCAGTATGCTCATTTTAAATCATAGAATGGAAGAGTTGGTGCATCTCTTTGGGATGATGACATTATTGAGTGACAATACTCTAGGCCTTGCTAGTGCATCACATGGTCAATGCTTGGAGGAATTGGAAGATAAAAACTTCTTCATACTTATGTTTACTTATGCATGCTTGTGTTATGGGATGGCGGGGGTGCTTGAGTCAGTGGCATGGCATTTTGCACCAAGAGTATGGTGGCATTTTCCTCGCCCACACACGTTCTTTTGCAGTGTGCACATTGTGCTTTGGTCTTCGTCTTTTCTAGTAAATCAAGATCCTATTGTTTTGCATATCGCATGTCTCGCAGATCCTTTCTTATGCTACTAAACATGATTCGTCCACTACTTCCCACAAGGGGAGTAGGGTTTGTCAGAGAGCTTATTTCTCTAGAGGCTACGCTTTCTTGCGTTCTCTGACAGCTTGCGCATGGAAACTCCTCACGAAGCATGGCGAATCTGTTTGGCATGGGTGAGAGAACCATTCGCAAATATGTGGTGATCATTTGTCGCATATTGAGTAGGAGCGAGTTCTTCCACAAGGTCGGCATTAGAGTGCCGTGTGGAGACCGTCTTCAGCAGATAATGGCAGGATTTGAGGCTATCTCTGGTTTTCCGCATATTGTTGGGGCACTTGATGGGACTCACATCCGCCTACAAAGAAAGCCAACATGAGAGTTCTATCCAGCAGAATACATCAATTGGCATGGTTTTCCGAGCATCCTCCTAAAGGGTATTGTCGACTCCAAAAAACTTTTTTGGAGTGCAGTTTGCAGGGCTACACGAGGGGTTAATGATTCTTCTCACTTCAAAGAATGCAACTTGTATAGCCAGCTCAAGCGACGAGAAGCACTGGATTGACCACTATTGCACTTTCAAGGAGAGATAGTACGACCTTATTTGATTGCAGACTCAGCCTACAAAGTGAGAACATTCATGGTAAAGCCATATCAAATGAATGCAGGGCAATTTTTACGTGAAAAGTGAGATGTTGACAGGAAACTCTCAAAGGGGAGAGTGAAAGTGAAAAATGCCTTTGGTCTCTTGAAGAATAGGTGGCGGATTTTGCGAGATCTCAATGTCGATCTTGCTTTCACGCCCACTGTGATAGGAGCCTATTGTTTCCTACACAAATTTGTATAAATCCTAGGTGAGACGGAGCCTCATGATTAGCGAGATCTGCATCCCAACTCCCAAGAGCCACTTCCTAATGATGGCGGTAATCTTGCTCAACGATGAGATGGCCTTGCGGATAAGGGCAGCCTTATTCCGCCATAGCAGCTTGAGGGTTTAAAATGCAGCAGGTCCAGGTGTAGCAGGTTGTGGATTGAGTAATTATTCTTATTTTCTAATTGATCTTGTCTTTTGTTTCAACTAAGGTTTTGAATATGTATCCATAAAGCTTATTTTTAATTTCATGAAGTTGTGTTTTGCAGGGCTTGATGATGATTCGGAGTCTGAGGATTGAGTTATGTCCTACATGGTTGAAGTTTTTGTCATGTGGCTTGCTTTATGGCTAAAATTGAGCAACACCTCTATTTATGTAACGGAGCACCTCTATTTATGTATTGCTACAGGGTTTTCATTATGTGTCTCAAGCATTTTCATTTGTGGTTGCGAATGAGCAGCAATGCCGCACGCTTCTTTATCATAGTCAATGATCCATTTTGATGTACTTAGAATAGCTTGTTTTATGGCTATCAGTCTCTTGTTTATGTGGTTATCGGACTTTGAAATTTTGTTTTGTCATGCATTTTTTCATGCATTCGGTGCAATGTTACTAAACGTTTTTTGTTGGAAAAGGCTATCTTTGTGATGTTGGCAATGTGTGGTTTGTTGGTTCATACGTCAACTCCAGCAACGAACGGACGTGAATGGACGAACACATGTGCGCACAGGATGTGGCTGGATGGAGCATGTGGTTTTTTTGACCTAACAGATGCATGTGCGCAAAATGTCAAAAAGTTTGCATCCGTTTGTTGCACTTTTCTAAGAACGAATGGCTGAACGAATGGCCTCATGTGCGTTTTACATCTCTCTCCCTCTATCCTTCTCTCTCTAGTGCGGAGGACGGGTCACACACACTTGTCTATACTATAATAAAAGTGGGGGGGATTCCGGCCCCTCCCCCCTACACGTGAGCGTTTCTTGAGTCCGGCGGCCTCGCGGGAGTGAGCTCTCAACGAAAGTAAAACAATGAGAGAGAACATAGCGAACGGGTTACGGGAGGGGAGAGAGAGGGATTTCTGCCTTCTCTTAAATACGCACAGGCCTTCGCGTGAGCATATTGCCCAAGATGGAGTCGTTTGAAGAGGCTCGCCGACTCGCTGAGCATACTCTTTTGTCACTATGTGAGCACTAAGGCTGCAGGTGTTTTAGAGGCAGGGGAGGAGCAGTTCGTGCCTGCAGGTCTTTGAAAGGCTGGGGTCGTCCGTGTGTGTGTGTGTGTGTGTGTGTGTGTGTGTGTGTGTGTGTGTGTGAGAGAGAGAGAGAGAGAGAGAGAGAGAGAGAGAGAGAGAGAGAGAGAGAGAGAGAGAGAGAGAGAGATCATTTGCGAGGTTCTTCTTTTGTTTTTTGTTTATGGGTGTCACACATGAGTGGTGTTGATTTGTTGAACTTACTGTGGAGATTCGATATGGCAATCCTATGATACAACAAAGAATGAAGCCAGTGGGCAGAGAGAGAGAGAGAGAGAGAGAGAGAGAGAGAGAGAGAGATCTATCTCAGCGCTATGTAGGAGAGGGAGGGAGAAAGAGAGAGAGAGAGAGAGAGCAGCATGCGGCTCAATGCTATGCACTAGAGAGAGAGAGAGAGGTAGAGAGAGAGAGAGAGCAGCATGGGGTCTTTTTTTTCCAAACTGCCCTTCAAATTTTTCAAAATTCCCAAAATACCCTTGGCCCAGAGGCTTTGGAGATGAATCGCTCCATTATTTTAAGACATGCTAAGCACTCAAAAATGGATCTCCGTTATCAAATCAAAAAGGAATAAAGATTAGACAATCTTGAAGAATCCGACCAAAATAGATAAAAGCATATTTTGTGAATTTTTGAAATTTGATGGGTATTTTGGGAATTTCCACAAATCGGAAGGGTGTCCATGATAGCCTTGGTGTTGGCTCTCGAGAACGGCAAGGTGTCAACCTCCACAAGTATGTAGACGTTGTGTGCGTCCTCTAGCATCCAATCGATTTGCACGGCGTGCATGTGCGTGCGCACGCACACACACACACACATGCCTGAACGACCTGTGAAAATTGTAAGGTGGGCTATCCCCAATGGTAGAGAAAGAGAGAGTGAGTTTGAATTTGGAACTAAAAGCTGCAACCTGCACCGACGCAGGCTAGAGAGAGAGAGCGCAAGCGACCAACAAGCTGAGAGAGAGAGAGAGAGAGAGAGAGAGAGAGAGAGAGAGAGAGAGAGAGAGAGAGAGAGAGAGAGAGAGAGAGAGAGAGAGAGAGAGCAGAAATGTTGCCACTACATGTTCATCATCTTCTTCTAAGGTGTGCAAACTCAAAGCTGATGGCGCAGCTACGCATGGAGCTACGTGCCACTCTCAAGATCCGGACTGCAACGACCTGTAATTTCTTAGCAATGACTGCATTGTGGTGTACGCACTTCAATCCCTGCTCACCACTCGCTCCCCCTTCTTCCACGCCACTATTCTTGAGAGAGGTTGCAGTTTCCTCTAAATCCTCTGCACACACACACACACACACACACACACACACACACACACACACACACACACATTTGCAGGTTCCATTGCATGAGGAGATAAAGATAAAATTGAATATTAACATGGAAGTAACAATGTTAGCAAAAGTGGACGGGGCAATTGCAAAGCTGATGGTGATTGTGATTGTAGCGATGGTGGGTAGATTGTGTAAATGGAGGAAGGTAACAACAATGGAAGCACATGGCTATGAGGCAGATGTAATGTTGTGTTGCTGAGGAACCATTCAACATATTGACAGCTCGAGATGGGGATTTTGCTGTATTAAATTTGACAATGGGCCCAGGGTTGTTGTTGGCAATGGGTCTTTGCAAATTTTAGGGATGGTAAAAAAGGTAGAGGGTTTTCTTGTCTGTGATTGTGTGACAACGTTGAAAGGTAAGAGACTCTTTCTCTAAAATTTGTCCATAGATTGTGGTGTTGATGATGAGTCAATCGTAGTTTGGTGAAGAATCCCACAATGAGCGAATGCTTGATATCCACAGCCGCAAAATCGTGATGTTGATGTGCACACATTTAGCTTTGATGTGGAAGAAGGGGCCAACGGTGATGGCATGCAAGGATATGGATAAGCATCCACATGGATTTTACTAGCGACCCTTTTGCAGCCCACGACCCGGAAGAGGCCCAACATAGCAAGAGGAGCAGTAACGTTGGGAAGGTAACAGATACCCGGAATGGACATGGCATACTAGATGGTGTGGTGCCTTAGTAGGCAGCGCTGAAGGTAAGAATCCCCTGTGAGCTTAAGAGGCCTGCCATTTTGAGGTGGCGGATGCAAAGAGGATGCACAATCTCTCCAACAATGTAGGGCAAAGAAGGCAACAAGGGGTGCTCTTCATGGTTGATGAGGGCCAGTTGGGGGGTGCCCAAGAATGTGCAATAAATTTGTATGAAAACATAGACTAGAAAGATTGAGAACCTGCACCACCATGAGATTCTTTGAGCGAGTGGCACACCCACGAGGGATGCATCCACCTCCCTTGCAAGAAAATTTGTCTCCAACACCAGGAAGAAAGACCTCAGAGCCACGACCAACAAGTAGAAGGCTGTAGGTTCTTTGCGGATGCCATTGTCCATTCTGTCAAGCTGGAGAGAGAGAGAGAGAGAGAGAGAGAGAGAGAGAGAGAGAGAGAGAGAGAGAGAGAGAGAGAGAGAGAGAGGGAGCAGGTGGCCAAGCTGAGAGAGAGGAAGCCGCAGTTACCCTGCTTCAATTTTGAATGCAGGCTTACGTCTTTCATCTAAAGCTTCCATCGTAGAACATCCATCGCAGCACCAAACGAAGCACACATTCATGCCACGACCCCTGATTATACAGAGGACCATGTAATGCAGGGCATTTGATTGGGCGCCCACAAGCGCAGGGTGCTGATGCAGGCGCATTTTATTCAACATTGTGGAGGCTTGTAGCTGAGCATGAAGATCATCGAAGGCTTGCAAGGCCTCTGCTAATTTACGGCTCCTAGACACAATTGCATGCCCTTGAAGCCTCTTAGGCACTATGGAGGCAGTCATGTCCAAATTCTTGAAGCGCGGACTGCCAGTGTTTTGCACATGGCAGGTTACAAGCTCTTGCTGCAAGGATGAGAGGGTTGGGATCTTGGAAGGTGGGATGGGGTGCGGTGGGGGCAAGTGAGGGAAAGACACCGCCTTCGGCGGCACCGCTTTACTAGTTAGGTTTAACTAGTGAACGTTTCTATAGAGGGTTTGGAATGAGCAGCTCTAGAGTCCTAATCGAAGGGCCACATGCTGGCAAATTGGGTTTCCTAGAAACAATTATCAATCTCCTTGGGTTTCCTAGAAACAAAATTAGTCAAGCTCCAAAAACCTATGAAATATATTTTGCGCTTGGTAGACTAAAGTTTTCAACTTCAAAGTTCAAACGCAGTAAAGAAATAGTCTACTTATTCTAATCTTTGTTGAGCCTGCGGATTTGACAAGTTTGTCAAAGAACTGGAAAAAGAACCCGTTTTCTTTGGAAGTATGCAAAACTGGTCACGGGTGCCAGCTCAGAGAAAACCAGGAGGTAAATATTATCGATTACTTTAATTTAGAGTGTTAAGCGAGCTAAGAGAGAGGCCTGTACTCCTGTGGGTTGTCATTAATTATGCTTAATTACATTACTAAAAAAATTGTGCCTAACTACACGAGGTTAGTGGGTGGATTAGTGAGGTTATGTTCAATCTGGTGGACAATTAGTTTGCTAATCCGATTATTAGAGATTCGAGACTGTGAGAGTCATTCCTTCTTGACGATTGGGTTGAGCTGTTGCGTCATTCGCTGATTTGAAGTTTTCAATGTGCAACGATTATAATATAGTGCTCGTCCTGGCCCACTAATTATAACTACACTCTCCTCGTGACTCATGCCAATGAGCTACTACTCAGCAGTACCTACAATGATCCCCAAAAATCCTCGATTTTTATTTACGTATGTCTGAAAGGCCCACATCCCAGGCTCTGCCAGCAGCGCTCCCAACTTCATATATTTGTAGTTTAACCACTTTCTAAGCTTACTTACTCAGAGATCCAACACCTTAATTACTTCCATTAAGCTTGCTTACTGAGTGAGGCAGGATGGCTGTTTAATGATTTTAGCAGACAGTTGACGTGCTAGTAGGCGTAGGCGCAACACCAAACATGGCAATTGGCAGTGCAGTAGAAGCAAACACAGCGCTGGCGCCCCTGCCGCCCCCGCCGGTTCGGATAACATCCTATGTGGTGTTCACATGCATTATGGCTGGCAGTGGCGGCCTCATGTATGGATATGATCTTGTTATTGCTGGTAATTATAATGCATCTTTCCCTCTCTGTTAATTGAGCTAGTCGGTTTTCTATTCATTGAACTAATTAGCCCATAAGCACTTTTGTTAGTCTGGACTCAGTGCACTCTACTGCCCATTATCTTCAAAGACAAAACTGAATGCTGAAGGCTTGCAGATTCATTATGCATACACTTACTCAACTAAGTACTTATTCTTACACAGATGATGCCTATTAAACATACATCCACACAGGATTGATTCATCAATGCAGGATTAATGCAAGATTAATTCAATGCTCATCTTTTCGGAGTAGGCAGTGCTGCATACGTACATAGATACACATGACTACCTATATGCACACATCTTCTCTTGTGGTCGTATGACACCATGCTCTCCTCCTTTGTGCAGCTTGCAAAATATTTTTCTTATGGGGACTTAATGATCTCAAATTTACCGCATTGCACACATGCCTGCGAATGTGTTTACATCTGAATACACATACAAGCACACCATCAATCAGTATCAGCATGCATATAAATATGTTGTTGCTCTCCATTTTACCAGGAGGCATTTCAATTATGGATGATTTTCTGCTCAAATTCTATCCAAATGTGTACATGCATAAGAAGAATGCAAAGGAAGACAACTACTGCAGGTACAGCAACCAAGTCTTCCAGCTATTCAGCTCCAGCCTTTATCTGGCAGCTTTGATCGCCACCTTTTTTGCATCCGTTATAAGCAAAAAGCTGGGAAGAAAGGTGACAATGTTAGGGGCAGGCATGTTCTTTATTGTGGGGACGGTCATTGGCACCGGAGCACAAAACCTTGCCATGATCATTATTGGTCGGGCTCTTCTGGGATGTGGCCTTGGCTTCGCCAACCAGGTAAACATACATACATACATACTTACAGCTTCCGAGTTTGACATTCTCATGTGGACAATGCATGATGGGCTATGATTTGGTGAATGCTCAGGTTAGTCTATAGTGAATGCTCAGATTCGTTTACAGTGTTTTGGTTCTTGCAGGCGGTGCCGGTGTACTTGTCCGAGATAGCGCCTCCAAGAATCAGAGGAGGCCTCAACATGCTTTTTGTGGTTTATGTGACCATAGGAATACTCTCAGGCAACATTGTGAACTACTTTGCAGCCAAGGTTCATCCATGGGGTTGGAGGCTCTCATTGGGAATAGCAGGAATCCCAGCTCTTCTTCTCACACTCTGCAGTCTTATCATAGTAGAGACCCCCTCTTCCCTCATAGAGAGGGGCAAGCATGAGCAAGCAAGAAATGTGCTTCGCAGGATTCGAGGAACCACGGAAGTTTCCGCTGAGCTCGACGAGCTTATAGAGGCCTCTAGAAAGGCCCAGGTCAGTGGACACAGCTGGGAAAGCTTTAGAGAGTTGTTTTGTGAGAGAAGGCATAGAGGCGAGATGGTGGTGGCTTGCTTGCTACCCTTTTTCCAGCAGGTGGCCGGCAATGATGCCATCTTGTTCTATGGGACTTTCCTCTTCAAGCTCGCTGGCTTTGGTGATCAGGCATCCCTCTACTCAGCTATCATCACCGGCGTGTGTGCATTCCTGTCGTGCTCCTCGTCTACCCTCTTTGTCGATAGACTTGGCCGGCGTCCATTGCTTCTCTTTGGCTGTGCTTTGATGGCTTCCTCTCTGGTAAGCATATTTGAAGTTTCTTTTTCTTTAAATGTTCCAAATCTCTCTCAATCAGTTATGTATGATGTCTTCTCTCTCGCCAGACAATCGTTGGCAGCATCTTTGCGGCGACATTACAGGGCAATGTGAAGAAGTTATCATCAGCAGAGAGTGTGACAGAGGTGGTGATGGTGTGTGTCTTTGTCATTGGCTTTGGGGTGTCACTAGGGCCACTTGCCTGGCTCATACCAAGCGAGATCCTCTCTCAAGATGTGCGGTCAGCTGGGCAAAGCATCACCGTCTTTGTCAACATGCTGTTCAAATTCATCATTGCACAGACATTCTTGTCCATGTTGTGTACCTTCAAGTTTGGCATTTTCTATTTCTTTGCAGGCTGGAGTTTTGTGATTGCCGCCTTCACCATATTGTTCTTGCCCGAGACGAAGCATGTTCCGTTATACAAGATGGAAACCTTGTGGCATGACCATTGGTTTTGGAAGAGAATTGTGGGCCCACCAGCACCTCCAAATTTCAGCTATACAGGTTCTTCTCCCCCATGTTGTGAACTATCCTCATCAAGGGACATGATTATTGGCAATAAACATTCAAAGGTATAGTGCTGGCATGTTACAAACACTCGTTTATTGCTTTCTCTAAAGCAAGATAGTCCCGCATAATCTCCTTGTTGAGATAGTTAAGCTTCAAGAAAAAATCACCGAGCAGCAACTGATCTCATCTGGCTGAGGTATGAGATGTAAAGAGATGTTTCTTATATAGAAAAAACTACACTCTTTAGCATTGACCTCTCCATTCAAGGAGGGTAAGCTTCAAAATTTGGTTTGTGATTCCCTATTGAGTACCACAACCCTTGAGAGTTTTACTTGGAGCTGTATAGGGTATTAGAGGGCACTCTTTAGTTGTATTGGCATCCATGATGAATTACTCACTTGAAAATGTGTGGACAATCTTGCAAAGCTATAACCACGGAGCCACCCCCACCCTTCAAACCTACTCAATTTACTCAATCCTGAATTCTTTGAAGTGAAATTACTCTAGAAACTTCCACAGTTGATTTTATAATGAAAAAAATTCTTTTCCGGTCAGAGTATGTGTGTGTGAGAGAGAGAGAGAGAGAGAGAGTGAGTTTGTGGCATACATGCAATTTGTCTTGCCATTGTTGCATTGGCCACTCCGTCGTCTTCGGGTCTTCCTGTCTCGAATTCTAGAGCACTTTTGGTCTACTTCCTCCCAAGAAAAGGGCTTGCGATTGCCTGCTATGGATAAGTTGTGTACTCCAAAGCGTTGTGGTGGTCTGAATATTCTATATTTGTGTTCTCAAGTTACAGCAAGGAAGGCACCTTTGTTGTTGGATTGGTTGAGCAAAAACAGCCCTGGACGCAAATGTTTGTGTTTCTGTGCTCTCATGCGGTTTCTACACCAGCTTTTGGCCATTGGCAGCGGTTGTATTGCAAGGGCTACCCGTCTGTGGAGCTCCTAGCGCAACAAAATCTCCTTCCAGGGTTCCTCACATGGAAGAAGACCTCCAACAGTGAGGTTCCCAAGGAGGGCTCTACTCTGTTGTGTTGGATCGATGATCCCCCTCCCTCCCTAAGAGCAAGGTAGGGTGATGACCTACCAGGAGACTTTGGACCAAGTTGACTGTGTCTCTCCTTACCCACAGAAAGTTCTTGATCAACCTGTCCAACTGGTTGATGCAAGAACTTGAGAAAAGACAGTAGGAAGTGTTGTACCACATGCAGACCAAGAGCACCCTGCTGGCCACAACAACCCTATGAACGAGAGATAATTGTACCAAGATCCAATAAAGCAGCTTCCTCTTGACGGCTAGAAGGGGGGAAAGAGTCTACTACTCTGGTGACAAGTCTATGCCAACCTGGCATCCCAAGTAGCAAACTGGCGTCCTTGGAGGGATTCAACAAAAGCACTCTCTAGGCGATCAATCGGGCGTGGGAGCATCCCCAACCTAAAATGCCACTATCTTTTGTTCAATGCTCCCGAGACACAACAAAACACCTCCTAGGATTGCTCACACCTGTGCAAATTGGCCTCATAGCCCTCCAAAAACATGCATGAGTCATCAGCAAACTCAATGTTGTCGGAGTGCGTATTTTTTCGGGGTTGACCACGAAAGCGTCAAGCTTTTGGTTGTAGATGGATAGTCAATGTAGCCTCAAATCAAGGGATACCAGTGCAGTTAGGACCGATTTAGTGTTAGTAAGAAGATATAGAGATGCTTATAGAGCAAGCGTAATGGAAAATCACGACTTGAAACACAAATAACATTGAAAAATAAGCTGAAAGTAGATATCGGTACTTATTGGTGATCACAACCAGTAGATGTGTCCAATAATTTGATATTTGAAACCTTGTAACAAATCAGTCCCATACGTCGTCGTCAGCATGCATGTTGATTTGCAAACCCTAATCAGAAATCCCCAACCCAATGGAAGCAATCTGCTCTATAGTTCCCACAAATTTTCCTTTCGCCCTCTGCCCGGTTGATTTCTGGCATGCTCTCTATCTTGCAGAACACGTCCCTTTTGCACACCCTTCTTGGTTGGTCTCAATTCCTCCTCCTATCTTGCTTTGTGGAAGAAAATAATTGTTTCCCTTGCTTGGTGAACCGATGCTAATTATGAGAGAGCCATAACCCTCCTTGCTTGCCCTGATTTGTCGAGGGAGATTTCTGTTGCTTGATTTCCACAGTTATGGGTTGTCTCAAGGTCTCAAAACCCTCCGCTTTGCGGTGGATTCCAAGTGAGAGAGAGAAAACTTGCTTGAAGCCGAGCTTATTATCTTGGCTTTACCGATGTCAAGTGAAAAAGCGAGAAACTCCTTCGCTTGATTTTCTCGTGGTTCAAATGTGTGTGTGTGTGTGTGTGTGTGTGTGAGAGAGAGAGAGAGAGAGAGAGAACCTCCCTCCCCTTGCCTTCGCAAGCTCGAGAGAGCTTTGCCGTCCCTGAGAGCGAGCTTGGCACCTCCCATCTTCTCATCCCCCCTCTCTTCCTTTTTACCCCCGCTTCACAACACCTTCGAAAAACCCTCAAAATCTCCTTAAAGCAATCCCATTTTTTCCTCCACAACAGTCACGGAACCGTGATTGACGTGGCATAGGAACAATGTCGATGACATGGCAACCTGGCTTGTGACATGCATGAAATCTGTCGGGAGTTAGACCAGGGACTGCATGCTGAGCATCTTTCGCTTCTTGGTCGCCATTTTTCAAGGCCCATAGCCCCCCCCCCCCCCCCAAAACTATGGGTTATTTGGGCGGCCTTTGCCCCCTTATTAATCATCACATTAAGTTTACATGTTGACCAATGCAGCACCAAGCATGCACCAATCTGTTTTGAGCAGCACTGACTGACAATATTACCGTGAATTTTGTTGCCCATATCAATGTCTTGGATGGTGTCACATGCCTTCAAGATGCAAGTATAAGTGATTATATATCTCAAGAGGTGCACACTCGCTTCATATCAAGTGAAGACAGCTTAGAGCTTCCTACTTGCCCCTGTTCGGCAAATCCCATGATAAGTGCAGTGCTCTTTCATCGACCAAGTCAATGCTAAAGTACATATTAGGCATACTTATTGGCTAAAACATTGCCAAAGCAGCATATTAGGCCCGGATATCGACCACGATAGTTTCGAACACAATATTTGTTTCATTAAGTACATGCTTATAATCATCCAAAGTATTGACCCGCATGGCATTTGGTACACACCAATGCAAATGCTCATCAAACTCTCAATGTGCTTTCGTAAAGGCACCACATTTGGTTTTCATATTGACTATGGTAATGCCGAGCATAGCCAGATATCAATGCACTGCAAGTGATGACATTGCGGACAAGATGCTCCTTAAATACTTTTTGCTCTATTAAGTGCACCATATTCTAGGACCTAATCGAACCCCAAAATTCCCAGTTGGCACGTTGACCAAGGCAACCGAACCACTATAGAATTGACCCCCAATTAAACTTTAAGCGCTCATATCTTGGCTGATTGAGCTCCGATTAGCAAGTCAAAAAGACCAGCGCTCTCCACATGATAAGCACTTCAGACCCATGCACTCAAACCATCCCTGACCCTTCATTTGCAACCGCCGTATCCGGCCCGGGGGTCTGCAGACTGTCCAAGCTTCAAACTACCATAACTTTCTCACCAAAGCTCCAATTGACGAGCCGTAAAGACAGCCATAAAGAGTGTGTCGAGCACTACAATTATGGATTATAAAAACACATTTTGGCAGCATCACTACGTCTCTGCCTGTAGGTAGCAACCTTATTTTAATGGCCTCAAAGCTTGCATTTAGCATACATTCTATTATCTTGATGTCATAACATCTTTTGGCACAAATCATAATGTTGGCAAAACCTTGAAACTACATGCAGATTCACATGTTACACCCCGTGCCCGCAAAGCAACACGACAACGTCCTAGAGCTCCTCTCCCCAAATGGGTAGCTGTAGGCCACACAAACCAACCTCATGTGAAGTCAAAAACCCGCTCATCGTCTCTGCGTAGAAAAGTACCAAGAAGGGGAAAGAGGATGCCCTATCGCATTGAGCACGTAAGCATGAACCATTCCCCTTGAACTCTTGCTAGAACGGTAGCAAAAAGTTGGTGTTCTCTTCAGGAGGAGGTGAGGCCTCTAGGTGTGGGAGTTTGTGAGGAATTGCAAGGGACATTGACTCGTTGAAGCTTAGTAGTTGATGGTAGAAACTTTAAGTGCAGCCATGGAAACTTCACTCTCTCTCTCTCTCTCTCTCTCTCTCTCTCTCTCTCTCTCTCTCACACACACACACACACA